>NC_073731.1:24865000-25485000 GCF_023634155.1 Falco peregrinus | reverse complement strand
ATGCTGCTTCGGTAGAGGGGATCCATCCTTAGATCTGTAGTGCAGCTTCCATGTACAACCTACAAACGTTTTTATTCTCCAGATGTGGTTTTGTGCTCTGTCATTGGAGGGTCTCCTCTTTATCTTGTGAGGCTAACTCTGTCTGATGTGGAGGTTGACGTAGCAGTGCTCTTCTGCATAAGCTCTAGATGAAGATCAGTGTGTCTTGGGTCAGGAAGAGAGAAGAAAAGAGATGGAGGGGGGTGAAGAAAGGCAGTGCTTAAGGCTGAGTGACAACCTGGTGTCGCTACAGTCTCATATTCCCTGGAATTATAAAGCAGTTTCAGAGGGAGGGCAGTAACGTGGTTTTAAGTCACAGTGAAGCTGGTCCTACCTCTGTCAGGCAATGGAGGATCCCCCGTTGGGCATTGCCTACTAAATGTTTCTGAGCAGGGCTGCCTGAAGCTTTAACAACACTTGTAACTTTCCTGGATGGCACACACTAAGTTACTATCTTGTGGCGCTTTAGTCGGGATTTAAATTATAACTGAACTAAAGGAGTTTGTCATGTTCATGGATTGCTTGACGAAAGTATGAAACCACTGAAATGTATGGAATTACCTCTTCCTGGGTATTCAGTGCAGAATAAAAATGTTTGGATCGCTTAGTCACACCAGTCTTGCTATAGATAACACCGTCTGTGGAAAACTACTTCTTTTGCAAAGAACTACTAAAACATTCCAACAAGCTTTGGCTTCAACGCACCAGTAAGACTCATGAGCGCAGTTCCAGTGAGTGGTGCTGATGGAGTTCCCCACTCCCTTGTCTTCGTAGAGAAGATGCTTTTTCAAAAAAAGCTGGGATTTCTTCTCTCCTAGCCTGTGGATTTTCTCCAGATGGAATTGAAATGGAGGGTTTTCAATGACTGTTCTGACTGTCCTTCATGGGAACCGTTTTTCCAGAGATGGTGCTGAATTCAGCTGCTCGCAGAAACCCTACAAAAGGATGCTCCGTGTCCTGGAGAGCAGAACAACGTGAGTTCAGGCAGCAGCGAGTCTTACGGTTGGGCTGGATCACAGCTGACTTTTTCTCTCCATCCCCAGTCAGGGGCATCTTGCAGTGATTCCTCCAAGCAGAACAAGGTTTGCAGGTGGAGCAAGCTGTTGGTTTTGTAGAGGCTCCTTTGCTGTGTGTGCAGACAGACCCTGTAGTTCAGCCTGTATTTGGCTGTATGTGGTTGCTATATTAATAAATGTTCAAACTTAGTAGCAACCTTTTCATCTTCACTAGAAGGAACTGGATCAGGTTCTTAGGGAACTGAACCCACCCGTTGAAGCTGTCTGCAGGTAGCCCTGTTATTTTCCTTAGAAGTGAGCATCATCTGTGGAAATTACTTCTGTATTTGGGACTCAGGTTCAGGGAAGCTAAAGCCTAACACCCTGCCGTGGGCAGGTGAAGGGCATATCAGTGAAGCCTACAATGCATTGCCTGCTTATCTTAAGATTTGCAAAATTTGACTTTTATTCAATTGATTTTTGCAAATGTCTGTAGTGGTATTAATTGCCTTACTCGACTGTGCAACCCAAAGTAATCACCATTAATATGTTAATTAAGAGAATTACATATTTTCACAAAGGAATAGAGTATATGAGCTAATGATGCCCAGTCTCTGTTCTTTCCACATTTGAGTTGTAAATAGTGTACGGGAAGTGAAAGCAATTTACGCGATTATGTAGCCAGTGTAAGCAATTGGAGCCGACAGCCGGCGGCTGCCTGGGAAGTGCTGTTATGTGCCTCGTGTACACTCCTAGGCAGGCAGTTGACTCCAGAAATCCAAAGAATCCATAGAACACCCCAAAATACATCACCCATAGGGTTTCCCTGTTGTTGTTTTTGTTGTTTGAGGCTTAGGGTCTTTTTTTTTTTTTTTTTAGTTTCTATTTTTAATTAGTAGTTTATAACCTTGCAGCGAACTAGGAGTGCAATGCAACCTGCTAATTGGCAATCACAAACCTCTGTGCCCCGCCTCCTAAGATCGTGTCAACAGTGTAAACATCAAACGCTCCTGAGGCTGTCATGAAGTGGAGCTGATGGGGGGACTTTGAAGCACTGGTAAAGTTTTGGTTTTAAGTTCAAAAATCAGTGTAGTCCCACATTATTTTCTTTTACAAGTCCTGGCAAATACTCCTATTGACCAAGAGCATTTGTTTGTGAGGCTGAGGATGAAAAGCTGTAACGCATTTCTGAGCACAGGTGACAATCCTGTATCTGAAGGTTTCACAGCATTGGAATGACTGGGGTGTTGGAAGAACCAGGTTTGAAAATAGCAGGCTCAAGGAAGGGCAGTTCAGAAGAGCATCCATGTAGGTAGCTGAAAGAACTCCAGGGGACAGGCTCAATTTGGGCTGAGTTTTAGCTAAAGCACAATAAATAGGATTTTTAACAAAGCATTTTTAGACTCTGTTGAAAACAACTATTTCCCTTGAAGGAAATAAAACAGTTGCAAGCTTTTCACTAGTTCTAAGCTAAGCTCAGTGTCTCACATTTTGCTTGTGTGGTGGGAAACTGCATACAATTAACTTTGGAAACCTCACTAGGATTTAATCATCAGTGAATTGAACTACTTAGGTCATTAAGCATTCAGCTGTTCTGCCATCTCAGTGTAAAAGTGCGTGCCTGCTTTTCATGTCAGCTAGTGAGAGAATGCTGGAGAGCAGAATACAGAATTAATTGGAAAATTAGCATAGATTGAATTGCACTTGTGGAAGCTGTAAGTAATTTGGCTAGGAAGACTGGAAGCGCTTACTGGGGGATGCAGCAGTGTGGAGAGCAGGCGTGGATTATAAATGTACGGAGGATGTTCTGGAATGTGGTACTTCCAGAGCTGGAGAACAGGTGGAATTCATGACAGTGTGTAACATGGCGTTATTAAAGCTGTGTAACAGTCTGTCCGTGTGTCATGGCCCCCTGCCCCCCGCCGCCTTCTTTTTTCTCTCCGGTGGCTTTGTGTTTTGGGGTTGGTGTAATGCAGAGGGCGACTTTCACTGATGGCAAGTGTGTGTCAGCCGACTATTGACTAAGGGCGTGATTCTATTAGTTTACCTGGGGGCAGAGTTTTTAGTAGGACCTGTAGCAATAGGGCAAGGGGTAATGGCTTTAAACTAAAAGAGGGTAGGTTCAGGATAAATACAAGGAATAATATTTTTTTTTGTGCTGAGGGTGGTGAAACTGGAACAGGTTGCCCAGAGAGGCTGTAGATGTCCCATCCCTGGGAACATTCAAGGTCAGGTTGGGTGAGGCTCTGAGCGACCTGACCTAGTTGAAGACATCCCTGCTCACTGCGGGGGGCTTGGACTAGATGGCCTTTAAGGGTCCCTTCCAACCCAAGCCGTTCTATGATCCTACTTAGGAACCATTTTGCTGAAAAAGATAGTGAGTTTCTGTATAGTTAGTAGGTGCCACGGAGAAGGGGTAACGCAGCTGAAGAGCGAGCAATGGTTGTAATTTCTTCTTAGTCCTGGGGCTTATTTTTAGTCTTTGTATGGGAGTATCTATATTCTCTTTTCAAGTCTGCAAGTCTCCCCATAACCACAGTATAGTAACTCAGCCTATTGCCCACGGAGACTGTTCTTCTGCACTTATGCTCTGACAGAGGAGGTAGTGGAGAGCATTCCCAGGTCATTTAAGAAACGTTTCAGTCACAGACACACAGCTCTATAAGATGATAGGCGTTTTGATGTTTATGGTGTTAAAGCCATTACAAGGCTCTTTCTTAAACTGTTTTGGGGACACTCTGAATATGATTATGACTGTTAGCAATAATGTTGTTTGTAAAGTAGATGCTGGATCATGTGAGTTGTCTATGCAATTGGTAGGATATGGCTGATAGGAGTACACTTGTGCTAGAGAGCGGGTTGCATTTTTGTAGAATCTTCTCATGTAATGTTTGCTTGAGGTGACTGCACGTGTTTCTTGAAAACAGTGTTATGTCTGTTTTCTCTTTCAAATTCTGCAAGGTTTTATGCTATGTAAGTTGCACAAGATAGTATGTTCTTCAGTTATTTTGGTGGGAGAACCAGCAACACCTTAGCTGACTTCCTGATACCTCCATATTTTGGATGTGGAGGTTTGAAGGACAGCTGTAAATGCAACTGCTTCAAAGATGCAGCATGGAAATGCAAAACTAAATTTATTTCTAATAGATTTCAATGAACTATCTGCTATTTAGTTTGGTGTTGCCAAGTTAGCTTAATTTCTTAGCTGGAAGCATGTCTCTGAAAATCTTGTTGAAGGAGAATGGTTTGGAAGGTATGCTTCTAAGCATCTCTATATGTGACTATTTGGTGGGGTTTTTTTGGGTGACTTTTATCTATAGATGGAGTCATGAGGTGTAGGTATGGTAAAACATTTTAAGATTTCACATGCTTTTTGTTTTGAGACCTGTTGAGTTTGATGTGTAGTGATAGGGATGATATTGAGCTAAGCAGAGTAGATGACTGTGTTGATGGGGTGACACCTCAGGATCCTCGCTGGTGTTAAGGAACATCACAGTGTTCCCCAGTGTGGGTTTGTCAAAGCTTTGAGAACAGTATTGGGTCTTCCAGGCTTCCAGCAGTTTAGCTGGGAACCATCACTTGGTATTTCTGGTTTCACCCTCCAAAGGAGCAAACAGGATTCCTTCTAAGACCATACTGAGCTCCCCTTGGATTCTGGCAGCACTTCAGGTTTGGGGACCCATGCCAAGGAGCTCTCTGGAATTCTCTGACAGAATGGGGTGAGAGGGGAGAAAAAAAAAAGACTTGTGTTTTTTTGGTTTTTTTTTTTTTTTTTTTTTTTTTTTTTTTTTGCTTCTTGTAGGCAAAACAATTCTTTTGTTTAGGAATTTCCAGAATTTTTTTTTATTATTCTTCAGAAAAATCTCAAGTGGTTGAACTTTTATTCCATATTGGAGTTGGGTTGTCTTCAATGTAAAGCGTTTTCCAATGACTTCCAACTGGCTGTAAGCACAGAAGGGCTGGGAAAAATTAGGTTACGTGTCATATGTATTTGTAAGATTGGTTTCTGCTGTTCTCTGTTAAGCTACACCCTTCAAATGTTAAAATAGATGAAGAAAAGGAAAGACTTGCTACACAAGTGATCATATTTATTTGCTAGGTATTATCACACTGGTCTTTTGGTATGTGGCAAGGTAGCACAGATGTCCAGTTCGTTGCCAGCTCTTGTCTGTAGCATGACGTTACTCCGCACGCTACACAACATGAGGTGCATGCATTCCAAGAGACACATGATGATATTTTAATGGGGGAAAAAGTTAATTGCCAATTGAAGTGTGAACATAGCTTTCCTAGAAATATGACTGGATGGAATATGCTTCAGGAAAATGGAAAGGGATGTTTTGTATATTTTTTATAGGACAATTGAGTGCAGTTGTGACTAGTGTCAAGTTAAAGGTTCAGCCTTCTTGGCGTTTGCATGGGAAGCCGTACGTGACTGTCTTCTATCGTTTCAGTTCTGTGGCTTCATCCACATTGCAGCTGAGCAATGTGATTCTGTGCTGTTTAATATTGCCCGAGTAACACAGAAAAAGCCTGTAATGCAGGCTTTGCCTGTGCTTTGGGTGATGTATAGCATCTTTAGTCATACTGTGCCAGTGTAAGTTGAGAGGTGCAGCGCATAACCTGGTCTGCTGTCATACTAAAGGACAGCTGTCACACTTCTTGTCCCCATTATAGGTAAAGAAACACACAGTTTTGAGTTGAGCAATAAGGAATAAATTTTGAACGTTAAGCATGGCATTCTATGGTGCAAGGAAAAAAAAGGTAATAAAATGTAAATGAGAGTGTGCTATGGAAAGCTTCTCTGGAAACTGGGAAAATTATAGGAGATTCTTCTGTTGGGGTTTGGAGAAATCGGGAGTATAGTAAGTGTGTGTGTATGTATAAAAATATTTCTTCAGTCTTGAGGGGAAGAACTAGAAGAAAATCAAAATGAAACAGAAATGGACAGAGTTGTTACAGAGAACGAAATTTCCTATGCTGGTTTGTTCTGAGCAAGTGAAATGTATTTTCATGCTTTTGTGTTGAGTTTGGAACAATTTGTATTTTCCTCACACTTTCATTTTTAAGTAGCTGATATTTATGATATGACTTTTCTATTCATTTTATAAAAACTGTATTTAAAATATACTTCAGTAAAAATGGAAAATGTATTTCTAAAGCATAAGTATACATATAAAGTTCATGTAAAGTGTAGGTGTTGAATATTTTTATTCAGGTTGCTGGTTTTGTCCACATATGAATGTGTGTATACATACATATGTAAAAGGTTAATGGATAGTCTGGATTTTCCAATATTGCGCTCTACGTTTTCAAGCATATTTTAAGGCTCAGCACGTCTCTCACATTCTGTCCCAAAGCCATAGAGACGTCTTTGTCCAAGGATGTGTATACGTTTATGGAGGGTGTGAAGTTTTTTACAATTTCCTTGGCAACCTAACAATATTTACACCACCACAGTTTTCTTATGCAGTAAACATTTGCTGTTCAGCTGGCTAGGGCATCCCTGCTCCTCTCCCTCTGAGCTGTGTGACTGTGTTATCCCAGATAACACTTTTGATTTGTCATTTACTGGGCATATGCATGGATAAAGGAGCTGTTTGATCTCTGTGGGTTTTTTTTTTCTTTGCTTCATGGAAATGCAAGCAAGAATTCTTTGTGGTCCCATAAAAATTTTGTCAGGGGTGCTTATAGGAAACAGGGAAGACTTCCCTGGCAAAATACTAATTCTGTGGCTTTTCTTGCTGCTATTTCATATTTCCTATGAGAAGTCTTCCCAAATCCTTCAAAGTCTTTTTTTCTTCATTTGCTGAGGGCTGCTTCAGTTCTTCATTCACACAGCTTTTCTGCTTTTCAGAATGAACTCTTCAAAATCCAGAAGATGTCAGCATTTGTGCCTAAGTACATAATCAGAGGATACACTCAGATAGCTGGAGGAGGGTGTCTTTGCTGAGGTCACACAAGGAGAGATGCATGCTTTTGGAAGGGCCTCTCAGGAGCAGGGGCACCAAGACTGTGAAGGTTTCTCTTCTACCTTACTTGGGATCTAGGCTGGAAAACCAGCAGGAGTCACCTTCCCTCCTCTGCAGGATGGCACTTCTCTTTGTAGTGTGCAGTGGAAGCTGGAGGCATGAGGCAGCCCTGGAAATGTAAATAAATAATAATAATAGAGAACATCATTCTTACAAAAAAAAAACAAACCCAACCCAAAAACAAACAAAAAACAAAACACAAAACAACCACAAACCAAACAACTTGGAAAACTACTAGTCAGTGAAGATTTACTTTTGAGTTTCATAATAGCTAACCCTCCTCCTCTGGCCTGGGAATGCTATTTATTTTATTTTAAAGTTAATGTAAGCCTGCATTGTAACGTAGCTAACAGTTCCAGAAGTTCACGGTTCTGCCGCGGGTGTTGGTTTGTCCCTGTGTCAATATGTGTCATTGACCACGCGGTATGAACACAGCCTGAACTTCTCTACCCCTTTTCTTCACGATTGCCTTCTGCCCCGAAGGAAGCAGCAGCAAATTATTCTTTCTGGAGGGGAGATACTTCATTATGGGAGCACACAAAAGGCAAGGGCTACCTCAGCTGGCAGAGGAAGGATAACAGGGATTGCAGGATGCCACAGAAATAAAGGGTGGACTGCTTTGCAGGATGCCTCATAAATAGAAGCGTGGACTGCAGCATTTGTTAGCGCCAAAGGGACCATACGGAGCGGGCACCGGAGCCTTGGTGATGGAGGTGTGCTCCAGCCTCCCAGCTGGTGGGCTGTGCGTGCCACGTTTGGAAAGCAAATCTGGCAAGAACATTAGGTAGTCAGAGAGGTAAACGTGTCCCACAGTCATAGTGGTAGATGAGCGCAATTTCAGCTTGCTTCTGCTCTTGCTTCCATGGGTCATTCTTTAGTTATCTATGTTGTGTCCATCCATATTAGACTGTAAGGTCCTCGGGGTAGGAACTTGTCTAAATGATGCATTGCTATGCTCACCTATGACACTGTGCAAATAATTAACTGATGTAATTATTGTCCCTGTAAAACACCCTCGCCTGACATTGCTACTAGGCAGTTACTATCATCTGAATGCATTTGTGTCAACCAGACTAAAACCTTGAATCCAAAACCAGAGGAGGCTAAGCCCTCATTCGCTAGCATGTTCTATTACTTTGAAACATTTGTCGAAAGAAACCAAAACTTTACCCGTTAAACTTCTCCTTAAATACTTCCTGGGTTAGAACGACCAAACAGCCTGGGGACCAATGCTTGTCAATGGTGAGCATCTGGGAGAAGCAGGCTCTAGCCCATGCTCTGCTAAATATTAAAAACACTTCTACCTGAGGCAGATTAAAACTTGCCAAGGTCTCACAACAGCCCTTGCTAATACATTACTTTCTATTTTACCATCTTCCAAGGTGCTCATCAGTAGAAGATGAAGTTTCTAGGGATCATGGCCTTCCACAGGTGCTGACCTCCCTGAATGCGCTGTCATGATGCTCAATGTGTTGAATCAGGCATGTTGGCTCTTGGGAATTGCCCAGATCTGGAGCTGTGGGCAATCCCTGTCCCACCTGGCTCTAGAAGAGTTGCCTGGCTTTTTCTCATCCTTTTTCTTGGTTCCCAAAGTGGTGCAGTCCCTTGAGTATACGCTGACCTTACCAGAGCTCTATATACTTGCTGCCACAGAGTTAACATGAGGGGCAAATGCTTTTCTTTCACAGATCAGAGTAGGTAAAAGATCCCAAAGCCTTGAGGAAGGAGGGTAGAGCAGTCAAAAAGCTCTACCAAAGCTCTGCTCCTGCTACCTGAGCTTTTGGGGTACACTTGAGAACTTTTTCAGTACCTTTCCTTCCCAGTGCTCCTAGCAGGTCTGCAGAGGAGCCAACAAAGTGTTATTTTTGCAGAAAAGGAGCCCTGAGCTCTTGCAGAGAGCTAACGGGGGCCTGCTGGTTAGCGAAGGTGGCTGTCAACAGAGGGAATGTGCAAAAGTAACTTTATACCTAGAATGTGCAGGGACCAAACAGCATTAGTGTTGCAGAAAACCAACACAGACGTGTGCGTGCTTGTGCGTGTGGAAGCCTCGCACCGTGGTTTCAGAGAAAGGGTGGTCTTTGCAGAGAGCCCGCTGGTGGCAGCAGGAGCTGGCTGTGCCAGGGCTGCAGTTCGCAGCCTGAAACCAGCACCCAGAGCGGTGGTCAAGCTCCGCGGCTGGAAGGGGTCATCTGGGGCTGCCGGTCACTGCATGAGTTATTGCCTTTCTTTAGCTCCAGTGGCCAGTGTAACACCTCAACAGCCCCCTAAAAGGAGGAAACAGCCCAGGTCGCCCTCTTCCTAGCTGAGCACCTCAACTGCCTAACTACAGAATCAGGCTTCTTTCACTTTGTTTACTTCTGAGTTTCACCTTCTTGGCTATCCACTGAAGTACCTTCAAGAGGGGGAATGGACTAGAATCCCCTCTGGCTTATTCCCTGCTTAGTGCTGAGGCACAGCTTGGGAGGAGGGCTGCCGTGGGTTTGTGCCCCTCTTGGGTGGAGGAGCCCCTACGCCTTAGTGCCCTTTTGCTGCCTGGGGCTCGGCGTGGGCATCTTCTGCACCGCAGGTCCAGGCAGAGGGCTCTGTTCTGGCACAAGGAGACTGCCCTGCACTTCAGTTATGGACTCGGATGCTACATCTCATCGGTTGTCCTGCAACTACATAATGCTGTGCTGTTGATCCTGGGCTGAAGAGGTCTTGCGTGTGTATAGGCACTTGATTCAAAAAGGCCAGCGAGCGTTTTGTTGCAAAATTGTACTAAATAGGCTTTGTCACATGCATGTGCTTTAGTTTTTCAGCTCTCTGGGAAGCAGGTTGGTGTTCCTCTCATTTTAAAAATGAGGCCTGACTTTCTCCTGTGGGCTACAGCAGATGGTAGCTGTGCAGAGAAGAGAGCTGTGTGCTGTCCTCCGGCTGTGCTGCCCTGTTTTGGTGTCACCTCTGTGTCAAGGTCAGAGGCCAAGCTCTGCAGCTCTCCCAAGCACATCTACAGCTCTACTGAACTCAACAGGATCAAACACTTCGGAGAGCAGAATTTGGTCCTAAATATGCAAAAGATTTAAATGGGTGATTTGAGACACCAGGACAAAAGAGAGACTTCTGAAAAGTAACAAAAGGTTGTGAAATTGCTAAGGGATTAAGTTGTTTGAATCATTGTTCCAGCTCTATTAAAAAAGGTATAAATTCATTTCAATTCTTAGCAGATTTCAAGCTGCCAGTTTCTGAGCTTTCACAACCTTTGATGTGATTCCAGCTTTCTATGATGTAAGTGGATTATTTTTTCCTTAATTCTGAAGAGGCCATTTCCCTCCCAACCCCCTCCAGAAAAATACTGCAGCAATCACACTCTAACCGAACACTGATTTTTTTTTTTTTTTTGGCTCATTGTGAATATTAACCCACTCTCCACAGTGGTCTATTTTCTGTATACTCTTTCAAGACTTGAGTGTAAGATGAAGATACCAGTGGTAAACTGCTGGTTTAAATAACAATGATCCTAAAACACACAATAGACCATGCACTCCAGTTCCAAACTGCATACATAAAGAACAGTTAATCCATCCTTTAAATACAGCCAAGTTTGGAATGGAATATGGCAGCTTCTTAGCATGCAGAGCAGCAAAACACAATGTGGGCTGCAGCATGAGGATTATTTTATCCAACTGAAAGCAAAAGGGAAATGTAGACAGGAAGAATGCAATTATGTACCTGGACTTAATCCAAGACACCTGAACTGACATTTCTGTGCTGGAGGAAACAGCCCCAGAACCTTTAAATCAGGGCAAACAGTCCAGACTGTCCACCTTGTGCAGTGGCAGGGACCTCCAATGGTACCAGGGTCCTTCCTGCTGACATGGATAAGTAGGATCACTGCAGGTTCAGAGGAGACATCTGCCTATTGAACTAGTGGTGTTACAGCCTGTCTATTTCTAGCATGGTAATGCCTCTGATGGGAGCAATACAAGTTGTGAGAATTGCTGAAATCACAGTGCAGACAAGTGCGGTCGAAGATATTCGTGTGTATTTGGGACCAAAAATGATACAGCCTTTAACAGAGCACTGCAAGGGCAAACTTTGTACTTTCTCCATTTCGGACAGGTTGTACTTCCTTGTGGAGCATCAGCACCTTTTAAATTACACTGGCAACCAATGCCCCAAAGGGTCTGGTGGAGCATCCAGGAGCAGGGAGATGCAGAAAGCTTCATATGGGTGCTAAGGAAGAGCAACTACTCTGATGGGGCTATGACGGGGTGGACTTTCCTTCTTGGTGACTGGCACACTCTACAATGTGTTGTACTACAAGCCAAGGAGCTTGGCTCTTGTCTAACCCTAAAGAGTGGTTTAATTTTGCAGTGGAGCACAATTGCTGCAGATTAACCTCTTAGAGTAGACAACCTGCTTTGTCTTGCATAGCACTAAGTTTGTACTATCATGGCAGAGATGTGGAGAATTTGGGCAAATGCTCCTCTGGCTTCTCTGGTATGAGCTAACTTACAGGTGTGCTGAGGATCACCTCGTGCTGCTCTGGCAATGTTTACATTTAGAGTTTTCTGTGCTGTAAGCAACGTCTTTGGGCTTTCTGTACTAATTGCAAAAGTTGCTCTCATGAGCAAAACAGCAGTTTGTGAATTTAGATGTTTAGCTCTTACAAACGCCTTATCAGATTTTAATGAGCAATCGTAACAAGTCTCATTACTTGAGACTCACCAGTGATTCTCCTCTGATTGCTCTCCACTTCTTAGGGAAAGTCAGTACACAGGCTGTGAAGCTGATACTGCTGTGGTAAGTACATGCCTAATTTTGGGGATAGGTAGGAGTTTGGTTTTTGTGGCATGGAAAACGTTTTCTCTGCATAAGCATTTAATGAAAGAACTCAAATGCTGAGCAGATATGATTAATGTGCATTAGTGCAGACCTAAATTTTAGAAACAATTGAAAGTGGAAGCTTTGTGCTAAAGATACGTCCAGCTACCTTCAGGATGTTTTTCCTTAGGGAAAAGGATTGTTTAGTCTAACACCCCGTGTGCACTAGATGGCGCTATTTTATAGCGTGTGCAACTGTCATTTGTCCTCAACTGAGTTTATTACTGTGCAGGGAAGTTAGTGCTCAGACAGTGGTTACATTTGAAATACTGGTAAACAAAATCAACGTCTTGCACAGGATCTGATTACTGTCATTTAATATACAAACTGGCAAAATACTGAAACAACACTTGGTTAGGGATTTTGGCCTGGAAGCTGAAACCAAAGTCCATAGCTGAAGCTTTAAATCACACAAGCTAAACAAAAAATCAACGTTTTTGGAAGGCTTATACGGACCTTGAACCCTCACAACCCTCCGTAGCCCTTGGTCTGAGCAGCCATAGAAGCCGTGCAGGAGCATGACACCAGGGACAAGGAAACCCTATAGACATGCATGTATACCCTATATACCCTTGGGTGCTAACTGCCATCACCAGGCTCTGGATTTGCCCTAGAATGTACAGCATAACCATATGCTGCCTGGCTTTGTAACTTCACCGTGCTCATCTGTAAAATGAGGATTTCTCTTTATTTTCCCTCTTATTGGATTAGCTTGTAAACTGCAGCTACATTCAAGTTTCCCCTTTTTTTGGTTGGGGCCTCGCGACTGCTATTACTATGAATAATGCTACGTCGTCATGATGTATTATGGTCCCCAAATAGCCATAAGCTATATAGGAAACTGTGTCCCAGGATAATACTGGGTTTTTTTTACAGTCCAAGTAGATTTTCATCTGAATAATATTAGGATTCCTTTTGCAGAATAGCAGATGCTAGCTGTCTAAATTAAGTATACCTGAACACGGAATGACTTTGAGTTCCTCATTACTCTATAGCACCAAGTGCTAATGTCACTGATAGGGCTGTGAGATGATGAGAGTGAGATCCAGCTATTTCCCCCCTGCCCCATGACACGGAAAAAGTTTTTGGCGGCTCTGAACTACCAGGTCACATTCACTTGCAGCCCTTCTAGGGTTTGAAACTGGCAATCCATCAGTGATGGACAAAAGCAGTAACCTAGTGAGCCACCAAAGCACTCCTGAGAGCCAGTCTGCGAGCATTTCTGAGGCCAGGGTCTGTCTTCCTCCCTCACAAAGCCATTTCCATTTGGTTTTGTTCACTAGGTGGCACAAATGCGTAACGGATTGATTTGGGAAAGTTTTCTCTGCAGTTTTACCGTTGATGTTGTAAATGTGTCCAGGGTAATTCTGAATGCGTTTCAAGAATGATTTGGGGCTCCAAATTTCATTTTTGAAGGAAGACCCATACTGATACGTTCACCGGGGATGAGCCAGCGCGCTGAGTTTTAGCAATCTGAGCAACGCTTCCTCCAGTGCTTTGCATTCATGTCCCTCATGTTCATCAACACCTTTCTTCCCTTCTTGGTCTTCTCCCAGGCTGCAGAACCAGGGCAAGACAAATTTTCACTAAAAAACTTGCGTAAAGATGGAAATGCACATTTTTCTTAATTGAAGGGGCAAAATTCTTGGGGAAAAACTTCAAATTTTCTCAGGTTTTATATTCTCATCCACCTGTAAAAAATGTTACATGTAGATAATTAATTACTGGGACTTTATCTCCCATGCCTGCCACATTCAGAAGTAGAATAAATTGGCAAAAAAAGCAAAGATTTACCAGGAAGATGCATTTCTTGACCCTTGTTTCTCGTGTACTTTTGCCAAGACAAAACTTCAAAATGGAAAATGATCAGCTGAAAAGAAAGAGAAATTTAATTTTCCAGTTTCAGTGAGGAAGCTGGATGTGTCAGGGAACCAAATTTGTTTGTAGAACTTTTTTAAAAATAAGTACATCAATACTGAAAAAAATCCCATCAATTCCAGTCATTGGGGGGGGTGGGGGGGCGGGGGGAGGGGAAGTGAAGAAAGCCCCTAACTGGGTAGCAAGAACAGTGTAAACCGGACAGCATTAGAAGGAACACCAGTAGATGCAACAGATAGTAGCAGTGTCATTCCTCACCTGTGGTTTGGCTGGACGGAGGGAGCGGGGGCAAAGCCAGTGGCACAAGGATGGGAGCTGGCCTGCCTGCCAGCCATGCCACCACTCTCGGAGCTAGAAGGATCAGGCTGGAGATAGGCACTTTAGACTTCGTTCAGTGTTTGAGGTTCCTTTTCTGGCTTGGCAATACAGGTTGGCTTAGTATGTGTGCATTTACAAAGTGCTAGCATAAATCACAAAAGGTATGTGCCCTCTACTCCTTTCTCTAAGGATCTAATTTACTACTTAAGATTTCCACAGCTTCACCAAATTGGTGTTTTCCAAATATGACTTTTTTGTTTGTTTGTTTGACATATATTTACATACATATATACACACATTTTATTTTCTGGCTTGATAAAGTTCTTTTTGTTAAGGGATAATGAGCTCTTGGGTTTCTCTCTCTACCTCCATTGCTTAACTGAGAATAATAGAGGTGATGTGATTTCAAAGTTAAGGGTGAGTGCGAGACCTGCTGACTCATGAGGTTTGTGCTATGAATGAGGAGGGAGCAGGCAGTGGCAGAAAGCCACCACAACCATTAAAAATGCAAGTGGAATACTGAAGGTAGGGAGGGAGGGCTCAGGCTTTGAAAACGAGTAACTTAAACATTTTCTTTCCAAACATCTGTAAATTGTTAGTCTGATTTATTTTGAATTAAAAAATCTTTTTTAGCAGACTGACTGCTTATTTTAATTTCCAGCCATTAGACTTTTCAGCCATTTGTATTAGATGCTGTGCCATTGCCTTTGAAGCGGGAGGCAGGTGCCCCCTGCTCATCAGGTTTACTTGGGCCCTTTAGCAATGACTCCTGGATTTTTTTTCTTCCTCTGTGGACAATACCCTTCTACTTGTCTGATAAAGTCCTTGAGGCTGCCTGCTGCCCCTCTTGAGGCTCTGATACAGTTTTCAGTCCTGCTGAAAACAGCGTTAGCTCGCTTCCGAGGCCAGTCAGATGAATCAGTGTCTTGATTTAAAATAATGTTGCCAGATGCTATAACAAATGTGGGATGTCTGCCTCTGTGTGGAAGTAGCCAACATTACAAAAATTAATTAAAAAAGCAGCACTTTCCCCAGTGTTTCCCCTTCACTATTGGTATTTTGCTTTTGTTACAAAGCTTATGTTTCTTCAGTGAAATTACTTTTTTCTGGAAATCCCAAACTCACCTTGTGTAAGCATTTTCACCTCTAATTTCAAAAAGATTAATGGAAGGAAGGAAATGTGTTGGATTATATCTCTACCATTCACTTTGGTAGCTGATACTGACTGTAGTTCAAGTAAATGCCTGTGATACTGAGTTTGGTGTTCTGACAAGTGAAATAGCTGGGCTTGATTTCTCTTTTTTTTTTTTTTTTTTTCTTTTTTGGTCTGTGGCTGGGTAAGAACTTCCAGATAGTTCAGATCTGTGCTTGATATGACCTTTCTAGCAAATATGTATAACCCTTAAACTTGGTAAACATTTAGATCTGAATCTAGTTAGACTCATTTCTAGCTGAAATTGTATGCTGCAAAAGAAGAGTTAAACTTTTCTATAGATGATCAAGTTCAGCATCAGATGATCCACCTACCTATAAATTTCAAGTAATCTAATGCTGCTGAATTTTCCTTATTTTCAGGCCAACACCATAGGCATTAATATTATTTTATCCCAACCTATGAAATTCTTCCTTGGCATCTGAAACCCTTCCAGTTTTGCTTGAAAGCAGTAGCGAACTCAGCAGAGCTTTGGATGAACGACTTATTTTGGCACGTCCCAGAACTTACTCATCTAATAAAAGCCTGACCACCCTACAACTGAACCCAATATAGGCTGTGGCAATGACACCACAGGGTGTTTCACTTTTTGTGATTACTCTTCTCAGTAGCGCAAAGGTCTTTTGGGCCAGGACTGGTTTTCTGTTGACCATGGCCAGCAGAGAGTAAACGTATTTCCAATAAATGACTTGATCTCTGAGTGTTGTTAAGTTTGGATATCATAGTAGCAAACATGCATTAAAGTTTCTCCATTCAGGTCTCCATTCTGCAGACTCCCTTAGATGCTTGCCCTTGTAGGCAATATGGGCACCATGGTTACGTGGGTTTCATCAGGAATAGTATGATGAACATCTTGCCGTGTCTGGGGAAGTATTTAGTTAACATGTAAGTGAACAAAAATTCCCTCTGTCTCTGCCCATCTCCTCTGAACATTTGACAAAACATAGACTGACAGATTCCTGAGCAATCCTCCAAGACAATGGGTACCCCAACATTTTCCCAAAACTTCCCCTGTTCTTCCTTCTGTGACAGGTCCTAAGCTGTAGAGCTAACAGACTGCTTCCACCTAATACAAATATGACAAGTGCAGGATAAACTCAATGGAAATCCACGTGAAAAAATTCAGTGACAGAAATGTGCAAACATAGATTGAAAAAGTGTCTGTCTCTAGATTTTTCAGTGCTATTTATACAGTGTTTTGGGGGCCCTCAGAATTGAGGGATTTGGGCAAATTACTTGGTGTGGAAAGTGTTTAATGACTAAACATAAAATGCATCAGAAGCACTATTGGGTCTGAAAAGGTTAGGTCTGGATAACTTTAGTCATCCCTTTTATACAGAAGTTGGACTGAATATTTTGCAAGATCAGGTTTTGCCATGTTATTTCTATTATTCCCCTCCCTTCAATCCGTATATTGCAGTAACTTTTCTTTCTTGTACCGTTTCAGATTTTTTTTTTTTTTTAAACCAACCTTTCTGGAAGCTCATAGTTTGATTTATGCAAAGTTACGGTTGAAGTGTGATATGGATATGAATCAGGCAATGCAGCTCTATAAGCTACTGAATGTTTTATGATGTTGTACTCAGAAACTGTACTTTTGCAGAGAGTGGTGGACGAAAAGCACCTCAGCAAATCCGAGGGAATCCTAGGAGTTTTGCAGGGAGCATGAGTGACTTTCCCACATCTTAAGCAGCTGGCTCTTCCCTCCTATCAGCCTCCCATTAACCATTCCAGCAGCAATGGTCTTGCTGGCCTCTGATGCACTGACAAGATTGTATAACTTAAGAGCTTAGGGAAACCCACAGTAGTTGCTGCAATTTTTTCTTCCAGCTTAACTAATGGCTTTTGAAGTTGGAAATCTGTGCCCTGAGTGTGATGGATTTTGTTTGGAAATTGATCCCAGTGGATAATTCATTTAAAAGCGTTCCTAGAGACCAGACATGTCCAGGGAAACCTACTTAAAGCAAGGCTCATCTCAACATACAGAGCCAGTGCAGAGATGAGAGAAAGGATCCTTACATGTTAAAAAGACTCATGTATATTTAGTGTGTGCACAGTCATGCTGAACGATTCTCAAAGCCGCCTCCTTCCTTTTTTTTTTTTTTTTTTTAACTTCATACATCATTCTTTGAGCTGTCTTTGTATGCTCTCTTTCCCATGGCACTTGGCCAAGAAAGAGGACACAGGGCTACCCTATAATGGGAATCCAAGAGGAAAAGGTCAGTCACTCTCAGCCCACAAAAGAGGACTTATCAATCAGTTGTCAGACCAGGAGGCCAGGGCATCCGATGTTAAAGAAGTCTGAAACAGGTCATCATCAACACCTCGCAGCTCTTCTGTAGCAAGTGTGTGGAGGATGTGGGAGGGAACCGAGCTAGCTCTTTCTTCAGGTCTGAGAGAAAGTATCATTGTTGAAAAACCTTTTGATAAACTGTCTTGCAGTTCCAGTAAAAACTGTACATGAGGACAACTGTCTGCAGGGTTAGGCATCTTGGATCAGCAAAGGGAGGGGACGCGTGGGGATGGTGGAGAGTAGGGAATGCAGTTAAAGGGTTTTAGAAGAACAATTCTCAGTCTCCTCTGTGCTCCTAATTGTTCAAATAGCTGCTCTTCTGGTGGAAGATTTTTTCCATGTTTGTGTTCACAATCTTGCCACCAATCACACAAACCAAAAATTGTCTGGGAATGTATGTACAGAGCAGCAGTTGCAGCCAGCAATTCTCAAAAGGTATTGGCGCACCAAAGCTAGTATGTAGAACTTTAATGCAAGCTGGGTAACTCAAATCGAAGATGCAAACAATAATGTGAATAATTAACTCTGGGGAGGTTCACATCTGTATCTGAAATGTTCCAGCTGCCCTCTCCATGTGTACAAAAGACTGAACCATAGTGCTGGTTCCAAGCAGACATAATCTGGGAAAATTCAAGGCAACATGTAATCTTCCCTACTGGCAGACTTCTCCTGAAAGAGAACAAAGAAAACTGCAGATGTGAACTCCAGGAGCATTATGGACGTTCGTGGTTTTAATATGGATGCTATGTGTACAGTTCTTTTTAAAGAAAACAGAGAGCAGAGAGAAATGTTAAACTTCAGTCAGAGGGAGACTTTAAATCCATTTAGGTAGGTACCATGGTACAGATTGCTCTATTAAGGGCAGTTGGCCCTGAATCTATTTATATATATTTATTTATATATGTAGAGGAGAGGTTTGCTGCCTGGAGTCAGGCCTTGCGTGACTTCATCCATGATGCCATTTCCTGGGTTCATTAGGGATCATTTTAGTCTTGCAACACCTAATATTAAATTGAGTTTAGGCAGCAAGTACAAAGCTAAGGCTAGCGTAGATTCTGGTCTCATTTTGTTAAAGTATCTGTTAATGGCCTAAGGAGAAGGGTTTGGGTTAATCCAGAGATGGACTCAAGATGCTGCCAGTCTTGAATCTGGACACACATTTAAAAGCTCCAGCGTGGGGTGGGTGGAGGGTTACTTGGACCATTATAAATATTTCAAGATGATGAATAAACAAAGGATAGATATTTTGATTTCATTCCACTTCTGTTATCAGCTGCCAATTCTTTACAGTCCCCGCCCTAACTCTTCAGGCTAAAGCCAGACTGCAGAACTGTTGTAAACCTCCTCCTGACACTCTCTGCTATGACAATTGTTAGACTGAATCAGTTTGCCACGTCTCCTTTGGCTACAGCTGAAAGTGTTCATGAGTCACTGCTCATCTAGGTAACATCTCTAATGTACTCCTGAAGTGAACAATAGGTTTGATTGCCTCTTGTAGCTGATAGGCATCGTCCTGCGCAGGAACATTGGTGATGGAGAGGGAAATCCGCTTGAGGACCATGTTGTGCTGACCTGTGGTGGACTGAGGTGTGCTTCTTACTTATCTCCAGTGCTGCTTTGGGATGAACAACCACGGCTGTCTTCTCACAGAAGACCTTGTTTAATGTTTCTTTCTAGTAGTGTCACTGCCTAAGCCACTAGGGAAACCATGGGCAGTGTTTCTTGCTAATAAACCATTCAGGTGCTCTCCTGGAGAGAAGACATGCTGACAAAGTTGTGTTTTTTTTTTTTTTTTTTTAAAAGGGGGGGGGGGGGGGAAGAAAAAAAGAAAAAAGAAATGAAAGGAAGGAGTGGGAAATACAAGAAGTTTTCATGAGTGTTTTGGGTTTCTGGACTGTACCTTCAAGCATGTCTCTGAGTTGATTTGCAAGCAGAGAGAAGCCTGTGCTCTGAAGCAGCCAGATGTGAACCAGCTGTAAACTGAGAGCGCTGCGGCTGTGTTGGGGAAGTGTTGAACCTGCAGTAGTCTAAACCTGGCTTTCAGCAGGAGTTGTGCTCACTGCTGGGCTAACCATGATGGTATGATTTCATGTGTGGAGCTGGCAGGCCTGGAGAGCACGAGCAGAGCCACTGTACTTCAGTCCCCAAAACACGATGCAGATATGCCCTTGTGCTGGTAAGAAATGCTGGAATCTTTCCCCTGCTGGCAGTGCTGGGTTTACTGCCCAGAGCAATCCATTAATGCAAATGGACATATCCTACTCTGTTACATCCATGGGTGTCCAGGACATGTATGATGACCATCCATGAGTGAAAGGTAGCATTACGTTCAAAATTTTGTTCTGCAGAAAGAAAACATACCTTGTATACAACATCAAGTATTATTTTTGTAACTGAATTGCTATCAGTATAATTAACGAATAATTATTAGTCAAGATCTAAATAATAGAGAAAAGAAAAATAGAGTACACTTCTAGAATATATCTCAATAATGATGCAGTTAAAATTGCTATATGCACACCCCCTTGTACCTGCGCTTTCTCTGCTGTTATGCACGCCCCTCGGCTGCCCTCAGGATCCTGAAGTCACTGGTTTCAGTCTGGAAGTGGAGTTAGTATATCTTCAGTGTCCTAAGTCCTACACATGGAAGGCTATGATGATGGTGTTGAAGGCTTTTTCCTCTTAGTCTGTGGTAGATTTATATCTATATATTGTACATCTACAGTTTTAGATTTTTTTTTCTAACATGTTTTAACGCTTGGCTTTTTTTTTTCATTAGTCTGCACCTCCACATTACACCCAAATTTGCTGTTTGGAGTGTCTTGCATCTATTAGACGCTTTTTTTTTTTGTTCACTTTATTCCCCCTAGTACCAGTTTTACACATTTCCCAAGTCTGCAGTTCTTTGACTGGTGAGATGTTTACATCCCCTGGTCTCTAGTGCTGTCTTGTGCCTGCTCTCCAATCGTCCCATGCCTCACACTCATCTACTCTTTGACCTGCATCCTCACTTTCAAGTCTTCTGCTGCCATACCTTGCCTTTATTCACCTAAACTGTACTGTTATTCTAGACGTTTCATTCTATTCATTCTTTGCTACAGAAGAGCTACTGGTGACAATTACCTCTTATAAAAATGGTGGTTGTATGACATCATTAAACAAAGATAAGCAAAATAAAACAGATACAGCAATTGCCACCAAGTCATTAAAAAAATTACTTTTACAAGGGAATAAAGCTGCAAGAAGGCTCTAGGCAGGCTGAGACAGGTCCAGACAAGGCTTGCAGCATTAGTATGAAACTTGTGGTCTGTTGCTAGATATAGCAATACTGTATTTACTGAGTTTTAATGAGGAGGAGTGTGAGGTCATTGGTGGTAGTTAACCGCACCTTGCATGCTCTTTGTCCATCTTTGTTGGAGCAGGAGCTTCAGCTACCTGACAGTTGGCTCTTCTGCTTTCTTCTGAAGGATCCCTGCATTTCCAGGGGACCTCCAGCCCTCCATAACCTCATGGGTTATGAGGCATGAGGTGGTGCTGCTCACTGTTGTGGCTCAGAGGAATATAAGAATTCAGGTTTTCCGGCTCCAAAACATTCACTTCTTGTGAATGGTAACGAATCAACTGATATTTGCTGTTAGTAGCAAAAGGTTTTTGACAGACTCCTCGTTGTGTATGTTAAGGGACATTTTTCAGAGGCACACATGTAATTGGCATAAAGCACTGGAGGACTGTGTCTAGGTTGTGTCCAGATCTATAAATGTGCAGGAATCAGGTTTTCCATCTTACATTTTACTTCGTTACGTAGGAAAGCAGCAGGATCTGTGTGTGTTGGTTTCTTTTTTTTTTTTTTTTCTCCCCACCCAGATGTTATGAGAGGATACTTAATCAGTCTGCACAATCCCTAGGAAATATCCCGCTTGCACGAGGAAAGGACAATGCGTGACAGCCTCTGCACATTCCAGTTGGGCGGGCAGTGCTTTTGTCTGTTCTTTCATTTCTTTCTCAGGTGTGTGGCTATCTTTCATATCCAGCACAGTTCCGTTTCTCGGCTCAGTCAGGCACTCAACCATTTTGCCTAATTATATCTGATGTTTTACTCATAGCATTATGCTCTTCTTCAGAGGAAATGAAAAACAGATTGTCTCCTTGGCAGCAAAGAGTAACGAATGTGCTGCATAGAATAGCTGTTAGATGAAAAAGGGCCACAATCGGCCTCCATGCCAACCAGCGCTAAAGACACTGACAGAGAGGAGGCTGCTCTTAAAGCTGCCCCCTTGACATATAAAATTGCTCTGAAGTAAAGCTAAGGTTACTTTCCTGAGATGGAATTGTGGATATTTGACTAGGCAGAGGGTATTGAAAAATTTCCAGTAGGTTCTTAAAAATTATTTCAGTGACATTTCATTAAAATAGATAATAAAATGCCATGCTTCGGTAAGACTGAAAGACATTTCCTTATCTGGATATGTGTTTGTATTTTGGCTTTTTTTTTTGAGGCAAATTTTATTTATTAATTGGATATGTTGCAATTAAAAATAATGAATCTCTCTCTGAAAGCAAATATATATATGAAAAAAGCAAAATCAAATTAGATGCTTCACTTTTCGAAGCAGGGTATTTTAGTGGACCTGATTTTTTTTTTTCTTATTGTAAGTTTTGCCTCACAGGAAAATTGGGGTATTTGTCTGTTTTTAATGCTTGGTACAATTCCCTCTACCCTACTGAACTGAGACTCGAATTTGGCTAGTTTTGTGATTGTAATGGTGTCTATGCTATCTATGTGTTACCGTTTCATAAGGTATTTCAGATTCCTCTTATCCATATTACCAAGAAGCATTTTATTAAGTGTGAATTAAAGTAGGTGAATGTTCATGACTTTTTATAGAGGAGGCACAATCCAACACTTGATTTACTTCCTTTAACATTTGCAGTTACTATTAGATCAGAGTCACAAAGATGGAAGAATGAGCAGAAAAGCTGTCACAAAAAGTACTTAGCTTCGTGTAATTCCATCCCATTCTATTCCATCCTATAATGACTGTCAGGCTGTCTTCCAGGAATGGTGGCTGAGTGCCTCTGGGGACTTCCAGTGCTTTTTCCTGAGGAGATTCAAACAAGGGGAAGCCAGAAGTCCTTCACTGGTGCCCAGTGTAGACAATTCTGCTCTATAAATCCTTTGGTGGACTGAATTTGACAACATTGTGATGTGCGTTAGGCAACCTTTCTTTCTGGCATCGCTGCTGTTCTTCTTCCACTGTTACCTATTCAGTGAGAAATGTGAAACTCATGAATGATGGTTGCATGTTCTGTTGGTTATGCTGGTGAAACAGAGAGTTTTCGTATGACTTGACATACAGTTCTGCTTCTGCTCGCAGTGCACTCTGTTTGATACCTTCATAGCATATGTTGGGAACTGCGTTTCACATTTCAAGGAATCTGCAGTGATAGCTTGGATTGGGCAAGCCCAAGCAGAAGAGCCTGTAGAATTAGGCTCATCACACCAGGAGAGGTGGTGGTGGAGGTCTCTATTCCATCCCATTCCAAATGATTTCTCATTAACTTGATGAAAGGGAGCAGAAAATAATTATTTTTCTTATTGTGCTAGTAAGTTGCCCAAATATTTTGTTAAACCGAGTTTATGAGTCTGAATGTCATCACCGCAACCATGCTGAGTTTCAAGAATATGTAGTTCTTGGTTGTTTATTCTGGGATTTATTTTTTTTGTTTTGTTTTGCTTCTTTGTGTTAAGCATCTTAACTAATTTTACCTGCTATGCCAGCTCAGTACTAGAGACAGGATTGTTTATATCTATCTGGTTTCTTAACCAAAAATGTCTGCTTTTTTTTGGTATTGACTACTAAACCATTTTATTACTGCATCTGTGCAGATAAACTTTCTTCTGCTTTTTCACTGCAGATCTGACATAGCACTATCTTGCACCTTACCTTTTGCTTACCCAGACAAATCCTGGCCTTCCATCATTACATTAGAGCGCTGTGCAAGTGAGATGCTCATAAACTTTGCCTATCCTTCCTTTACTAGCTAGAAAGCTTCATCAAATATATCTTGTTCCTGTTATCAGTCAGAGAGCTCAGTCTCCAGCTAGATCATGAATTTCAGCTTTGAATTGCCACTACTACTCTTTCTTATTAGAAATATGTCAGAGAAATGCATTTTTGTTTGTATGTGCAAAAAATTGCTGGGTTTTTGGCTGGAAATGGAAAGTAGAAATCAGAATAAAAAACATTACCTCGCAGATTCTCAAAGTCCTGCATCGGGCTCCTTTTGGTTGGGGCACGCTGCTGCAGTGGCTGGGTTATCTCTGAACCAGGCTCCTCTGACCTGCGATACCTCATCAAGACAAGTGCTGATGGGAGTGCCCTGTGACTGCTCACCTTGCCTCTGAAAGCTGAACACCAAGGTCCGTCATGGCAAAGTAAAATCTGGCTTAAACTGTCCTGGAGGAGGATGGACAGCTATGACTACATGGCCATTAAAGGGACTGGGACAGTAACTCGAAATCAGGACATTTTTTATACCTAATGCTTTTATTGAAAAGTTATCATCTATGGATTTCTTTTTTTTTTTTTTTTTGTTTCGTTTTGCTTTGTTTTTTTTTCCTGGCTTTGCTTCTGATGTTACCGCTTTGGTAACCTAGTAGTTTGCCCTTGCAGAGTAAGGGGTTTATATTCCCATCTCTTCATATCTGCTGGGTTTTCTAGGTGAGTTGCTGAGTTATGCAAAGAGACCTGAGACTGTGGCAATACTTTTAGACCCTGTCCCTCTCCAGCTTCTCTGCTCCCTGTCCAGCTTCTGAATAGCAGTACCAAGTCCACCACTGCGAAGGCAGGCAGTGTCTCAGCACCAGAAGGATATGGCAGTGCAGGGACCTGCTGGGAGAGAGCTAGGTTTGGCCACCACTCTATCACATGGCAAAGGTAAGGAGAGGAGAGTAGTCTCTCATAATGCTGGAGATAGTAGCTATGTTGTGGAAAGAAAAGAAATATTGATTAGATCTGGAGATTTTACAGTGTAGGGATTATGTCCTGTAAACAATGCTTTGTTGTCCTCCACAAAGTTTGCTCTAACATGAGCTTAGGATGGCTGGTGACACTTTCCAACTTGTAAACAAAGCATATGGAATGGAAAGAAAATGAAGATAACACTGAAGTTTATCTTAATCTGAAGTTAACCACAAATGAAAGAGTTGCATGACATACCAAAGATTTGGTGTGCTTGTAATTGCTAACCTTGTTTTAAAGAGCAGCAGGGACTCATTCTTAATAGCTGCTTCAGTTTTCCTTTTTGTGTATTATTTTCTGAAGTTATGTTTTTATGCAGTGAATCCATCTCAGAGAACAAAAGCCTTTTAAAAAGTTTTTTTTTCATTGTCCCATACAGCCTCTGCCTTTCTACCTTCATGTTCAAATCATGTTGACATATCCACACAGCTGAAGTTGGCATTTTGACACATGTACGCATCATTTTCATCTGCTTCCTGGGGCTGACTCCAATGCCTGAGGTTTCTTTTAACACTCTGAAAAGCCTCTGGCTTTGTGCACGGCTGCATTCCTAAACAGTATACCAACTCTGAGGTTCAGGCAATGTTTACTTTGAGAAAGAACTTTTTAATATCAAAAGGAAAACAGTCCTCCTACATTCCATGTAGGTAGATGCTATTTGCCATTAAAAAAATAATAAAGTAATAATAATGATAGATGAAATTACTGGTTCGGAGGAATAGTCCTAATTACAGTTGAATCATGGCTGTGGGCTGACAAACAGGTAAGCACAACTTGTTTTGCAGAGTCAGGCATGTGATTAAGAATATGTCTTCTTGCTCTGCCCTTCATGAAAACAGGAGGACGTATTTCATTTTTATTGGAGACCTACTTAATATTTTCAGCCTTGGGGAGACTGGCTATAATGGGACAAATCGTTATCTAGTTTAAGTCCAGACCTCTATAGTGATAATCTAACTGTTGACTTATCAGCAAAGGATGTGGACCGGCGTAGAGTAATTTTTAATTAACAGTTCCTCTACAATTCCTCTACAGACCAGTACATCTGAAAGATATGTTGTTGATGGCTCTCCAAGGCTGAGCTGACTTCAAGCTGTAAGGGAAGTGACCGTTCCACTCTTGCCACTCCATCTAACTAGGTGCTTGGGCTCATCCTTTGCTTTGGCAACAGTGATCATGCAGCAAGTTAATCTGGCTAAAAAAGTTCACTTTTTTTTGGGTAAAGTTCCCATTCTGCCAGATCAGCTGATTGGTCTGTGTGATTGCAGGGCCACACTGTTGCTGGAATTTGCATGGGTAAGGCAACAAGTATGCACATGGGGTAAAGTCAAGGCACCTCACAGATTGGTATAATTTATCTGTGAAAATGCTTTACTAGATAAACAGTTGCAGACTGGGACCTTGCTCTTGCTGAAATGAGCAATAAAACTCCCATGTGGTAGGACTGGGCTCTTGCTGAATAAATCTGATGATGCTACAGAAGAAACATCTTTGCTGTCTGTGAGAAATGCATGTATCGTAGAGGTGAGGAGAACAAGAAACAGACATAATCCTTTTATTGTGCAGTTATGGTTCCCAATGCTGAGGGATTAAATCAATTATGGATAATATATGTTCTGGAAATTGAAGCATGTGGCATATGGAGCATGTGGAACACCTTCATGAGGTGGGCAGCAAGGAGCCAGGAGGGAATGGGGGAAAATGTCTTTTTGTATTTGTTGAATTCTGATCTTCAAAACCAAGAACAACGGTCGCTGGAAGAATGGTGCCATTAAGGATGATTTTAAGTTCAGGGGTTAATGTGTTATTTTCCCTAAACTTAGAAATGTGCTTTTATTTGTAAAGATTGCTTTCATGGACTATTAACTGACCATTTTGGGAACCAAGAAGAAATCTTTCCAAAGCCATATGAGGATATGTTAGTTTTACCCAGGGTGAATGTGATACAGGCACTCTTCCCTGCAAGAATGACCCTACTTATTTGTCTCCTGCTCGGCAGTTTGTTTTTGCAATAATCCAAATAGATTCAAAGGGAAGGAGGGCTGATCCATTTGTTTTCTTCCCACACAAGATGCATTTCAAGTGTTTTGCACTTTCGCAAATGTTGTGCAATCAATCTCATTCAAGGACGTGCAGTCCACAGTATTTAGTCCTGACAACTGTGCCGACGTGAAGAAAGAAGGTGCAGCTTTGTTGTTCTGAATCACTTCATAAAGACCAGCCAGTCCAAACAGATTTTATTTGGGTGTAAGGCTTTTTTTGGTGTTATTGCCAAGACGGCTTCATGCTCAATTAAAACCAAAACATGCTGAAGCCCTAAACCTTTTAGCAATTCCAGATCTGCTAATGATGTCAGATTGGGCAGTTCCCCACCGAGGAGACATCATTTATTACAGAGGCTGACATCAGTGAGAGACGATGGTTGGCTGTCAAAGCTCTTTACTGGAACATGGGAGAACTAAACTCAGTTTTCACCTTCCCCATGCAACCTTTGTGTGACCTTGATGAAACCACTCCGCTCTCGGGCTTGACATCATGGCACTTAGGGAGTTTATGACATACTCATACGCCGGATGGTACCTTCTGAAGAATGGTTAAAGTGCTACGCAGGAAGCTTGTAATCGTTGGTAATGTGCTTTTGCAATTTTAGAAGGTAGTTTAATTCTGGGTTATATGTTTGGGTAACGTTTCACCAGCTGTAACGTATTGAAATGTATCAAGTTCCACACAACACAGTAAATGTGCAAGACCACCGGGATCAAGCAGATGGATGCCTCTTTCTCGGAGCCTTCCATTTCTTCTCTAGCACTAGTTTTCCTTCACTTAAGCAATTTGAACAGAAAACAGCAGGAGTGTGTGTTTGTGCCAAATTGTCGTTTTGACGGCTGTTTAAGAAAGGTCTCTGATCATCATTAATTACATCTTTTCAGGTGCTGCAAATGATAAAATTGGGGAAATGAAGTTGATGACAACAAAAGTCAGGAAGAAGAACAGTCTATACCTTTTTCTGAACTCATTAAGTCACCCTAGAGAGTGTGGCTCCTACCAAATTTCACGATTTTGAGGTACCTGTAGTCTCAGTGCGTGTCAACCCCCACAGGCATGCTTGTGTTCCACAACTGCTTTTGATAACCAAGTGAATTTTTTCCTTAAAAATAGTAAAGCCTTCTGCCAAATGGCTGTCTGAACAATTAAATTTGAGTTGAAAAATGGAAGGAAAAAATATTCTGTTGGGTCAACCTGAAATTAAAGACTTGTGGCTTTGTTGGTTGGTGAGATCAGTTCTCATCCATCATATTTTTGTAACTAATTATTTTTCCATTCAAAATAAAATGCGTCAAGAAACATATTGTTTCGGTGAAAATAAATGTAGGTAAATTTGGTCTCAAAATGTTGCTTCAATATGGAAAATGGATTAATTCAATTTTTGTCTTTTCCAAAATTATTACTTTTTTGGCTGTTCTCATGACAGTAAGGAAAACTCAGAAATTTCAGGAGACAGCCTCTTGTGAAATTATAGTCTAACTTCCCAAGAAGGAGAGAAAGAGAGGAAACACATGATAACAGCAGGGAAGGTGCACTTTCTCAAAATTTGCTGGCATCATAGACTGGGTGAATATCTGTATTCATGTTCAGCAGTAACTTTTTTACAGAGGTGGTCCCACCAAAACTGGTCAGAACAGTATTTTATGTAAGAATGTGAGCTGCTGAAGGGTAGGAAGGGAAATATATAAGTTTGCCTTTTGCTTAATGACAGAGCTCAGATTTAGTTGGAGTGCCCTGCATATTTTTGTGTTGGTGTGGTGGATCTCCCCCCCAACCACCTCAAACTGTTAAGTAGATTTTTACCCTTTTGAGAAGCTTCTCCTAGATTTCTAGACTGCTGCCAGCATCTGGCAGAGGCCAACCTACTGCGCTTCCTGGCTGCAGTATGTGTGAGCTTTGATGTTAGCAGGATGCACAAGTGGATGCGTGCTTTTTTTCCGTGTTTACTTCGTGGCTTGTAAGGAAGAGCAACAGGTAACCAGCTGCCATGTGTAGAGTCCTTTCCTTGCCACTGCATGAGCTGGTCTTCTCACCATTTCAGATAATCTTTTTATTCTCCTGGTAGAGGAAATTATCAAAGTCAGTAGTTGACTGGTCTAAAAATAGCAACCCAAAATGTAAGAATCTCAGAGCCCAACTCCTAATGTCTATTTAGATTGTAAAGCATCCCGAGTTATTTCAAATAGTGATAAAAGGAAATATTGTCTTCCTATTAAAAGATAGAGATATTTTTGCTCTATTTAACAAAGGTGGAAGCTTTTTATATGGGTTACTTCTGTCATTGTTTTGATATGATATGTTGAAAATAAGAATTTGTATAAATACTGACTGTCTTTCCAAGACAAGTGCCTGATGGTAGAATAGCCTGCTACCCACTTTTCTTGTGCTAAGTAACATTAATATTCCAGCTTGGGAGCAGGCAAAAGAATGTCTCAGAGCTTCATAGAAGGTTATAGACTCTCTCACACCATACATTAGATGCTAAACCATGCTGGCATTTATTGTTCTGCAGACTTGTCAAATGATTTTAATGGGCTTTGTTTATCTACACTCATGCCCTAGAACTCCTGGCTAGGCTGGGCAGTGAAAGCCATGCTTGCCAGCAGTCCTGTGGTGTGACTGAAGAGCAAACAATGCATCATGCTCTGCTTTGAAGGTGCTTACAGCCATGGACAACATTGCCTAGACAGGCAAGGGATGGTTGCAGAACCAAGCTTGCTGTAACCTCTGTATTTCACTGTGTAGGATGATTGTTCCGCACCTTTCCTTAGCCAAAGATTCTGAAGGATCAAGTGGTGCTGCTGTGCTGGTGTTATGAACTGGATCAGAAGAGCATTACCACCATCACCTCTTAGTGAGCTTTGATTTGCAGCAGCACAAGGTTGTAATGCTCGTGAGCCTGATTCCTTTTGTATGAAACCACAGTGGAAGATGTGCACATAAACCCCTGCAGCTGCAAATGAATGCTCAGTACTTGGGATCACACTAGACTTAGCATGAGTAAACTGTGGATGTCGGATCCTCAGCAGCAAGTGGTTTGCCCTACAGAGCTGCTCCTATTGACTTGCATTACCTGCTATGAAAGCTGGGTGTACAACTCCAATGGGACTAGAAAAACCTAACTCCTGTCTATGAGTTACCCTTATGCAGTCTCTGATAGCAAGGCGAAGAAGAGTAGAACCAGAAGACTCAGTCCTGCAGGTGTGAATAAACAAAATGAAGAAAGCCACAACATGTGATTGCTTAGCCTTATTCAGAGCAGTGTTTGCCACAGGTTCTGCTTCAACTCCAGCACAATCATATATTTGCAAATGTTAATGTGGGTCAGAGGATGAGAAAGATAAGTGAACCTAGTGACACATGGTAGGGAAGAAATTGGATGCAAAGTAGGAATGCAGTGTTTGGACAAGAAATGTTACTGTACTGAGCCAAAGGAAAAGGCTCAAGATCAATCAGCCAGAAGACGAAAAGCTTTAAAGGCAGAAGAAATACTAAAGTTAGCATGTGTGGCTTACTATAAATTGGGGTAATCTGAAACAGATATTCTCTGAAGAATACTTCCAATGTTTCCTGGCTCTGCTCCAGCTACTTCAAAGCCCTGTTATCAGTGAATTGTGGTCCCAGTGTTAGGAAAGCTGGGCGATGTTCTAAGGAAATGTCAGCTTCAGATCACAGTTTCCTCTAGTTTCTGTGAAAAAAGGTCAAATTAGCAAAAGCACTGCCCACACGCCGTCTCTGTCACAGCCCTCCATGGCCCACTTTTTTAATCCTTGAGCTAATCCTTAGCATAGGGAACAAAATTGCTTTGAAACAGTAGGCTATTTGGTTTAGGAAGCAAAGTTTAGAATAATACCCCAGCAGTATGTGTTGCCAAAAATTGTGTAGGCTGTAACATTCATTAGAGACATGCAGAACAATTAAGGGAAGTTTTTAATTCCACTCATCCGCTTTAGGATCCTTCCCATCCTGTGGGATCTCTTAGGACATTGAGTAAACCTGTACCTTGCTGTCTGGGTGCTAATTAGTACAAGGTTTGATCAGGTAATTGGGGTGAATAGAAATATTATTTCTGTTGTGTTCTTTATAGGCAACAACATAGGAAATTTCCTCTTTTATATAAACAGTACCCATGCTGCTCTTCACTGCCTGTTTCTCCGTGGTCTGAAGGGCAGAGTTAGGAAAGGTTTATTGTTTTATGTAATGTGTCTGTTTCAAAAATCCAGGTGTTGTTCACATTAAAATACTAAGATTGCTTGGTCTGCCAGGATTCAATCTTGTTCTTCAGAAATGGCTTTGCTAGCAGGTCACATGTAAGAGACCTTTTAGAGGTTGATGTTGCAGTCAACAAACTGTCTGAGATCATTAAATTGAATCACTTCAGTTTGGCTGCTGAAATTTCAATGGAGTTTGATCTGATGTTTGTAGTGAAGATGTTTTACAATGTAATTCTTCAGATTTATTTCTGATCACTTTCATCAGCCCAGGCCAGGAATATGCTGAATCTGTGCATTGACATAGCACAACTCAGTATATCAGCTAAGGATCCACTGAGGTATCTGTAGTAGCTATTGCTAGCCACTTAAATGAAGTATCCCTTGGTCCTCACTGCAGCGTGCAGTCTCATCTTGGTCAAATCAATCTGTGGATACATTCCCTTTCCTCTACAGCAAAGCTTTACAGTAGTAGATAGGTAAACACAACGCCATCCCCAGAGCTGAATCAAACTGCATGGAGCTGGAGCTGGATTTCCATGACTCCACATATTATGAAAGCAGAGAAGAGCAAAGCTAAGCTTTGCTAAAAATCCATATATATCTCTCATGCCCATTAAGTTCTTATTAATGCTATATCCTGTGGCAGAAGCAGAAGGAAATACATAATCAAAATCCATTCAATATGTTGGTCTAAAACCAACTCCAAAGACACAGGCTTTTAAGACATGTGATGAAAGGAAATCAAAAGATGATGGTGTTTTGGATGTGTTTATTTTTCCTAGCTCTGGGAGTACTAATAACTGACAGACAGAATCATTTGCTTCACTGATCACGGATGTAGCTGTAGTAATAATACAGGTGACCCTTACAAAACCCTCAGTGAAATTCCACCCCCACAAATGGAATCCTTCCCACCCAACAAAAGTCTATAGAGTTTTAATGGTGTCTTCCTCCTCACCACCGTGTGAGAACAGGCCATCCTGGGGCAGGGATGCACACACATGTGCACTTTGGGTGCATTATTGTATGTAGAACAAATGTTTAACCTTCATTATGTTGTTCCAATCTGAAAAATTGCTCCCTCTAAAAAGATTAAAATTATAACACGATTATTCATCACCAATTCTTCAGAATCACAGGCTAGGTTCAGATGAAATACGAAAGGCCACCTGGGTAGCAAAACATCAGAAAAGGCATGCAAAGAGATGAGGAGAAAGATAGTTGTGTATTACTCAGCTGGACTCATGAATCATGCTCAAGAGTGTCTCAAATATTCAGTTCACATGCTGTTTTTCTGGGGGAAAGGGGAGATGAAATAAAGCATTACAAGTGAGATGTTAGACACTTTGTTTACTGCACTAATAAAAAATGCTCAGATGCTCAGCTGAATATGCCATGAAGACCTATAAGAAGCCAGGTAGAATAAGAGTAAGAAAGCTGAAGTAATTGGCAGAGAGACCCTTGCGGATTTGGAAAGGCCTAGTTAAAGCTGCCTCTTTACATTTTTTTACTGCTAGTGGCAAGTTGGTGCTGGTTCTGGGCTTGTTTCTTACTTCTGGCTCACAGCTCCCACCTCTTGTAGAACTGCACAAACTAATTGGTGTGCTGAGCCAGCAATGGTGTTTCATGCACGATCCAAAGATTCATCTCTCTGAGATTAGGTTGCTTGTCTTTCAAGGTTTGTTTTGCTTTTTTGATCACTTTTGTTATTTTAAAAGACAAAAAAAAAAAAAAAAAAAAAAAGAGAGATCGTGGCCAACTATGAGTACTAAATGGCTTTCCAAAGGTTAACCTTTGTTCTCTTTGTAAGTCATTTATGAATAGCCAGCTATTCAGTTTGTTCAGTTATTGTGAGTCATTTAATTTCAGATTTGGAAGTTTGTCATGAACTATTTGCTCCGTGTTCAGGTAGTCTGACTAGTGGGGTATGACTAGTCTGCAGTTTTGCTGACTGGAATGCTAATAAATAGGAGGAAAGAATTCAACATTTTCGGGATGACTGCTTTAACTCTTGCATGTGAAACCTTTCCTGAGCAAACAGCCACAAAAGTATCCAACAGGCTTTCACTTTCAGAAAACAGTCTCATGCGCTACAAGTCACTTATTTACAGATGTAGAAAACTACTAAAATGGTTTCTGAGTGCTGTAGAAGTGGTTAATTGTAAACCAGTGTTCAAATAGCTCTTTTAGTGAGAGTGAGACATCATCACATTTCACTGGGGGCAGAAGATGTTGCTTTTGTTTAACATATAGTGGTTGCAGTCTTATGAATATCTGATCCCTAGGGATTTGAGCTTCTTAGAAACAGTACCTCCTCCAAATCCATGCTCTCCTATTCCCAGAAACTCATCCAAAGAGCTAGAGCTTGTTGTAATTGAATAAATGACTGGGTCTATGGAACAGCTTCATCTTAGGCCAGGTCTGAAATTTATCATAACAGTTCTCCCCCGAGGTACAGCATCAGCAAAGAAAATTCAGGGCTCCACTGATGGAAACAATTTTCAAAAAGAAGGAGATCTACTGTCACAATGAGTGAAGACAGACTAGTCATTAGTTTCAAAGTATATGGAGAGGGTAGCCTCATGATTTTTCTGTCTTTATGGTCCTTTTCCATTTAATGCCAACAAAAGTATAACAGACAATAGGCTGTTAAAATAACGTTTGTGTAAAAATAGAAAAATGAATGTTTGATTCTGGAAGAATTCAGATTTCAGGAGTGGCAGAGACATGTATTTTCTTGGGCTTGCTCCTTCCTAAAGGCAACCCTTTTTGGCCCCATTTAAAGTTTGAAAGGCTCACTTTTCTTTTAAAAAATGCTCCTTCATTACAATATTAAGGGACATGCTCTCTTCCTTGTGAGGGAGGAGAACTGAGGGTAGTGCTGCTATGTGATCCAGCCTGTGAAGTAGTCTCTGCAACTGCTGCAACCAAAGTAAAGACAAAAGAAATAATTTTGGGACTATGCAGCAGGAGTATTGCCTTAGGCTGCCCCAGGAACTGCTGGACATGGGCTGAGAGCAGTTACTGATTCCAGCAGGACTAGTTGTACAGTCCAGCAGGACTAGTTGTACAGTAACTGTTTAATGACTGTGGTGCTCACTGTTTAGTACTTAAGAGTAATAGAGTACGCCTTTCCTCATTGCTGTTACTGCAGAGGAGGCCCTGGGTACAATTGTGCTGCTGCAGGCAGTTATTAAAGAAAGCCTGAGAAGCAATGGGTATGTTATCTCCTCAAGAAGCAGGGGCATCTCCCCTTGCCTCTCCCATCCTGGGGTCTGACCTTCCTTCCTCAGACCTGTCTTTAATGTCACTTACTGAGAGTTACAAAGTGCAGTGCTGCTGAGAAAGGTCTGGATAATGAAGCCTGCCTCTCGTCAAGGATGGGTCCTGAGAGCCTCCAAAGGACCCCCACTTCCTCCCTAATCTTTCAAAAAAGATTATATGAAGAGGAGATGGGGACTGTCTGTGCGTGTTCAGGGAGGGGAGAGGAGGAACATTTCCAAGAAAATAGTTAAATAACTCTCTCTGTTAGCCTGATGCATCCTTCTGCTAGTTGTCTGTTTAGCTGGGAAGATCCCTGCGCACCCTGAAGACAATTTCTGACCTAATTCTCACAACTTTTGGGGTACTGCAGACAACTTCCTTTCTCTTTTTCATTGTCTTGATATTTAGGGAAATTTGCACAAAGCCAGATGATGCAAAGTTAAAGTTGTGAGAAAAAAAAGACTAAACCCAAGGAAATTCTGAATACTGGAGTTATTCCAGCAACTATAACTGTGCAGTCTTTGATCTCCTACATATTTCATGGTTTGCATCACCAACAGAAAATTATCTTTATGTTCAGGTTTAAGCAGAGAGAAGTAAATTAAAGAAATACATCATCCTAATTTTACCCTGAAGATGATCAGAGGTTCTGTCAGATACAGCAGGTGGGGCCAAATTAACAGAAGATACGAACCTTTAAGCAAGGGAACAGTAACATAAGGAATTCTCATGGCTCCTTTTATTGCTAAAGCAGCGAGGTTCATCTTATGGGTATAATTTACTTTGGATATCCCCTGCATGATGGAAGGCCCATATTTCTTAGTGAACAGAGCATTGGTGGGTAGTCCGTGCGAGGTGGAAGCTGTTACTGCTGGTATTGTTCTGCTTGTGACCTTTTGCAAGCAGCTCCTTGCCATAGGTTCCTCCAGTTCCCTCTTCTAAAATGAGGGAAAATAGCTTTTATCTCATTTTAAAAGCACTTTGAAACTTAATATGGAGTAAAGGTTTTGCTTATAGGCTTTTTTAATTTATAAAAAAAACCATGAGGCAGAAAGCCACTTTGTCTCTCAGACCCTTGTAGTTTTTTCCCTCTTTTCTGAGAATGCCAATGACTGAGACCAACTGTGACAATGCTCTTTGAAGTGAGAAGCCTTGTGCCTGTCATATCAGCTGAGAATCCCAAACACACTTCATATGCTTTGGACTCCTGAGTAGCCCAATGAAGCCAAGCACAATGTTGCTGTTATGGTAAGGCCAAGATTTTTGCGCACACTTTTTTCTTTAAATAGGACTGGAAAAACTGCACGAAGAGCCTTTTCTTCTTTTGTCTCCTTTTTCAGCTCCAGACCAAGCCAGACTGTCATGGAAATCCAGACGCTTTTTCAGAAGTAATTGTTTGATTCTGTGTATATTTTTGTGTGGGGGTTACAGTACATACAATTAATGTGATTCAGACTCAGGGTCAAAAGTCTGGGTTGACTATGACTGGACTTCTAATTTCCTCCATACTAAGTCACCCATCCTTTTTCTGAGTCATTTTTCAGCAGACAGTTTCAAGTTTAAAATTAGAAAGTAGAAACATATACCAAGCGAAAAGACTGGTGAGAATACTGCAGTCACAGCTTGTTCAAGTTTTGTGAGCTGATGTAGCAGCAGCTATCTCAAGGGGGTCCCGTTCTAACGTCTGGAACAGATGCCCCTTAAGATATTCATAAGTAATTTAGGACGTAGAACATCTGCAAACCTATATGGCATGAATGCATCATGAGCTGGTAAACATACCCATTGTTGGTGTCAGACAATCCCTTTGTGCAAGCTTGCTACAGATGTCTTTTATAGAGAGTCTTCCACTGTGCACCTTGGTCATACAAGGCCTTTGGAGCACGAGCAAGGGCTACCAAGCAACAGCAGTGGCATATGTTATGCACATGGGTCTTTTCAGAGAGCATGGCTCCCTTGCTAGAGGTCTTTGGCACTCACCAGCAGGCAAAGGTTACAAAGAAGGCCCTCACTAGATGCATTTGAAAGGGAAGCTGAAGACCTGAAGCAGAAGTGGTAAAGTCACTCACTCTCCTGACTCTCGTCCTTATAGTGGTACACTGAATTCTTTACAAAGACAGGTCTGGGAAGATGTTTATCAAAAATTAGATCATTTATCACGCTACTGAGCTAGTACCTACTCCTCTTGGTTATTTAAAATCTATTCAGTTAAAATACTGACATTCAAAAAGCAGGGCTGAATAAAGCTGAGATCGCTGTGTACATGAATAAAAAGAGCACACAATCTGTCATCAATGCCTTTGAAAGAAGTTGAGAGAGTCTATTCTGATCGCATAGCTTTCTCCCTTGTGTAATTCCCTTTGCACTCCAGTCTAAACTTGTGGTGTCCACACCCTGCGCTCTCTTAATGGCCACCAGACTCATAAATGTTTTTAAATAGTATTTATGTTATAGTAGTTTATGAGAGACCAAGTAATAGAAAGGGACAAACAGATTGTATTGTAACATAGAAAGGAATAAAATGATTGTCTACTGAAGTTAATATAGAATCTCAGTCTGGATCTTTCACCTTTTCTGTTGACTAGTTCTTGAGTTTCAAGCAAAATCTTTAACTACAAGTCAAATATGAGTTCAGAAAGATGTCTAGGCAATGACATTCTTGGAATTCACTTTAACCATCCAACAAATACAGGGTAAGTATTGCCAGAAGAGGGACTCATCTATCTGAAAGACATGGAACATCAGCTCACTAGAAACAAAAAGGAAACAAAACCACTTGAAATGTCTGTTAAGTGCTTAAGCCCTTAGCATTTAAAACTGAAGACGTAGCCTCTCTACTCCTCAATTTCCACCTCTGTAAAAAGGGGTGACTTTAATGCCTGTTCATGTAAACTATAAATATCAGTTGTGCCTCCCAAAGATGCTCATATGTCATGGTAATAGACACAACAGGAGGTCCTCAAATGTCCCATTGAAGTCAGCCGGTGGTTTGTTGTTTAACTTCATGAAGACAAGATTTCTCCATGGCCAAGAGGCTGATAGAAATGTTCTCTCTAGGCTACATATCACAGTAAAAGTTCCAGATATTAAGCCAAATGTTAGCAAGTGAAATGGAGAATGGGTAATGCTTTCTGACAAGGCCAGGTAACAAGCAGTTGCAGTTTCCACTTAGAGATAGCTTTCTCTCAGCCACCAGTCAGTCTAATTAATGTTTGCAAATAGCTTGCATTTTCCTGAAGAAGGGAGTATAAAAACAAAGGAGGAACTTCCCCAAAATCACTACTATGTGTAATTGTTTTCTGTAAGAGTTGGCACTGGGGTTTGCTCCTAGTAAGAATCCCAAACTGAGGATGATTTTCTGAAACCTTATACGACTTGTTTAAAATGCCAACATCTGAAAACTAGTTTAGATAACTTGTGTTAGGCCAGAAAGGAGGCAAATGCTGGATTATGCTGAACCAGATCAAACTGATGAATTGATGCTTTTATAGAGGAATAGAGTTGTACTGAAAAGATCTAGTCTTGGTAACTTTTTGTCCTACTTGGAATTGCAAACTAAATGCACTTGTTCACTTCAGATTTCCTATTTCAGCATAGACGTTTAAACAATCGGTTGCTGTTCAGAATGTTTTGTAATGATGCTAACCATCTGCTAACCTGCATGATTCCTTGGGAAAAAGTAAGCAATTAAGAATATACCTATGATATTTGCTTGGAAAACCTGTACAGTTGTATTGTAAAACTTTTGGAAGCATTTGGCAGCATGAATTGTTTGTGAAAGAAGTAGTGCAATACAATTAAATGTGGAGGAATGAGACTGTATAACTTCCATACCTAAAAAACAGTGGCTAGGTTTATTCTTTATAAGGAAGATCAGTGTTTTCTGTTTCACTCGATGTCACTTACAGTTGCTCTTATGTCAAATAGTTTGTATAGCATATACAATAACAAAGCCAAAATATTTTTATGCCTTTGCATCTGATTTTTTTGCCATATTTCTACGATAAATAAAATGGAATACTAAAGCCAAAGAAGAAATATTCAACCCCTAATTTTTTGTTAAAGTAATCATGGTTTGGAAGTGCATTAGGTGCTATCCAGAATATCTTTCTGTCTCTTTCTGATAAAGATCAACTATTCATGTTTCATTGAGCAGAAAAAGCTTTTTAAAGGGAAGGAAAGAAAAATATGACAAAGAAATGAAAATATGTTTCTAAAACCCACAGCTTCTAAGGCATCTCAGTGACAATCTCAGTATAAAAACCTGACTGAGCAGCCTTTCAAGTATGGGTAATTTTTTACTTATGGAAGTGTTTTTATAAAGTGCTTACATTTAAGGTTCTTGCAACAATATTTGCTGACTTTGCTGAAATGTTACAGATTAGCTTTCATGACCATGATTTTTATATACAGCATAGTACTAAATATAAAATAAGCTTTAAGGCATTATGATGAAGCAAGAAATGATGAGTGACAACTTCCCTAACTCATCAATTGAAGATGCTTGCGATGAAGACAAAGAACAGTTTCACAGAGAAAAGCAATTTATGCTGAAAAATAACTCTGGTCAAAACTCTATGGAAAGGGAGAGTTTGTATGACTCAGGATGGAATTGCTAGAAAACCCTGACATTAAAATCCTGTCATTTTCTGGAAAAGTTATGTAGTGGTTCTAATGGACACAGGAACAACCTCTATTTTGTTCTTTCTCTCGAAAAATGAGCCTGTGCTTTCCAAACAATAACGCCTCCTGACACTGTGTTGAGCCACTCATGTAATAAAAGCTCCCAAGGAAGCTTGCCATTGACTTAATTAACCTCCCTCTTTCCTAAAACACTGAGATATTTTTCAGAGGTCCAGGAGAAGCTTGATTGATGGTAAGCATCTTTGAAAGGTTTATAGTGAGATTTGTAATGACATTCACTGCTGTGTGTGCTTGTCTCAATGTGCAGGGATGCAAACCCATGGGGCAGGCGCAGCCTGCACCTCTGGGGTGATGCTCAGGTGGACTTTCAGCATTGCAAGATTCCAGAAGGACGTTTGATGTAGATTCAGCCAGGCTTCATTTGTATTGGAGGGCAGGGGCAGCAGCCTTTTATCAACAATCAGGAACATCCATCCAGTCTCTTCTTAACTGCATCTACTACCATATCTGAGGTTTGTGATATTGATGCCTCTTGTATCTTCCTGCACAACAGTTGCAACATATTCAGGACTTAATAATCAGCATTTCACCTGTTGTGATGACTTTGAACTTGCTCTTTATAATGCAACATGTTTCATCAGGTTGTTCTGGTTTTAAGAAGTTTGAGCCCTACAAGAACGTCACGCTAGATAGCTCTATCTGTTGCTGCTTTTAGCCTTCTAAATAACAGAGTTTTTTTGCCTGCTCAAGTTAAGTGTGAATAGTGTTTGACCCACCATACTGTTTAAATAAGCTTAGGTAAAATCATCATTTTTCTTACATGATTTTGTTTAGTGGCAGAGGAACTATAAACTGATTTACACTAGAGGTCTAGCTTGTCCTATTTCCTTTTGTCCTGAACAAGTTCATGGGCAAGTTTCCCCCAATCCTCTCATGTACTGTTAGTGTAGACAATGGAAGAAGCAAATTTTAATTGATTCTTTCTATTTTGTTTTTGTTATCCATATAGAACTAAGTTGGGCTTGGACATTCTTGCTCCTAGCTCTTTCGCAGTATAAAAATGTGTTTAATGAAAACTACAGTTATGAGGCTATCTAAAATAAATAGAAAGGAGACTGATAGCCTTTCAGCAAGGGTAGGTAATTTCTACTGACTATTCTACAGTCAACACTGTCAATGTTAACTGTTACCAGTGATCTTTCAAATGCATCATGTACTCAATGTAAATACTATAGGAACCTGAGGCTGCTACACTGAGGCTAATGAGACCCAAGAAAAACATGTAGGAAGGTCTTCCTTGCAGTAGTTTTTCTCATAGCTTTCTAAAGTCTTAGAAAAATAAGTTTAATGTAAATATATAAATATATAAATTATATGCGTGTGTATGTATACACTTGATAAATATTAATTTAAAATTGAAGAGATAGGCATTTTTTTTTCAAAGGGGAAAAAAACATGAATCCTTTGTGTAAAGGATTTTATGCTGCTGTTTCCAGCAGTGCATCTAGAGACATTCTGAAGATAACTTTCATGTGTGATCTTTTGAAAAATGAATGAATAATCTGTGTCATATATTTGTGCAACAAAACAAGAAAAGACAACTTTGTATAATTCTGTGCCAAAACAATGATTGGAGGAGGCAGTCAGTACAGTTTTATGGCTTTTAGGCCATAGCGCTTCTTTCAGTTCATTCTGTTCCAACAACTCCATGCGAGTGATGTCCATGCCCTGGATGGCTTTATTCAATTAAAGCTGCTTCTCAAGGTCTTGGGTCCCTGTGGTGGAATCATGCAGTGCAGACATGTGCATCCGCTGAACTCGAGCCGTATTTGCTGCCAGCTCATCAGCTTAAGGTCACTTAAGTACTTTCTAAGGGGAAGAAATTACTCCAAAGAATTATCTGCTGGCCTGGCTCCTTCAGACAGGAAAACTGCTAACTTTCTCAAGACAGTGCTTTTGTATGCATTGTTTTATCTCGTATTTACAAGTTGCTTCCAGCCGGGTGCAAGCTGCGACTTATATCTGTGTTCTGCCAGCAAATCTTAAGATGGCAAGGCTCATAGGTCTGAGTGTCTCACCTCACCTATGTGAGCAGCTGGTGAGCAATGAAACTGTGAAGTGATGGATGCTTCTCACAAAGCAAGACAGCATGCAAAAACACTGGTCTTCCCACTTAGCATTGAGTTGCCTGAATATGTATAGTTCTGGTTTCCTATATAACAGCAAAGAGCATGAGCTAAGATTATGAGAGGGTCCAGCGGGGGGCTGTGAAGATGATGAGGGGGCTGGAGCATCTCCCTGCTGAGGAAAGGCTGAGAGCGCTGGGGCTGTTCAGCCTGGAGAAGGCCGAGGAGGATCTTATCGATGCATACAAATGTCTTCAGGGCGAGTGTCAAGGGGACGGGGCCAGGCTCTGTTCAGTGGTGCCCAGCGACAGGATAAGGGGCAACGGGCACAGACTACAACAACCGAAGTCCCATGTGAATATGGAGAAGAACGTCTTTACCTTGAAGGTGGCAGAGCCCTGGGACAGGCTGCCGAGAGGCTGTGGGGTCTCCTGCTCTGGAGACATTCAAACATCTACCTGGATGTGACTCTGTGCAACCTGCCTGAGGGGAACCTGCTTCAGCAGGGCTTGGACTAGATGATCTCCAGAGGTCCCTTCCGACCCCGACCATTCTGGGATTCTGTGAAGTTTGGGTAGGATTAAATAAAAGAGCTGAAGGAGGATATGTTGGTAAAATTGATACAGTTACCTTCTTTTAGAGAAGTAATCACACTTCACTATAATTTGATTAAATCTTGGCCTTAAGCAACTTCAGCCCTAAATGACACAATCCATCCAAGAGTTTAACATACTTTTCATTTACAGAGTTTGTAAGTTTTTTTTCTCCTGAGTGTTCCTATCTAGACAGCCATAAAAAAGGTACGCTAGTAACCAGTAGTTCCTAAATAACTAATTTCACCATGTGAAAATTCAGAACAGTGTTAGTTAAGAACAGTTGCATAGCCTTAGATCTTACTAACACAATGAAACCCAGAATGACCCACTGTCTAGTTGACCGACTACTTTAACTGCATGCTACTCGAGTTCTGTGTCTAGCAGACTTGGTGATAGAGAAGCGAATTTTCACTGGATCATCAAGAAACATTTTTGACCTAGGGTCAAATTTTAACTCTCTTCCACTTCCTGCTGAGATGCTGAGCTGTTTGAAACCAAAAAAGGTTGCCAACATAAAAAAAAGCAATTTTACACTCACACTTTTCTGTCAACATTCTCAGAAATGGCTTAACTGTTTGTGGTCAAACTTAGCATAAACTGTTTTAAGAAAAGCCAGGTGGAGAAAACTGAATTCTAAAAAGATGAGAAAACTGAGTAACGGGAAAAAAACACTCAACCCTTGGAAATGGAAATGCTCAGATAGTGTGACTTCTGTTTTATCGCAGATAGACTGTCTAAAACCTTACTTTTATCTACTGCTCCAGGTAACAACAATAATGGCGTCTGCTCTGTCCAGGGTGGGAGAGAACCGGGGCCACGCAGAGTACGGGTGAGGCTGGCAGACTTCAGGTTGGGGGAAACAAAGATTAGTAGTCAGAGCTCAGTATCATCCGGCAATGGTTAACCCAAACACCAGCCCTGAGCAAGGGCTTGGCTGTGGCTTCACATCCAAATTGCTGCAAGGAGGAGAGAGATCTCTGAGTGCTGGTCTGCTGAAAAACTCTGTTTTGCTTCTGTCCTGCGGCAGGATGACTCTATTTTTCTAGCCTGTGATGTTTTGGTCTTTCTATTTAAGGTGAAAAACCTCAGAAACTGTATGTTTTCTTTAATGTCTCTTAGTGTCTTCAGTCTGAGAGGATGCAGCTATTATTTATATACACCAGCCCTTTGTTCTTGTTTAGGCTGCTGTAGCTTGTCTGAAATTACTCATTGGGTTCATGTCCCTGAAACTGGAGTAAGCTTTGTGGCATGGTATCCACACTATAATACATCCCCAGCTGGAGTTCACTCCGGCGTAGTTTCCGAAAACTTGAGGCTTCCTGAGAGAAAGAGGTTGTGATAGGAAAGATGCAGTAATCTTGATTATCCCTGTCGTGACCCAGACTCCAAGACAGGCATCTCAAAGTACTGAAGTCTACTTCTCCCCTGAGATCCGCACGGAAATGACTCGATGAAATGTGAGTGATTCTCATCTTGCACAATGTGAACTCATTTGAGTAAAGCAAAGTAACGTTACACAACTCCCTTACAGCATGTAGCAAGTGCTTTAAGAACCTGCTCTTTGGATGCCAGGCAGGCATTGGTGGTAGGGTGTATTGCCAGAAACACGTTATAGACTTCCTGGCAGGGCTCTGCAAGGCAGGGCATGTGCCCTGTACGTGCACAATTTAAAACCAAAATGCACTTGCTGATGATGCTAGTTGCAGGTGCTGCAGGGAATGGCTCAGTGGGGTGGTAAAAGGTGGTGAGGCAGAGCAGGCAGCCTGGTTCATCTGGGCTGCTGGGTGCTTGGAGCCTGTTTGAAGAAAACTCCTTACAGCAGCTGGGTGCATTTGGGGTTGCTGGCTGTTCTTGCAGGAGGGGGAACTGCCTTTCAGACAGAGGGGCTCCAAAAAATCCAAGGGGTCACAGTGGCATGAAGCAACTCAACCAGCATTTGCACAGCTGATGGGAGGAATGGAGAGAGGCAGGGGTGATGGTATCTCTCTTTGGATGCTTGCTGGGCCAGTGCTAGGCAGTTCACATTTGTTTTCACAAAGGGTAGTGGAGTTGGGAAAAAGGGGCACAAACTTTATGCTAAGGCCTGGCAAAAATTCTTTAGAGTGGGAAATTAAAAATGCTTGATTTCTCTGGCATAACAACAAGACTTTCCTGTTGTAAATGAGTTAGGGGTCATAACTACCTCAGTCAGGAGGAAATAACAAGATTTCTTTAACCAACCACTTGGTGTTAAATACTCCAGAAAAAGTCACCTTTTAGAACTACAGTTCCAGCTTTATGGTAGTGATTAATCTCTGGTGTTTGGTGCTAAATGGAGCCGTAATTTCTCCATATCTTTATATTTTCTGGAGCATCATTATCGAATGGGTCTGTTTCTACTTCAGTTTTACAGAGACTGCAGGAGCTCTGTCACTTCCAAAATTTTTATTAATGATTTGGGAAGAAGTGCCAATGTTTAGATAAAGATCTGTGTTGACACAATGGTTGTTGGAGTGACTGTTCCTGGGGCAGTAAGACTGAAGCCTAAATGCAAGCTTTTTTTCAAGTAACATTCATTGAATTGACTACAAGACTGAGAAAAATTCCCTGCCTTGTTTTATACAGGATGCAGACTGAATGACCTAACGGCACTGATTTGCCTTAAAATAGAATTAGTCATATCGCTTGTGTGAGTAAAGCAAGCAGCAGCAGACACACCCATGGGTATCTGCATAATTTATTTGAAACCACTTTAGGCAGCCAAAGAATATGAGAGTGAGGAGCATTTAAGTTTTAAGTTTAAGGGGATGAGTTTCCTTAGATTGTCAGTGGGACTGTCTGCACATGCCTCCAGCGGCACTGCAGAGCACCTAGGTGAGCTGGCTAGAAATACAGTATTCATCATCATCTCCAGAGGTTACTTGAAGCCAAGGAACACCCTTACACAGCATATTGTATTTTAAACTATCAAACTAATAGTATTTTAACGTTTATAGTGGTTTTGGCAGCAGTATACAACTTTCTCACTGAGAGTGTAATAAACGATAGCAATCTCTGATTTGATTTTCTCTTGATATTTTGAGTGACCATTGTAAGAATGGCAGACTTCATACCTAAAGTTTAATTTTGGCATGATTTTAAGGGATGGGGTGCTGTTATAGTCAGCAATAATATGGTGCAAAATAGAATACTGCCAAGTCTTGGGAGTTACAAAATATTAGATATTCATGTCCCATGAAATTACAGATTTGAGCCAAATGCAGAGCACAGAAATCCTGGGGTTTTTTCAATGGAAAGATAGAGTGTGAGTCTGAAACTGTATCTAATTACATTCTGTGTGTTGGGATGTCAGCATTAGTATAAAACCTCTCCCCAGAAGGGCAAATCCACAGAGAAAAGGACAACATGAACATGCAACAGCAAAACAACTAGAAGAAATGCATAAATATCAGACGGTAACTCTTCTTCCTAATTCGTTTCTGGCAGTCTTTCATTCTGTTAAAAATGAGATATGTAAAGTATCATCTTGTGCTCTAGAATATAAGGTTTTTGTACCTTTTCTTGCATAACAAGTTAGTGGTAATGACTCATGAAGTTATTCAGCCCTTCATAAAAGACCAACTTTTCATTGACTTCATGACCTCCCTTACAAGCAAATTCCACAAGATGATTCCAGCATATGTCCATAAAGTAGTTGTGTCAGAATTTATTGCCTTGTAATTCAGCAATAATCTCATTCTTCTAGTGAGCAAAAAATAAAGATGAGGAAGATGGACCAGTTCTTGCTTTCTTTTATTCTATAGACCTTATTTTAAACCTAAGAGCTATGTCTTTTTATGTAGCTCTAATCTCATGGATAACAAAATGGTTCTAATTCGACTTGGTTTGCTACCTTAAAGCTTTTAATACTCTGAATATGAATTTTGTTCCAAAATGTGAATCAACATCTTTCCACGCAATCTATTTTTGTCTTTTGATCTTTCTTTTATACCTTCATGAAAGAAGTGTGATTTTCCAGAGCCTTTCAGGGAGCAGCAATACATACAGTGTTATAAGCAATAGGTCTGTAGCATATAAACTGCCTGGCTTTGAGCTAGAGCATGAGTTAGTGGTGAGGGCACTCACTTGAAAGGCAGGAGACATGACTGTCTCCAGCTCTTCCACTGACTTGTTGTCTAACAGCTGCCAAGTCCTTCCATCTCTGCCTCTTTGTTTCTCCTCCCTCTGTTTTGTATTTTTGGTTAGATTTCAAATTATTTTCAGATGGAGGATTCTCTCTCCCTATGTTTGTGGAATGTCTAGCACAACAGAGCTTCAATGCTGACTGCAGTCTCTAGGCTCACCTTAACATAAATAAGAGGGACAGAGTTTCATTCTTTCCAAGGTACTGGTTTTTTGCTGTCTGCAGACCAAACATGGAATGCAAAATCACAGCCTTTGATTGCTAATGGCCCATCTCTTCCTTGGTGTCTTCACCTAGTTGCTACCATGACGTCTTTTTTCTGTGAATCGGTGTTTTGATTATGTCAGTTTCCCAGATCCTACAGAAAAGATTTCAGTAAGCTGGACACGCATTTAAGGCAAAGGTATGCTATGAATATATGTACAGCACAGTGCACGTTGAGCCTGTGCCATGCAGTATGGTATTGAGATCTATATGGCAAAGTCCAGAGCCACATGGAGACAGTAAAGTAATAACCTCTACAATTTGTAAGTCAGCACTAGCTCTGCAGTCTTTGCAGGTCATGGTATACATGCACTTTTACTGTCCCTGGAAAAATGTGGCTACTCCAGGGATGCTAAAATCCCTGTACTTTCATGATGGAGAGCTTATACCATTTACTTTGTTTTGCCCAGACCTCCTACTCTGTAGCAATTTTTCTGCCAGCTGGCTGCCTTTCAAGTTCTGCTGTGTCTGTCTAGTTTGCAAAACGTTTTGAGATTTTGTTCTCTGTTCTTCACTAATCCAAAAGAAAATCTCTGGGTTTTTTGTTAATTATCTGTTGCACAGATACAAATGAAATTTATTTTTTTTCTCTCAACTGGAGACCCACTTGAGCCTCCTGCTGTATTAGGAATGAGTTCGAGTGAGGAAAAAATGGATATTATATACTTATTTACTGGTATAAATGCAGTCATTAGGTTATAATGGAAAACCACCAGTTTTAGGTCTTTCTGGTCTACTCTGCAAGGTGCAGTGCTGCTTGGAGTTGCCACAGCAGTTGATATTGTTGCCCTATGGTCCCTTCTCTGCTGCCATTCTGAGCCCCAGAGCTTCACTGCCTTCTGTCTCGCTTGTACTGTGGGGCTGACTTTGAGACAACTTTCTTCATGGCCTTTCCCCTGACACAAAGGGTTTGGGGCGTTTACCTTTTGTAGGTGTATTATATCTACTATAAATCTCCGGTTTCTCAGGACCAACGTCCTTCTGCAGAGTCCAACCAAATAAACAGACTTTGTTTAAAAAGATGAAGCCCCAGAGGGTCCTGTAGGAAACTGATCCTGTGACACAACCCAGTAACAAAACCAAGGGAACAGTCATCCTTTGCCTTTCTTTAGTTTATTTATCCTTTATTTAGTTACCAGAGTATAACAAGGGAGTGATTTTGGCTGGAATATGAAAGCAACTGAGCTCCGCTATACTAATTGTGCTGGCTTTGAGGTTGGTGGAAGATTTGGTCCACCCTGAGTAGCAGTCTTCCCCAATTTGTACTGTCCTGCTTACTCCACAGGAACAAACTGGAGAGCTGTGCACTGTTTATCCTGAGCTCTTTGAAATGTGAATCACTCCAGGACAGCCTCTCCCAGGCTAGACTAGGAAAGCTTATTATCACTGATTTACAAGCCTTTAGAGATCAAAATGGGCCAAACCAACATTTCCTCCCTTCTCCTTTAAAACCACAACAGAGTGTCTGTCTGCTTTTGAAAGTAAAAATTCTTTCCATAGTGGTTTTATTCTTTTGCACTTCTACTGACAAATAATTTACTAATTTCTCCCAATTGTTTCAAAACAGCTTGCAATTAATGAGGTTTTTTGTTTAAATCATTAATTTCGTTGTTGTTTGGGCAGCAGCATCCACACTGAATTCGGCTGAGCTCTGGCAGTAACAGACCTAGTTCTTGGCTGTTCTGTAATGAGCGTATGCTGAAGACAAAAGGGACAAGCTTCGTGTCCACAGAGAGATGAGCACAGCCACCACCAACCACCAGAACTCCATAACATGGGCCACTTCAATGGCTTTGCAGTGGTGTCATATTCCCTCTATTTTTAGAGCGTGATCATTTTCTTCTTATCAGGTTAGGTGTTCACCTATGGAAAGTAATCTGCTGTTTCATAGCTTAGTTTATTAATAGAAAGATTGGGAAAGTGCATAGAAACAGGTTACTGGGCTGATAGAATTGCTAGGTTGCAGTACTTGTAAAATAGATTATGTCTCTCAGCTGCTAGTGGAAATACATTTTGCCATGGTGCTGGAATCTCACACAAGGATTTCTAGGGACATGTAGTGTCGTATCTGTCAGCACTGGCCAACGGCACAGCAAATGTAGGGGCTTAGTACGGAGCTCTCTGCTCTTGCTGCTTGGTTCTTGTGGTGCAAGTCCCTACACCTGTGTGCCCTGCATGCAACAGCAGCTCTTACTCAGTGTGAAACTCCTTGGTTTAAAAATCCAGCACTATTAAAACATAAGCATTACTGATGACATAATCCCAGTGTAAAGAAGCGTTAATCAGCCGAACATTAACTTTCTAAACTCTAGGAGGTCACCCTAAAGAATTTCTATAAAAGCGTAGAAATCAGTGTAAAAGAAGACAAAATGAGGGAGCTCTTTTGGATTAGGGAAGGTGTTTTTCTCTGTTTTGGTGGCAACCCACATATAAATTCTTAGTCTGCTGTTTAACTTACTGGAGTTGTCAAGCAACTACCACATGAGATACTATACTTTCTGAGACAGCAGTGGCACCCCTTTGCTATATAAAAGAGTCAGGTTGGGGTTCATGTTACCATTACTGTGTCTGTGTTGGGGCAGAAAATAATTTCACCAAATTAGAGCTTCTCCTGTGAGCCAGTTCAGGGAACAGCCTTGGTTATTAGCTGAGCTAAACTACACACCCACTCTCAGTAGTGTATGGAAGGGCTGCAGATGGTACAAAACAATATGTGGATCTCTAATAGATCTGCAAGTACAAACAAGACCTCAGGGCTGTCAGAAACGGCGACTATCTGCTCTAAAGGAAAGGCACCATTCTTTGTTGCCTGGTGTAATGCAACCGTATTTGCATTATATATACAATATATACCAAAGACAGGTATGTAAGTATGCGTGTATCCTAAGGGGAAGGTGGTAGATGACAGCTGTCAGTTGTATTGCTTGGTGACTGTTAATGATGAGAAGAACCTGCAGATAACAGGAGACTGTATCAATATCAAAAGGCTAGGATTTGGGCTTCAGGCTGTGGAAAGTGGTTGAGCTTAAGTATTTAGTTTAAAATGTAACCTGTATCAGAATGGCACCCCTGTGTTTCAGTTATGAACCTGTGTATACTGTACACTGTGCTAAGCCACATATCCAGAATGTATGTATGAACAAACTACCTTCTGGCTTGTCCTGTTTTTCTGCAGAATCAAAGAGTTCATTCTGGCACCCTCAGCCATTTTTTCCCCACTCCTAACCACATCAAGAGCATTCTTAGCATTTTTCCTAGGAGGTTACAATCATTTCAATCATAACTTGAATAAAAAATGTTGGCATTTGTCAACACATTTATAAAATCTTCACCTGGAATCTCTTTTTTCTTGCTAATGAAAAACACCTGCCTGCAGAAAAGCATTAATTGACATAAAAGTGCTAGCAACACAGCATGCAAACAGCAGATTTGATCTTGAGAACTATGCCCATGCCCTGGCTTTACTGCTTTGTTTTTTGTGCACTAAATAGCGAACCACAGTTGGCTAAATCTACATGAGGTTGCCACTTCTCAGACAGGGTGTGAGAGAGGCTGCCAACATCTTCCATTCTTCCTCTGTGGGAATAAAGGAGAAGGAGCAGTGAATGAAAATGGAAAATAATGAGCTGGAAGGGAAAAGAGAAGATGAAGATGTGTGGAAGTTGCCCCGAAGTGAAGTGGGCGATAATGGCATTCATTTGCAGAGTGCCACTCCACACCTGCTAAGAACAGGGAGCTTCTGCAAAATTTGTTCTGTATTCCAAGAAATACAAATATATTGAATCAGGCACTGATAATGTTGATGTCAGTGTGTATAATTTTATTACTCTATTCTGTCATCCTAAGAGCAATTGCTGAAAGTTGTCACAGTTTGCTTTTGGAAACAAAACCACCTTTGGAGAGACGTTTGCACATTTCCAGAGCCAAATGCCAAAGACACGTTGCCTCTCTTCACGTAAATGCGCAGATCATACCTCAAAGAAGTCTGAATTAAGCCCTTTTGCTAATTTCTAGTTGCTAATTCATCAGCTGAAACACCTTCATTTCTGAAGAAGCAGAAAGAGAATCCCTGGGGTGGGGGCTTGTTATTGCAGCAATGTTAACAGGAGATGTTAATACAGAGGTGCAGAGATGTTTTCTTAACTGAGAACAGCTGCACCAGAAAGGTTTCATTAACTTTCTTCAACCACACAAACATTTCAGGTTGAGACTGCTAAAGTCAATGAAGAGATTTAGGCCTATCACCAAAGCCAACAGCTGGAAACCCTCAGATACAGTCAGTTTCTAATGCATTGGTGAGATAGCATAAGGCAGGAGGGAACTCAGGGGGAGTTATCTGCTGTTATTTAAAAACACAGGAAAAATCCAGGCAGCAGAATGTGATTTGGGACAATAGCTGCTTCCTGAGCTATGTGCTGTGTGGAGCCCCTGCCCGTGGTGATCTGACCTGCTCTTCCTGAACTGGTAAGTGTCTGAGAAAGGCTGAAGAAGTGAAATCATATTTCAAAAGGATTTGTGGTTGCAAGCACAAGTTCATGTGCCCATCTAATCCCACCTAGAGTGAACTGCGCTTCAGAGGTAGCCTCTGGATAGTGGAAAAGTTTCAGATTGCCCAGCACTCATGTTTGCACCGGGAAATATGAAAGGGGATCTGAATACAGCTGTTAGGGAGATTTGCAATACCAGTGGACCATGAGCTTTGCAGTGCAGAAAATGCCCCACCCAGTCCTGTTCCCTCACCTTCCTTCCTGCATGGCCCCCTTCCCAAGAAGAAAAAACCCACAACGTCAATCAGTCCACCTGTACTTGGCAACATGGAACCCAAACATGTGCTTGCCAGGCACAGCTGGCTGTTTGCTACTATTGACCCAGTGTAGTGCAAGCTGCATACTGGTTGTTTGATCAAGATGGTTTGGGAGAAGGGAGTGTTGGAGAATAATTTGCAGTGAAATTAAGAAGCTGTATTTTCCCTGGCTGCCTACATTTCCCTCCTCTCTGTAAAATTCTTATTAACAATGCTTGCTTTGGGCATGTGCTTGTGTTGAACCTGGGGAATTTGTTTTGTTAAAAGAGGGCATGTGTGCCTGCCAGTAGATTTTTCTCTGCTAGTGCAAAATCATATGCATAGTACAATCTCTTCTGGATAAAGAAGGGTCTTTGGAAGTGAACCATGATTAAAAGTAACAGGAATATATTCCTGCACAGATAAACAAGTCGTACAAAGTGACATCTGAGGGAACTGGAGAAAGGCCACAGAACAGTGAAGGTGTGCAAGGGAAACAGGTCCTTCAGTGTAGCTTTGGAGGTGGCAGTGTAGATGAAAGAGTAGCTGGGCATAGCAAAAGGCAGAAAATGAGTGAAATGGGTTGTGACTAACAGTGCAGTAAAGATATGGATGAAAAAATGCTGTATTGTGTGCCTTCCGAAGGAAAGAAAATGACAATAATGAAAAGAGAAAGAGTAGTACATGGAAAAGTGTAAAGTAAAAGCTATAATGACATGGCATGAAAAGGATACTATGAGGAAGTGGTTGGACTAAACATTTTGAGGTCCTTTCTGACCTGAATGGTTCTGTGGAATCAAGCAAGCCTACAAGCAATTAACACGTTATTGGATTCTTTGTGTTTTGGTGACACGTGGAAGCTTCATGGCTTCCAGCACCACTGTTGCAGGGTTCAACATATGCAGATATGCTTATGCTCTGTGCAGAACATATACTAATGTAATTCTTACCTCTTGTTTTATACTTCTGCTTTGTCTCTCTTAGTTTGAAGGACATTAATATCTTTGGCTGTTTGTCATATTGTAGTCACATAAACAGAGAAGGTAAAAAATAGTAGAGTGTTCCTTAAACAGTAAGCAAAGTAAGAAACTCGGTTGACAGTTTCCTGAAGTGTTGGGGATAAAAATAGTCCCAGTCAGTGAAAAAATTTTCAAAGTTCAGCAAAGCGTCACCTAAATAGAGTAGCCAGATGTTTAAGTGTGCACCTCTCTGGCAATTTCATTTAGCTATTTAAGCAAGAAAACCTTCTTCTGAAAGGCTATCTTCTTGTCGTTCCTGAGTATTGGCTTATCTGAAAAAAAAGAAGTCCTTTGATAAATAATGTGTGATCAGTAGGAAAAAAACCCACCATAAACCCTCCAACAAACCAACATTGTTGTGGTTCTATTTCTTCTGCAGCAGAAAAAGGTACAGTAAACTCTTTGTTCCCTCAGTCTTATTGAGAAAGTACTTTTGTTGGAAAGGTCAAAATGATTGGCATTGATTTTGTGGTATCACACTTGCACATGTTTTTCTGGCACATGGAGATGTGCCATGTGGACCTTTTGCCTGTGGAAAAACCAGGCTCCTGATCCCCTTTTTCAGCCTCCTCTCTGTAGTTTGCATGGAAGCTTTTCCTCACAGCTAATTGTCAGCAGTGTCTTTGTGGATTCTGGAGTGACAAAAGCCCTCTCCCCAAGTACTTTAGCTCATGGTTGAACGGCGTTGTAATTTTATGTCTGCTTTTCTAGTCTAGTTTTGAGTGGTGTCTATAACTGTTCTTTCCTAGAAACAAAAATCACTGAACTCCTATGGTGAAAGGCACAGACTTCTTGAAATACATTTGGGAACTTTGAGATGCTTAAGACTTCAGCATTCCCAAAGATTCACAGCTATTTTTGTGGTTTCCAGCATACTTCCAAAGCAACAGGAATTGGATCATCTAGAATGTGACCAGCCAAAAAATCTAGAGCATGGTGGAAAGGTCCCTAAAATATCTGGTGTTGAGAGTAGTTTGGCTTTTCTGGCATCACTTAAATAAGATGGTTCTTATTATAATCCTCTGCTTTTCACATGGACTGTACCAACTCACCTCATTTTGAATCCCAAGATACTTTGTGATTTCTTTAGATCCCCTATTGCAGTATTAAAGCATACGATAATCTTAAAATTTGTGCAGCTCACTGTGTTAAAGTAATCTTCGAGATTCCATGTGCGTGAAAGGAAAGCTTCAAAATGTGGTGCAGGTATTCCTGGGAGACTCAGAAACCAACGGGCAAAGGAAAAGAATCACATGCCTTTGTATGTGGTCACATATTTTCTAAGTTAAATGCACATGAAGTTGCCCTCTTTCTCTTTCCTCTTGCTTACTCCCTCCAGACCACTTCACATTCAGCTGATGTATCTGTTTGTTTATTCATCTCTTCAGCACACATCACTCACAAGCATGCTGAAGAGGTTCCCGTTAGAGAAATGAGAACTCCCAAACATGTTATTGCTGTTGCTTATCACCTGGAAAGGACAACCAGAAATTGTTCTGTGGTCATTTGAACGTTATGCAATGGGGGCTGAATGCGTCTTTGTTCCAATTACCAAAAGCACTAAAATACTACTTTCTGAGAGCTGAAGAACAAAATACTGCCCTTGGAAACACACATCTGTCTAAACCTTGAAGCCTTTCTCGTTGCATCCAATTCTGGAGGAATATTTTTAGCTGTTGAATTTAGCCCTTCAGAATGTCTTGTGGTTTCTTCCAGGACGGAGCTCAATAAATTACTTTCTTCACAAACAACCAAAGTGTGGTTCGGTGGTTCGGGTCTCCTGCAGGGTTCAGAAGTTCAGAGCACAAAAGCCCATCTCAGTGTCTATCTTCCCATACACAACCAGCAATGGTTTCCACGGATGGGGTCTAGGCCATGAATGCTTGCAAGGGTCCATGCCAGTCCTGCTCTCTGCAGCAGCTTTAGAGCAGAGGAGCTGATGTTTATGTCCCTTGTGTCTCTGACACCTCTGTTTGGACTTGGGCAGAAGCCGGTCCCAAGAGGAGCAGACGTGCTTGCGCACGCCCGCCTGCCCCCCCATGCACACACATACCAGGGGCACCCAAGCTTGTGAAGGTTTTTCTCTGCTGCCTTAATTAAATCAATATTGTTTATTATGTGGGTCTGTTTTCTTTCTTTCAGCACCTCTGTTTTTAGGTTATAATTCCTTTATATCTTCATTGTTTTTGAGTAATTGGACAAAGTGTTTCCCAGCTTAAGTTTTTAGCAAATGGCAGGAATCCCAGCAGCCATGTCACAGGGCCAGAGTTTTGGTATTTCCAGAGCCACACATTTGCCCAGGATATTTATGTCATATTTAGTTTGGTTACTAGAAGCAGAATTTTAAGAGTGGGATTTTTTTTTTTTTGTGCTTTTTAAGTGTAGATTTACTTCTGGGATTAGTACCTCAGCAGCTATGGGTTTGACTCTTCAGCTAGGGGCTTAGGCCCAGGGCCCTGGGCCCAGCTCTGGCAGCTGAACTTTGCTTACAGCCAGTGGGTCTGGCCCCGAGGGGGCCAAAATCCCAAATCCCCGCTGAGGGAGTGATGCCTAACCGAAATGTGACACAGCTGGGAGAAGCCCCCAGCACCTTTTCTGGCACCCATCTTCCCAGGCTGAGGCGAGGGCTGTAACCCGGCCCTTACACTGCCACAGCTTCAGCCACCTCTATGGCCTCTGGATAGGAAAAAGAGGGTTGATTGGGTCCCCCTGTGTTTTTGAACCGAAGGAAAAGAACAAATAAAACCCATGTAATAATCTTTTTGGGATGGGCAAACAGTCTATAGAGATGAGAGGCTTCTGACTGGATTCAAAACTGAGGCTTTAAAACCAGTTGGTAGCAGGCCTCCTGTGCATCTTTGCAGATACCAGGCTTGGAGGCCAGTGTGTGAATCCTTCAAGCTGCTGACAACCCTTGCTGCTCACTAACGCTAACAGGACTTGAAATCTGCTTCATAGGATTGGGCCCCAAAAAATTCCAGTACAGCCACCTTCGCAGCATCTGTAAGTATATATGCGGTAAGCATATCCTTGCTGCCCCTTTGCTGTTTTTCCCAAACTCATCCTTTGGACAAAATCAGGTGTATTTTGCTGATGTTTCTTAGAAGCCTCTGTAATCCCTGTACATTTGGATGATTCTCGGAGGAACTGTAACTGCAAGACTACATAAAATTTTACATTAATGACTTTTATACTTAGGATCACCTATCATGACAATTAAATATACTTCTGCCTTGCCAAGAAGGAGATCTGGGTGCATTTTCAGTCAATTTGAAAAATACAGCCTGAATTAAATGTGATTTTTGTATCTGGAGTTCTTGCAGGATCAGCCTTTGGGTGGATATCCAGCTTTGCACATACAGTTTTCTATATAGTAAATGTATTTGCAAAATTCCTCATATCCTTTTTATCAAGAATAAACATTGCTGAAAGGCATGTATTCAAAACAATGATCAACTGCAAGAAGTTGAAGGTCTGACTCACAACATGAAATCACAAAGGAGAAAAGGATGTTCCAATTAAGGCTAAGGCTCTATCTGGAGAGCTGAAGGACTTGAGAGGGTTTCAGAGCTTCAGGGCTGGGTACATGCCCAGGTAGCATCCTGATTCTGTGTTGCACTGAGGCAATGATATATAGCAGCTCCCTTCCTGCGGTGTGTTTTCCAAGAAGGAAATCCTGGGCTTGTAGGCTGTAAAGGAGTCAGGTTAAGCTCTGGTCAGAGACTCTGCCTGGACGACATGGGACCAGGGACCTATGCACTATTTGTTCTTTGGAGGAAAAGCATACAGAAGGGAACGTACAGAGTGCAGCCCCTGCTCGGTCTATGCATAGGTTTTGAAAAGTGAGACTTGACAGCATCTGGGTGCTTAAATTCCCCTGGCATGTGGATCTGGCTTTATCTGACTTTCTGACTTTTTCCCTGGCAGCTTGAGGTGCTCCTCTGCTTGTGTTCACAACTTTTCCAGTCTCAAAAAGATGGTGCAGATTTGCACTATGCTTATGTCTGCACCTGAACAGGATCCTCAAAATAGACACTTCAGCCAAGCCCTTTAGAAAGATTGTGAGGCTCACAAAATGAACAAGGAAGCTACTACTTTTAATGCAGCAACAGGAAAACCGCTCTCCTTTGCTTTCATATTCGCTTTTTTCTTTCATTTTTTCAATAATGTAATAGGGATAACATTCATGTAAGAAATCCAGTTTTAATTCTTTCAGTCTCCCCCATCTCACTGCTTATGAGGGTATCTTACTGATCAGGCCAAGCCGGACACAATTCCTTCATCTCATTCTGAATCTGTGTCAATATGACAGAATTTCACTAGACCACTGTGACAACATAACTTTGTGACTTGAGGTGATCAGTAAGGAGGGTGATACCATGGATTTTTCTCTGAGTTCCAGGGACTTTCAGTAGATTTTATGTCAAACAAGGATTAGATAGAAGGCAGAAATCATCCAGGGGAGATTGATGACTAATTTTAGGCAGCTGTTAACTCAGTGGATTGACAATGAACAGATCACTACCTAAAGTACTTCAGTTTCTGATCCCATTATGTTTAGCTTGCTCTGTGTTGAAAGCTGCTATGTATTGCCTATCACTTGGGAATTCTGTTATGAAGGCCATAAAACTAAAAGACATTGCATATCCTGGGTTTTAAATACTTACCTCTTTTATTAGATATGCCCCTTGATCCCTTCTGCCCAGCTTTGACAAAATCTGTATTATTGGTATATCTTTATGTAGGAACATTATTTGTAGCAGTAATATTTTAAACATTCAAACCCTCAGCTGTTGTAAACTCACAAAGCAGCAATGGCATGAGGAGTGGGCCATGGAGACAAAGGGGAAAGTATGTAGCTGGAGCAAGAGGCTTTAAGCTCAGTCCTACTTCTAGCTTTCCTTCTGCCTTGATTAATTTCCTTGAGGAAGACCATTTCTTTCTGGACTTTGCTTTACTCATCTATTAAAGATGATGAGACTTGATCTACAGGGGTATTGGGAGGCTCAATGAGCTTTCACTGGAAGCCCTCTACTCCAAAAACGTTGAGAGGAGACATGAACTGTTTGCCATAGAGAGAAAACTGTCCTATTGCCTTTCCATCTTTCTCCCCTTCATGTTCCTGTTCATCTTTTACTCTGGTTCAGGCTCCACAGGAAGTCGAGTGCACTAGTTAAGACAGAAAAAAACTAACACAATAAATAAAGCCAAATGCATCTGCTAGATTTCTGGGTTGAACTGCTGTACTGGGCAGTTAAAAGTAAGGCATCAAAGGCAACAGGTGGGACTCCACAGCTAGGAGTCAGAGTGGGGAGAGGAGAGTTGGGAAGGGAAAAGGAAGGAAAGAAGGCAGAGTGGGGCCTTCCCTATGATATCTAACCTCATCCTGGCTTTAAGATATTAGACCCAGCCCAAATATAGCAAAAATATAATTTCAGACTTGCCTCCTGGGTGTTTCTTCCAGCTTTGTCTGCAGTGTCTTGCTATTTGACCACTCTCAGGGAGAGACACTACATTAGAAAAATCAAACGTCATACTGGAAAGTATGAACAGATGTATAGACTACCAGACAAATGAAATAAACTTTTCTCACTACTTTATACTGGTAAAAGCCCAATGCCACACTTGAAGACAGACAAAAGAGAAAAAGTGGAAAGAAAAGCAAAGAGAATATTAGATCTAGAACTATAAATTAACAGGAAACTTTGGAAGAATTGGGTTGGATAACCTAGAGACCTTATAACACTCTCCAAAGATGCAAAAGGCAAAACTAAGGAGAACAATCTGCCCCCATGTCTACTGTGGATAGAACAGAAAACTGACTAATTTTCAGGAAAAATGCTTAGGTTAGAGATTACGGAGTAGATTTTAAGGGTCAGCCTGTGGACAAGTTGCTGAAGGACACTGTGGATTCTCTTCATTTAAATGTGTTAAAGAACAGGTTAGACTAACACTTCTCATTTGCAATGCATCCCGAGTAGAACATGCACAAAAGGCAAACAGTGTTGTATTAATAGTTAGAACTGATACCTCCTTGCTTTATATTTCATCTTCCACCCTCTTGTTCATTTATTTGAGTGCACCAAGAAAGAGATCAGTTGAGCGTTCAAATTTTGGCATCATTCTTCTTTTTAGATCAGTAGGAAGAAATTATTCTCCAAGAGAATAATTTACAGAACCACGGAACACATCAGGCTGGAAAAGCCCTCAGGAGACCATCTGCTTACATGAGGCCAAGGCCAGCTGTGAGGTCAGACCAGGGCTTCATCCAGCTGAAAACTTTCAAGGATGAAAGCTGCACAAGAACAAGGCAACCTGTTCTACATCTTGAATGTCCTCACGGACAGTTTATTGAAGTCTTTCTTCTGGTGTCCCCAACACTGGATGCGCTGTTCTGTGTGGTGTCTAAGAAGGGCTGAGTAGAGGGAAAGAATCCCTTCCCTCAGCACGATGGCTACGTATTGGTGGCTATGATCCTGTTGATGAAGTCCAGGATGCTGTTGCCTGTCTGCTGCTGGGGTGCCCTGCTTGTGCTCTACCAAGACCCCCAGACCCCTTTCAGGACAGCTGCTTCCCAGCCAGTCCCCAGCCTGTACTACTGCAAGGGGCTCCTCCTTCTCTGGTGTGGGACTCTGCCTATGCCCTCCTTGAATTTCATAAAGTTCTTGCTGGCCCATTCCTCCAGCCCATTTCTATCCTAGATGGCAACCCTGCCCTCGAGCCTATCAACTGTTCCCCTCACTTTAGTGTCATCTACAGGCTTGATGAGGGTGCACTCCATCACCCACTCCAGATCACTGGCAAAGATGTTAAACAATGCAACTTCCAAACAATATGTTGCTTCTAGTTTCCTATAATCAGGACCACCTTGTAGTCAGTACGTTTATTTTCAGTAAGAATAGGTGCCAGTTAAGAAGTGTCTATTATACTCCAGGCAGGTGGCAGCTGTGGAAGAATAAGAATCTTTTACTACTTAAACCAGCTGCATTAAAACTATGGAAAAATGTCTGACCAAAGTAATCAATCTCCGTGGTGGCCTGGTAAACAGAACATATACACTCTGAATTGCATCTACACTGTGCATGATTCTTTCTTGTCTTATTACTTACTTACCATTGCCAATTAGGAGGTAGTTTTCTTATATTAGATCACTAAAGAATGCACTGCTTGATCAATTATCCCCGAGTGAACTGAAATACAATAGCTGATAGCCCACATTTTTAAGTTGTGACATTTATTTAATTTTGTGTGCATGTGCCTGTAGACACATTATGGTAGAAAGCCTTTAATGAGAACAGTTTGTTGATTCTCTGAATTCTGCATGTACTTGCTTGTTCTTATTAAGCAGGCATTCTGGTCTATAGAAACAATCGAAACCACCTGCATTTCCTTTGAACCAGAGCCTTGCTTTCAACTGAGCATCCTAGTATTGTAATACCTCATCATACGCACAGTAGGAAAAAGCACTTACACATTTCACTCCCTCTGTGTGTATCCAGTGAAAATTCGCCAGGCACGTAATCATGCATGTGTCATTACAAGAGAGCAAAACCGATTTAGTCAGTCTTTATTTATTTTTAAACGAGGTGTTCAAAATGCGAGGCAGGGCCTAGGCAAGGGGCAAAGAGCAGTGTGGCCACGAGAGTGACCCGTGGAGCTCCGTGCTGGCCGGTAAGCCAGTCCCCTTGGCACAGGCCAGTCCTGGACAGAAATATATTAGGCTCTGGAATCCAGAGAGCCATAATGAGCTGGTACAGCACTCATACTGGTTAGCCCTGGTGAAAGGCTAAACCCTGCCAGACTTGGGCTGAGCTTCTCAGCACCGCATCTGCTCTGCAGCAAAAACGTGCCCCGAGAAGTTTGAGTTTCCAGCAGCTATTGAGGAACCTCAAGGGGTTTCCAGGATCTTGGGGGACAAACAGGGAATTGCCAGTTGTCCCATGGGAGCTATAAGGTACCAGGAAAGGAAGGTGTAGTGCTTTGAGAATGGGCTCTGCCTGTTCAGTGGATCTTATGGGTTGTTGTCCTGCTCTTCCCTGCCCTAAACAAAATATGTATTTAAAAGCATATTTCCAATCTCATTTCAAAGGCACAGAGAAAGCACTTCACTTGTCCTTGTCCAAGCAATCCAAGAGGAATATATGTGTAATGTGTTGGGAATAAGGACAAGGAACATTTGTTATAAGTTATAAGCCATACTTAGTGGCAGTGATGAGTTTTACAAGGCAATACAAGTAAGTAATGACTAAAATGATGGATCAGTTCAGAGATAGTACAAAAAATTTGTGCCTGATTATGGCCTCACTCGGTTTACTCTAGCATGTCATGACAGTCTGAATGAAAAGAAACAACCCCACAACAGTTCTAGTAGTGTTACAGGGTGCTCTTGCCCTTGTTAATCACACAGTGGGTTGTAGAAGTGCAAGGCAGTTTAAATAACACTTTTGTTGTTCTGCAGATTCACTGCTGAGTTTATTCCAAGTTAGTTTTCATCTTTTAACTCTCAGGCTTTAACTAGCAGAGTTATATGTTATCTTATTTTCCAGTACACAAGGGAGTGACTTAGTTTCATGGGAAGAGCTCTCTGCAGAGTCAGTCAGATTAGATTTATAAAAATAATTAGGTTCTTACATACAATTGAAAAACATGTTCTGAACTATTCTGTGCTTGATTCTATCTCAACTATTTAAAACTTCTGGCAAAGACGATAATGACAGTAGATTCAAAATCTCTCTGGTGAGTCTTACATACTTCTTGCTGATAGGTGTATGTACATGTAAGAACAGCTCCACCACTGTGTTACAGTTTGAATAATCACTTAGTCTAGAGCACAAATGACAAGATGTGTTAGAAGTTTTCACCTGTTCGAATTGTTGGAGATTCTGATACAGCTATGCATTGTTGTTCCTTTCAACAGGTGTGACTATGAGGTCCAGAGACAACATTCTCAGTAGTAGGAATTTTGTTTTTGTCCAGTTCACTGTCGTAGTTGAGGGTAAAAAAGGGGTAATGAGTTTCATGTACTTTTAATTCAGGTAATACAGAGTTTTTCTGTTTCTTATTACTCAGCCTTACATCAGGGAGAATTTATCAGTTTCTTTATTTATGACTAGATTGACCTCTACTTAATCTTTGACCCGTGATTCCTAGAGTCTCTAATCTTTTTTTGTTCTCAGTGCTTCGTTCTGTTATCATGAAGTCTTTGAAACCCTGACTCTGAATTCATCTGGGCTGCACTGGCAGCTCTGGGTGATGATGGTGGTAGTGGTGTCATTGATTAGCTGCAGGCTTCTGTATCCTGAACTCAGCTAATAAGAATTTCTCATTTTCAGCAGATGTCTCTCCTCCTTTGTGAAATAGGGAGTTTTTGGTCTAGTGATGTGAAAGTCTAGAAACTTGCCACTTAGTCGACCACCTGGGGAGCTTCTCTGATTGTATAAAAGCAGTTCACTAGAGTGTAATGTTATGAAATGCTATTTCCAATGTTATTTTTCTGTCCTATCAGTCAGAAAAGTGTTTTTAAAGCCCATTTAAAAAAATGGGATAACCATACAAATACAGGCATTCCAAATGTCTTTTTATATATGTTCACATACATAAAAATATATGTTCACTATTAGTCCTGTTACTAATAGTGTCTAGTTAATGTACTGACCCCTGTGCAGTCTAGGCTCCTGATCCTGAGTAGTCTAGGTAAGGGGACCCAATGGAGCCTTTGGACTTCCCTGGGGACCTCAGTTCCATTCCCTGACCTTGAGACAGACATACCTGTAACCTGGCTCAAGTGAATTGAATTTCAGTGCTTCCGATCTCACTGCTGAAAAAATGAGATTCATGGCACCTAACAGAGGAAGTGGATGTGGAGACCTATTAAGGATACCCTCAGACAATGTGGTAAGAGCAACTAGGGAGGAATCTCAGAGAAAATACAGGCCAGAGAGGCAGAAAAACCATGCTTTTCCCCCTAAACCTCCATTTCAACTTGCTTTTTCCTCCAGCAGTCTTTGCTCATGCTTATTCAGAGAGAATTGTATTTAAGCGCAGACTTTGAGTGAAATAAAAGAAATATATCAAGTCCATAACAAGTCATGATCTTATACAGATAAATAGGTCTTGTCAGCAAGGTCAAAGCCAGAGACAGCAGAAATAAGAGATGCTACTATTGCCCTGAGGCAAATGAAGCTGCTGGAAAGTGGTGGTTTTGCCACAAACACAGAGATCGGGCACAGAGAGGAGGTCTAGATTTAGGTAGCTGAGCACTTTCTGTGGTTGAGATCACTTAACCCTTTATGGTGTCAGGTCTCCAGCTGAATTGTTAGAAAATGAAATCCAGCTAGAGGTCTTCTACATGCTGTATCAAATTTGATTCAAAGGGTGAGACAAAATGAGCGCGTGATTTAGAGGGCCATGTGACCAAACAAAGAGACTCATGATGCAGACATCTAAAGTTAAGGGAGATTCATCCTGCCTTGGGATTCAAGACATGATGCTGCTTTCTGAAATGTTTTTAAGATCAGGCATAGGGATTCCTAAATCAAGACAAGCAAATAGAAAAAGAACATGTGGTAGTTACATCAAGGTACAATATGGTGGGCATTCACCTAATTTTTAAATACTCTTCTAGGCAATAACAGGCAATGTGCTGAAAATATGGCCTGAAATAAGGATCCTTCCATTTTACAAGCCCACTTAAAATTTCTGTCTTTATAGTGTACTTTAAAAGAAGCAGTAATCTTAATCCCTACAATCTTGACCTCAAATTACATTTTAGTGTTTTCTTCATAGCAAAAGAGATGTGATGCAGATGGCATTACCTCATGTAAATCCTGATGGCAAATTATGTTCCATTGCTACATGCATGGCATTATTGCATGCTAACTCTGGAAAATGCACAATACCTCTTTTAGTGGAAATCTCTCTTCTTGGAAAAAATCTGAAATCTGACAGAGGAAACCAAATAGGCCAGGAACCCCTATATTTTATGGAAATCGCGCAGTGAACGTGTGTTGGGCCAGATCTTTAGACAAGACTGGCAAAACAGATACAGCCTCCTCAGTCAGAAGGTCTGGCCTATTATATTTTATTTTCGTTCATGGCTAATAGCACTGGATTACTACTCAGGAAATGTGGGTTCAGCTGTGAATTCTGCTGCAAGCATGGTGCAGCCATGGGCAATTCAGAGTTGCCTTTGCTTTTGTGTGTAAAACATAGCCAGCGTGGCTTACCTGGGCAGCCCTGGGTGTGCTGTTACGGTGGTAGGATCAATATGGGTGTCCACAAAGATCATGCACATCTGGTTAATGGTTGGTATTTGTATTTTCTGACATTTTTAAGACCTTTGCTTTGTAGATTTCACTTTCATCTAGGAACGCTTTAGTACAAAAGCCTAGGAACTCCCAGTTATCTGGATGGAAACAAATGTCTTGAAAATTAACTCTTTTTTTTTTTTTTTTTTTTTTTTTGAGGCAAATAGTTCTAATGATGCAAAACACCAAACTTTGGTCAAATAAGAAAAATAACCTCTTTGAGGCAAGCCTCTTTCCCATAAATTGAAACCTCTGAATGAAGTGCTTGCCAAAGAATGCTCTCTTCCTGGAACACAGGGAGCAGAAAGCCAGCAACTTGCTTTGAATGTGTCGAACCAAATTTTACAGCTGTATCTGACTTCTAGACTGACCCTGAGCCTGCCTTTTTTCTTTTCCTCAGAAATACTACTATGGCTTCTTCCAATTCATTGATATATTCCTTAAGGATTGCACATAAACTTGGAGATTTCTGGACAAAAATACCTTGAATATGAAACTGATCATAAAGCTACCAAAAGCCTAATAACACTCCCTGACCATTCTTGTGGTATAAAAATATAACTAATGTTAGTCCAGTGAACAGCAAGTAAGACTCTGGAGGGCTCTCTGCAAGTCTGTTTTGGCTATAGTATTACTTTTCCCTGTTTAACTTTGTAAACCTGTAATTGGCAATAAAAGAGACCGCACTTTTGCTTTTTTAACTAATATTTATTTAAACCTTACCATAAGGTGCACATAGTGGTTTCTTTTGTTTCCAGCAGGATAAAATTCATAAGCAGAGACCAATTTATCATTTAAAAATTTATTTTGTGTTTTTAACTTAAAATGTCCAGCTTCACAATGTGTTTTTAAGAGACCTAGCCAGCTTTTTTTCAGAGCCTTTCAGTGCTCTCTTGTACATGTGGGCTACTGTGTGGGACCCCGTACTGGAAATAGAGACCCTTTTGGATAAAGACAGAGGACCCGTTCTCATGGAGTGTATACGTGTTAGTCAGCTAGGCAAAGGTGCCTGATCCTGATTATGCTGCCATGAATCTGGAGTTACTTAATATGAATATTTCAAATGTGCAGCTACTTCCATACAAACATAGACCAAGTAGGGTATAGTGTTTGGATCCATGTATCTATATGTTCTGACCATGCATGTTTTTAGAGCGGCTCTTTTCTCTTTGAGGTTATCAGTGATTTTGTCTTTTAGTTTTAGAGAAGTGGCAAGACGATAGGTCTTCTAAGGTAAATTAAATAGAAAAAACAGACACTGAATTGAAAAAACAAAGGGTAAATGTTTTTATGGAGTTGTACACATTTGTAGTGAAAAAGCAATAAGCAAGAGTGAAAGCTCTCAACATTTCAAGTCGTCTGTTTTTTGCTGGACAATGATCTTGTCTGCCTGTTTCAGTTTGAATAAAAAAAAAAACAAACATAATTTTGGGAAGATGTTCATATACATGAATTTTAGGTTTGCATGTGTTTTAAATGTTCATGGAAAATAATCTTCACTTAATCCACCCATGCAAGACCCTCATCTTTTAATTACTCTGAATTTTATCTAATGTGCAAGGCTAATGATATACTAAAAAGACAAGAATTATAAGTAGAAAATGCATCAGAAACCAGGAAGGTAGACTAAGCAAGGTACCATGGTATACTTGCTGTGTTCTGTATACACTTTCTGAAGTACGCTCTGCCATCTGATGTCAAAGTCAGGACACTAAGCTAAATGCATCTTTAGCTTGACTCTGTTACAAGAGTTCTTATGTTTCATCTTACGAAGAGAAAACATCTGGAAATAAAAGTTTTGTCTGAGGCTGGGCTGAGATTCTTAGTTGCCTTTTTTAAAAAAATATCATGTTGATTGTTTTCATCATGTAAATATGAACAACAGGAAAAATCTGTCAGGGTTTGATGAGATGTTGTGTCAGAGCACATAAAGTTTTTCTCAGCTCTGATTTCAGACTTTCATAGTGAAACCATCTGTTGAGGCGCTCATTTGTTTTGTTTTATTTATCAGAGCAGATTATCTCTTCAGATAATATTTCACAAGATCCAAGGGAAAAGCAGTGATAGATTTGGCTGTTGAATTCATCAGTTAAAACTAAGCGCAGGCTCATTTGCTGTGTTACAAGTGTCATTTAGGAGACTTGGACCATCAGTGTAGCAGAAACCCAAGGGAGCATAATCACTGCCTTCTTAGCTGGCACTGACACTCAGAGATGCAAGTAAAGACTTCCAGAGGCAAAATATGAGGTTAGTATGTGATGAAGAGCCAAGGCACCCTGGCTGAGCAGGCTCCCACTAGCTGCGGGCAGCACACTGCGAAAGGCTTGTAACGTATGTGCCATTGCATTACATAATGGGAAGTGCTTTGGTTACATGCAGAATATTACTGCACTCTGTAATCATTCCCTTCTTGTCTGAGTTCAGTGACAGCTTTGAACTTGCTGATTGCTTTGGCAGGAGTAAATAAGAGAGAAAAGAAAGGTTTTTAGAGCGACTCTGCCATTATGGTGGTAAACACCTTTCCCAGTTGTGGGAGGCTGACATTCCCCCAACATCTGGAGATCATCCCTCACATCTGGTGGTTGCTGGCTCTCCTCTGCTGTAGCAGTATTTCCTCAGCTCCTTGGCAGAGCAGGTGCTCACAGTGGGAGTCTGCTTCTCTTCTTGCTGTGTCCCACCAGCTTTTTGCCTGCTGCCTCCAGCCCAGCACAGGAGGAACAGGGCAGAGACAAAGGTTCTGATGACACAGGCAGTGAGTATGCAAGGGCTGGTGGTGCCCAGGTCAGTGCTGGCTCAGAGGTCTGTTCCTCCAAGATGCTGTGTTTGCAACAGCCAGTGTGTCACCTCTGCCATCAAAGGACAGCATGGGAGTGAGCCCCCTGGCTCTGTGGCATGGATTCAGGAGGCAATTCTCGCTCTGTTGCTTTTGGAGTGAGTGCATGTGCAATGTAGGTAAAGGTATTTAGGCTCTATTTCATACTTACACAAGCAGGTTGGAGTTGTGTAAGAAACTCATCTCTTGGTCCACTACAGATGTGACCAACAAAATCTTCATGTGACCTAGAGCAACACCTACATGCCTGGAAATACTGAGAGGGGCAGGACCCCCAAGGGATGACAGTCAAGGGGGTTCCACTGCTCTGCTGGAGAAGGAGCAGAGGTGGGTCCAAAAGTAACCCAGACAGAGAACTTCTGCTAGCTCAGTCATTGCATCCCTTGCTCCTGGCCACGTGAGCAGACTCAGCTTGGGGGCTGCGCTGGGTTGGTAAATCCTTGTGTCAGGCAAAGCAAAGAGAGGTGGGAGAATCCAGACGGGCACAGCCTTGAGCCTCCCAGGAGCATCTGTAGGTAGAGGACTTCTCACCGTGGGGGTATGTGCGTCTTTCTGCTGAAATTTTTACCAGTTCCATGAAATGTGGGGCCAGGTTTCTGAGAGGCAGCTGCCTGCTGGCTGAAGCACTTTTCTGTGTCCCCCAGAATTTTTGTGTCTCTGCTATGATTCTCTTATTCTTGTAACTTAAATGTGCAAGTGTAACTTCTCTTTCCCTTGGGCTTGCCTAACATGGAGTTTTTAATTAACATCTGCCTCTTTGACTAACATAGTCCTTGTTCCAAGTTTTTAAATGGTATCTTAGGGAATGTCACTGTTTTGGACAAGATCTTTTTCATACTATTTATCTGTCTTTGTAATTTCTTACCCTGTGTGCCATTCTATTCTATTTATTTTAGCTATCCTCAGGCACCATAATTTTGGTATAACTGATATTCAGTAGTTTTCTGATCCAAGGCTTTAAGTCATATTTTACTCCGTGGGATTAGCCCTGCATGAAACCACACAGTCCTGGATTAGACATTAAGAATATAGATCATGTTTTAAAAATTCATTTATGCAACTGTTGGGTAAAATTAGACTCAGACAAGCTGTTCTTGTCACAAGCCCATGAAACTTCTCAAGACCTTCCTCCCTTAACCAAAGCTATTTGCCTACAGGGCATGAAGTATCTACAATACTACAATGTGAAAAACTGCGTTTCGTGGTTGGTTGGTAACATGTAATTTTGCAAGTGGATTATGAGGTTGGTTATCACCACATTATATTCTTAACAACACTGAGAAATACTCGAGTAATCTGGAGAAAATTTTATTGGTGTCATACTTCTGCATCGACAATAAATTTCTATGCTCAAGTGTCAGGTATCTTCTGCCCCATGAGGACCCCAGACAGTAAGTCACAGACATCTGGACAGCATCCTCATGGAAGAGGTAGGATCTACTGGCATGTAATAGAGCCTGTGTAGGACATGAAAGTGATTCCAGATTAAAGGATGAGAAATGCATTTTCCTGAGAAATGATACCTCATGGCTCAAGTGCACAGAGACAGCAGTTAGAAAGGGACCATAATTTTAAATTCTGTGCTGTCAGTTATAATTCACAGCATGTTCCACAATGTCACACACATAAACAGACTCAGTGGCTCCTGAAAGACTGCAGTTTCGTGGTGCTCGAAGCAACCCTTTCCTTCTCTTTATGTCTGGAATTGTTTGGAAAGTTTATAAACAAACTAGTATTTGCAGGTTTAAAACATGAAGGGGTTTGCACCTGAATGATTGAAGGTTCTTGCTAAATTGTAATCACTGTTGGAATTTAGGTCCAGATTCACAGATATGTTTAAGTGTCTAAACAGACACAGATCCTTCTGCAGCTCCAATGCAGAAATAGCTACTGTGATGTGGGTTTCCTCAGATGATCGATCCTGCAGGCAGTAGGGAGGCTGTGAGAAAGATTCAGCTACAAGAGAAATTGTACCGTCAAGTGACCTAAGCTCAGACATGTGTCAAAAGTCCCTCTGTTAATGGCTTCTTCAGTAGCAGTTCAGTGTGTGCTGGGATCCTTGGCTGTGTCAGCTGCACAGCCTCTGCAGTTTTGCCTCTTTCTGATCAGAGCTGTTCTAGAATAGACCTATTCAGGATTATTATTATTATTATTATTTTTAATTTTTATATTAAATTAAATGTGTATGTTGAATTCAGTGGCTGTAAAACATGTCTGAATCACAGTCCTGGAGACTAAAATCCTCTGTTTTTCCACAGAACTGCTCCGGTTCTCCCGTGCTGCCCTGCAGAGATGCAATAGTTCAAACCCAGAAGGAAAAACACTGTAGGAGTTGAATGGTGCAGTGTGTGCTTCTGTTTAATTGTCATTTGCATCCCTTGTGAGACTGCCCACAAAGCAGCACGTTAATCCCATTCTTGGTATCTCGCTTATTTCATTCATGTAGTTACTCACTGCACAGGAAACGAGACCACTAAACTTACACTTAAGTCATCAAAGAGCATTCAGTGATAACCGTTACTGGGCCCATTTCAACGTCTTTCAAAGCTAATCTTGCAATATGACAAGAAGCAGTTATGGAAGGTAGCAGTGACTTTGGTTCCATTCAAGAGCAATCTGTTCACGTGGCTGCTGCTGAAACAGGGTGTCTCCTAAGGGTCTCCTTTCAAACTGGTAGAGAGAATAAAGTTTAAATGGCTTTGATTTTCAAGGCATTATTTAGACGAAGCAATCAAGGACACATGGGTCTGATTTTCCTCTTCGCACTGTGAAAATCAGCCCCAAAGTCACCCCCATCTTTTCTGCTCAGTTTTTGATGCTGTGTATCTGTATTACACAGAACTGCTGTGACAATGCTTTTGCCGAAGGAAAGATAGTGTGCAGCTGCAAAACACTACTGTCCCTCTTCCTAGTCTACTCTGCCTCATGTTGTCTTGTAACTGTGAATCACAGTGCTTTACTTATGAGGATAGTAATCCGTTTGTGTGGGAAGTAGAAAGAATGGCTTAAATCTGACATGTTTTCTTAAGTTTTGAGGAAATACAAGCTGCAAAGAACCAAGAAATAAGTACTACATGTTAATAAGGTAATTAAAAAAACCCTGTAAAAACAGAAGTAAAGAATATCTGAAAAATTAATGGAATTTAGCATTCACAAAGTATTCATATAAATAGTATTCATATAAATTTATATAAAATTCCCTCATTAAGAGTCTCAGCTTCAAAACTGAAAGGTAAACAGCTTTTCTATCTCTTAAATGATTTCTCTGATACTATTATGGCATAAAAGAAATCATGTTTAACTGTTTCCAATTTAATAAAAAGGAGTTACTAATGAGATACTGTTTAATATTTACTTAATATTTGATCATTAATAGTATAATAGGAATTTGTGGAGTATGGCGTTGTGATGTGGCTGTTTCAGCGAATATAACAATCTGTAGACTTCGTCTCTTCTTATTTGTACCACTATAAGGAGGTTTATTTCCTGATTTGCATCACTTCAGAGAAATGTAAAGCTGGTGGTGCTTACCACGCCATGAGGGACAGTTACCCTGTGTTAGGGTCAGCAGTGTTTGGTCCACAGTCTCTCTTCGATGGAAAGTAAAATAACTCTGCCATGCAATATAGCATGAAACCAACAAATCTCCATGGAAATCAAAGGGAATCTTCCCATCAATTTCAATGGAAACGTGACTGGTCTTGGGATGACGAGGGGGTAGATGCATTTCAGTGTGTTAAAAAAATCCCTTAATGATACTTTGCTGGCAGATTAGCATTAGATCAGCTGCATGAAAGACAGGCATTCAGTAGACCTTTAATGAAGAAAGGGTAGAAGTTTAGATAGTACGTATTGTTTTTTATTGTACAAAGGCACTCAGAACTGTCTTTAAACTCAACAGAAATAAACAATTCTGAAGTTCAAAGACTTTACTAAGAATTCAGTGGACTTGTTTGGTATGCTACATAAGTGCACTAGAAATTCATTTTCCTTAATGTACTTTAAAAACACCTAGTGGAATTAAAGTTAGCCGTGTCTCTTCCTGCTAAGCACGTACATAGCAATGGGAAATGACTGTTCATGTGTATACCAACAAATGGAATGAGAGGTTGGGGACTTTCTTCTGGTTTTTTAGCACCCCAGAAGCCTGATTCCCAAAACTTGTTATCATGGGCCACTGCCAGACTTGGCAAATTTCACTCTTATTTTCTCTTTCCTGAATTTTGAGTTGATAAAAACCTTAGATTTTTCAACATTTCCAAATGTTTCACTACCCCAGCCAGGGCAAATGCTTTGTCCCCTGTGCAGTGCCACCATCCTTTCTTCTATTAAGTTCAGTTCTTTGTGTCACCAAAACTCAGTCATTGCCATAGAAATGCTCCACATAACAAGGTGACTGGGCAGTCTCTAAACAGTGATGGCTGAAATGACTTGAAATACCTGAAGTATCTCTTTAGTAAGCCTTTGTTATTCTAATTTGCTCAGACTTAAAAAAAGCTAAGGAACACTCACAAAAATGAAATAAAAAAATCTGAATTATACTTGTTCACGTAAAACATTAATTTTGTGGTTGTTTGTCATTTTTTGTTGACTATTTTCCCCATTGCGTACTTTCAGTTTATACAAAGTAGATGTAAAGCAGCACACGAATATGTTAGATCACTTGGAGAGGCTGAATTCTGAAGGGGATCAAGAGCTATAGTCAAGTATGATCCCCCTTTGTCCATGTGAAAAGATAGCTAAACAAAGTTATAGGTGACAAAACCAATACACTTCCCTGAACATTCAGATTTTCCTTAGTGCCTTCATTTCCTGTCTTCTCTGTTGAGGTTGCAAGGCCTTTGGGGGACAGATGGCTCAATTTTCTGCCTGCAAAGCATGGAGCACACCTGCAGTGCTAAAAGAAAAGAAATGCAGGAGAAGAAAGTGATATGTGCAAGTCTTTCCAATATGTAAGCACCCGAAGTCATACTGCAGCATTCAGAAATGATCCCACTGATGGGATGGATAATTTATCACATCTGAGTTTCAGTCATTTACAAGACTTACAAGAATATCCAGATTTATAATCATCCCAGTGTTCTGGAGGAATTCCAGTTTAAATAATTGTATTGTACTGATACTCAGCTGACGTACTCATTTTTACTTCCTTTTTCAATATGCTGTTAAGCCTCTTTCAAGCACCATCCAAGAAGTAGCAGACCTTTGGTGGTGTATAGAAGGATTCCTTTGCATAAAATATATAGCTAGCTAGTTCTTTAAGATCCCATGAGAAGAGCAGGCTTTAAAAAAATATTGGCAATTTTAATTAAAAGTTCTGGCATGGGTGCAAATGTTTATTGACCTTTGACTTTGATAGAAGTGGGACTGAGTTTTTACCGTATTCCAGACTGATTCAGTAAAAGCATTTCAGTGACAACCCAAACCACGTTTTTCTGAAAAGATAAAAAAAAGAATCTGATAATAAGACATTATTTTGTCTTATTTCCTGTGTGTTTTAGCTACAGTGTATCATCTTCAGTGTAAACACAAAGCTCAAAAGCCAGACAACGCTTGGGACTGTGCGAAAGCAACAGAGATGCCAGAACAATACAGGAGCAGAGAGCTTGCCAGTGGGGAACAGTTTGCGGTTTTTTTTGCTTTTTCATTCGCTATCTATCGTAACGTGCTAGAAATAAAAGCAGTTTATGGGGGATTTAGATTTTCTCAAGAGCTCCCTCATCTCCCTCGTTACCAGGACTTTGCATCAATGAGTGTGGAAGACTTCTGTAGACTACGCTCTGCTGCAGAGCCGCTGAGGGTCTGTGAGCACTCTCTGGCTAAATGAACTGGAGAACAAAGTGGGAGCGAAAAGGACAATTCAACCCTTCAGTGCTTTAGTTCCTCAGTACAATTCATGAACAGTATATGCACCTAGTATTTCCATGATTTTAAATTGATGAATGAGCAATTCAACGAGCTGATCCATTTCTCAGCTTCTTTTCAGCTTTCTTTTCCTTTCCTGCCTTCTGGAATGGATTTGCCATTATACGCTTGAATGCATGTATGTAGCATTGCAGCATTGTCATCTCTGTTCTCTTAGCCTCCATCACTAATGGGTAAATTATTTTTGTGTTGTTCTCATTAGGGTAGGAACAGTGTTTGCACTTCAGAACAAGTTACAAGTGATATGAACAGTGCCATTCTCATGCCAAAGTGTATGTTTAAGATTAGGCTTCTATTTAATTACATTGGTAAATTGCATTCCTTCTGAGTTTTGAGGCAGTGCTACAGGAAGCGTTTTTATAAACCTTATTTCGTATTTCTCATGGTCTCCTGCTTTAAAGACCATGTATCCAGATGAGTGTACAAAGTATCTTACAGAACCTTCATATAGATATTTAGAATCACAGGAACACAGCTTAATGACTGCATCAAAACATTTATAAATAGGCTGGCTAGTAGGTAGATAAATGTGTATGTACATGAACTGTCTTAAATTGTACTCCTTGCCTAGAATATGGATCCAAGAATTCAATAGGAGAGCAGCCAGAGACTGCTACCTTAAAATTTACGTTGCCTGTTGAAGACCTCTACACTGGCACTGAGAGTGTTTTAGTTGTCTTGCATACCCTTGGCTGCTTTCCCCTTGTTGCATACTAATACCCCAGGAGAGGTAAAGCTGGGAGGGAACAGATTCCTCCATGTGAGTTTTTGGTGTGTGATCTGTGAGGTGAGAAGGGGGCCAGGCAGATTAGTCCTCACCACCCTGCCTTCTCAGCAGAGATGAAACACCCCATTGCCCACATAAACATGTTCAGTGCTCTATGCCCATATCATGCTACAGATTTCTGAAGCTTCATAATAGCGTCTAGCAGTAGGGGGAGGTCTAAGCCAAGCAGCCCTGGTTGAAAGCCTGGCAAGGAAGCTAAGAGAAGCGGCCACACAATGTGAGAGAGACGTGGCCGGAAAAGCTTAAGCAAGTTTCTTAAAGAAAAAAAAAAAAAAGAAAAAAAAAGAAAAAAAAAAAAAAAAGAAAGTGAGTAGATGCAAAGAGAGAGGCTGGGTAGCCAAAAAACAAAGGCAGCCAGAAAGCTAAATACATGCAGCTGAAGAACTTAAAAAATTCAAGAGGAAGACATGAAAGGTGGCCAGAACAGCATTAACAAAACAGACTCTCCCTTTTCCTTCCCTGATCATCTTTCATTCCACAACATCCTTCTCCTCGGCTCTTGGCTCCCTGTCCTTTCCTCCTCCCTCCTCCTAGCCATTGTGGAGAATGGCAGCTTCAAAAACTATCAGCTCAGCTTTGCACAGGAATAAGAGCCTGATAAACTGGCCAGGATAATGAGGGAGTTTATGAAAAAAGTTAATACAATAAACCAAGAATTAAGACACTTCTAAAAAATAGAGGGATTTTGCTATTCAATATATAAATATTTTTCTCTTCTTAAGGAAAGAGCACTTGCAAATACTTATGACAGACTGTTGTGGTTGTCTTGGCTTGTGAATGTGCTGTCGTACATCCTATTCTTGAACAGTCACTTTACATACCTAGGACAATCTTCTTGAACAAATCGCTTGAAATGTAATGCCATGTAATCGTACAATGAGGAATGTGTCCTGGTAGTCTTTCTGGTTGTATGATGACCAAAAAAACCCAACAAGTAAAGCATTCTTATTCATCTGTGACATTCAGAATTTTGTTTGTTTGCTCTTTTTGTTTTTTCTCATGCATCCAGTTCAAAAGAGCAAGAGTTTTGATGTTGTAGCAAGTAGGTGGATAGTAAACAGACACTTCCACAGTCAGTTCAGTTCTAAAGAAACCCTTTCCAAATTCAGTGGAACAGATTCTGGCAGGTAAGAGGAACTACTGGCAGTGGATAAATGTTCTGGGAGACATTGCTAGTGAAGGCATTGATTTAAGTTGAAAACGCATCATCTTAGTCATTTCAGTTATGTTGTTGTTTCTGTTAACAGTAGTGTGGAACAGGCTCTGTTGTGCCCTGCACAGCACAAGCACAGAAGATGCTCTTTCTGTCACTGGAGCTGACAGTCCAGGTTGCAGACCTGTGTACACAGCAAGGAAAATACTATTGGGTAAAGAGAGAGATTTTGTTTCTAGACTTCAAAACGAGCATGATATTGGGTTGCCCAAACACACTGAATATTAGTGGCAGAGTTGAGAAATGAATGCAGATCTCCAATACTGGGAGCCAGGCTCATTCTATTAATCAAAAAGTTTCATTCTTGTTGGGTTGTTCTTAGGTACTCATAACTGCTATTGGCCAAGAGCTTTCCAAGAATACTAGAGGGGCAGAGCAAACTCAAATATTGCATGTAATTTTATTCCTAAGGCCATTAGGAAACTGAGAAACTTCTTGTGTTGGTGAACAGGTGAGTGTGTCACACTCAGCAGCATCAGGACTTTGAGTGTTTTGGGAACTGTAAAAGTCCAATGGCTGTCCTCCAGGCACATGCAATTCTGACTCGGGTCTTTTTATCCAGAGCATTTAGGATTCAAATTTATGGCTATATGTTAAAGTCGATACAAGTGTCACTCTGGATCACCTGACTTCCAGGCTAACTTTGCTCGGCACAGTCCAGTTGTGCTGGCATGGGTTCACCTGAGGTCTTTTGGGCGCCCTGATGAATGTTTTGCTCCAGGATGCAGGTTCACCTTTTCTCAGCTGTCTCAAGCTTTCCCCAGCATTGCCAGACTGGTTCGTCCACTCTATGTTACCTGGGAAGTCTTCCATATTTTATTCTTTCTCTTTGAAACAACACAGAACTTGTAAGTATCAGTTTCAGAAGGAGTAGCTTCCCTGATTATTGTTATACTTCAGTTTCAGGTATATTTCCTGACAGCTAAACTAGCTTGGAATTGTTCCATAATCTGCTGTTGTGAGAAAATAATTATATTCTCTGTCTTCCTTTCATGGAAGTTCATTACTTGCAGACATAAAGCAGAGTACTGATTAATTCAGCTTCATTTCTGCTCCACAGTTCTGCAAACTTTTAGTTCTGGCAGGCCAAGCGAGGAGGCTGGTGGGTAGACTGGAGATAAGCAGGCCAAAAACACAGGCTGGGAATTAGAGGAAACAGTCAGAACAGGGAAGTGTCAAACTAGATTTCTTGTGGCAGAGCAGTGCTGTGCAAGGTGAGCGCCTCAGCTGGGATGCAGACATTACTATCTCCTGAATGAGATGTAAAACCAGATACACACCATTTATGGTTGTAGAGGTCATAGGGGACCTTTTGCAAGAGTAAGGATTAAGGTCTCAGAATGCCAGCCAAGTCCAACTCTGGTAGTTGAATTTTGCCTATCTAAATTTTACAACAGTTTAATTTGGAAGACTTCACTTCCCCTTCCGCAAACACAGCTGTGTAGCACTGCTGGTGCAGAATGTCTGCTGCTTTCCACCCAAGAGAGTGTTTCAGCACTGCTTGTACTGACCCATGAACATACAGCCTGTGAAGAACTGGAAGTGTATTCATGGTTACACTGGATATAAATGCATTATGTGCACTGTGAATACATACATACACACAAGTATATGCACAGACATATTCTTCTATGTATTTTTCTGCGGGCTCATCCATACAGGTTGTTCATGTATGGGTGCATCAAAGATATCGTCATCAGGCCAAAATATAATTTCAGCCAGAAAGTTTTTTTTCAAAGTATATAAGGTATGCAAGAATATTTACCGATAGAATTTCTTACATAATAACACAGAAATTAGCAGGGAAAACCCCAACAATGTTTTTAATCTTTTCTCTTTCAACTAATCGTTCGTGTTGCCAGGAATAGCAGGGTATCAATCAGTGTTAAATCATGATAATAAGCAATATCACCACGGGGCTTGAGAATTAAACGCATGAGGTACTAAACAATCCCCAAGCACTGCAAGTGAGCTGAGAACAGGATTATAAATTGTAGGTCAATTGATTATTCTTTAGCGGATCTAACTGTGGTCTGGCAGAATACATTTAAAGTGGCCCACATATGTGTTAATGATAATTACGATTTACTTCAGCGTAGCAGTTTTCATCACAAAGGCTCCCACAGTGCTTTACGTTCCACAGCACAGTGTTGCTGACACACAGCCATCCCTGCAGTAGATGACAGAAAATGAACAGCATAAAACCCAACAGTGGATGAATGGGGGAAACGTTGGCCCATGACACTGAGATGGGCTCACGGGCTCATGGAGAGCAGCATGGGAGTTTTAATTTTCACATGAGCTCTGGGTTTTTAAGGGCACAGCTTAAAGACCCCTGTTCAATAAACTGCCTAGCAGTAAAACATAGCTACCACAGAAGAATGAAGAACTTGCTCTGCTCTGCCAATATTCAAACCTTATGGTTCCAGGATGTCTGTTCAGACGTCAGGTTTAGACCACTAAAGTTATCCCCTCTGGCAGTAACTACGCTGAACCGTAACAGGCAGCTTACGGGCTGAATAATTAAACAGTGGCATTGCGACCTTACCTTGTTTCATGCTAGAAAAGTCTCAGTTCAAGAAAAACTTACTTATTTCAGCAAGCATTTTTATACCCGTGGCTCATCATACTACAGGTGATTGGTATAAGAGAGAGAAAACACTCTAGAAAATCAGAGCTCAAATAGCTTTTGGGAATGAATTAAGCTTCATTTTTCTAGTGTACCCTAACAGTGAAATGAATTCATTCCTATACTCACCTAGGAAGTATTTCAATATGGCTTATTATGGTATTATTGGTTTTTTTCAAGAAATACCATATAAGACAGACACATTTTTATGAAAAAATATATATAAAAACCAGCAAGAAATTCTTTGAACTCCAGTCACTGTTCAACATATGTTCATTTCATGCATATAATACTCTTGGTTTTGCTTTTCTATACTATGCCTTTTTATTTTTTCCTCAGTCATTGTCTGTTCTAGAATAACATATATTTTATCGGTCCCCTTGTAATTCTCTGTTTCAAACCTTTGCCTGTTGATACCCTCCTTTATTGCATATCCATTTAGAATGCATTTTAAAGAACAGGTATTCTAACCTTTGCTGATGGCAGCAACTTTTCCTCATCTAAGTGCCCTTAAAATGATGTTACTTACTTGAAGGAAAGATTATAAAACACGTTTCAGTGGGTATGTTGGGAATTGCCTGAAGAGACTTTATCTGGCTTTATTATAAAATGCTGTGCAGCTTTTGTCCACATTTATGGTACCAAATAATGAATGTTCATAGTGACAATCAGCAAAACCAACGATAACAAATAGCAATGTGATAATATATGAGAATCAACAGCTGAGGCACAAGTAAATCATATCTTAACAGATAATTAGTAGTATGTGGATTTGCTGCTTAACTGTCTAAGATATTGTACTGAAGCCTATGGCAGAAATTATTATATTACAGAAATTATATATTCTGTAGTATATTTTTAATGTATATATATGGCACAGAAATTATTATATTTTTATATGTATGACAGTATTTCATAATGTATGCTTTAAGTAAGGTGTTCCAGGTTTTCCTTTGAGAATGAATATCAGTGACTGCTAGTAATTGAGACGGCTCTAGATTTCAACAACTTTTGGGAAATCAAATATTTTGGAAATTCAACAAGTTTTGGGAAAGGGAATGCAGAGACAGATACGGTCTTTTAGGTCAAATTTATCCGTAATAACTTGTTTATGAAGGGTTACTGGTGGTACAGAACACTAACTATCGGTCATTATTCTCGGGCCTGTTGCTGCATGCCTTTCATTTTGAATCTCATGCTTCTAATTGTGTTTAAGCTGATAGAAATTGTAATTATCATGGTACTTCTAAGGAGAAACAAAATAAATACAGTAAAGGCACTCCCCCTGAATTAAGTTTCCTTCCCATGCTTTTCCTGCTAAATGACTTCCTGTCTCTTATCTTGGATAATATGAAGTCAAAGGGAAAACTTTCCCATATTAGAAAACTCCCATATACTTTCAGTATGTTGCATAAAACAATATAGGACCCTTTGCTATACAGAGAACAATGACTTTTATTTCTTAAAACTTTAAATAGGTACTTTAGCAAACATAGCAACATCACTTCCTAGTGCTATAGAAATTCATAATCTCCTAACGTCCTTCCTAAGTTCTTAACTGAATTGTTTACCATTTTTAGGTCAATATCCACTTTTGTTTCTTATGTCTTGAAACTGGTTGAAGAAATTGGTCAATGTATATATTATTCACATTTGATTAGCTTCTTTGTGTGTGTTACTAATGGGGAGGCCCACAATATTTTTGTTCTGCAAATACTCCAAAGTTTGCTATGTATTCATGGAAGCATCTATACCTTTTGGAATTTTCATGAACTTTTCACAATGAAGTCTGTGACATGCCATTTCCTATGCCACTGCTTAAAAAGTTCCAGGCATCCATTCCACAAGCAGAAATAGTATGTTGGGACCTGTCATACAGCACAAATCACAAATACAGTTTGGGAGCTGCTTGAAAATGGCATTGAGTAATTATAAACTGCAAATCCACTTGCAAAAATCAGGACAGGTCACTCCCAGCTCTTCCCAAAATGGCTGAAATGCATTATATTTTCAATTCCACAATTAAAATTTTAACAGACTCACTGATTGTGAAGTTGACGTCTGTTTTCAGCTCCCCGATGGAAAATAATTGTGTAGTTACTTAGTTACCTGGGCTGGATCAAGTTGAATTCTGAATTTTATTCTTTCTTGCAGTGCTTTATTCTCCAACAAATACTAAAGAGTCAGGTTTGTGTGTGGTATGAGCAAAAGGAAAATGTATGTGCTTAATTGCTCTGTACTGGCTGAGAAAACAGTCCGTGATGGTATTGGCTCAGAAGACAAATCCATGGACCCTGATCCTTCCAGCCAAATGAGTGGAGACTTCCTTTGTTGTTGGGAATGCTGGTGAGCGCAGCATATGTGTGTGGTTGTGAAGCGAAAGAATAATACCCCAAATCACTATCTTTCCAAATACCTAGGCATCATCCTTAAATTCTCACATAATATTTTAGTATTAAAAATGGCTTTGATGCTTGGTGGCTCTTAGTGAGTGTGAGCCATGCACACCCGGCACCTGCTAAATGAAAACTTATTCCGTGTAAAATTGCCTAGCATCCCTACCTCATGCTCTGCTGTCTTTTATCTCTTTGAAGTTGGTCTGTTCCAATTTTATATTCCTTGCCCAAGACTTTGCCTATCATTGCCTCCAAGTTTGCATTCTAAACACATTGATGACTTCATCTCTCCTCACATCCACTTTTCCTCATTCACAGTCTCATTTGCAATCTACACCTTTTAATAGCTAATCCCATTTATCCTATTGCAACTCTCTCTGGGATTTATTCTGTGCAGTGGCTTTTTATTGTTCTCTGTCCTCAGAACCATAGAAATCTGAGATGGAAAAGGCTGATGAGGTCATCTTGTCCATTCCCCTTGCCAATGCTGAATTGTTTCCTACAGTCTAATTTTAAAATTACTCATTCAGCTGGGCTTCCACCTCTTCTCTTAGAAGATTATTCCACAGTATTAGGCTGTATATCATGCCATTAGGAAGTTTTTCCTGACAGTTATCTTGAATTTTCCTTCCTGTGCTTTTGTTCCATAGTTCATAGCTATGTCCCACGGGACCACTCCAAACAATACGTTTCACTTTTAGAACAGAAATCCTTCAAAACCCACCTATCACTCCATTCAAAAAAATGTGATTAGATACTATCAGTTATCTTCCCCACCCACAACACTGCATGGTGACATATCTGATTATCTCTTTTTCCTTTTGCTTTTCAAGGAAGGGGATGGTCCCACTCTGTTCCAGCTTGTATGACAGGTGCCATATGAGGATGAGAACTCAAGTCTCTTCTCTCCTGCCTGGTCACAGTCACACTTTCTTTCATGCTCTGGAGACAGGCATGCTATTTCTTGTATTTATGTGTCTATGATGGCGGTTTTGCAGCAGGCAAGTCTTTTGGTGCATCAGTCCTGCTTTTGGTAGTTATGTTTATCTGTGTAGGCAAACTCATGTACAGCACAGACTCCTGTAGCTGTTATAGTTGGAGTAGGATAAAGACTTTCTATTCTAACCCTCCTTCATTAAAATTCACGCTACCATCAAAATTTTGTCAATGTCAGTTAATTCTACTTACACCTTCCACACATCTGGATGAAATGCTGATGTCCTCCAGCAAAAATTAACTTTTGGGGAAAACCTGAATACAGACATACATACTGCTTTGAGAGAGGCTTAGAATTATTTTGGTGATCACCTCTGCACATGCTGTATTTGAAGGACCTGAAGGCCTCTTTCACCTTTTCATTCCCAGATCTCAACTGTTCTGAACCAGCACTTTTTATCTGTGACTTTTCAGAAGGCCCTTGCACCTCTCTAGATATTTAGATGAGTGGCCACGCTGTCAAGTGAGCTCAGCTGCCTGGGTTGAAGTTTTATAAAAGTACAGCCCGTTATTTAGACACCTAGAAAATGTTTTGAAAATCTGGCTTCTGCAGTGGAAACAGAGCTCGTGGAAATTTGGCCTATGAGCAACTTTGATGATTTGTTCCCCCACAGTGTGTGCCGAGTACTTCTGGCCATGAATGAACTTGTACATGACTTTTAAGACATCTTGAGTTCACCTTCATGTCTGCTTGTCAGTTTTTTTGTCAGACTGATATGGACTGAACCTAGCATGGCCTCAGAGTGGTTAATGTGCCTGGTGCCTACAGCTATATAAAAAGATGTCATAAGAATTGAGGGTACATGCTGGCAAAAACAATCACCTGTTGTTCACAAAAATTTGAGAATCTCTTGGATTCTTTTAACCAAATAAATATTTTCGGGAAAAGCTTTTCTTAACCAGTTCTAAATCTGACAATTATCTCGGTAGGGTTGGCTCCACAAAGTCCTGTGGAGCATCAGTGATCTGGTCAGAATAGAAATAGACTGGCCATGAATAGTTTCTGTAGGAGGGAAATGAGAGGGATGATTTAGATGAGCTCACCACTTAAGAAGCATATGGGCAAGCTGGGAAGTACATATGCAGTACGGGCATGGCTCAGTGGGACACAATTACAGCAGGATATAAGATGTGGCAAGTGGAAGTATAGTTATACCAGAACTACGAGGTAGTGGGGTTTCTCCCCCTCCACAAAAAGATTTGCAGTTTGAAGTCAACACTCACTGCTCTGTTTGAGATTTGTACATGTGGCCGTTTGTGTAGAGCCCTGACTCTGTTTTCTCAATCACTGCTTCTGCAGCTTACGGAGGGTTATTTTTGGCAGTCCCTCTCTTGCCCCTTTCCCTGCACTCTCACTCTCACTGCAGCTGTAATTGTTCCTGCTCTCTCAAAATACCTGGGGAGAGCACGGAGGAATCAGACCTCTGAACCGTGCACCCAGGTTGCTTGCAATTCCTCTCTTTTCAAGTGCAATTATCTGAGTTCTGTGGTTTTCCTCTGTTTTGCTCTCTGTGCTGTCAGGGGTGGTGTATTTATTCTGTGCAAAGAAAGGAGCCCCTCTGAGGCTCCAAACCCAGCCAGGCTGAAATGGCTGACATAATGGTAGGCTGTTTCCTTCCTTCCACTCCTAGCTGCAAAACCTGACGTTGTCTGTCTTCATGTTGTCTTTCTCTATTGCATAGCAAGCTGTAATGCAGAAAGACCTCATTTAAAAAACCGAACCCATCATACTATACACTGTTCACCATTATCTGTCCATGGATTTTATTGTTAGAGGACAATGAAACATTCTCCATGGGTGTAACAGGGACCATTTTTAGCTAGAGTGCTACTTCTGGAAAAATTAATTATGCTTCAGATTCAAGTGTCTTCAGCTAACCTGTGTGATACAAAATGTCTAAGCCAAGGATCACCTCTTAGAAACTTTGCAAAAATCTTGCCTTTCCCTAAAGAAAAAGAAATAACTTCGTAGCAAGGCTTGTGACAGATTTCCTCCTGAAAAAATATTCAAACATTTTGCTTCCTGCTCCGCCCATCCCCCACCCCCACCCCCCTTATTCTTGGACACTTGCCTTGGATGGCTTAATGTTGAGTGATAAGCATTGCAGGAGATCCCACAAATATTTTTAGAATTCATTCATGCTGTTGGTTGATGATACTAATTTTGCTTCATGTTTTGTCTGAGCTTGCTGTTTTCAGCAGAGCTGTCTTTTCTGCTGTTTTTAACATCTCTGTACATCAAGTGATTATATTTAGGCTAATGTTTCTTAAATGTGTAGATTCTTTTCTTTCTTTCCTTCTTCTGTTTTTCCGTGACCACCTCCCAAAATAAAACTGTTCCCCACCTTTCTCTTTCTCCCATCCAGTTTCAGAACTACTGGCCTACATTGTAAGAATGTGTTCCTGAAACAAGAGGGGAAATGCATTAATAAATGTGCTCTTTCACATATTTGCTATACACACTTTGTTTTTCTAGCTTGACTGGAGTAACTTTTGGCTCAGGAAAAGGTAGCTTAAAAGCATAAAATGGGGTAAAGTAGATTAATGGGAAGAACATGAGCAGTGAGGACCTATATCATAATTTGATTCCCTTCATTGCATTAGTCAGAATCAGGTAACTTTTTAATTTTCATCTTTGAAATAGGTATTTCTTACCTCCCTAGGAAGGGGAGTCACTGTTAGCTGGCTAGCCAGAGTGCTAGCCCTGACATGCTGCAGGTGCTGGGATTCACGAGCAAGAGCAGAAGTGCTGGAAACCTGGTCATTACACTGAGACAGCACTTTTAATGGTGTTCACAGCCATGGAGATGGAGCTGAACTTTACTCCTAGTGGCTCATATACTTGTATAACCCAGTTAAGGCTGGGAAGTGCTCCATAGATTCATTTTGGCAACAGCTCTCCTCAGGGTCCCTGTACTGGTCCTCTGCTTAGTGGTAGAAGGAGCTTAGTTATGCATGGAGAAAGTTATTTCATAGGGGATGGCTATGAGGGCTTTTGCAGCAAGACATGAGCTTGCCCTGATTATGCTTTTGAGAACTAGGAAAGCTCATCAGTGCAATCTCAATTTACTTCCATGTCCCCTGCCTGTCTTCAGGGCCTGCAGGCTCCATTCCAATGGGATTTACAGGGTCTGGGTCACCTTCAAATGCAGTAAGAGAGGAAGAGCTCAAATCTGCTCAGAGCATTTGCAGAGCCTGCCTACACTGATTTGCAAAAGGCTGTGTGGCCACACTTCAGATGTTAAGGCTGATCCTGCTCGAGCACCCTCCTTCCCATCCAGAGTGTTTCACAAGTGACTAACACTTGCCAGTGTCTTTGCTTTTTAGATGACTGAGAAGCACTTGAGAAGGGCTGGGTTTTAGGACAGGGCTGAACATCTGCACTGTAGGCTCACACCCTACCCTGGCTGTTTGAAGCTGGAACGCATAAAATCACCCGTCGTTTCTGAGGAAAAGCTATCCTGACCGGGGTGGGTCAAAGCTGCAGGGATACATGTACTTCAGAAACAAGAATGAGAGAAGAGGCAGTGTATCAGGTCCAACCCAGGCAGCCTAGCAGCATCTCTTAAAAGAACATGAGTCAGGTCCACCCTCACTGGGACCCACAAACATACGAGCTGGTCAATGTCTTGGTGCTCCCAGGAGTCTTGCTGTACAAATTACCCTTCAGGCGCAGAGCACAGGGACCCTTCAGCTCCGGATTATTGCTTCTGCAGACAAAAACACTTTTCTTTTTGAAAGAAAGGCTGATTTAGTGCCCAGTGCCCACCTACTGAATTCCCAGGCTTTGGGTTCCAGGTTTCCTCACCCTGTCAGGGAATCCAGTAGTAATTTATGCAGGAGGCCCAAGGCCTGGATCATAAGCTGGGCTGTCTGTGCCAATGCAGTTGCAACATTTTTTCACAGTAAAATATTTAATGGGTCCGAGTATAGATGTGAACCCTTATGGAGTGCTATTCTGGAATGGATTTGCTATATTTTCATTCACATTAGTTGTTTCTCATGTTTCTTTTGCATGTCTAATGTTGCAGAATACAGTTAAACTTAGTTATATGTATTCCCTGACCCCCAGGATCATTGCAGCATAAGGCTACGCTAAGATTAATGCAAAATACTGGAGTGAGGATTACATACCGATTTTAAAGACACATGAGCAATCTGGCTTGTTGCCAATCACAAGGATAATGAAGTTGCTACAGCTTCTGACAAAGCCAGTGGTTTAGGAAGGAACTGGGGACACAGTAGCACATGTGTAGAGTGGATTTTAAGAACATGGTGGGGAACTGTAGGGAGTGTGAGAATTTGAGTGGTTGTTTTGGGGAACTGCAAGGGCAGCCATAGAGGATGTGAGAATGGAGCTAAGGTTATCACAGCAGGGGATACAGGACAAAAACCCACAGGAAACAAGGTTTCGTTAGCTCTGCTGCTTGCAGAACAACTTGTTTTAATTAAGCTTCCCTTCCATTTCTAAAGGGAAAATGGAGGAAGAATAAAAAAAGGAAAGGGAAAAACCTGAAAAAATAAAATAAAACCCATGAAACAACATTTTCAAATATTTTGAGTTCTTTTCAGATTCTTCCCCCCTCCCCCCCCCCCCCCCCCCCCCCAGCTACTGTACCACTCCCTTTCACCCTAGGAACATCATTAATTACATACATTTCCTTTTTCTAGTAAAACTTTTCCAAAAAGTTATCTGTGTGACCTACTTGTTGCTGCCCCTTTTCATAGCTAGGCATTTATCACAAAGGTGTCTGTAGTAGAAGCTCATGATTGTCTCTGATAGGCAAGAAGAGTAGAGGTAAAGCCTTCTGCCTTTTGAGCTCTGAGGATTTTCCTGTTTGCCTTAGTGGGACCAGGATTTCAGTCTATGTCTGTAAGGAAGTGTACCTTTGGCGGTATCTTTCTTTTAAATTTTATCTCGTAGCCTTACATGGTGATGAAGCTGTTTGGTTTTGCATTATTATTTTGTCTTTGAATGTGGTAGGCTGCGCTACTGAGAGATGGAGAAGTGTTCAGTCATGTCTAGGTCACTGAAATGGGTGAAGGGTCTGGTCCACAGGGTAACATGGGCGCTGTGTTTGAACACTTTGTAGCGCCCACCAATGTCAAGGTTGTCATCTGAAAGTGGCTGGGGCAGCACTGGCCTGTCCACACCAAAACTGGCCAGGCTTCTTGGAAGCTAGGGAGGTGCCAACCATCAGCCTGGGGACAGGATGCCTTTGAGGTGCATTGATCCTGCCTTGCAGGGTTTCATTGCCTTGTGATGATATTGATTTGCAAAGAAAAGGATTTTCTGGTCTTACATCATTTCAGTAGCTTTGCTTGTACTTGTGATATCCCAGGGTTTGATCGAATGTGCTGTGGCAGAGCTGCGGCCCCGTGGCTGGGCTGAGAAGGTCGGAGCTCTGGCACTGCAGGAGCTTTAGGAAAGGCAGCTGTTTCCTTGGTTGTATGAATACCTCACTCCCAGTGGTCAGACAGGGTTAACATGATAAATACCTGTCCATGACTTGGAGTTGCTTCGGTCAGAGGTACAACATAGCTAAAAGAAAAGTGAGCAATAGCAAACTACAAAGTCTGTTCTTGTTTTTCAAGCAACATTTACCTTGTTCAAGAGAAGTAAAGGAAAAAGCAAGCAAGCAAGAGAGCAAGAAAACAAAAGAAAGTGAACAAAAGAAAAAGGAAGTAATCAAAGAAGCAAATAAGCAAGCAAGCAAGAAAGAAGGAAAGAGAAAGAAGGAAAAAAGAGAGAAAAAAAGAGCTTTGTACTGTAAGGAGCAACAAAACCATAAAATATATAATAAACCCACATGGAAAAAGAATATAGTTGATTTCCTGCATCCCTCTGAGTTATGTTTCAGTAAATGTATAACACACATATTGTGTTTAAAGCAGATTTGACAACATATAAAACATTAAAAATATTATGACATTGGCCAATATTTATGATGTATATTTCCACACATAAAATATATTGTGTCATGTCATGGATTTTAAAAAGCATGGAAATTGGCCATGTCATAATATTTTAGAGCTTTTTAATACATTGTCAGAACTATTTTAAATATACGTGCTCAGCATTTTATGAAACTCCCAACACATGGACATACGGAAAATATATTCTGGGTTCACAGGAGACCAGCATTTCAAATGTAAAGTTTAGCTAATACACATTTTCTAACACAAGAAACCTTTTCTTTTTGGTATATTTCTTGAGATTCAATGTATTCACCTTATGGTATTTTGTATAGATTTACTTCAGTGGTGCTCAGCTTTTAACAAATGGGAGTTGCATTTGAATTGATCATGCACTTTTAATATGGGTGAAATTCTCACTGAAGTGTTGCAGAATGGGACCATCAGGCAACATACACAGCTACAGAAAGCCTCACAAAAAGAAATGATGCTCAGCTGACATAAAACCTTGGTTTTTTTTTTACTCTTTTTTTAATAATTACTAATTATTTGCACTTGTCACTGAAACAATTCAGTGCTAGCTCTCAAAACACACTACCAGCATGGCTCAGGGACATTCAGAAATCCCTCTTGGAAGAGGGTGAGGACAGGCTGGGCTAAAATGGGCTAGGTATTTTGTCTGTGTGAAAAGTGAAAGGTTAAGGGAGCTGAAAAGTTAAAGCACTTGCTGAGGATCCGAGGGAAGTTTTGGCATTTCTGAAAACAAGAACTTGATTCCCAGTTCTGTGATATAGTAACAAGACCACCTTTGGTTTTCTAAATTTCTTAGGGAATGATGGCAACAGTTCTGCCAGCAGATTAAGTCTAAGCTGTATTATTAAAGTCTGTATTTTCAAATACTACTGCAGCATAAATATGAATATAACTACTTTTTTCGTATCTTTTAACTTCTTCCTTTTATTTTTCCTCCAAGTGCAAACTCTGCTGCTGGAGACTTTGCATGATACACCATACAATCTCCACGTGGCATTATGGAGCGTTATCATGTCTTAATGGGCATGTTTAGTTTGCTTGTACTTGCCAGCATCTGTGTGGGGACACCACACACATGGTACTGGGGATTCTTGTTCTTTTTTTTTTTTTTTTTCATTTCTTACTTTATACATTAGCAAAAACTGACTGGAGACAGGTAATTGCTTCCAAGGACACAACTTATCTCTCAAGGTCTTTAGAGGAAACTGAAGCAGCAGATGTGCCACTTGAAGGGGTAATGTATATGGCATCACCGAGCACTACAGGATAATTATAATCATAGATATCACTGTGAATAAGGAAGGGTGGAGATGGGCAGAAACCTGTGTTTGCTTTATCAGTGATGTAGACCTACCTATGCTGCTGTGAGGCTGTATGACACGGCTCTAGTTTGCTACTTAAACGTTACTTCTCCTTTTGGCTCCTGAATGTTGGTGTAGCAACTCCTTCAGTTAAGTATGTGCCTAATTGAAACAGCAGCAGTGCTTTAAAAGTAACAATTAGTTTGGCAAGCATTTAAAAAACAGCTATGTTCTGTAAACAAGGTTTATTTGTCCCAATTAGATTTGGCGCTTTTTTTTTTTTTTTTTTTTTAATCTTTTGCTGGCTGATAGGGAAAGTTATTTCAGCACTTCCAGGAACACTGGGCTTTAATAGGCTCTGTCCAACTGGTTTAATTTAGATTTCCATTATTTGTTTGACTGATTTATCTGAAAGATTTTAAAGGGTAGCATAATGCGTTGATTCTCCAGAGCAACTTATTGCTTTCACATATGCTTCATGTTGAGCTTTGGGGGTTTAGGGGAGGGTTTGCTTTTGAGGGGGATGGAGAAGGTGAAGGAAAGTTTGGGCAGCATATGCATCATGGTCTTTTCTTCTTGCTTGGGTGATTCTTTATCATTCTCTCCATGTGTTTTCCAAGAGATATCCCTTGAAATATAGACTTATAATATGGGGAAAGAGCAAACGGTGTGAAGTCCTAGATAATCAAGATAAACACAGAAACACAAAAGATCTTTAGTTTCTTAGGGGCTAAGAGGACCCCTGCTGAGGAAAAGGAAAGCAAGGAAACGACTTAAACAGTGAAACCTGTTGCCAGGTAAGGAAAACCATTTGAAAGCATGGTATGTATTTGTAATTAAAAACAAAGACTCCAATTCTTTCCCTCTGTGGACAAACCTTGGTTAGAGACAGGAATTTAGAGGAAGGACTTTCCTTATTTCTTTGGAGAATATGTCCAACAGGGTGACATTGAAAAGTGGGAGTTTTACATGACTTGATATCCAGAAGATGTCAGTCTCCTGCCCCATTTGTTACAGTAGTAGCATTAAGAGTAAATGTAAAACTTAAGCCCCGATAGTCAAAGGGCATACACACAAGAGAGCAATCCCTGGAAGAAAGTTAAAGCAACGGAGAAAAGATGGCTCATCAGGAAACGTTAAGCAATTTGTATGGTGAGAGGTCATTTAATGAACTGTGTCCAGCTGTTTAGGGGAAGCAACAAGACCATCACAATATATTTTGAAATATATATAGCAGAAGTGGGACTGGGACCAGTTCTGAAACTGTCCTGTTTAACTCTTCTTTATGAGAGAACTGCATTTGCGTTTACCCTATAGAGTGACTGTGATATGCTTTCCCCACGTTAAACAAAAATCAAGAGAGATTATGCTAAGTGAAAAGAAACTCAAGGTGTTCAAACACAAAATGATATTTAAAAGGCAGGTCAATGCCCAGTTTTGCAGCTTTATAGGGTATGTTTTTCCATTAGACCTTCAAAGAGGGGAAGACTTCATAAACACTATGTTGGGTCTAAGATGTAAGCACTACATAGAAACCATGGCACAGTCCATATGACCCCATGGAAGAAAGGAAAAGGATGCTGAGGGTGTGTGTGTGCTGTATAGCAGGACCTGGTCTTGCAATCTTCCCTGTCTAGACTGACCCCACTTGTTCTCCAGACGGTCTTCCTTTGGGTGCAGGGGTCCTGAGCTCCCAACAAGATGAAAACAGACCATTGCGTTGGAGGAACAGGCCACTGCTTCCATAGGGACCCAAAGGTTTGACTGCTTCAGTACAGAGCAGAGAGGGGAGCCTTTTCTGCACAGATCCTGTGTTGCAGTGCTTCTGCTCAGCCCACATCACTAACACCTTCTTGAATGTTATTTCTTACCTGGAAGAGTCAGCAGAATTAGGTCTGAGAGGATCTGGCCGTTAGCAGGAATGTTCAGTAACTGTGGAAAGGACATGAAACACCTGGCATGATCCCAGATACGCGCAGCCTGGAACATTTAATGGCACTCAAGGGATAAAATGACCAAACTATAAACCTCTCTCCTCCCACCCTCCTTCCTTTTTTATTTTTTATAACTGCACTTTTGAACGCGCAGTGTATAGATGCTTTCTACCTTCTTTTGTCTCTCTGTTTCTTACTTGTGACTCCTTGGGGCCCAATTGAAAAAAAAATGTTCTGCACCATTTACTAAGGTTTTTGGTAGTATTTTTCCAGGAAAGAGTGAGGAATGTTCTGTTTCTACATCAATTCACCCACAGGTCACTCCTTGTGCACTGCACACACTTCAGGGATTAAAAATGCCAGGATTCCCAGTTTGTTTGCTCTGAAAAGACTGCACACACATTTTCTGTCTCTGTCTCACACATATTCATGCACACACATCCACGCACTCACATATCCTCATACTCTCTAATGACAATTACTGGTGACATGCCTGTCAATATCAATGCAGTATCAGTGACATCATGCAAAGTTTAGATTAATAGTAAACAAGTTGTTGATGCCAAAGGCAAACAAAGATTTTGTGCTTTCCCTAGGAACAAAGGGAAAGAGTAGCTGGTAATCTAACCTAAAAGAAATTTCAGAGTCTGAAAGTCTGAAGGTTCCTGATTAAAAAACTGTTTACATTATATATATATATAAATATAAAACTTTTTTCTTGTCTTCATGCCTGCCTGGGCCTGGTGAACATTAGGAAACACATAAATTGTTAGCAAAGTGATGAAGAGGAATACAAAACCATGAAGGGTGCTGGTGCTGATTGTAAATATGTCAGGACTCAGCTGTATTTCCATCTGATGGTGCTAAGCAATTTTTTCTGATGGAGCAGAATGTATGGGACTAATGTGATTTAGTTAATCTAGCAATTTATGTGTTTACCATATCTACAGGTTTTTTGAGTTAACTTTAAAATTCGCCATAAAATGACTACTTTACAGTGGTAGCTCCAGTAACACTTCTGTATATTGTCCTTTGCATTTTTGTTGGCTTGCTGACATCAGCGCTTTAATACTTAATATCCTGTGAATATTTCTCTGTTTTATAGTCTGTATGTACTGGAATAAGGAGGGAGGGGAGGACCAAGGCTTTCTAATAAGGAAACACACATTATTCTTTACTGATATGTTTTTGTTCTCTGCTAATCATTTTTTTCCTTTTCACATAAGCCTGAGGAAGAACTGCTGTCGGAACAGAAAAGGGCAGATGGTAATGTGTATGTGAAGTGTGGTTGTAATTATGTTATTACCTAGGCTCTGCATAAGGCTTGTTTATGTGAAAGGAGGAGATTAATTCCTTTGGGTTACTACAGAAAAATCCCAGGCCTGTAACTGATTTCTCCGGAGAGCTACTGAATTCTTTGGCTCTATCTCTTTGCCAGGTTGTGCCTTTTATATGCCATCTCTAAATAAAACAAACAAACAAATAAATAAATCACAGAAAGAAGTTCTGTTTCAAAGATGAGGCCTTGCCTTCTTGTTAAACCAGGGCAAGGGAGAAAGGAACATGCAAGCGGGTGGTCTAAAAGCTGGCAGCTTTTGGAGGCAGCCTGGCAGCGCTGTACTGCTCACCAGCACCAGGACCCCACTGTGGCTGAGCACATCTTTCCCACTGGACATGCTCCCCGCAGCTCATGCTCTTTGTGCTGCAAATACTCATTCCGGGAATGTGTTTTAATCCCTTTCGGAGGTGGTGTTGGCAGTAAGGAAAGGGTGGATGTATCTGCTTCTAAGACCTCTGGTTACCCTCAGCCCAACTTAAAAAGCAACAAAGAAAACCTGAAAAAAAGGAAATAGCTTGAGCTTATTTGTAATACATTGTCTTTGAAACATTCAGGGTTGAAATTGTAGACTATTGTATGGATGAATGGGAAAAACACCTGAAAGACACAGTGATTGTTGAAAGATGGAAGAGTTCTCATGTTTTTCAGCTATAACAGAGCAAGTTTTAAAGCCATGACCTTTCAAAGTTACAGATTCAGAACAATATCCTCCCTACATTTCTTCAGGTTGAGGTTCAGGAAAGAGGGGGAAGAAACAGTTCATAAGCATGTTTTGACCACATTGGTGACACACCGTGGCAGGCAACTGTGATACTGCAGAAATGGGACCAAGTGAACCCAGTCAGTCCCACGTGGATTCGATTTGTCCTACCTTGTTTCATGCTGGACCACGAAACTGTGGTTCTGCCCTGACTGTACACCTATTCCGATGGTTTAGTGAGAGCTTACTGTCCTTGCTGGAAACCCTTCTACTGGCTTCAGTGGCCTTAGGATCACTTACGTAGAAGGTAGCCACGAGGATGATGGAGATATGTCCACCCACGTGGCCGCCTGTGCCAGTGTGCTCCCAGCCCTGATGACATTAAAGCAGGGCTGAGTCTTCACCCCGACGCTTGCAGAGGAAATCCATGCGAGGAATCTCCTGCAAGAACAAAAGCAAACAAAGCCCTTGCTACAGCTCTTGCTAGACGCTGTTTATAATGTGAACAATTTGGAAAGGGCTTGTTCCATATTTATGGCATTTTTAAAAATAGATCATATGGCTTAAATATGATACTGTTCCCCACTTCGGGGAAAGAAAAATCTTTCCTCAGGAGTATAAAATATTTCCAAAACGGACGACTGTTAAAATTCAGAAAAAAACCCCCCAAACAGTTTATAAAAAGCATGCTGACATTGTAAAAAATTAATAGTATGCTTGGAACCCTTTGAGTTTCCAAAATAGTCAGTTCAATAGAAAGAAATGGCACTTTCTTATTATAAAATTGAGTTGCCTGTCTTAGGTTTTCCCTAATGAAAGAATTTTTGGAGAGAATAAAGCTCACATTGAGTGTTCACAGCCCATCTCCCCCTCAATGTGTAATTTAACCACCCAACCCTGTGGCCTGGAACACTTTCGATTACAACTTTAATAGTTATTTTGGAAAAAATTGGTAGCCAAATATTCAACCTTTAGAATATTATGTATGAAAGTTTTTCTTCTCTTAAATGTCATAGGAAATTATGATGACTGTGTGTGTGTGTGAGTGTGTGCGTGCATCTAGGCAAAGTAAATTTACTATTTCATGCTACTGGATTCCATTACTTGAAACCTTGACAGCTATATCCCTGGGAGGGGCAAGGAAATTGGGCCAAATTCTCAGTCACTCTGAAATGGGTCATATTAATCTGCTTTAAAGATCATCTCTATAAATAGCCCAGAAAATCAAGTGTTGGGTAGTACTGGACTCACCCTGGCCTGGGTTCCATTACTCCAAGTAAAGGAGACATATTTATGTAGTGGGGTTGCCCTTAAGGATTTGTATTAAAAAAAAAAAAAAAAGAACAGCTAGTGAGCTAGTGGTATTATACAGAAGTCATTTAATTCTGTTACGCTCACAGTTAAGTTGGGCAGAAATCACTGGTAAAATAAGGGCTGTATATTATTAGCTTTCAAGAGCTGAGATTGCTCACAACTGTTTAATGTTTTATTATTTTCTCAAATTAGCAACAAACAGTTCAGCAGTAGAACACATGACATTCCTGATTAATTAGGACCAGGATTAGGTCTTTAAGTGAGCTGGAGTTCACCATCAGTTTACAAAGAGATGGGTTCAAAAAAATCATTTGTTTGGTACCTTTCCCCCCCTGTCTTTAAAGAAAAAGATCAGAGCTTTTAGTGGCTGCTCTTTATTTCCCCAGCTTATACATCTAGCCTTGCAGAACGTAAATGGCTTATGTATCTATCTTACCTCAAATCCTAGGTAAAATGAAATGTCCTTTTTAATGTTTTAAGTCCATTTTGATGGTTGTAAAAGGAATCAGATGCTAGTCATGAGAGACCTGAATGTCTTCTGTAAGCAGTTGAATTGGACTTCCTTTGGTAAGCATCTTGCTGGATTTAGCTGTTGATAAATGGAGAATAAAAAGCCATTTTGTGATAATGTAGGCATTTTATGTTGCTGTTTTAGGCTGGATTATGTTCCACAGATCTTACCATTTAGAGTACTGTAGGGAGAATAAAGAATTTATTAATGACAACTGTACTAGGCTGTGAAATGTCATACGTTGGGAATAAAATCCCTGAAGAATAGAGTTAAAAATATGTTTGTAAAAATTAGGAAAGAGAAGGTGCCAAATGTATTAAGAACTCTTAATTTCATGGGCTTGAGTCCAAACTGCCGATAAAAATGTATCTTCGAAAACTAACTTCCCTTTCTTTTAATCGCCTCTGCAGTTCAGAGGAATGAGAACATTCAAGCACCACAAACAAGTCTATTTTGGTGACTATTGAATACAAATATATGAAGAATAATAAATCTAGAAATGAAATGATGGGAAAATAAAGGCAAGTGGTCAAAGTTCTCCTGTTGCCTTTCTTTGGAAGTTCTTCAGCTTTTCATGCTCCTGTTTCCTTACTTGTAATGTGAAGTTCCTGGGCATCCCCGCTACAAAGAACACTTTGCTTTATAGATGAACTACAGAATATAACTACTGGGTATAACTATTAATCCTATTAAACTTTCATGTTTTGGAGTATCTAATATGTTGCCAAAGATCTGTATTTATAATTATGGGTTACAATGCCATAGCAAAACATTTGCAACTATAAAATGTCCATGAAAGGGCCAGCTAGAATAAGCAAGCAGTTAACTAGATTCTCTCATCCACGTTTGTGAAAAGAAAGCCTCGCTGTGTGGGAGGATAATAAATTCCACTGCGTCCCTGTAGGAATAACATATATTTAATAGATAAGCTTTCTGAAAGCAGTGCCCGTTCATTTTCTGAACAAGTCAGTGCACTATCTTTTCTACCATAGCATGGACTATCCTCTTTCCTGCTGCTAACAAACAGATCATTCTTTATAGCTTTTACAGAGCACTGATTATTTTTTTTTTAATTTTTTTTTGGGGGGGGGGGGGTGTGAGGCAGTGGCGGTGGTGGGGAGTTTTATCTGGCTACTAGCAACACAACCAAAATCCCCAGTCTCTTCTCAAAATCCCTAATTATTGTAGCCTACCCTTCATATTTATGGAAAACCAACTGACATTCGCCTGAGCCTGTGCTATGGATGCATTTAACTCAGAAGGAAGTAGGATGAGTAGAGGATTTTAATGTAATCCTGTGTATATTGCTTTGTGTACTAAGATACTCAGACCACTGTCCCAAATATCACTCTTAGACTCTACTTGATTTTCAGTTTTCATTTCTGGACTTTGTCTTTCTATAGCACTTTAAATGAAAGGCCTTCCGAAGGTAGGAAGCAGCCTCCTGTACTCAGTAGGTTGATCAAGTTGTTTGTGAAGACTGGTTTGTCTTCTGTGTAGGCTTGCCTTTCCAAAAGAGTGGGTTAAAACCATTACGGTAGCAGAATGACAACTCGTATGACTAGCTGAATCTCTTCCAAGTGATCTTACACAGTGTCTTTTCCTATCTGGATAAATCTTGTGATACCAGAACTCTAGTAGAATATAACGTTTCCTAGTTTTTATTAGAATTGCTGCCAGAATCTGTTTCTGAGATTTTATTAGAATTGCAAGTTATATGCTATAAGCAGTAGAGTGTTGCCTATAAGATTAGATTTTTGTCATTCTTATCATTTCCCTCTGATGTTGCTCCTATAAAGAGATGATATTATATTATATTGTTTTGTCCTCTTTAGGATCACTCTTTAGCAAAGGACTGATGTGGTTATAGGGTATGCACAGAAATGTACGTCTATCCTCTGTTGCTACTTTTCCCAGGATCTTTGTGGAACAACATTTGCAGCACACACGTCTCATTTAATGGGAAAATAATCTTTGATATTTAAAATCAAAGATTTATTTTAAGAAGATATATTAATTCTTGGAAATTTCTGTCAGTGCCAGATCAAAACCTCTGAAGTTTATTGAAGTTTTACTGACCTTTACGCATTATTTACCCATGTTATCATCAAGAGAGAATGGAAAGCTAAAACAATATGAGCAAACAGTGTTACTGAAAAAAAATTATTTGTCCACGGTATTTATGAACTTTGTACTGCAGTAGATCTGAAAACTGGCATTTAGGAACTTTATGCTGAAGAATATGACCATCACCGTTTAGAGTTTTAGAGAGAAAATTAACAAGGATTGAAAACATAAGTAATACAGGGTTACATGCAAAAAGATTGTTAACAGACTGCTAATAATAGTTAAAAGTTGGCCTTGACTGACTAAAATATGTAGAGGATTAAAAAGAAGTACCTATGAAATATTTATTATATTTATAACAATTCAGTAATTCTTCAAATGCATTGTATTTGCCTATACTTTTTACATTGCAAAGTTTAAGTTTAGGGAAAGAGATTTCTTGACTGTTCTCCACCTGTAAAACCTATATTGTTAATATCACTGACTTCTGAAAATGGAATAGTGAAACAACTGATATGGATATATTACTTAAAAATGCATAGGGCTCTTTCAGGGAGAAAAGGAGATTTGAGAACACAAGCTATGACAAACGTTGCTGGACAATCACCGTTCAGACCATTGAAGAGAACTGGCTTTCCTATATCAGTAACAGGAGTCCTGGGTCCTTGGTACCCACAGGGAATAAAGAAGCTCACCCAGGAGGCCTGTCAAGATCTGGAATTGGAGAGAGTTAGCAAATGGCAGAAAACTTGAAGGCAGAGACATTTTTTTTGAGGTCTAAAGCTGGTGCCAGACACACACTTTTTTCTTCTGGGTGTGTTGGCTAAGTTTGATCAACTCTGTTCAGAGGTAAAAATAGCAAATATTAGCCCTCAAAAGTCAATACGCCATCAAGCTACATTTTATGGACATACAACTAAAAGAAGAATTAAATATGCAGATTGATATATAGAAAAGGCTAAACCCCAAACCTGTCATCTAACACATTTTATGATGAGAGGAGAAGAAAATCAAGGACATAATGTGCCCACAACCTCTTTTCATGGAGGGGAGATCAGCTTGCTCTAGCTTCAGTCCTATTTTAAAAGTGCATTCAACTCGACACAAAGTTTTTTGACTCCTCTTTTTGAAAGCTTAATGCTGCAATGTTCTAGTTTAGTGACTTTCAGTGCAGAGCAGAAATATTGCTGAGACAAAAATGCTGACAGCTAGACTTCAAAAATAGTTTTGGGTGCACTCAGATTACGAGTAGTTTGTACTCACGTTCCCAAAATGGACATAACAACTGGAGACTTTTTTTCCCCCTTATCCAAGAGGTTACTGTGGTCTGTGGGTTTCTTTGTGTGGGAGCGTGCATCTTCATACGCAGAAGTATATGAAAACAGCCTGCAGTAAGACACAAAAATAAACCAAAATGTAATATAGAAGTTTTCTGAGGTCTTGGGAATTCCGGGCAGGGTTAGTCAATAGCATTATGGAAAAGGAAGCTATAAAGTATTCCTGAGATTTTAGGCAGCAGAGAATGAATCAATTTGAAGATGAGGCATGACAAACTCAGACTGGAAACAGGACTTTAAATAGACCTTTACAGTGAGCTCAGTGAAGGTGAACAGCTCACTGAGGAGTGAGGCTGAAATCCAAAATAGATATTTTAAAGAAATCCTGGGGTTTACGTTGTACAGGATGGCAGATTAGATAAGCACAATGATCACTTTTTGGCAGTAAATTATGAAGCCATGAAGGTTTTTTTTCTTTGCTGGTGTCTCTTCAGCGATCAGGGGAGATGCATAGCCGCTTATCCTATATAAACTCCCAGGAGCCACTCCAGCAGTGTTGGAGTCAACAGGAGTATTTCCATTTCTTTTGGTAGGCATTAGTTCAGGTGGTGACTAGTAGCAAAAACCCTCAGCACATGCACATGCAGCTTCCACACAGAATACTGCTTCTAGGGATGTCATTTGTGAACTAGCTGGGTCCGGTATAACACAAACCTACCCCGACTTCACCTCCCATGCTAACACCTGTCGGCAGGGGCTGTGTCCTGAAAATCTGCAGCAGTTCTCACCAGTGTTGTCACTAATTCTACTCCTCTGCCATGCCAGGGGTTTCCTTTTCTTCCACTTTTGCTACTGGGTACAATGGACCAGTGCCACAGCTCTCGCTTCCTTCATAGCAATTTGCAAAACGTCTCACCAGAGTATAGTTTGCATTTCAGAGGAGCAAACGTGCTGGCACTGTAGTCAGTTTTTCAGTGGTGTACGTAGCCACCTGCGAAAATCAGAGGCGAAATTTAAGCTTGGTGCTACGTGTTCTGTCTGTGCGAGATGTAGGAGACCAAGACAATGTGCCCTTTCCAAATCCATCTTGAAATGATTAAGAAATGTGATCACTGTGTGCCAGCTTGCACTTTCAATCTCAAAACTGCAGTCGAAATTTATCATCCTGTCAACTCTGATTGCTTTAAGTACTTGTCAGAGAGAGATCCAAAGGGGAGAAAAGTATTTTTTTCCATTGGCACCTTCTCTTGCAACATTTTAACATTTTCTGGGGTAGCATTTCTACCCAGTGCAATGCAACACCTCCCTGATAAACAAGGGAAGTGATGGAACAGCAGGGATCTCCCCTCTGCCGGACCAAAGCACAAATGTGCCTTTTTCCCCTTCTTTCCTTTTTTGGGCAGTTCTTTCTGCTATCAGCATTTTCTAAGAAAAAAACCCAAAGCCATGGCGTCAGAGAGATACTGCCAGCCCATTTTACAGGGGGCAAGGCAAAAGGAGGCACAGGCACACTGACTGCTTTGGGCCTTTGTCTTTTATTCTTGCCAGCTCCGAGAAGAGGGGAAGCACACTGAGCTGCCACCGTTGGATTTTGACTTGGCGTAGAAGCAGGAGGTCTGGTAGCAATCCCAGAGCTGATCCAGAGGTATAGCATCCTGCTCTGGACTGGGAAAGTCTCTAGTCGGTGAGAGCTGCTTGGCCCTAGCATCCCTGCTCCGGTTGCTCAGGCCCTTGTCCAGCACAGAGCATATTGTCTTTCACCACAAATACTTCAGTAGGCTTCTGTGAGAGTGTTCGCTTGCTGACAGACAAGTATCGTCCAAGTGCTCAGCAGTTCTAGAATATAAATCAAAAAGTAGGACGTGTGGCCAGAATCGACGTGTTTTGGAGAGGAGCAGTAGGCAGGCATACGCTGCTCTGCCAGCGCTGGCTAACAGGAGAAGACGTTACCTGTTCATAAAGCACATCTGTGGGATGCTTGCTCAAAAGACTGTAGAGAGACCGAGTCCTCTGGACAAAGATAGCAGATTCCCTAGGCATCTTCACCAAAGTGACTGATGATGAAAGTCTTTATGCAAAATATGAAAATAAAATACTATTCAGCTCTTCCTTAACAAATAGAATGTGGGTTTTGCTAGTAATTTGTCTTCTTTTCTCATCTTTATACATATAGAATGTATCCACATGCTCTCATGACTCATGTGATGAAAAGGATTATTTTTTTCCTCATCTGGGTTTAATGAGACCTGCCCTTTTTAAACATCTAAAAAAAGCTCACTGATGTTTACGTGCAGACAGACATTGGAGGGATATGCTGCATTTGAAAATATGTTTTCTAGAGAATCCTTCTATATCTTCAGCTTTCATCTTTGGCTGCATTACTTGAGCTAGTTAGCACAAGCAGACAGGACATACCAGATACATTAGCACATCAGCAGAACATAACCCATTTTTTCCCCTTTTTAGCACTACCATCTTCCCTGACTGCCCCCTGCTCCTCCTTTCTGCTGGGAAAGCAGAAACTCTCCCCTCCTTTGGGTTTCCCTTCTGTTTGCCATCCAGTCAGAAATATATCATAGCAGGGCTCGCAAACACCACCAAACTGAGTTGTAAGCTGTCTAAACCCATACCCAACAGGGCGTGCTGCAAAGGGATGGGACTTGCACCCTGAACAGCTTCTGACCTATTATCCTACCTCGGGTGCAGGAAGCATCTTCCATCACTTGGCATTTATAACCCTGTTTCTGCTCTGGAATTTGGTGACCAAATTATTTGTTCTATAAATTGAACAGGAGTTGAGCAGTTTTTTCCTGTTTTTCAAAAGGAGTCGAACCTGATTTTTCCCTCCTCTTTTCACCCAAAGAACATCCAGTGGGATTTGATGGAATTGGGTTCAACCCTTCATCCTGATGTGCATCAGTCCTGTCAAGATAGGTAAAAGATGTCAGGAGAGCCACTCCTGTTTCTGGAGCGGCAACAATGCTGATGACACCTCAGCAACTTCAGCAAAGTGAGCATCTTGTTCAGGCTGTGCAGTCAAAGTAGGTTTCAAAACAATTATAAGGGTCATCCCTCAAAACCAAATCTCTTTCTAATCACTCCAGGAGGGATGCCTAAGAGAATGGGATGATTTTCCTTGTTTCTCTTAACTGGGGTGGAATAAAATTTGCTCCTGCTCCAGGAGTGCTCTGGTTGCTCTTCATGCAGTACACAAACAAGGCAGGGGAAAAGAAAGAACGTGAGTTTTCTCTGTGGTTCCCTTGTCATTCAGCACAGCATGAAACGAATAATCTAAACCTCAGACCTTTCCCTGCCAACGTCTCTCCTTCTTGCTCCCAGCGATTATTTCAGAGGTACAAAGGTATTTCTTTTTCTGTTGAGTGTGTATCATAGAATATTGCTATTCAGGCTAACCCTGCTGGGCAACTGCAGATGCATGCCTGAGTCACACATAAGTCAAGAGCACTGAAAGAGCATTACAGAATTAGGAAGAGAGAAAAGTCTGGTTTTGATTACTGATAATTATAGATAAGCTGTAGCTGACAGTCATTTTCTGACCGCAAACTCAAATCAATCAATTAAAGACTGCATGCAGCAGCACCCATGTTTAATCATTTCCAGGCTCTTTAAAATGATCCATTACTCTGATACCATGTCAGAGCTGCTGTGTACCATTTGTTTTTGCTGCTGAGGGTCAAATATACAGCTACTTTCAGGATAATTTCAAGAACACAGTTCGTAAGCTAAAAAAATTTAATATCTGTATATAAAGATTAGCCATAAATATTAAATAACTCTCTTAGTTTAATGAAACAAATATCACAGCTGGTGATTTAAATATCTTTTGATCTCATGACACATAGATAAATGCATCTTTTAATAGAATGTATCAGTGTTGCATCAGGGAGAAAAAAAGAGGATGGAATAATACAAGTTCAACTCTGTTCCTCCCTAGTTCCTGTTTTCAAAGGTTTTTTGCTTGGAACTTCAAACACAGGAGAGCAGCTTGTGATGGGACCTGCACAAAGAACTGCTGTCAGTTGCTAAGACTCTCCAACCGAACTACTCGGACAAACTGGGTTGTTTTTGCTGAAATTTATTTTCTTCCCAACTTTGAAAAGAGAGAAAAGGTACTGATGGTTTAGAGATTATCAGCTAACATTTTTCAGAATAAAATAGTTCCACTTTTGCTTGGAAATGATTTTTAAATTAGATGTTCTAAAATACTGAGGTATTTCATGTCACACTCAAAAAAGCTAAGTGAAACAAGTTATTACAGTTTTATCAAAAGGAAGTGTTTTGAATGATTTAAGATTCTTTTTTACAGGATTTTCCTTCAGGGAAAAATTTTCAATTTTAATTCATAATCCAGTTAAAACTTTCTGTAAAAATTCTGATTTGAATAAATCAGTATCTGTAATAGAAATAATTCCATCAGTAATTTTTCAGTCAAATCCCAGATAACTGTAGATAATAGCCGATACTTTCCATCTAATGTAACATAGGTGGATATATCTAATATATATGCTAATATAGCATAGCACCAATTAGGGACTTTACTAGATTTATCACAAAGGCTCAGCCCAGCCCATACAGCAAGATGATGACTGTCATATAGGGATATTGTCCAGTTATGCACAGAAATCAAAAGAAATTAAATCTCAGAGAAAATAATTAGCTAATGCAGCATAATACTGAGATACAGGACGTTGGGTTTCTATTGTCAACTTTGTCATTCTAGTAAATTTTGAATGTGTTGTCTAAACTATGTTCAGTCGAATTATTTTTAATGTTTGGTAGACTCTGAGTGGCTTTATGTCGGTATAACAAATTAATTTCTGAGCTGAATTGAATGAAACTGGATAAGTCTACTTCTTTAACTAAGAAAGGATAGTTTTACTAAGCTAGGGTATCCGTATGGGGATTCAACAGATTGTAATAAATCCATTTAAAATATATATATGGACTGATGTTCCTGATTGTCTTTGTATCCCAGTATTTCGTTTAACAGACTGAAAATGATCTCCACATCACTGACTTGGTTACTCAATACGATGCACGAGTAGGAAACAGCATCTCCAACATCATAAAATAAAGTCTGATTTCTGCCAAGCACTGCATGTGGTCTCATCTCAGTTACCTTTTGACATGTCTAGCACAGACACCTACATATAGTCACCTTATACAACTGTCACACTCACTGGAGACCAGTACTATCTTCTGGGACACAGTTCATCTCATCCAGAAGGTTGAGACCCTGGAAGTGCCTGCTTCTCACTGCAGTCAGCAAAGGGAGCCCAGGGTGACCAGCTCAGCTGTAGACATGTGTGTGTGGCCACAGAAACCTCCCTCACAGAGTTATATCTTCCCAAAGAGCTGAGATATCTGATTTGAGAGCCCTGGGAGCTTGCACGAAGGTCACTGAAAAGACCCTTGGCACCCACTGCCCGACCCGGCGCTTAGCTGAGGGTTATTGCACTGGGAAGGAGCAGCAGAAGCAAAAATGGGCTTTTGTCCCAACAGCTGCACTTCGGGCTTGATGTGTTACCCAGCGTGGTGAGAGCTGGTGCCCAGTAGCTGAGACACGAACACCTTCCTCTGCCTCTTCATAGGAATACCCCGACACCTGGCCCACAGCCCTGCCTGTGCTTCTCTCTGGAGACAAATGGTTTGCTATGAAAATGGACTGCTGTTTTCCTGCTTTTCCAGGGGGCTTTAGGTAAGCTGTTGGTAGGAATTTGCTGCCATCATACCAAGGAAATCCCACCACGTGCTAGTTTTAAACATTTTGGGGCAGAGGTTGCTGTGGGTGATGCTCTCCCCGTCCTGGGAACAGAAAATGTCTTCTGTGCACAAGCTGTTCCGCCACTGGCGCAGCTTATCCTGCCGACATGTGCAAGCACCTGTGTAGGCACAATTTAACAGAGCCCATTTTATTCAGGGGGAAAAAAAAAAAAAAAAAAAAAGGGTGTGTGTGCATGTGTTTAGGAGGGCACCTTTTAATTCCATAGAGATGCTTTTAACCAGAGCCTTTAGTGTTGCTTATTTATGTGAACTGCCTGGTGATCTTCTTGAGGATTTTGCCTGTCTAAGGAGTTTCAGCGGGACCCGGTGCCAGGGTGCACAGCAGAAACTCTTTGTCCCTTCGCTGGGATACTATCAGCTGATCTGAATAGCCTCTTGTGAAATTGTTTATTTACAATATTCATCTCCAAGCATTTACACTCCACTGATGACTTGAAATTCAAGTAGTTATTTATAATCATGTTAAATAAGACCACATTTCTGTTCCGCTCACGAGTTGTTCGTTATCAGATTACATGTCTCTTTCCTTCCTTTTATCTCTGATACAATGCGCTGCTCTCAACAACGGCATCAAATGAACTTCGATGTCCGACTATAAATCATGCACATGTCGAAACAATAATGCTGAAAGGATTATCATCACCCTCTGTAATTGCAATAATGGAAAACAGATACTGAAAGGACATTTTTCCGATCCTTGGAAAATCCCTGAAGAGGTCAATTTACTTTTCTTTGGGGAATATTTAACACAAGGAAAGTTATTGGTTTATACGTCTGCTGAAAGAACTGAACTTATAATAAGCACAATGTCACAGCATAAATTTAAAGTATATTTTATTGCACTGTTATGGTGGGGGTCTCCAGATGGTCCTGATATACATAGTTTATAAGGAAGTGCTTTTTTGACTGAGAACACTGATCACTGTCTGATGAAATGCTCTGTCAAAGCTGAGGCTTACTACTGTTTGTGGGAACCTGCTGCAAGTAGCAGGGGAGAGTATCATCCACCAAGACCTAACTGGCATCTGGTCTTGGAGCCAGGCTGTGGTGGAACTGGGTTTGGTATTTTGCTGGAGGTTTTGGAAGAGGAGGATTTCTTGTATGCTCTTTAACCAACTCTATTCAAGAATGGATCTATGTGGTATAATAAAATAAATTAAGCGCTAAGAAAATGAAACCCCTACATGCCATTAATTTCTTTTATTGTAAGAAACACGCATCCAACTCTTAAGTCTTGAATTTGCAGCACTCAAGTCTAGATTGAGTCATATATTTTAGGACCTGAGTGAGGCTCAGTGGATGCATAGGCTCTTCTCTTCTTCTCCATGACGGTTAATTCTCTCCAACAGAATTTGATTTCTTAGTCCTGTTTTTGAAGGCAGAAGTTGACTACTGTAACAGGTGAACTCCACGTATTTTGCTCTTTGCCTGTACTGTTGCTTCCCTGCCATCCAGCAAACCATTTTTAAACCAATGCTAGTCTGAACACGACCATACTAACAGTTGTAGCGGCACAACTGAGGGTGCAATAACCTGCAGCCTGGGTACTTTTGCGATAGGACAGGAGCTCAGGTCCATATTTAAATAACCAGACTTTGCCCATTCAGCACATTTTGACTTTAACAGGGTAGAGTGTACTCATATAGGCAATTCAGATGCCAGCTGAGGGAACAGCAGCCTCCAGCCAGCAGAAGCAGTAACCTCCTCAATGGCACAGCCAGAGCTATGGGTCCACAGCCTAAGCCACCAGGTTTTGCTTGCACGAATAGCTCACTTGATGCTTAAAGAAGCAGCGTGCAACAGAACCGCACAAAAATGTTCAAATGAGAGTTGTTATCTGCTTAAATGGCTGTTTGCAGCACAGCCCTCTTCGCTGGTCTCTCTTGCCAGCGGTAGTCTCTATCCAGCACATTCAGGCAGTTTTGTCCATCAGCATCTACAGCAGAGGGCAAGGTTCTGGTCTCTGCATTTCCAGATGGACACAGAGAGCTGAGGCAAGGGCAGTAAAAGTGATACATGGGATAAAACAGACGCCTTACGAAGAGGCACTGTCAGAACAAGCTTACTGGGCCACATTGGGTCTGACCCCTTCAGGCATGGTTTGTGTTTACACTCTTAGAATAACAGCTCACAGGAACAACTGAGATAGTGAATATCCTCAAAACAAATGCTTTATTGTAGAGTTGTCCAGCAGAGCTGTTTTGTAACAAAATCCACCTGAACTTCTCCCTCAGGAAGCCCATCTCACCCTCCAGCATGTCATGCCACGTGCTTGGGGCAGCAGCACACACCGCTGCCTGTGGTTAGGAAAGAGCTCCGGCCGTTTGAAGAGATGCCTTGCTTCCTCGCCTCGCTAGCTGGCTACTTGTTTGTCTCCTGGTAGAGCCTGTTAAAGCTCTTGCGAAACGTGTGGGTTGCCAGAAGAAAACATTGCTCTGTCTTGTTTACAGAACCCAAGCTCCCTTAAAACAAGCCCGTAATGGTTAAAGTGAGTACCTTGTCTCCTTCTTCAAAGGATGGCCAGCACATCGATGTTCTTCTACCCAGGCCACAGGCTGAACGCCGCCTTTGAGAGGCATAATTCAGTCTTTGCTTCTCACTTGGTTATAGGAAGAATAAGTTGCATGAGCCTTTTTCCTAGACTGAATCACTCCCTTTCAGAGGTGTTGGAGGAGTTAATGACGGAACGTAGCCCTGTAAAGCCACGGTACTGACCGTGCCTTGTCCAGGCACAGTTGTCAGTATGAAAAGGAAATGTGGGCCCAGTGAAGTTACGTCTACAAATGGCCAAACATGGTTGTAAAGTGGCCTGATTATAAGCTGGAGAACCTAACATTCACAAATCCACCCTTGAATGCAGGTCTTGGTTCCTTTCGCCTGTTGACTTGATACGTCCTCTGGGACTATCCATTTTCAGAATTTGAACGCGTGGTCAGAGATTGGGATTCATCTTCTCTAATTTTACAGAGCTGCAAAGCAAGTGTGTATATCTGAGCTAGTCACTGAGACTCCTTTCACAGTCAGTAGAGGTCTCTTCTGCAGAGTTTGGGATCAGGTGAAACATGCCCCAGACTGCCATTAATAAACTCACTGGGTCTCAGGAGATTATAAGGGGTGATACCTGATGAGCTCAGATGTAGACATGGACACTGTAGCCCACTAAAATTAGGTAAGATGAATCCCACTGAAGGAAGTGAGTATGGACTGCACTTGTACTGTAGATACTGAGCACCAGATGTCTGACTTTTTCATGCTTTTACTGGGCTATTGCAAAGGAACCTTACCCTGGGTAAGAATTTCTTTGACACAGGACTTCTCAGCAGCAGTTCCCTCTTATTAGTGTAGCAAAAGTTCCAGTTGGAGAGCCAGAGGCACTATGGTAAGAGCTGACAAGTATGGGCTGGTGGGACACTCCATCATGCCCTCGTCACTAGGAGAGAATCACTGCATAATTAGGCCTAACATCTAGGAGAGTCATAAATTGCCTTGACAGCTTTCTCTGAGTAAGAAAGCAGATCGCCTGAGTATGGTTGTGCTAGGAGATCTTCACGAGGACTGTAAACTTGCCCTCCAAGTTAGTAATATTTGCTTAAATCCTGTGAATACCTGTATAGACACAACATCCTTGGGCACTTTCCCTGTATTTGCTCGTGCCCCCACAAAGACAAACAGGATGATAGCAAAGAGCTCCTTACCAACTCTCAGACCTCCTAGTCACCTCCCAGACCTCCACCTACTCATTTCCTTAATGGCACCTTTCAGCAGTCCTTACCACACCACCAAAGGAGCAGGTGCTAATTCTAATTCTAAATAAATATTTCCTGTGTCCTTTACGGTCAAGGCTAAACCATAGTAGCCTTCTTCAAATTTCCTGCCATCCCATCCTGGGGAAACAGTGAGAGTTAACGTTGCCTTTTTACATTCTCCCTACTAGATAAGATCAGTGTTACTACACTGTGCACCTACACCCTGCGCTTCTGTTGCCCCAACTAGACTGGTGGCTGACTAAGAGCAGAGCTGGTCTTTGAGCTCAGGGTAGAGCATCGTGGACCAGCCTCTAGTTCTTATGATATATAAAAAGGTAATAATAGTCCAATATTTATCCAGTCCCCACGCCTCTTGCCTTTGAGATAGACCTGAAATCTGTTGTTGAGACAAGACTGAATTCTGGTTGTCCCTCATCTCAGAATGGGATTACATGAGGTACAGTAGTCAGCTTGCAGTCTTTCAAATGCCTGTAAATATATATATATATATATATATGTATCTCAACACAAAAAAATGTTTGCTCTCTGCTGCACCAGTCTTAACAGAGAAAGCCAGTGTCCAGCATGCTATTTTCTGATCACACTGCCTCTCCTTTGGCAATGCTCAGATCAGATACAGTGAGAGGAACATTATGCAATGCACACCGATATATCATCCTGACCCTAAGCCTTAAAGTGCATCAGACAATATTACTTAGTCAAATTATACTCAGCTCAACACAAACATTTAAAATAGATGAACCTCAAAGAAGAAATGCTGCCCTCAGACATTTCAAAGGCATTTGCAAAAAAATACGACTCAGGATTTTAGAGTTCTTCTTGTTTTCATTACTCTGTGCTCAAGTATTGGCCAAGTATCAAAGCTCCTGAAAGCAGCAAGACAACTGGGATATTCAAAAAAGGGAAAAGAGCCCTCAAACTGTCCCTTGAAAGAAAGCCTTTTTTTTCTCTGAAGTTTTAGTCTCTCCTGCAAGGTTTCATTTTTACTATATTTTTAAATCAATCTACAGCGATTCTTTAATTACACTGTTATCAATACAGCAATAGTATATCCTTAAAGAATTATAAATTCATACTGAAATTAATCTGCCTAGACCCCAGGGTTCAGGCTACCATCTGCAGTCTCAACATACAATGCTCCTTTGTTTTGCCCTTCTAATTTAGCCTTTGGAAAGTCCTCTGTGACAGCCAAATCAAGTGGTTTCAGAGAGTGGCAATTCTTGCAGCTACTTTTCATCAATCATTTCCACTTTGTTCCCTTTTAAAACAAGCACATTCAATTTCCACTTTAATTAAGAAGCTGAAAACATAAGATGAGGCGTAAATAACACAAAGACTGTAGAAAATGCATGTCACTAACAGAGTCAACCTATAGATTCTACTGTCTTCAGAAATGAAATTAACTTTTCCAGGCGATTGAAACACTGTGTTATTAGCATCAAATGTTAACTACTGTATGTTACAGTGATCTAAATTGAGTCATATAAAACTTTGTCTTTATCATCAGTAAAACAAATAAACACAATAAAAATGCTACTGTAAAGCTGTGCCGGTCTGATACTTACTGCTGTGGGACCGTTTTTGTAATTCTTTTTTCCTCTGATAGGAATACTTCAAAAGGAGGAAAAATAGGGTTGTATCAGTGGAGAAATTTTGTGACACACTAAGGGAATCTTTTCATTCTTCCATTTTGCAGGGTTTCATCCTCTTGGTTATTTTCTCCCTGCATTTAGGAAAACTAGAAACTTTCTTACTGAAATAAAAAGATATCAAAGAGTCAGCAATGGTGGAAATATGCCATCTTTTATATTTTTTAATTGAAATCAAATAGTTTTATTTTATTTAGGTGGCTATGGCCCACAGAATGCCTGAGGTCTAGCGGGTCAGAGCCAGAGGCTCCTTCTGAGCGCTGTGTTCACCAGCTGCCTTATTTCTCTTTTGCTGTGTGTACGCCTTTTACAAAGAGTTCTGCTGAACAACAGCCTTCCAGTATATTTATTTATAGATTAATGTATGGTGCGGTTGCCTGTGTCAGCAAGGCACTGGAGTTGATGATTCAGGAGGTCCAGTCCTGTGTCTTAGGTTTCGCAGATTTATAGCACCAGCCAAAAAGAGGTACTTAGCCCAGTTCCAGGTATCCTGGCAACAATTAAAGAAACGGTAGTATTAAAACCAACAGTAACTTTCTGCTCCCCATAGGTAGATTGCTAGTTACAGCAAAACCACTATCACTTCTCTGAGCAACCCCACCCCCCAATAATGTTTTTGCAATCGACAGTCTCCCACAAGATTTCCTTTGCTTTTAGAATTTTTGGTTTGGATGTTGATCGAAGCTTCGACAGCATCACCCAGGGCATGGCGTACTTTTTGGGGACTCTGTAGAACAAGACCACTACTGCAGGTGTTTCAGGGGTGAGGACAGAGGAAGAGATTAAGACAGGAGACAAGGAGGGGAAAACCAGTTTTCTTTCTGTTAATGGAGGAAGCAGAAAGTGGCCAACCTGGTCTGCCAGGGAAGCACCATCACATGCTGATGGCAGGGTCAGAGGATAAATGTTATTTCACCAGGGAGTCTAGAAAGGCAATTACTTAAAGTCCCTGGACAATGGAGAGCTAGAGGTGGATTAAAACAACAGATGACTTGGCTCTGAACAGCAAGTCCCCTCTTTTAGCCTTGCTGTGTTAATTCCCTCAACTATAACTCAGAAGCAATAAGAACACTCATCTCACGGGGCTTTGTAGGCTTTTACCAAGCATTATATAAACGTTATTCATACAGCACTGACTTCAACGGTGCTACTTAATATGAATAAGCACTTCAGAAGGAGGCCCACAGCAAGTGATGTCTGAACCTCAATGGCACAGACAGTAACTGGAAAGAAAAATGCAGTGATCTCTTCCAGCATATTTTTTTTCCTTCTTTATGCACAGGTTGTAGATTTTTCAACTAGGGGGTCCCACTGGGTGGGGAAGGTGCTGCTCTGAGACCCACGCGCCCCCTGCTCCATGCCAGGTTTCCTCCCTGGCAGTGCCCAAGGGCCAGGTGGAGCCTCTGGCCACGGACCCTCTTCCCTGTGGATTTCCTGCTCCAGCTCAGTCGGATGCAAAAGCCCCAAGTGGAAGAAAATTGCATCTATACATTAAATTTATTCTGGTTTCAATAATCAGAGGCAGGCAAATAGGAGGGTGTGTGTATGTACGTATATTTGTATAGAGGAGCTCTTTTTGCTTAGCTAAGGTGGCTAAGCTAGAAGAGTGACAGTACATATGGGCAGCTGTGAGTGAATATATACTTTAGAGGTGTGACCCCTTGGTCAAGTAGTTAAAAATTTTCAAAATGCTATATTTGAGATAATCAAGTTTTCTTTTAATTAATATGTTATGTTGTAGAAAAGAAATCATGGCAAAATCTTTCTGTTTGTTAGTGAGGCCATCACACGAGTTACTTTCATCACCTGAGTGCTGATGAAGGCTCTATTATTAAAACAAGAAAAGGAAGTCACCTTCTGTCTGAGCAGATAAGAAGACCAAACCTCTGTTTGCAGAATTGAAAGATAAAGCCTTCAGTATTTCAGAACTGTTCTTCCAGGTCTTTTGATAATATCAAAGATGGAGTGAAACTGGAGTCAAAATTAACCTGCCTTGGAATGCAATACATCTTTGTTCAGGATCTCATATGGAAAGATATGGTCAAATTTTATCAATCACATCATCACATTTTACTGCGCCTGTTAAGAGCTCAGTTAAACCTGAGAAACGTTTACAAAGTGAAATTTTTATAGCTACCTTGATTACACCCTGTTCCTAAGCCTGAACCGTGTGCTCTCCCTCACTGCGGTACATGCTATAAACAGCTGCCTCCTGGAGGGAGACAACAGGGAGTGGAAGAACGTTTCACCAGGCAATTAGTCCTATTAGAACATATATGCATATATATGTACATATATTTAAATGTTACAAAAGCTTGGCAGGATAGATAGCAGTGTGGATCTCTGACACACAAACATGAAAGTACGGCCTTGCTCTTTATTGCAAAGTATTTATATTGTAAAAATTGGTTAAACATGTTCTCTATCTATGCAGACTGAGGATGTTTCACAGCAACACACACAAAGCCAAGTGATACAACAATGTACCAGAGCTGTTCTTGCAAAAGTTTAGGTTTTAATCCTACAATTATTCTGTAAGTTGGCTTGAAATATAGAAATATCTTATGAAGTGAAATTTTATTTATACAAAAGTACAAAACAAATGGGGAAACCTACTATTAAGTTGTGCTACCATAAAACATTTCAGAAATGAGGAGGATGGTTTCTGAGAAACAAGGGATTGCAAAGACTTTCCTACTTCATTATGGAGTGTAAAGCTGTGGATATTGAGTACTTTAATTTCCACTCTGGTAAGTACTTCTCATCTTGAAAAGTTTAATTTTCATGGCAGTTTTGGAAGGCAAATACATATGGGCTTTCCGGATACAGTTTGCTTGCTTTTTCTGACAAACTATTATTGCATTTCCCAACACACTCATTTTTTTCCCCCTGTTTACAGTCATAGGGATCAGCTTTTTATAAGACTGTTACCCATAGGGAGGGAAAGAGCCAAGCAGCTCTTGGAGGCCTCCTCCAAAACTAAAACCCCTCCTAAAGGTTTTGCCAATTATCAGGAAAACTGAGCCCAAAATAATAAAAAGAAAGTCCTTAAACCTCCACTCTATAGTTTGTATTTAAACAGCAATATGGGTTATCTTATTTAACAAAACCCCAAACAACTCTAGTTCCATTTGCCAGCTTGCTTCAGGAAGGTGTTTTGTGCAAATGATAAACTTAGACCAACAAACGGAGTGACTGAAGAACTTTGTCTCCTTGTGGCAGACTTGAAGCTGGGAAGGTTTTATGTAGAAGTATGAGAGAAAAAGCACAGTGATTGTCCTCAATCCTGAATTCCGCTGGGATCTCCCAATAAACTTAGAAATAGTTTTGAAGTATTTGATGAAGAGTATAGGTTAAAAAATTGTATGTTCAAGCGTGGCTTAAAGATCCCATGGCATGGCTATGAGATCTGCCGAGCCACTCCACGTGTCAGTGCAAGGTCATGTTCCTCAGCGTGTTTATTGGTGCCGACGCATACTCACAGACACTGCCTAGTCACATATGTGTTCCTTGCCTTGTATAGCCTCAAGTGGCTCCAGGTATGTAGTTTAGACCACATGCAGTCCATCCTTTTTCTCCAGAGTAAGTCATCAGTGATGGCACTCTCCTGCCAGGCAGAAACTCACCAGCGGATTGTAAGTAGAAGGACCCATGTGTGTGTGGGGGGACCCAAGGCACGGACCTGTCTGCTCACAGGGCTGATTATAACTTGGCACGAGCTACAACTCTTTGGACTGGATGTCCCCAGGATGCTGAGGAAGGTGATCAGATTTTTCATTATCGTACACAAAAGCAGACTTAAAGATGTTCTCTGAGGCAGTGGCAGAAAAGAATGAGCGCTCATCACTATGCTCTTTTCCTACCGTCTTCCCTGCACTTACTGAAACCAATTGTGGCTGGACAGCTGATGGCTTGCAGAGCAGCACGGAGCACTGTGCAGTTTTGGTTTTCCGTGAAGAACCTGAAGAGTTCCTCTGTCAGCATCTGGAAACATCCCCTCTTTTCTTAAAGAAGTTTCTTAACTTCCTAAGTTAGAACATAAGATACCGTCCAGCTCATCTACAGACCACCACAGGTTAATTTGCGCTCACACAAATGACCACAGATGTTTGCAAGATGTTGTCGAGTCCCCTCTGAGACTATCATTACCTGCCCAGCGTCAGTGCAGCACTGATATGTAATTTATTCCTTTGGAAGAGCTCCATCGCCATATAACAAAATAACATAAATCTCCCCAGAAATGTCATCGCTTTGGGCCAAGCCCAGCACCAGAGGCTGGAAGGATTGCTTTACACCAGCTGAGCTCCCCGCTTGGTCCTGCTGGCAGATAACGACTCTGAAGGTGGTTTTCTGGCACCCTCGGTAGGACAGTGCCTCAGGTGTAGGAGATGGGAAACCAAACGGCAAGCACTCATACATGTTCACGTGTGCAAGTGCTATTTAGCAGCGGCCACACGGAGCAAACCAGACGTTTTGATTCCCCCCAAGCCCCGACGGTCTGTTGCCACCCGCTAGCAGCCCCGGGGATGCCCCCCCGGGCCCCGCCATGTGAGCCTCTAGCCAAGAGGTGGCAGTGCTTCTCCATCCCACGCCTCTTGGCACCATCGCTACCATCAGCTCCTCCTCTGATCTGTTCCTGCTTGCAACAGAGAGAAAAATCAGTGTTCCCTCTTACCCCCGCACTGCGCTGGGGGGCTCCGCTCCCGCAGCCCGGCAGCTGCCTGGGGCGCCGGCGTGGGGGGCAGCCGGGTACCCCACCGCCCCTGCAGCCCGGGGGTGCTGCAGCTCCCAGCCCCAGAGGAGGGTTTCGTTTTGCTGAGGAGCAGGGTGCTCGCAATGTCATAAACCGTGAACACGCAGCTGGAGCGGTTTATGAACCGCAGAGAAACGCTGAGTGTTTTAGCCCAAGTATTAATGCAAAGAGCATGCTTTGTTATTTCCTGTTCCATTGTTGTTTGTAAAATAGTTTAATGGGTAGTGAGCAGTAAACCGTTTAAAATCTGCTGTGCACATTGATGCGGTTTTATATTGCTAGAGAGGGAAGGATTTCACTGCTTTGGGTGTGAGGGAGAGAGGAAGATTATCCTGATAATGAAAACCACAACCAATGCATTTACTTTGGAACAATTGTTTCAATTACATTACCATGTAGATATTTTAATCAGAAATAAAAGTGATAATCCCCAAATGCAGGCCTAACAACAACTGAAACAGCTGCGTACTTTAAAAAAAAAAAGGAAGACTAGCTATTAGTAATGAAGTTTACATGCAGCCAAGGAACGCGTTTTCTGTAAAACAGAAGTGACCCTATTTAAAATAGAAAAGGCGATGCTTATTATGAACCAGTGAGGAAGCAACATTAATGAAGAACTGGTAAGAACCTGATGGCAGAGTTGGTTTGGGTCACTACCTCGCAGCATCCAGGCTGTTATACCTGGGAAATTTTCTTACAGCTATTAAAAACATCTACCAAAAAAACCCTAAAAAAAACCCCACAGGCAGGGTGAACAAGAGCAAAGGGACTGGCTTGCATCCATATGGCTAAACTCTCTTTACCTCTCCTCAACACAATGGACTCATCTATCCTGACTTCTGGGAACAGTCCCTGCCTTGTGCTCTCCCCTGAACAGTGCCCAGGAATGCTAGCTGGCACAGGACAGCCTAACAACATAATATAGAAGGGGGGTGGGGGGTATTTACTATAGGGTTTCCTGCGTAGTGCAGTGTGCTAGCGATGAATCAGCGGTGATGACTGTGTGACAGTGCGTATGTCTACGCATCGGCCCTGTTTGGTTTACTAGTATGGGTGGAAAGTCCCCTAGCCACTAACCAGACGCCACCAGTACAGGAGTCCCTTTGTGCCTGGCAAAGCTGCTGTCCCAGGCTAGGTTGCTGCAGCACGCACTCGTGTGTAGCTGGTTCTGTATACTCTTCATTTAACGTCTTCTGGGAAGCTGAAAGCATTTAAAAAAAAACCTGTTTCCACTCAGGATCTTTTTTCGGACCTCACAGCAAGATCTGTAACTTCTCAATATACCATGGCTGGTACGAATCAAATTTTGAGCGCATTTCTGGTGCTTCTCCATGAAAGCATTGCCTCTCTTCCGTGCTGCTTTCCTGATTTACCGCGATGTCAAGTAGATCAGAATCAGTTCCTAAGCCTGGTTTCAAAATAAACAAAAGGCAATAAGACCTCCAGCTCCTGCAGAAGGCCAAATACTGAAAGGGAAACTCAAGAGAAGAGATCCTCATGCAGCCCAAAAGGCCTCTGATCTTGGTGGAGGAAACCTAAACACTTTTGAGAAGAGCTACAGGGAGTCCTCGTCCCAGTGCCTGTGTACCTTACAGGAGAACCAGGTGTCTTGGGAAAAGGAACTCCTTGAGCTAAAGAGCAAAACCAAAATGGGTGATTCTAATGTTTTGGAGAGGTGTGGCAAAAAGGTTTTCCTTCAGCTTCTAAAGTATTTGCTTTAAGGAAAACCTTATTTTACTGTCTATTTAGAATTAAGATAATGGGAAAGGCTTTGCTAGCAAGGCTAACTTCAAGTATAAATGAGGTTATGTGGGGAACTACAGTTTTCCTTGTTCAATTTCGGTATGTGTACATTGACTGAAAAAACTGAGGCATTGACAAAAGGGAAAAGGAGTCCTCTGACAGGAGCTAGGAGCAGCGAGGTGACTTCCCTGGGTTGCCAACAGAGAAGTCTCTGGACTAGACATATGAGGGGCTGTGGATTCTGATTCAGCTTCATCATGACCACAAGAGAACCATCTTCTTGCTGTTTGTTGGTCTTGGCTGTTTCAAATGCAAGATCTTGAAGCAGGAACTGGTTTCTTCCTTCCATCTGTTGCAGTGGGGTCCTGGCATCAGCCGAGGGGTGCAAGTGGTAAAGTAATGCAGACCACAGCGCTGGCAGTCACAGAAGCCTCGTCAGCAATCCCAGACCTTCTCCAGTACATCAGGCAGGATCCACTGGGACCATGAGCCTATCACTTATGTGGTCAGATGCTTGAGACTCTGAGGGCTGAGGCTGAGGGGACACTCTGCCTGAGTTCTTCTCTTTCTCTGCATGGCCTCCTGTATAGTTTAAAGCCTGAAAAAACCCCACTGAAATACCTTCTTTTGAAATCAGAGGTGACTTTCATGCATACAACATCTCTGAAAAATCAGACCCTTAACCTCTTTTTGTCTCTGATCTTCATCTCCAGAATGGGAGACAGACCTTCATAAATGAGTGTGATCACCGAGCTACCGCAGTGAGGAGAACATACAGCTGCTCAAAAAGGAAAGAATAAAAAGCCTCTTTCATCTGTATTTCTGCCAATGTTTTTAAAGTGAAGTTCATGACTGTACAAGTGTTACCCAGGAGGAGTATGCTTGGAATAGCATTATCAAAGGTGTTAAATGATATTCTAATTTTGCACGCTTTGGAGGCATTATCTCCAACATCATTGGGAGCAGAATTAAATAATTGCAAAAATGTTTTTTATAAATGCTACCTTACTTTTCCATTTTGAGATGAACTCTTACCCTTTGCTAACAGGGTTTTAGGTTAGGTCCTCACATTTTGAAGAGGTTTGTAAAATTAATTTTTTATGTAGAGTCAACTCATCAGTATACCACTGCCTCTTTACGAGTGGAGTTCGGAATGGCCAAGCAGGTTACACAGCATCAGGGTCCTACCAGCACCAAACAAATATCTCAGGCAAAACATTTCTTCTTTTTACAAAACCTTAAATTGAAGTTAAGTGTGGATTCAGGGAAGTTTCTCAAGATTCATAACCATTCTAAATAAGGTAAAAATTTATCCACAGACTTGTTACAAAAGGCCAGTAGCAAACCTCCTCTCCAGGTTTACTCACAAGCTTTCTAGTACTTACTGCTGCTCTCTGGGCCAAAAATTCTCTGAGGACCAACTGTCTTTCCTGTGGCTTTTGCAACTTTTTCTCTCATTCAAGCCAGAAACCCAGAAAGCTGCAGCAGATAATTAACTAATATAACCCCAAGCCATAATTAGAGCTGGGGCCAAAGCCACACCCTTGAACTTTACTGGTGTCTAGAGACTGCTGTAAGTAAGAGGCTTAGGATGATTTTGTTTTGTAAAAGAAAGACTGGTGAAGAAAGGTCAGAGCTGTGTTTGTGGTGGGACAGCGCTAAGGAGATGCTAAACAAATGCCTGGAGAAGAGCCTTCCTTTGTTCCCGATGGACCTGTACTGCTCAGTTCATTCCCACAGTTTTGAGGAAGCAGAGATTAACGAGGCAAGAAACGCTAGAGAGCAATTGCATTTATGGGGGATGGCACCACAGTTCTCCTCATGGGACCCATATCTTGGATTGAGGTTTACAGAGGCCATAACTCTACAAGTGTCAAGGGAGGATTCAAACGCTCTCTAATCCACACACACCATTTTTGGCGAAGGCTCACAGGGGCCGGTCTGCCCACGTGGATACTCTTAGCTTAAGTGCCACGATGCTAAAAATGATCAGCTGGAGCAGCCCAGCAATTCAGAGCAGAAGAGATAGGTGCCCAAGCTCCCTAAAGAGCCAGTAGAGAATCCTTAAGTGTACTCAGATATTCTGCATATGGAAAGGGCAACCTCTAAAACTAGCAAAGAGGAAAGGTTTTCCAGATGAGAGGACTACAACAGAAGGGTGTCTTTCCTCTCTGGAGCTCAGTTTGCTGTTTGCAGGCTGCACTTCCCCAGCTATTGAGAATCTGGCTGGGGCTAAATGCCTACTAATGGAGAGCTCATCCTTCAGACGCATAGCTGCTGGCGGGCACGGTGGTGGTGGTAGGACTCCTGAGTGGCAGAGGATCTTCAACGGGAGGTGGTTCCTGTTGAGTCTCTCAGTCAAAGTCTCATAACTCTCTTAGAAAAGACTACATAACCCAAAAGAGTCTTCAAAAAGTCAAAGCTTGCTTTGTAGTTCTCCAGTGGAGCCCAAAGAGACCTTGAAATGCAAACCAAATATTTAATACCCCCTATGTACATATTTACAAACCAAGGGACAATTCTTCTGTTTCATTGCCAAACCTTCATTAAGACTGTAATGAAACATACGTGTGAGCTGGACCTGTCCCCTAGCATCAGGCACTTCTAGTCAGCATTGGTACTATTTTTACAGAGACATGGACTCATGAAATGGGCTTTTCTGACACAGTTGGGAAGAGTAACTCAGCTACGGCAATAGTTGCATCCATTTTTTATAGCTGTGGTTTGCATGAAGACAGCATAAATAATGATGTCAGCACTTTTCACCTGAAATCCCTGCAGGTGTAAGATACCACAGCATTTATGTGGAAGGGCTACAAGATGTTGTCTTGCCATCATAAGGCTCAGCAGAGACGGTCCCAGACCACAGGAGCCAGTGAGGTCGGGGTGCCTGTCAGCATCCTCTCCCTGGGCCCCTCTCCCTCATTCTCCCTGCGACAACGTGAAATTCTTTGTTCAAACTTGGGATGAGATGGACTGACACCTCTCTCCTACCCCCTCCTCACCAAGATTGATTTCTCCTCAACTTGTTTAGAATGAGACCTGGGCCACCTGTGCATGAGCTGTCAGGAAATGTGGTGCTTTCATTTAAGCAGCAGGCAGCTATCAAAACAGCAATAAGAGAGGCTATCAGGCTTAATAATGGCATGCATTAAAAGTAAAATAACTCTCTGAGGTCCAGTAATGTTGCTTTTACCATTTGTCAGGTGTATAATCACTCTGGAGAATAAGAATAGTGAGGTCTTTGTAAAATCATGAATCAACATTCCCAACAATTCAACTGCTGTGAGTAGGTCAGGTCAATACCCTCACGTCTCAAAAAACTACTTAAGCTCTCCTGTCTCCTGAGACCATTACATCAATAGATACCTCCAGCACTACCGAAAATGACAGTCTGCAACGTAATACCAGGAGATCCCCTTTAACGGCTCCTCTATATTAACAGCTGTTGGGCTCTTTTCTGGGCATTTGTCCTTGTTTCCGAAACCATGCCATCTATAATCCCCTGGTTTTATGTGAGAAAAGCTTTTATCATTTTCAGGAGGATCTTTTTTTCTTTCGAAACATGAGCAATGGAATGAAGTAGGTAATTCTTAAGAGGGGACAATCAGAGCAGGAATCCTGAAATGGTTAAAGAGGTTGTTTCTGAGAGTTTAGGGGAATTCTAATATACAAAAGTATGCACTTCTCATTCACTTAGATTTTTTTTCAGCTTTGCCATGCTTATATCTGATAAGATCCTGAATCCAGTGTAGTTTATGGCAAAATCTATTTGACTTCAGTAGACCTAGATTTTACTTACATAGTTTACACAATTATTTGTGTTCCAGCACCTCGTAGTGTCATGTTCTTCTGCTGTACTTGTGATTTGCTACGTCAGAAAAGGCGACTCCTCTTTTCTCCTTATTAAACCTTCTTTTATGTCTTTTACGTATCTTCAAATGCAACAACGAGTGCTGGCAGTCACTGAAATATTGCTGCCTCAGATTAACTCCCTAAGAGACAATGGGAAGAGATAAAGAAAACGAAAACCTTTTTGCAGTATTTTTTCTTTAAATAGTCTCCCTCTCCAAGAACCCAAGCACTGCTCTGAATGTCTTTGCTACCTCTCTGACCACAAGACAACTACGCTATAGTTAGTCCTGAAGCGTATATGCAGTGATTGCCCTCCAGCTTTGCCTTCTGCCTGGCCGCCTCTCCACGGGTGAGGAGCTCTACAGGCTTGGTCCCGTCTCTAATGAACTGGCAGTTTTCATGGACACTCTAGGTATTTAGTTATCTTTGAGCTTTCTACCACTTTTTAAATTTTGGTTGGAATTCACTGGTGTGTGGGACAGATTCAAAGTGATACATCCACCAAATCAAAATCATTCTGGTGTAATGTAAAAAAATGGGCATCTTTCACCTTACTCAATGCATGGGAGAGCACCTGGAGGAGTCACAGTGACAGCGTGGTGGCATGGGGCAGCAGGTGGCTTGCTGAGATCCAGGACAACGCCTGCTCTCTGGTGTACATCTCAGGCCCCTGTAAAAGCAAAATGGACAAGCTACATTTCTGCTGTCTTTCTTGTGACACTTACTACCATTGGACATCTTGTCTTATGATTTAAGGCAGCAGAAGTATAAGGTTCGATGAAGGTATTTCTAGTGATTCTGCAACTTAACTAAGTACACAGGATGGTTCCTAAGTTATATCTGGATGATAAAAAGATTAAAATGCGTTGGACATATCTTAGCCCATGAAGATGGGAGCTTCTTCCATCTACAATTCCTTTGAATATTCAAATATTGAAACTTTCCATGTATGTATTTTTATTTATATATATATATTTCCATGTATATATTTTTATTAACATGTTTTTAGTGCTGTCAAGCATGGAAACACAATTTTACTAGAAGTTCACTGTATGAAAAAACCACTCTGCCTAGTTCAGGAAGGCACAGTTAAAAGGAACTATATGAGAATGGAGTTTGACTGATATGTCTTTAAAGTATTTATGCTCATAACAACTTTTTTCTCTTCCTGACCTCTTGTTTCAGTTATTTATTTCTGATGTTAAATGTTCAGGCTGCAAATACTCCTTGTGAACTGTAACCAGTTTTCTGAATGGTGAAAGGGAACAATAGGATTTTGTAGCAAATGAGATGCATCTTAGCTCTTGCTGGTGAAAAATGTAAGCTATAGAAAGTCCTTTTCATCTTTTAGCAAGGGTCCATTATTTCTGTATATCTCTTTTTTGTGCCTTATGAAAAGGTTTGTACAGTAAAGAATGACTGACTATGTAGTAGTTCTTTCTTCTTCTGCCAAGCTCTTTTTAGCTTTGGCAGCAATTCTATTTTCCCTGTCATCATCTAATGTCTATTTATTTTACATTGCTACAAAGCCAGTGCAATTCCCTCATAAATCCCAGGTTGTGAAGATGAAGAAACAATTCAATTCCTTTTATTAAAATTCTCCAGTGTCCTCTTTCTGATTCCTGCCATCTAATTAGGTTTGGAAAGGTCATCAGTTTGAAAAACTTGGAAAAGAATCAATTGAATTAAGAGATCAGAGGTTGCCAAATGCCTTGCATTTCTGAGCTCTGAAATACCTGATCAATCTTGCTTGTCATAGGTGCCACAAGAGTGCTTGTCACTAATTGTTGATCTAACTAACCTCATAACCTCACCCATTTTCTTCCACCTCCACCCTCCCATCCTCCCTTGCTCTCATGTGGACGTGAACACATGTGCACATACCCCCCTCCTCTAAAATCTGAGGAAAGTGAAGATATCGCTCTTTGCATGTTATTTGAACGGTTCGACATTTCCCACAGCTGCCTAAAATGAAGGTGGGAATAATGACAATGGGAAGCTCCATTGACTTAATGCAGTCCTGAACATAAAGTGGTGAACATTAATTGTCATCATGTTGGATAATCTAGAGCTGTATTATATATATAACTAGAATCTAGATACATCTAGAACAGAGAAATATCAATTTTTTTTTTTGTTTTGTAGCCAGCTACAAATACTAGAATTTTTCAATGATTGCCCCCCCAGTGGGTGGAGAGATAAAGTAATCTTCTGGATCATACTCCTTCTTACAGTACAATAACACATCCCTCATGTCCCATAGGTGTAAGTCTTGGCTTCAATTTTTGGGTAAAATTTTTAGAAGCAGATGGCCTCAGAGGACGCTGTGATGTTTTCTGAGCTTGGACGGTGTAGACACTGCTTCACAGCTACTTGGTCACTAATGAGCTCGCTGTTAATGTGCCGTTACACTGAGCTTGGAGCTGCCAGCTGACAGGCAGATTTCAAAGACACCGCACAACAAAAGTGAGAGATTAAGTGTTCTACTGGTGATAAAAAGTGTAAGGTGAAGCACTTTATTGTTGCATTTTTTATTTTGGAGTGCCTAGAAGACGTGGAGGTTCTCCATTTAACAGCCATTGTCCCACTATTGTGCTTCTGGAGCCCTGAATTTCAATTTTATTGAAATATAAGGCTTGTATGTTTTACAGTGCATTCCAGGGTTAAATACGATGCAAACAGGGCTGAAAATCTGAACTATCTGAGCTTTCAATTTTTTTGATGCATCTTCTTCTTAACCAGAAGAAAAATGCTGAACTCTTCATGCCCTCTTTGTACTAATGCATCATTTTGGAGAACATTAAAAACACGAGAGGTCACTGAAGAGGAGGTTAGGAAGATGTCTTTTAATACAACTAAAATTTATGAATAATTAATTAAAACATGTAAAGATGGAGCAATTCAAAATTCTACATTTTGAATCCATATATTTAAAGAAATATGTCACGCATGAGAAGGAGCCTAAGCGATTCACCACAGCATGAGATGAAGTAAATCTTCACCAATCACAAGCAGATAGGTATATTTTGGCTTTCCAGACACTGACAGAACAACTCTGGAGCTGTGAGCTGAGACCAAACACCAGGGTGTGTGCATGGGCACCCCTCACCCCCAAATACCCGCTGTGGGAAGCTGGTGGGGAGCTGCATGTGGGAACACGAACAGTGCCTTTTGCCCCTTGCTTGCCTGCTGTCACTTTAGGGCTCCGTTTGTTCGATGTCTGGCACAATAATGTATGCTTTGCCTTTGAAAAAACAATAACCAATCTTATCTTTCGCATTGCGCTATTATTTAGCAGCTGGCATTGAGCGGATCGGACGCTGTGGTCTTCATAGAACGGGAGGAAAAATGATCGTGTGCTCAGATTCTCTCTTGACGGAGGAGCGTTAAATAGGTCTTTCCCAACACAAATGCAAAGGTCAGCGATACGTGCTCAGTGCCTGCGAAGACTGGCCTGTGCCCTTGCAGCTAGTTGAAGCGATGATTAGAAACCCCTGGGAACACAAACGAAACCGTATTTCTGAACTTTCTGCCTTTCTAATAATTAAAGAACTAAGGAAAAAGCAATCAAATTTACGAGGCCTGAAAAAAATATTAAAGATTATCTACCTCATAAAATGAACTTTTAAACCTGAAGTCATATTTCTTCAAGGCTAATACTTTAGTTTATCTTTGATCATTATAAATTATCCTCTGTAAAGAGCAGTGGTTGGGAAAATAGTTGGCAGCACGTAACATTGGAGTTCATTCTGCTTTATTTATTGAAAAATACTAAAAAGCAAAACACTCAAGTACTTCACATTAAAATGGTATGAACCTACCAAGATAACTGCTTGTAACTGTCTGTGTAAAATTATGGTCAGAGTAACCACCTCTGGCTCCAGAATAAACTTTCCACTTATGTTAGAGCCAAATGCATTTGCTTACTCAGATTTTCACTTGAATGATAATATCTCGCTCCCCCCCCCCCTTTTTTTTTTTCATAGCTGTGAAAACCTTTAAGGGAGAGGGATGGAAAAAGGCATCAAATACCTATCACCTTAGCAGATGAAGCATCATAACAAAGAATTCAGACAAGTCTCACTGAACAGTTCATTCCTCTTCTTCACTGACACCAGTAGCATGTGAACGCACACATAATTACACAGGGCAGACGAATTCCCAAGAGAGATTCCATTCCTCCCAGAAAACTGTTTTCCAATGCCAAGACCTCAGTCCTCCAATATCAGGATCATAAAACCTAAGTATTGGTAGGCATTCCCTCTGCGCTGCGTTTTGCACCACCAGGCTTTGCAGTGGTGTCATGACCTGCTGGCAGCCAGGACAGGGCTGTTCACTGGAGCCCAGATTCTCATTTCATAGTATTTGACTACCTTTCAGTATATTATGTTAATTTTATTGTTTATATTATTAAATAACTCATGGGTAAATGGCTATTTATTTTGTAGCCAGAGCAAAGCTCTCGCATTTTGACACTCACACTGTTTTTCATCCCTTGCTAAAAAACACAGGAAAATTGCAAATTTTTGAATTTCTGACCATTTTTCTCTAGGAACACAGCCATGCCTTGGACTGGGATACTGTTACCTCCAGACTTTGGCAAGTTTCCAGAGGGTCTGAAGTTGTTGGCCCTTGAAGACTGACTCACAGCAAGGGGCCAGCTTATTCACACACAACAGTGTGCGGGATGCAATGGGGAGCTCCGGAGAGCTGGGACCTGCTGCCCTGCCAGGGACTGAGGGTGGTGGATCCATGAAGGGAGGGCTTCCCTGGCTTACGGTGACTTGGAGGAGCTGGGATCTGCTGCCATCGTGGAAGCAAGATGCCATCAGGGGTTGATCTTGCTTGTCTGCATCTTGCCTTGCTCTCCTGCTCTTATGAGTCTGCAGCTTCTGCCAGCTTCTGAAGCACAGCTGCTCGTTCCCTCTCCCTTCACACTCTGCCCAGAGCTTCCAAGTTATACAGCTGGGACAGAGGCAGGTAGAATTGAAGGGTGCTTGAAATCCCTGTTTGAGACGGGGAATGGTTCTGGGAAGACACACCTACTCCTGCATCCCACATTTACTTTGGTAACTGCTGAGGAAATGAACCTGGGTGGCCTCACATTAGTACTTGGGCTCATTTTATTGGTTTACTTGTCCATTCCTAAAGCTTTGCAGCTGGTCTTTAAATTTTTGGAAATGATATTATAAATATGAGATTTAAATGAGTCCACAGGCTCTTGCAGCATTTTCATTGTAATACAATTTATTTTTAAATCCCTCATCCCCTTGCTTATTTATTTGGCCACCCCTCACTGAAGGGAGCTTGCAGGATCTGAGATGACCTGTGCGTTGATGCTCCAAAGGACCTTTCCAGAATCACTAGGGTTCACCAGCTGCAGCTACTTTTAGATCCTTGATGTCACAGCCTATGGGCCAGGTTTCATCTTGAGCTGGATTGGGTGTTTTGGAGAGTATGTGTCCAAGTGTGGTGAGAAGAGCAAGCAGTTCTGACAGCCATTACATTGGACCTGTTGGGAAGTTCTTTTCTTGCAAACCTTTGCAAATCTCCAAGCTGACACAGAGGAGTTCATGCCTTAGAGCCTTCCAGGGTTTAAGCACAGACTCCTCTATTTGCAAAGAGCCAGGGCAGACATTGTTTGGATTTCATTAGAAACTCATCAGACATGCTGGATCTGAAATCATTGCTGCCCTTAGCCAGCTGGAAAATACCTGCTTGTTGCAAGGAAACTCTAACCCACTAATTATCCTAAAAAATTTGTGTAGGAACTTTCTTGACTCATTTTTTTTTCCTGTTCCTTTTTTTCCCCTTGAAACATGGATCAATTACTTTCTTAGAAAAATTTAGCTGATTTCAATGTCATCTTTTTGGAGGTTTAATCATCACAAAAAGTACAGTGCTGCCATGTAACATAGCTGCCACAAATTAACAAGAAAATACAGTTCTGAGAGCTTTTATGGTAGGGAGAAGCATATAAGTTTTGAAAAAAAACCCTGAGGGGTAACGAAATTATGCCTAATTTTAAAATCTGAACATGAATCAAACTTTTAGAATATGAAATATTCAGTTTAGCTATATTATTAATTATTTCTCATTTTCATATGCATCTGCACTTTTTGGTTTCCAGATAGAACAGAATCCAAGGGAAGCCAAAATACCTAGACAGGAACAGATAAAAGCCAAAATACTGAGACAGGAACAGAGAAAGGCCAAAATATTAACCAGAAAGAGGAAGTACTGGACATCTCACAAGACAGCCTCCATATTCTTGTGAGATCTCCAGCCAGGGGTGCTGACTGAAGAGGTTCGAATTGTTGGATAACCTTTGAATAATTATCTAAATCTTTAGGTATTTAGTTGAAGCAAACTTAAAGTATGAGTCTCTCACAATTTGCCTGTCACTTGAATAAATGGCCATTTGCCAGCTCTTAAGGTGCACTTGACGTGGGAAAAAATCAGATAAAATATCAAATAACAGCTTAATGGTAAATGCTCTCTAGCTGCTTTCTAGGGTATTAGAGGAAACTGATTTGTCCAAATAGGAATTAATTCAGTAATCATTGTAGTTTGTTGTATGCTTATCGTTTGTTGTTTTTTGTTGCTTTTTTTTTTTTTTTCTTGGGGGCAGGGGTTGTTTTTCTGAGTTTGGAGCTGACTTTTGAGCAGGGAGCAGAAGTGAGAAGAGTTCCAAGAGAACCAGTTCACCAGTGAAGAATGGCCAAAGGGCTGATGGGCTTCCCCCTGCTCTTGCTGTCACTCGCATCCGTATATCTGACCAGTGGATAGGTCAGCACAATACACCATGGCACAGCACGTGCTCACTTAATGTTCTTTATTTGCTGCCTGCACAGAATGTAGTATTGTTTGGAACCAACAAATTGGATTCCTGTCTGGTATCTTGTAGAGGAATGAAGCTGGGTTAATTAATGTTGATAATATACAGCTGTGGGCTGGCTTCAGGGGTGGGGTTTGGCTGATGTGGATAAAGTGTAGGTGTGGCTGGTTCTGTTCAGTGGTTGGGCAGCTAAGGAGGAAGAAGCAGAGAGCGTGAGCCTGCCCTGGGTGAGGAGGGACAAAGAGAAGGCAGCAGAGGGACTGGCATGAAGTGTATGTTGGTATGAGATGGTAAGAAGACTTTGTTGCAGCTGGCTAGTTTGGAGAGTGCTGTGACAGTATCTGATCATTATTATTACTACTACTATTATATATGCCAATACCTGTCTTGTAAAGAGAAGCTTTGCTTCGTTCCTACTCTCATCATAGAATCACAGAATGGTTTGGGTTGGAAGGGACCTTAAAGACCATCTAGTTCCCACGCCCCTGCCATGGGCAGGGACACCTTCCACTAGACCAGGCTGCCCAAAGCCCCATCCAGCCTTGTCCTGTGATTCAGATGGTACCTCTCTCTAGGCATGAAATGGCCACAATGGAAACACTACTACTGCTGTGGAAAGGATCTTAAGAGGAGAAGTATTATTGGCAAAGTCAAGTTTTAGTTATGTTGAGCTTCTGGTGATGGAAACCCTTTCAATGCATGTGGAGAGAATCACATTTTGAAATTCACTTTTCCAATAACTCTTTCACCAGGAAAGAAACAACAGAAAATACAGATTCATATTTGTTTTATTCTAATAAATACAGGAATGTTACAACCTTTACTCAGCTTAGCATCCATCAACCCTTACTTTTTCTACTCTTTGAAAAGTTTATTGTAATGAAATGTAGTAAATGTCATTATAATGGGCCAATGTTGATAAGATGAGCATTTATTGAAAAACTGGTTTTAAAAGAACTCTGCTTCTTCAGTAAATTGAAATCTTTAGATAACGTACCACAATCTGTGTAGTAATAACATGATCAGATTAGGAACATACTTGGAACTGAGATGGGGGTTAAGAGGGCAAAAGAAACAGCCGGTGGAGTGGTTTTCCTTAAAAACATTTATGCTTTTTCTAACAGAAAATTAAATTATTTCCTTGGTGTGTCCCTGATTCACAAGCCAGAGATGGTAAAGGAATTCTTTGATTTCAGTCAGGTTTGAACCAAAGAGTACTTACAGGTTACTGTACTCTTGTCGTGCTAAAGTTTCATGAGATGAAATGAGCACGTTGTGGTTTTGAACATGACAAATCTCGAAGTAATATTCACAAAAGCTTCATAAAGAGACAAGTGCTGTCCAAATAATCCACACCAATTCATTACTGAGAAGGACCAGCTGAGGTACTCTGCCTTGCATTGCCTAGGAGAAGAGATTGAATGGAACAGTTATTTTATAAGGCTAGGGAGGTTGAAGGCAGGAACAACACAATAACAGTATTTGAATACAGAAAGTCTACCACACAGAGGATGAGAATTAAAACTTTTCCATATTGAAAGTGGAAAATAAAGTACTGAAAGTGTAGCAAAAGAGACGCATGCTTACATGTTATAAAAAGCTTTTCAGTATGAGGACAGAGCAGAGCTGCTTGTTGACACTGGTAGTTACTGAAGATCTTTGAAAACAGTCTAGGCAAAGGTTTCTCAGCAGTGATGAACATAGCCAACTCTCTTTTCTGATTACACACACGTTCTTCCATAAGAATGCTCTTGGATCACTGTAACAAGATATGGATCAAGAACAGTGCAACCGTGTGCTGAGCATTTCTCTATAAACACTTAAGCCTACGTAATACAATTATAAAACTTGAATCAACCAGTGGTTTACAGTTTGATAAGACTGGCAATGGCCACAGACTAATTAGGAGTACGCAGTTAAGCATGCAAGGCAGATCTAGGTTGATCTGCTCGGGAGGAATGTCTCTTCCAGCACTGCAACTGGCTTATTTCTGGGAGCAAGCTTCTCTTCCATCAGTTTCTTAACCTTTACTTGTAACCGAGTGGTTGTACTACCTAGGAACTTCTGGCCGCCATGATTTGTGGTGTTGAGTTTTCTAGGAGGAAACATTCACAGTATAAAGGAAATACTTCCTTATTTAGGTTTACATTTGCTCCTTTTCAATCAAAGCTCACCAGTAGATCAGGTAATCAGTGGCTCCCTTTTACTATAAAGAGGAAGAGTCAAAAAGAAGCCCCAGGTCATTCTCTAAAGTCACGATTCTGCCTTTTTCACTTTGTATTTCTTGGACATTCCAGCTGGGTTGTTTTGTTCCTGTTCACAACAAGACCCAAACATTTCCACATTTCTATGGAATGAATGTAGGTCCAGGTTCAGGTCAATCTGCCCAGTGAACTGCTTTGAAGTCAGGTAATTTTGCAGTATTTTGGGGCTACAGCTGCTGTGTGCTCCTAATTCCTGAACCAGGAGGCCTGCTACGTTGTCTATCAGGGGACTGAGCCTGCGAGTCGTAGCTGTGTTTCCTCAGAGTGGTATGGCCCAAAGTAATGAACTAATTTTAGTAATGAAATTAGTGATGTGATTGATACAGTTTATGTGGCAGTCACAAACCCCATTCATGTGGAACTGTCAAGTTATATTGATTTACATGGGTTTTACAGAGTGTGATGATACAGAAAATGTAACAGAAATCCACTCTGCAGAATAGAAATGATCTTATTTGCTTTAGTATTAGGAAAGTTTTCAATCTACAGTACAATTCAGTTATGAATTAAATAATTGATCTGAATTTCAGGATTCAGCTTTCACCAGATTTCCCTCTAGAGCAGTGCCTTACAAGACATGTGAAACTGGTAAGTTTCAGTGGAAGAGTCTAAGTACACATAAACGTAAATTGAATTTTAAAAACCCACTATTGATTTCAGATCCTCAGGCAAGAATATGGAAGTAACTACAGTCTTTGTTTTTTCAAGTTATCAGGACTATCATCTCCTAGCTTATAAAAGTCTCTCCCATGCTGTAAGTCTAAAAGCCAAATACATATTTTTGAGATGTGATGGATTCACACCAGCTACAAATTATGATAAATATCCTTCACCTTGCTGCAGATGTACGGTCCAGCACATTAGTGGAATATGAGCATTGAGCTAAATATGGAACCATAACAAAATACGCACGCTTGAGGAAACTGCTCTCCAAACCCAAATGCAGAATTCAGTCAGACCCTTTTGGCCTTTGCTTTTAATGAACAAAACCAAATCAGAAAAACCCCTCTGCTTATTTCTTCGTATGAAAATTGCAACATTACTTATACTTTGAAGTAACACTATTGCAGTCAAAGTCTGATGGTAAACTGTGTTTCTGTTTCCAGTCAGAAAATATGGTTCCATTTTATCTGTTTTTTACAGTGGTCTCTCATGCTAAGTCTCCATGTGATCATGACATTTCCTCCCCAACAAGAGAGAGACCAGAAATCCAGGCGATCACACAGAGAATTTGTGTGTCTTGGCAGCTGTGATCTGTACATTAACACACGTTCTGCTCACGCCAAGGTCCAATGTGCTGAGATGTATGGAGTTTGCACCGTGGGTCTAAGCCACATTGGGACCCTTCAAAGAACTCCTCAGCGAATCCTTAATCACGGTGTGTTCACTGAAAAAAAAAAAAAAAAAAAAAAGACTGTGCACCTAGAAAATTCAATTTCCAGTGCCAGATAGCTCACTTCCCACAGCTCTTTCTGCTCTCCAAAAGTCAGCAGTGTCTTTGAACAGCTGACAACATTTTAAATGGTACATCTGGAGAAGCAAAAACACCAGCAAACATCTGTTTTTGTTGTTGAACAAAAATAAACAGCACAAAGCTGAAAGCTGAGCCGGGAAAAGCTTTTCAGATATAGCTAACGTTTTGTTTATTGCACAACCCTGTCCATACGAACCGATCTCGTGCTGGTGGGTGGATCCGAGCGTTGCTGCTACGTGCTGTAGATCCATGGCTGTGGTGGAGGGGGCCATGCCAGTTCCCAGGGCTGGATTCATGAGGAGGCAGGAGTGAGAGCTGCAGAGGCACAGCACCGGTGTGAGGGCTGGGTACCCCGGGGGAGGCACCCCTGCACCCACTCACACGGTGAGTAAGAGCCCTTGGAAAGGCAGACAAGGGTCACCTGGCCAGAGGGCTGGCTTGTGGGGAAGGATGAAGACCAGAATGGCTCCAGCACCTGGGTGTTCATGTCGTATTTTGAACTTCAGAGGAGTATTCCCCTCCGCCAGCTCCTCCACATCAGCTTCACTTCCATAAACTCCTCTCCTCGTCGCTGTGAAGGTTTTACGTGAAAGCTGGAAAGGGGCACGGTGATATCCCAGTGGACATCTCTAATTGGGGTTTAGAAGATTCCCTGCATATTTTCAGAACAAGGTGCAACTTCTGAAGAGATCTGAACTGACCTCCCTAAAAGGTGTCCCCAAAACCATGCTCTTAAGGTGCTGATTCTGATCTTGCTGCTGATTCTCACTCCAGTTAAACAAGAGCCATCTCTGACCTCAGAGCTGTTATTCCAGGCTTAAAGAGTTGTGCTTTAGTCCTCGGTGAAGCTCAACATGCATCAGTTACTCACAGGATGGATACTATGGTGCTGTAATAGATACATGAACTGTGCCAAAAATAATTTATGAAAAATCAACTTTATTGTTGACTCATAATTGCTCTAAAACATTTATTTAGAATAAAACTGGCTATGTTCACCGACCCAGGGTTCTTGTCAGTCCAGAATGAGAATTAATTACATTTGAACTGAAGGGGAGATATCAGTTATATAGAGAGAATTACGTTGAAAATAGGAGGCCCATTAATTACTGGTACACTGTCCCTTGAAGATACTGGAGTTGTGGATTAATTTTTACTTCTTTCTGAAGTGATCACTGCCTACAAGGCCCTAAAGAATTTCAGGAAAAACAATGCACATTATAAGACACTCTCTAAGGAAAAATTCTACAAAAATTCTGCCCTTGTTTCATTGTACAGGCTAACAACTGAGTCAAGATTTTTTTCTAGAGAAAATTTCATTAAGCAGATTTTCATTTATCTTAGGTTAGTGAAAGCAGCCATGAGGCTTACTTCAGTAATCTACCACGCTGGATTAGATGTGGTAGAAAATGCTTCTGTTTTGGTTTCAGGAGAGTATTTTAGATTGTGTATCTGCCACTCATAAAAAGTCTGGCTAAATATTTGAAATTTTGAAAATTCTTATGAAAAATCTCAATTCTTTTGTGTTCCCCCCCCCCCCCCCCCCCCTCCATTTTCCCAGTGTTTGGTTTTGGTGTTTGAATTAGATTGTTTCAAAGTACAATAACATTTTTTAATTTACTTTTTATTTTTATTTAAAATAATTATTTTAATGTGATAGGACATCTAAAAAAGTTTTTCAAAAGTCTTTTTTCATATTGGGAAATTAATCAAATCTGATTCCTCCCCTTGTTTCAATTCCAATTTTGGCAACCTGATGATTCAAAGTGAAAAAGTTCTTTTAACATTGAATCTGGTGAAAAAAAAATCAGGTTTTTTTTCAGAGACACTACTGCTGACAACACAGAATGGAAAGTTTGTTTCTTGCAGTGTCCAAAGAAACAAATTGAGAAAAATCTGAGCTGTGCTCCTTGGGAAAAGTCTGCTAAGAAACAGCTACAAAGCAATAGACATCAGTCCAACAGAACAACAGACACCCTCCAAAATCTTCAGCTGCTGCTGTGCGTAACACCTAAATCACCTGAATGAGAGGTACAGGGAGAAATTACAGTGACAAAAATGGAGTACTTGAGTCAAAGAGGAAAATTCACTAAAAGAATAGAGGGCTTTCAGGAAAGATAGGAGTACAGAGATCACTGGAATAGAAGAAGAGACCGAAGCCCAGGACACCTGCAGACTCCATCCTGTTATTATGCTGCTTTGATTGTAATGACAAAGACTTGGGTTGGTTTAGCTGGGTCTTCTCAGCCATTTCTTGCTCTGCAGTGCTGGTAGTGCTTTGCAGTGCTTTTGACATAAAGTGTAAAAAAATTTTTTTTCAACTTCTCAGGTAGACAAAATTTGTCCTTTAAAAAATGCCCCAGCCTCTGCCAGCATTGATGAGGGGTGGGGTGAGCAGCAGGGCACGCCAATGCCTTACACCAGTGCTTTAACATCTTACAGCTCCCATCAATCTATCCTGTCCATCCCATAAGCACAGCAGTCACCACAACTGGATAACAGAAAATGGGATATTTGTCCAAATTTCAGCTTCTTCACTGGACTGCAGCCTGGAAGGGCTGAGCCTACAGTGCATTCAGCATGCTTACTGTTCGCTAGGAGTGACTTTGCACAGACGAGGTGTATAGAAATATAATTTAACATCAAATAAACGGAGTCAAATAATTTTTTTTTTTGAACTGGTGAGTTTAACACGAAGGGAACTTATCATTTAAGAGAATAAACTATTTAGAATCTAAACATAATGTTGTTCTTTTGATTATTGTCTTGGTCTTTGTCAGTTTTCAGGTAATACTACCATAACGTAACTGCGTCTCTGTGCAATGCTGTAGGTCACATCTTTTATGGTTCTTCGTAACATCACAGTTGTTTTTGACAGGATTAAGAGAAGAAGACATTTTTCTTAACTATTAATTCTGATCAGTGCTGGGGTCAAGAACGGACCGAGCTTGAACAGATGAGGCACGGTGATGGAGCACCTGGTCTGCACAGCAGCGCAGGAACACCGAGTACTGAGATTTATCCCCCTGCGAACACACCCCTTGTAATGCCAGCCTTCCCCCACATTACACAACTGAACTGTGCATCCATCTGGGAGGCTCGGCAGATGGACTTCTTTGTGAATGTAGGATAGGTGTTAGCCAAGGAACCAGGTCATGGAGCTGCAGATGAAGGGGAAGATGTGCAGAGCCAGCTGTGCTATTTCATTTGCACAAGCGGCAGATTTTGAAGCAAAGAAAGTGGTAAAAAAGAGTGACTGAGGTGACACCGAACCTGGGAGAATTATGTCTTTAACTGATCTCAAGATAATTTTTCTAGCTTAGTTCAGACTTGGATGGATCACAGCTTCTATAAGTTGCTGATTCAGAAGAGAAGATGGCTGATCTTTTTCTCCAGCAAAGTAAATAAACAGAGCTTTAGAAAGGCAAAAAAAAGCTCCCTTCTGCTTTCCAGCACTTCTGAGGGCTCCTGGGGTTATGGAGATGTTAATTCAAACGACTGAGAAAACATGATCCAGTTCACTGATAGGTTTTAAAAACAGATTTTTTTTAATGCAATGGAAACAAAGGCTGACATGAAAGATTCAAAATAGAAGAGAACAGCTTCTTCTTAAATCAGTATAAATTGTCTGTGTGTCATGGCAGTGAACATGTTTCCTTTTTTTTTCTTTCTTTCAGGAACTACGTAACCACAGAGTTCCTGTTTACTGTATTTCTTAAGGATAAAGTTTTCTGCGGTAAGAGACACCTAAGACCATTAGGCACGCACACTACAGATCTAAAGAAAGTCTATTTACCAGAGCTTCCAGGAAAAATATTGACAGGGCAGTAAAAATACTTTCCTTGATTACTCAGGCTCATATTTTAAACCTAAAATTACAGGAACTTTTCTCTTTTACCAATTTATTTTTAGCATCTTTATTTTTTCTTTCTTTTTCTTCTTCTTTTTTTTTTTTTTTTTTTTGCTTACCTTTTAATGCATGGCAAGTTTCCATTGATTTTACAAACCAGGGTCAAATTTGGTAAATGCTTCTAATATGCCTTACCCCTTTTACCAATATTTTCATTGTTAGTAGGAAATGATCAATAGAAGGTAAATTTACCTTTTGTCAAGAGCTGACAGATGAAGCTACAGTGTGTTTCAAAGAATATCGTCTCTCCTTCAATTTTTTAATAACATATGGGTAGTGATATCTGTGTAATGAAACTAAGCTGTCTACATATTTATGTAGTGCATATTACTGCAAAATCTGAACACCAAGCAAACACTGATGAATTATCCTGGAAGCTCTTTGGGAAGAAAAATATTTCCTTTTCAAGCTATCAAGGTGCGCAGATAAGTTAAACTGAATGTCAGGCTATTTGCATTTTATAGACAGAGGATCCTTTGGTCTTAGATAGAGGAGGAACTCCAAACTTCTGGAAGTGTTTTTCACTGCAGAAGCAGGCAAACACATTGAGTTGTCATCTAACACACATGCACAGATATGGAAGGTCAGTATCTCACGTGTGGTTCTGATCAGCCCAAACACTATAGAGTTTGAGGGCCCTGTCCCGTGGGAGGGAAAATGAGGCTGATTTCTGCAGGCAGCTGGATGTTCTCCGAGCCTCCAGATTTGCCTCTCAGGCAAGTAATTTTCCTGCTCTTCTACTGACACAAGGGAAAACTTTATGGAAAGCTGAAGCTATACAGTCTTCTAAAACAGATCACAACATCTCCCAGCTTGTGGTAGGTATCAAAAAAGGTATATACATCACAGAGTAAACTGGAGCAAGTTTTGAAGTCCACCAGGAGAAAAGCTACCCCTTTCAAAATGAGCAGGGCTTGTATCAGTTTTGCCTCTATCTCACCAGAACTATCTGCAGGTCTTGCAGATGGAGCTATCTGGACCTGGACCTCCAATTTTCACCAGTCTCTTTGTGTTCCCAGGAAAATGGCCTACATACTGCTTTGATCAGATAAAGTTTTGGCATCTGGGTTAGAATGGGAACTTTCAAGCTTTTCAAGTATGAATTCCTTAATTCAACCTCCATGTGGAAAGATAACACAGGAAGGAAACTGCCGTGCATTTCAGATGCTCATCCCATTTCTAGACAGTTTGTCAGAACTAGTGTTGCTTCTGCTTGAACTTTCTCTACACCCTCCCAGTCAATATTTATCTTCAAATCATTCCCTTTTCAATATTTCAGAAATGTTATAGACTAGATAGTTGTGGCATGATCTTACAAGGGAAAGAGCATATCTGGACATCAACTCAAAAAATATATAGATGAGCAGGGAAACAAAATGAAAAAAGGTTTTAGTACATAACCAAAGCTGAGAGACAAATCATAGAAAACAGTATCTACAGAAGGGATTAGCTTGTTTTGGAAGGATGGAGAAAAAAAAAGATTATTTTTTGTGTGTTTGAGTTTAAGGATGTGTATATTTGCTCTGATTATCCAGGAACTGCTAGTGCAGAGGTAACTCACAATACCTTTTAACTCTCTTACTCGCTTTCTAGTCTTTTTGTCTGTTACTAATGGTATTTGTTCTATACACACACACACACACGCATATACACACACATTATTGTACTGTACTGTGATGTGATGTCCGGAGTACGTTTTGTGGACTGCTAGAAGAAGTGCATCTTTTGCGTGGTTGCCTGTAACTGAAGGCTGGATTGGACAAATCAAGCTGTGCTTTTGGTAAAATGTAGGAAATTAATTTTCTGCATGCCTGTAAGTGTAAACAGATTTAACAAGAACAAGAGAAATATCATAACCATACTGAAAGCTACTAGGTGAAGTGGTAGCTGAAACCTTTTGGATAAATGCACTGAAGCTATTTTGTCTCAAAAGCAGAAGGGAGCCACCATAGCAGTAGCTATTTTATATACAGTACTGACTGGTAGGGAAGACCAGGCTGCATGCTTAAGAAAAGACGTGTGATTTGAATGAAAAGTGATTATTAAATGTTTGAGTTTCATATTCTCAGAATGGTGAGTGAGCAAGAAAAGAACAACGACAAACAAGGGGGTACAGGAGAGATGGCAATTACTTCAAGTGGTTGCTCTAAGATGACGTGTGGAACCTATAATGATGCAAAGGAAAAGAGGGAAGTCTAGTAAGAAACCGTTAAGGAAAATGTTTTGATGATCTGAAAGTCTCAAAAGCAGAAGTCAGGTACAAAATTTGTGCTCAGATTAAAGGATTGTCTACTGGGAATAAAACAGAGAAGATGAGATAGAAGAGGATTTTCAGACAGAAATTTGAAAGTCAAAGAAAAGTATAGAATCCTAGAATCCCAGAATGGTCGGGGTTGGAAGGGACCTCTGGAGATCATCTAGTCAACCCCTTCTGAAGCAGGTTCCCCTTGGGCAGGTTGCACAGAGTCACATCCAGGTGGGTTTTGAATGTCTCCAGAGCCTCTCTGGGCAACCTGTCCCAGGGCTTCATCACCTTCTAGGTAAAGAAGTTCTTCCCCATATTCAGAAGGAACTTATTGTGTTGCAGTTTGTGCCCGCTACCCCTTCTCCTGTAGCTGGGCACCACAGAGAAGAGCCTGGCCAAATACGTGAGAAGTCAAAAGACAGAAACACAGTTCCATTGCAAAATGGGAAAAGCGAGGCAGCAATGAATAAAGCTGAAAGGACTAAACTAGACCATCCTTTCCTGTCTGCGGTCTTCCCCCAGAAAGGGTAAATTAAGACACATGAAACAATGCATTTTAAGAAGGAGGGTTGCACATGCAACTGAGAGGTGTCTCACTTAATTTTGAAGACATTTTACTCTAGAAGTGCCCATGATCTTTCTGTGGGATCATGATAACATTATTACTGGCTTTCAGGTAGGAGGGAGTTCAATTATCTCTTCCCAGATAGGTCTTTTTTTTTGGATGGTGGAGGAAGAAATGATCATAGATAGTCACACAGTTCCTGGAGTATCTTGGATTCAGGACAAATACAGACATGTGGTGCCAGGAAAGTCAGTCATAGGCTGAGCTGTGGATGAATACAATTAGATACAAGGTCTCATCTCACAAAAATGTTAACAGAAGGTGGCTATAATGGAAAACAAATGGTATCCCTGAAAGAAAAATAACTCTTCCTGAAGCCTGCTGGGAATTCTGAGTTCATATGCAGGCATGCTTCAATGATCCGGAGTTCATATGATACCTTTATATCCAGAAATTCTGCGTCTTTCTTGCACATCTGGTGAAGAAGGAAGAATAAAATATTTTATTTTTCCTGGTTCAGTTGAGAAAATATCACCAAATATAAAGAGCACAGCACCCCAGTTCTTGAAACAGGAAATTTTCCATGGTACCAATCCCATCCTGATCCTGACTGTCCAATAATTTCTCATAGAAACTGAAAAAAATAGCCATAAGAAAATGTTTTTACAATGAGCACAGTGTTTTTCCCATCTAAAGATTCAGTGTCCATCAGGGGAGGGATATGTCTTCTCAATGAAGGTATATGAACCCAGTAGTGTTCATACATCTTCAGCTAACAGGCTGGGTTAGGTTTGGCTAAGGTCATACTACACCTTCAACACCTCTGCTCTTGCAAAATCTTTCCACACCAGTCCTGCCACTGGGCTGAAACACACCCTAAAGATACTCAAGCAAACAGGTTTTAGTGTCTAGTGCAGACTCTGTAATTTAACTGCTATTTAAAACCAAATAGACTTGGGCTCTTCCCAGAAGATTTTATGATGGATATCAAAGACTGTCCAAACAAGGTCAGATTTTAGCATGGTAAAGAAAAAGCGGTTTTATGTAAACCCAGTGTGTTGTTTTTCTTAGAACATCAGCTATATTCTAAGCCAGGTAGGCACAGAGCATACTTCCATTCCTTACAGCATTAGCCAGATTAAAGTTTTTTGGGAAGCGGTGCTGTCTTTCCTTTCTATTGGAGTATGTGTCCTTACTCTTGCTGCGACTATCAAGGAGTATGATGGACATAGAGATCAGGAGGTAGAGATGTATATCTAGATTTAAGTACATACAAAGAATAGAAGCAAAATACATTTCTGCTAATCTGAAAATGCCATTCAGATTGGTACTGGGTGAAAATTATAATGACTTCCAAAAGTTGTACTTTTAATTCTTCGTATACTTAATATAGCCTTCAGTTTTAGAAAAATCATCTGAATTATTCTGGCCATGTAACATAGCTCAACAAGTCATAGGGATGTGGGGCAACCACGTTTTCTCAGTGGCTGAAAATTCTTTTTTTTCACCCCAAACTTGCAGGCATGATCCCACCGCCCAAACAGAACCTTTATTACTTAAAGAGAAAACATCACAAGTGCTTTGGATACATTTTCATCAAGTGCTCTCTTTAGAGATGGCATAAAATTATTAAAGGAGAAGTTCTGTCCCAGCTGAAGAATTCTTACTGATCCAAGCAGGAACAAAATTTACTTCTAAGACACTTCCCTCAGCAAGGTAACAAGAAAAATCTTGAAATGGTGATGAGGGCAAACCCAGAGATCTTGAATTCCTGTCCAGAGCAATAACAATGAGTGTCTCCAACTTCATGTATGAGGATTAGTTGTAGGATAAAATCACATTTGCTTTTCTCCATTAGAAGAGGCCTACTAATTAGTATCTACTGAAATTATACCCAATATCCTGCACTATTACCCTTCTCTGAGCACATGTCATTAAGGAATCTGAAACATCTTATATATCACTGCTTCCCATCTTTTTTGAATCTGGAATTTCTCATCACAGTATTATGGCCAAAATGGACGATATTTCATTTTAGATAAATGATGTGTTTCAGATACTTATCTCACTGCTTGTCAGACTTAAAATGGAAGATTTGGAAAACAAACTTTCCCAAGTTTCCCACCTGACCTGCTCCCAGATCAGAAGAGTCAGGGGAGAGAAAGCCTTAAAATCATGGCATTTTTATGTATAGGAAAGCGATTTGAGATCACTAGATGAAGTTTTAATGGCTTTTGCTGAGTCCTGGTCAGCTGGAGCCAGTAGCTAAAGCACCTGGTCTCTTAAGCACAGAGCATACATAAGAAAAAAGTCTGAAATTTGTAAAATCTGAACATATTCCGCATAATGGAGTTCTTAAGTTGTGTATTCTTTTCTTTAAATGTCTGCATGCATCGTACACAGTCTGAGCACATGATGATATGATCTGAAATGCAGGTTTTTAGTGGAATCATTTTGGGATGACTGTATTATAAGTGATGAAACCACGAGAGAATTATATACATCATTCCAAATGAGTGCCAATAAATCTTTTCTGTCTCTCATCATGCATTCATGTTGCACGGCTGGGTGAACATATTGAAGTACATTTTTTAAGTCAGTGCAGATCCTTTTTTTGGATCTGTTTTGAACAGAATTTGATTTTGAATATTATTTTTTTTTTAATTCTAGATTTATCTAAAATAGATGACCCAAAGAGTTGTTCACTAACATTTTGCCATCATTGCTCCCTTGAATGTACTTGTACTGAAACAAACTTCTCGTGCAGGATAGCATGTGATCATGCAATTAAAGACCCAGATGTATGTAGGAAATTCCAGGAGGGAAAGAAGAACAAAAGCAGAGCAAGCTAGCTTGTTAGGAACATCTCTTACATTTTGAACATCTGATTTTGAAATTTAAGAATCTTTTTATTTCTTTCCTCTGTATAAAATAATACCATACTTTCATTCATAGGTTTATGGCATATATGCATATAAAAAAATAAATCCTTATATTTCAGCAGAAGTGCATGATATATGCATGCATAAGTAACAGAAGAAGTGTCCCCAGAGCGCCCTTTCTAGGCACTAATTCCACTGCCTCTGGTTTCTCCCCGGTTTTGCCTCCCTGTTTTGTGGGTTATCTGAAGATTTATTTTCAAAAGTGAACTCATATGGTGAATGCAAATGGACCATTATATCTGCTTTGAAAGGCATATACTGCTCTTGATAACATTGTATATATCATGATATAAAGTTCTTCGCTAAAATATTGTTTCACTCCAGCCTGCAAAAGAGCTGAAATACAAATAAAACTAAGGAATGTAGTGAAGAATAGTTCTGATGAAAGCATGTTTTTATGGGCTGTTAAAGCAATAACTCTCAATAACATTAGGAAATTTTCTGCAGTAGTATACTAAACACCTTTTACCCTGAAAATATTTGTCTTAATAAGAAGTATCTTAATGTGGTGATGGTTCATGTGAGGTTCAGATTCTAGACTTAAGAATGGTACTACCACGTGTGTGTGTATAAATATATGTACGTATGTATGTTTGTTTGTTTGTTAGCAACAAGTGTACAACGCAAAAGCGAGCTGTCATGCAAGTTTCATCACATTTTGCAAACATATCAGAGATGGACATAAATCAGACTGCAGCTCTGAACAACTCTCAACAGAAATTCAAGCTGGTGGTAAACCCCCTTTGTATCAGTAAAGTTGCTTCTTGTTTGCTTAGATCTTGTATGTACAGTATATTATATTTTTGCAACTCGTCTTTGTACTCATCTGCAAGGTATCTAGTATCCTACAGTACTATACAAATAACATATGCTAAACTTTGTTACATATAACTGCTCTATACCACCTTGGTGCATTTGGGTCCCAAAAGCCATTATAAGACATGGGAATTCTCTATGGAGCATTGTAGTAGTAGATTTTGACGTAGCTTCTACGTCATGGCAATGTCATCATCCGGGGACCACCCTCCCAGATGCATGAGCATCAGAACTGCTGAAAAGCAACATGTTTAAGACAGTACCTGGACATTTCTGGAGTACTTGTTCACCATTTTGTTGCTGTTTTAAGTGTGCTTTAATATACACTGAATTGCCCACAACTTAGAGTACACACCTGTGGAAGGAAGTGACAGGCAACATAAACTAAAACTTCTTGATACCTAGGGAAGTTTTGAGGTCCAGGATGGTTTTGTATAAAATTGGCATCTGCCCTAATAAATTAATATTTTGCAAAAATGTCATAATATTTAGAAAAAAATGTCCTTTCAGACTGGCTTGCACTTAATGTGAATGTTAAGAATTTGTTGTGTCAAAATGAAATGTTCTGTGTAACTTACTTCTTAACCTATACCTGCCTGTTGAATTGCATAGCTACAAAAAAAAAAACAAAAACAACCCCACAAAGATTTTCAGTTCCATCTCATCTTTGCTTTGAATGGATTACACCTTCCAGAACCTCCGGTCCTAGCAAACTATACAGTGCATCCTGGGAACTACCCACAATAACATGTTAGGAGAGATGTCCAAGCAGAAGACCTACCTAGCAGGGACAGGACAGGACAAATTCATCCCCATTAGAGCTGCCTTGGATTACTGTGCAATTACTGTGTTGCACCCCCCGTACCCCCTCAGAAAAAAACACCAACAAGCAAACATACAAAAAAACTCCAAACAACCAAACTCAAGACTTTTTTTAAAGTATTTTGGAAAAAAGATGATAAACTTTGATAGTTCTACGACTTCTATGAATGCCCTTGAATTCATATAGAACAGATTTTTCTTTATAAGAATGACATTTTTAATATATATGGTATTATTACAACCATTCTTAGTACTTTTGTGACTTACCAAGTCAGTGTGTGTAGGGATACTTTAGATATTACCTTGCAGTCTAGCAGCTTTTTTCAGATAAACTCCTTGCTTTTACTTGCAATTCATTCAGAATTAATCGGATCATCTCATACAAGTACTGCAAAAAGTAAAGGGTGGAATTATGAAATATATTCTTTGATGGTATTTTAATGGAATTAGAATATTATTTTTAGTACAGTTGGGTGACAAATACTGGGCCACTGCTTTGAAATCCTCAAAGGCTTATAGTTGAACATTAAAAATGATGAACAAACAAGAAAGCTTAGAAAATAATTTTAAGAGATTACCTGTACCAGCAAAAGAAATCTAATAGTGATTAGGTCTGTTATTCAAAATTGTGTTTTAATCTGAACGTAATTTTAAGATGCTTCAGGTTTACACACAAAATTCTTGTTAAGTCCTATAAAACAACAATTAGAAGTGAAAAAAGTACTATGTATAAATTCATGACTATTTTTCTGGCCCATTTTCTCAAGGTTAAGGGTTGGTTTGGATTTACTATATGACAATCCAAAACCAGAAACTCTGAAGTCCTTATTATCACTAATGCAAAATTATTTTTTTTTTTATTGACACCAATTCTATACTAGCGTCATTTGTTATTAAAAATACAGGTTAACAGTAAAATAAGCTACAAGAGTAGGATCTACACTAAGAAAAATGAAATACTTCTTTAAACCAAACCTATGAAAATGTAAGATATAGTTATCAGTGCATTTAATTTTAGAGGTAAATAATCTCCTGTATGAGAAATAATGGCCTCTCCCCAAATAATGGCATTTAGTAATGCAAAGTAAATTATGTCAAAACAGATGGAATCGCAAATTACTCTAGTGAATTAGGCTTCCTTTTTAGTTTAGGTTAATAAAATAATTTGAACAGATGTAACTCTTCTTGCTTCCTCTAGAGATTGAGAAAGAAATCCGGGGATCACAGCTAGAAAACCTTACAGCTGTCAGGTCCCTTATTCCTGCTTTTGTGCTACCTTTCCATGGGAGGCAAAGCAGAGAAGGGGGGTTGGGGTTTCCCAAGTCTGTTTTTAGTTTGCCTAGACATTTAAACACTGATTTCAAGATATTCTAGTTCATGGTCCTGATCCAAATCCTGCCGAGCACAGTGGGAGAATTCTCAGTGACCTCAATGGGCTTTGAAATTGACTTTATGTACAAAATTTCTAAAAACCAAATCATAAAATTTGGCCTTTCCAAACTGCACGTCTGCCATGTACTCTGTGCACCTTTCACATGAAACTTAAACCCCAGATATGCGGGAGACATCTGCATGGCAGACCACAAGAAAGATTATGCCAGGGAGAGAGAAACATAAAAAGCTGATACCCTTTCTTTCAGCTTGGAGGCTGGATCTGGCTCTCGGGTCTGCAGCTTTTCCAGGTAGCTTTCCTTAACGGAGTGCTGCTGACATGCACGATACTCCTATGGCTTGTTGGAAGGCGGGTGCATCCCAGCCTTGCGGTGGCAATTTGAAGGCAGAACTCTGCTCCTGATGTCTAAACAACTACACGTGTTTTTCTGAGAGGTCAATTGATAAAAAGTGTGTTCACGGGACAGTGGGGTGAGAACCGACTGCTGCCCACCTTCCATTTGCCTGATCGTGCCTTAGGAGATCAGAAGCCTTGAGCGAGATGGCCTTTCAAGAAGATTCATGAAAACACAAGTTTATCAATCCAGACAAAGGTCACTGGACCCATGTGAGACTTGTAAGGCTGTACCACATTGTGCCCGACTTGGCGAAAGAAAGCGATGGGAGCCCCATGCGCTTGGTCTGATCGTTGTGTTGTCTTTTCTTGCCAGTAAGCTTGTGTCCGAGGGAGTGACAGGGAGGGGAGGGGGGAGTGGCAGACTGAAGGGCACCAGGTAAAGGTTTATTGGAGCCACGTAGAAAAACCTTGTTGGTTTTCCAGTTTTCTGAGTAGGGTGAGACTCTAAAGTGCAGTGTAGGAAAAAAATCTGATTATCAGATGTAATATTCACGCAAGATTTCTGCAGTTCAGTCTGATCTTTTGGGTATATACAGGGTTTCAGTGTTCCTTAATAAATTACCTCTTCTTGTACCAATTAACCCCCTTCCGTGAGGGTTCAGTGTTTACTTGGGGCTGTGCCAGTGCTAACAGCTATGGTTTAACATTCTTTTTAATGGCTTGCAATTACTACTGAGAGCAAAGGCTACATAAAATATTAACACTTAAGCATCTTTTACACTCCTTTGAACATTAGATTGTGTGTATAATGTAAGTGACTTTTCATTCTTACAAACCTGTTATTTGCTTAGAATTCCACTGGACCCATGAAAATGCTGCAGTTAAGTGGTTTCTGTTGATTTATTAACTTCCCTCAAAGTCTGATGGAAGTCACTCCATGCTAAATACTGAATACATTTTGTTCTTTAAATTGTTCCATAGTAATGCCAGAAGAATAAGGCTTTCCACATTTTAAAGAGGCAAAGTAACTTTGATAATAACTTTTACAGCACATTTGATTTTTTCCCCTGCTGTACTACCATTTTGACAAAATCACCCAGGGAGCTACTGTATTTTCAGAATGAATGCCATGACTGCTGATTATATACAAAGAATAAGAGAGCAGGAAGGTTACAGATCCAACGGCTACTTTGAATCTCAACTTTACAGCAGGTTTGCACCTTGAGAATAAAATCACTGGAAGCTGGGAACATAAGTGTCCCAACTGTGCCCAGATTTGTATTTCTGTTGTGCATGGGTTATGCCCTATAGACAAGCAATGTTTTGCCTGGGTCTCTGGTTGAAGAGCAGATCCAAGCGAGCATCCCATCCCCACTTGGTTCTCCCATTGGCCTCATCAGCTGTTCTGCATTTTAAGGGGAAACAGACTTATTTCATCATTTCAGGTTCAGTGGGCCATTAAGAGAAGTGATAGACAAATTTTGAAAATCTTGGAATTGATTCTGAATAAGCCGTCAAATATTTGCAGCTTACATAAATCATTAAAACATCTGGGATCTACAAAATCGTCAATAAATCTTAAGCAATATGGATTTCTCATGATTTCCTTTCCATGTCCAGCTTCTGTCAGGTCCAGCAACATTTGAAATGAATCTTTCTCACAGTATTTTGGCACATCTACTTTTATCCCTGGCTGGACTTTAGAAATGTACAATATTGGAATTTGAAAAAATAAGGACAGAACTACATGCTTCTAGACCTCGAAAGACTTTCACTACTGATTTTCTTTCTAGTCTCCTAAATAGTAGTGTCTTCACTATTCGAAAATCCTCGAAAAGGTTAACAAGGACACTCCATACCAGTTCCCTTGGTTTTCTTTTTTCCATGGTGTTTTTTGTTTGTTTGTTTTCCCCACAAAGCAGATTGTTTTTCTCTATTCTATTATCCTACTTGCTTCTATTAATTTAACTTCATCTGGAACAATGTCTTCTTTTCACAGGCAGCCCTAAAATTTAAAGATTTGGATAATTTAAATGAAGAAGCCATGTGAAAACAAAGGACAGCATAGCATGGGTGAATTAAAATCTTTGAATATTATAATTCTGAGTGAGTTTAAAATATCTGCTGGGTATTTCTTTCAGCTTAACGTGGAAGAAACATTTCTTCATGAAGCTTGCAGATATTCCCGGGACTAAAGTGACAAACTGAAATAAAGCACCAGCAGGATCTGGTGATTTAAGCATTGTAGTGAAGATAGAGGGAATGGGTCTTTCCCTCAGCAGTTTCAGGAACCTTTTCAGCTAAATCACTGTTTTTGGTTTTTAAGAGCAAAGTGCTGAGAGTTTGAGGAACAAACATTGTAATATAAAAGCATTATTTTTCTGCAGCTATTTTTTATAGAATATAATAGATTCTCCTTTAAAGCAAATTCTTTTAAGAATGGAATATGAATGACAAAATCTCCAAAGTAACCAGTTTTTTTTGTCTATAGAAGTGTAGACTTCAACAGCTATCATTCAAAGGTCTCTATGTATCATCAGCTCCATTTTACGGTTAGAATTCTTAAAAGTAGTTGAATCTATTCTTTATTTTTGAGCACATGTCTATCCGTCTTCATACTGCCAGCAGCGTAAGCACCTCCTTAACATCTAATGGTATCAGCATGTGATTAAGCATGGGGCTAAGTCCTTCGCAGAGCTGCTTAAATGAGACCATGTGATACATGACATAATTCTGTAAAGCTGTTAGATGTCTGCCTCCTTTTTACCTCAGAAAAATGTTATTCTATTGTTGTTGGTGAGTTCACACTTATCTATAGGGGCTCATGATAAAGAGTGAACACATCATTTCCCAACCGCCTTCACGGTTGAAACCACCATTGTCAGAAGGTCATTTTAGTAGGAAGCAGCTTTCTTCTCATTGCCGGCAGCTGAGCCCTTAGCACTGTCACCTCTTCAGCATAGGTTAAGATATAGGCTCTTGGATGCCCTGTTCTCTGTCACTCATCCTCCTGCTCCTGCTGCCAGCCTGTGTTGAGGCTCATGAGCTGCCTGTCCTCTTCCCTGAATCAGTTTAGCTCGTGTCACTTAGTGAGTTGAATCAGCTCAGGAGTTGACCCAACAAGATGGTGGGAGCCCATGGGCTGGAGCAGGAGGTGGTGCTGGGAGACCACCATCCCTTTGAGACAGCAGCAACAGATGAACTTGACTGTACCATGAAACTGTACTCTGAGGTGCTTTAATGCTTACATTTATGCACGACCCTGCACATAGGCTGTCTCTTCAGTCCTTTGTATATGCTTGATGCCTGAAAAGGGAAGTTGGAGAACCTACGTGATGCACAGTGACCCAAACTGGTCCAACAGGAGAACCTAAGCATACTGATTTTGAAACATGATCTTTCTCCCAAGTTTAAGCCTCTCAAGGGATGTGTCTGTTTACTGGAGATCAAGGCTGAGATAACAATCTCCTGAGTATAGCCATTCTTTCAAAGCACTCAGCAGGCTCAGCTTTCTTTTTTTGGTGGTACCAGGTCATCTGCACAGTTGTGAGGTGTGAGAGCAAGAGGCCCACGCTCTGTGCAGCCTCTCTGTGAGGGTCCGTCAGGCTGTTCTGCACAGGTACAGCTCCCCGCAGTGCTCTCTGCACAGAAATGCAGGTTCCAGGAACCAGAAAGAGAGAGTTAAGATGAAAAACAAAAACAAATGTCAGAGAAAAGTAGGTTTGGATTTGGTACATCTCCAGATAAAATTATTATACAATTAAGAAAAGCCTCAGTCCTGTACACATGCTTAATTTTATACACTAAGCCTATTCACCACGTAAAGCTGAACAAATGTGTAAGTGTTGTCAGAACTGAGGTCCGTCACACTAGTAGTAGATATGCATGCTGTTTCCATAAGCCACAGCAGCAAATGCATAATTTAATAAAAAAGACTTTTGTTCGTGTCTATTAAAAGAAACCTATAAATCCTCCAAATGGTACATTTAGGATTTGGTCCAAAAGTTACTTAAGCCGATGGAAAAGCTGTTATTGATTTTAATAGGTATTTATTATATTTGGCTATCCCTTCAGCCGTCACTCTTTCCCTCTCTGTCATCTCAGCTGAGTTCCAGCCCCATCTCCTGTATCTTACCACTATGTGGACGGCATATGTTGTTTAAATGAGAGATTTGTTCATTAGTTTATGTTTGAGCCATGCCAAGCACGTCCCAATCCTAACTGAATGCTAAGATGATGGTAATAGACGACATAATTACAGTAATAATAAAATACTGTGTTCAGCCGTGTTATACACCGTGTTATTCCACAATCAACAAAGACAAGGATCTGACATACTCACAATGGGGAAACATAGATCTAAGCAAAAGCACTGGTGTGGATATACCCTCCCTATTTTATTGTAACCTGTTTTGCTATTGAGAATAACTGTAAGTGCTAAAATTATTTGTTCTGTGTTAATTCATTATTTCTTTACCCTTGGAAAGAGCTGTTTGAGTAAATCACTTTTCTGAATGGTTCTTCTGTTTTCATGAGACCATGCAAGCACAACCCGGGGATTATAAAAACTTGACAAGAAAGATAAGAGTTCATCCTTTATTTTTCAGGTATTAGCTCTGCTTTTATAAACCTAAAACAAAGCTCACAAAAAAGCTTGTAAAATTTTGTTAATGTTTACTGCTTTTCGCCCTGTGTGTTTGTTGAGACTTACAAATGAAGCAATTTGACAGGCGTTTTTATTTTTCAGTTACTCCAAGTATGAACTTTAGATGACAAGGGAGTTTGGGTTTTGATTCAGCAGCTCGTTGCTGAATTTTGAGCAAGGGCATGTGTTTAAAAGCCTTTAAAATTAACCTATTTTCTTAAATGTTTTTACCAAGCGAATCTAGCTAACCTTTCCTGGAGCTATCAGCTTAAAATTCATATCAGTGAGTAGCTTCTAGGAGGCTGTGCCTGTACCTTGCTCTTTGGTGACCATTCCATGCTGCTCCAGAGCAGCACTCCAAAATATCCTGCGTGTTGACCAGGGAACTTCCAAGCCTATTTGTACACATAAGAACCTCTGAGGACAGGACTTTTGTCTTAACACAGATTTTCTCTGAAGCTTTGGTGCCAAAGGGGAATTTCACTATGTCCTTGCCTGAAAGGAGCCCAGTTGTCTGTCCTTTCCGAGCCAAAGCGGAGTCATGCTTTGCTCTTAAAGTAACTGCCAGGGGTGACAGTATTCCTGAGAATGCAGGAGACCTGGGCTCAGCTCCCACTTTTGTGTGAAGTTGCTGCAGTCAGCATCTATCACCGCCTTGGGACCACTGGGCTGCTTCTGCTAGGTCGGGGAGAGAGGGTCACTCCCACAGCCACCTTGCTCTGGTACTCAGCAGGGAAGAGAGACCTGGATGCCAATTCCTGCTTCATAGCTTGTCCTACATTTAGCAGCCAGTGGATAAAATAGCCTCAAAAATCCCTTGGGACCGTGGTTTCTCTCCTACCTCAGGGAGCAGCATTACCGGTAACTCAATGTTTGCCTCTTTGGACTGATGTCTGAGGAATTTAAAAAAAAATAATGTGCTAATGAAGCTTAAATATCTCTACAGATGAGTGGCAACTGAGCAGGGGTTTTCAGGATCAGAGTTTTGGATTACCATCTAACAGAAGCAGCTTTAGCTGCTTCTCTTTTGGTCCTGCTCAATTGCATCTTTCAGCTCCCACTAACATAAAGATAAAGTGAAGATATTGTTCTCATATAGGATTGAAACTTATATGGGCCAGGAATGTCAGGAGAAGATAACAAACAGAATTCATAATGTGAGGTAATGAATTAAAGTAGCTGAAGGGAGGAGGAAAAAAAAGAAAAACTAAAAAGAAAAGCATCAGGGATTCTCCCTCATCCTGATTTTGGCAGGTTGGGCTTTGTGAATGTAAGACAGATTCCTCTTTTTGAAATAAATTTGCTGAAAAGTCTATCATAATCTGCAAAACAGTTCTAAAGTATAAAGGAGGTACTTCCAGAGAGCTCAGAAAAACTGGGCAAAAAAGAGGTGAAGAGGTGATGCTGATATTTTAATGAGCATTTTTCTCTTAGTTCTGAGAATAGCTGCCATGTACCATTACTTTTCTGAGAGCACAGAACAATTTTTTGTCATTTGATCACTATTTTTCTCACAGCCAGAATGAAAGATAAATAACACACACACACACACGCGCGTGCACGTGTGCAGAGCCTCTCTCTCTTTCTCTCTGATAGTTCCCTAGGGAATTCCATCATACCTGAGTTTATGAGCCTTGGATCATCTATGGCCGGTGGATTTAGTAATAAACAGAGTGGAAATGTTCTTCATCAGAGTTCAAAGTAAATTTCTACCAGCCCCTGCCAGACGTTGCTTCCCCCTGGCCCCTCAGCATTTTACTGTAATGACTTCCTTTGAATGGAAAGAATATAGAAAGGAAGGCAGCTTGCACATCTTTAAAATGTGTCTTGAAATATTGCAAGCGCTGTAAATGAAGAGTGTTCGAATGGGTTTATAGTGTGGCTTTTCAGGCTCTTTTGCCATGCTGGAAGCACGGTGCCTGGCAAGCACATGCAACATGGCAAGGTGTGAGCCTGAGGGCTGCGTAAAGGAGCTATATCTCTGTATTTAAAGCAACTATTGTCTGTTACAGTCTTTGTTGGAAATCAGACTTTGCCCAACTGAGGCAGAAGACCCACCTTACCAACTAATAAAATGCTGTGCAATCCCACTAGACCTAGCACACCTATACATACAAGAAGCAAGGACGACCAGCACTGAGCTGAAGCTAAATTCATCTTCTAATGATATTCAGAACTTCTAAGAGCTCCCCACTATCCTGGATGTGGACAGGTTTAAATGTCTTCATTAGTTTTCAGATATTGGATATTAATAATGGACTTCATTTTTGTCAACCGTGTGGTGAAATCATAGCACTTAAAGGAACAAATGTTTTAAAACACTGACTGGACCCAAAGGACCAGCTTGATTATTTTTATCCAAGGTATAAAAATACCAGACATGTATTTTTATCTCCCTTTGAAGGAATCTATGGACTGGGGGTAGGTTAAAATACTTTCAAAGAATCTTAAGAAGTGAGAATTATGGGCACTTCAGAGAATTACCTATATCCCTCTAATAAATTCTCATGAGGTTTGTCTGAAGATGGTGGTGGTTCAGAGAAGGCCATAAAATGCCTGGGGGACATCATAGTAACACTCTTCTCCCTTGTGACAACCGAGGGGATAGTGGGGAGCACAGCAGAAACAGTACACATGAGGTAATACCCCCCATCAGACTGCAGATGTGTGAACTAGTTTAAAACTTTTATTGGGGCTTTTATTAGACTGTGATACAGTCCCAGCCTCTTTGCAGTTGCCAACGTAGCCAGTTGCTCGCAAGTTATAACAAATTAAAAATACCTAATGCTCAAGCTATTCTACACTTAGGGGTGGAGTGGGGAGTCCCAAACAGATAATATTTTGGATGGCTGTACAGCCAGGTTCCTCCTGTGCCTTGTGATCCTCCTTCTGAGAGCCACGGCATCGCCCATGGCTGCTTCGCTGCTTTGGAATAGCTACAGAGGTTCAGCCTAAGGACCAATCTTCTCAAATCCTTGCTGATGCTGTAATTGCTCTTTAAAATGTTGATAATCTAATGGTTGGGTAGTTGGGTTTCTTTTTAGTGCCAGTTACCTATTTAAATGACGGCTTTGGTACACAAAGTTTTATTTCAATCTAAAATACATGAAAACTTAATTACCAAAAGTTGTCTCATTTATGTATCTTGTTGCTGTCTGAGTGAAGCAGTCCTAACATGAGTTGACGTGTCTCCATGAGTGGCTTTGGTCTCTGTGACTTCACTGTCAGCCAGAATGTTCAGCTGCAGCAGTGGGTGATTGATGGGGAAGGGGTGTATGAGGGAATCACCACTGAAGTTGATTAAATCATTGAAGATGATGAAAAACACCAGCATATAGTCTCAGGCTCAAAAATTCATAAACCTCAGGCTGATGGAAGCTAGCAGGATATACTGGAGAAGCACTATGGTATCTTCTCAATGTAACCACAAGCTTCTGCGGGAGATGGGAGAGCAGAGTAAATGGACTCCTGGGCTCATCTATTATTACATTATCGTCTTCTAGGTATTAACAACTGAGCTGAGCACAATCCAGTCTGAAAGTCCTTGGATGGCTATGACTTCATGCACAACTATTAAAGCATTGTTAAAGAAAAGAATTAAGAACTCTCCAGATGTTCTTAAAATTGGATAATTCAGTACTGTTCAGCCCAGACAGATGAATATGTCTGATTTCTGAGTGGAAACTTAGAACAGGCACAGAAGGACAGCTAGAGAGCATCACAACAGACAGGAAAAGATGGTGAAGAGAAAAAAAGAGGGTGGCAATGCTTGCAGGAATCATCATCCGGACATGTATTCTTTGGTCTCTGGGCCCTTTCCCATGCTCAGGGAGAATTAATTGCTCCAAGTATCCATCCCTTTTCAACCCTGACGCTGGCCATAGTAGCAGGAAAAAAATGCATCCCCTGGGCCCATTTTTGCATTTACTTCAAGCTTTTTATTGTAAAAGGAGTGCAAACTGGCTTTAGTATAAGTGAGAATTAAGTGTTGCACATATCGTTATGAAATCACAGGGGACCACAGTGAAATCTGATATATTACTACACACATTTGTTGAATCAGCTCCCTTTAGAACCTGATTATCTTTTTAAACAAATTTTGTAAATGAGCTGTAATATTTTATATCCACTCAAAGCTTTTCAGCCCAAAGCACTTAACAAGCTTAAAGACCTGGAGTGGGAACCAGCTTTTGTTCTGTGTGCGGACAGCACCTGGCACAATGGGAGTCAGTCCCTGAGTCAGGTTCACATGTGTTGCTAAAATAGCAATACCACTAATAGTATGAACAGGAGAATGGAAATACTGACATTTCTGGGTCAAAAAATATCAGACAAAGAATGAATGAGGCAAACCTTAATTTTGAAATATGGAGTTACTTAAATTAACAAGGATCCAAGCTAAGGAGATTTAGATTTTGAGGTCTGATCTGAAAACACACGCTGTTAACATATGCATCAAAGCCTATTTGTGATACAGTCTATTCTGTCAAAAACAAATATTTCTAAATAAGGTGAATAAGACAAATGTGAGGATTTGATCAGTAAGTCACAATACAGGTATACACACCTATTTACACCACATATGTATGCATTTATAGACGTTGTATAGGACTTGAAGAGTTTCTGACCCCATTTTAAAATAAACTAAACAAAACAACTATGCTGTATAAATATGTAGTATTTACTTCTACTGTTTGGAAAATAAGGGTGGTTTCTTACTGATATTCTGATTAAATGCTCTTATCAATACTTTGTCCCAACTCCCAAATAACATCTGTGAGCTTCTCAATAGAAAACTGAAACCTCTAACCCTCTGTTAGCAAGCTTAGTGAGTGGATTATATAAATAAAGGTGGTTTACATGCGAACTCAGACATTTGTAATTGGACCACGCTGAGTGGTGGTGTATGGTCTGTTCTCTGACTATTTTCTGCTTTGGTGACTGGACCGGTAAGTTGAAGAATGTAATAAACATGGGCACTGTTTGAGGAGGTAAGAGGCCACTGGATGTCATTATTTCTCCTTCTTTGAAACTGGAGCAAGTCTTCCCTAGGGGTGGAAAATATGGCTATTGCAGAAGGCAGTCGAGTTTGATTTTGAATGTTCTTGGTAGTTTGGAATGCTCCTTCTTAATTTAAAATAGCTTTCCAAAGTCAGACTTCTTCATGAGTCAGTGGAAACATACACATCCCTTTGCAAACGCAAGCAAAAACTTTGGACGGCCTAGTTTTGGTACAAATTGGTCAGGCTTCAAATGTTTCAACTAATTGGATGAGCCTTTCAACCCTCTAGGCTGCTCAGACATTCACATTGTTCTCTCTGAGCCTTCCCTCCCCGGTGACTTCAGAGCAGCCAGTTTTGTGGTAAAATAAAAGTAGACTAGAAGCTAAGCAGAGACTTAGTCATAAATGTCTCTGAGCATTTGAAACGTTGTCATTAAGATTATGGAGTCCTTTCCTGCAGCCACCAGAAGCCCTTTCAGTTTGAGTGAAATAGTGGGCACATAAGCAAGATGTGAAGTACCAAAATACCAAGTATCACTTGTTACTGCACAGGCATTTCTCTAGAAAAAACACCTGTAAGCACTACTGGTGGATACGTTAAAAGTCAGGATTTAATTTTAAGTCTTATTTTTCTGGTCTGAGATATCAGTACATGACAGGAGCTCAGATATTTCTCCTCTGTTAATGGCTCCCAGCACTTGCCCTTTAATTACCAGAAAATTGGTTCCTTTGCTTCCATTATCATTAGTAATAATCTTATCAGTTCCTGAGACTAAGCACTGATAAAGAAATATTTTCTACATGTTCCTTATTTTTATTTTCAGAGCTGAAGAAGTGAGTTAGATTATATTACGTTGTGTAGAGCAATATTACTGCTTTTTACATTCCACGTCCTTTTACCCTGTCTATTATAACACCGTACATATGAGATGTATCTACATCGTGGCCACTGAATAGCTATCTGTCAGTAATGGCATCATTTGACAGTATGGGTTAGCACAGGCATAGCTGAAGGATAACTTTGGTCCACAGACTTTCCATGTTTTGAAAGATAACTCAGCTTAATACCCAGACCTGGCTGAGACGAATGGATTGGCAATAGCAAGAAACAGCTACGTGTCTGTAAAGGAGGGACACTGTGTGGAGAAGTAACCTAACAATTTTATATAAATGCCTAATAAAGGTGAACTGATCTTGAACTCTGTCCTGTTGCTTATAGGACTTCTCACTATTTAGCTCTAAAATCAGAAAGCCCCAAAGAACCTCCTAGCTTGCCTGCATTGCCTACCTACAACAATACTGTATTTATACTTAGTGTTTGATCTTCTGAACAAAGTCATACATATTTGATGTCTGCAGAAAGACAAGAAGTTTTGAAGGTAGAGATTCATGGGTTTATTCTCATTTTGTAACAAAACATGAGGTACACAAGTGAGATTTGAAAGTACTTATTATCATTGTGGGCTATGTGAAGGCATAAGAGACCACACCTGCGCTGAAAAACCAGGGGAATTAGGACAGAATTACTCAGTATGGAAATCGTGCAAGCAAGAAGGAAAAGCATAGAAAAAAAAACTATTCAGAATTTAAGTAAATGTCTAGGAGCACTAAATTTGAGATCATAATTTTAAGAGCAGATACTATATTTGACAATGCTAACAAATTGATCATGAGCATATAAAGAAATTTCTTAAATGGCTTTATTATCTAACATTATATGCTAGATAGCATATCTAGAACTGCCAGAACTATTTTCCTCGTTGCCAAAGATACAGCCAAAACATTAAGTTTGGGGTTAGTAGGTTCTTTCACTGCAAATGGAAAAACATTTCTTTAATGTATTATTTTTCCTTGAAATTTTTCACAAGGAATAAAACCCTCTCCCAACCAGCTCCACATGTGACTTATTTGAGTTAAACTGTGTGGAATTAAATCTCAACAAGGGACCAATCTGAAATCTATAGAAATCTCTGGGACACTTTCTATTAATTTGAGTAGTCTTTTGATCAGGCCTTACATGAAGAAACACATTTATGAGTCCCATAGATGGAGCTCATTAAAATATATTTCCTTTATTTTACATGTGTAATTGAAATTATTTTATATTTTATAATTCCCTATGAAAATATTTTATTATAAGTTACATAAAGATAGGGAAGTTCTAGTGATACAGGAACCAGGACAAAGACATTTGCTGGTACTAATAAATATTGTTCTATTAGATGTTTAAGAAAGCCTGCATTATTTGCAATAGCAAAAGATAAAGGCATATTTTAGCTCTTACACTCTTTTCAACAGCACAAATGTGATCATCACCTTTTAGGTACATTTTATAAATATGATTTAGTAAAAAAGTGGTTCAGCAAGATCCACTGGGGAAAGCAGGTTAAAGGTATCCAAAGTGTTTTACATGAATAAACCAAAAACCTCCCAACATCCCAGCCTTAACTCATGGCATTGCTAAATATGTCCAAAACCCTTGTGCAAAAGATGTGTGCCATCATGCGAGAGGAAAGGTCCTCAGCCTCATGGGCAGTATTTTTGTGGAAAACAGGAAAATGGGTTTTCTGCCGTAGTCTAACAGCTTAAGACAACTAGTAGCACAATATGTAAAGGCCCGTATGTGGCCTTCATACGTGGCAAGGATGGAGATCTTGACTGTAAAATGGCAACAGGGGCTGTTGCAACCTGAGTGCTGACAACCTAAAGTAAAGTCATGGAGAGGAAATTATGTAAAAGTGGATTTTTTTTTGCTATGTTTTGTTCCTCCCTGTCCCTCAGAGCTACCACAGTAGGAATGTGTTGCTCAGGAAGGGAACCTGCATTATTGTTTGATTTCTGTTTTCTGCCAAAGGCACTGGCAGAAATGGAGGCTTTCCTGCTATAAGAGAGAGGAGTTTGCCAAACTTCTTATTTTTTCTACTAATTTCAGTGTAAGAGAACTGTATGATAGTACAGAATGTTTATGTACCTGCCATTTTATGATTGTTTTGATAGACTGCCTTTTGCAAACAACGGTTATTTATAAAGTCCTGAAAACCAATTCAAAGCTCATGAATAATACAAAAATTGCTAGTATTGTTATAAAATTTGCTTCATAGAAAGAAAAAATCTTGGCAAATCCTTTGAATTTGCATGCCAGAAAACTGTTAGTCACAATGTTAGGGGGATCAATTAAAAAAAATAATTTCAAAATAGTTTAGTATCAGAAATGCATGATAGTAACAGGACTGCCATTAAATGAAAATCAAAAAGAGAAACTGACTATAATTGAACAATCCAAAACCAGAAGACAGAAAACAACTTTCCCCCCCCCCTCCCCCCCCCCCCCCATTGATAGTCTATTTAATGTCCATGGTGAAGCTTTTTTGGCAAAATCAGAATTTCAGCCCCTCAGACAATGATAACTGGGAGTGATTCATACAAGCTGCACACAAATAGGGATTAAGCATATACATGAATCTTTGGGGAACAGTTTTAAATTAATCATTTCATTCAGCCTTTGTAGTTATCAAAGCAACAGTTACAGGGAAATTTAATTCTGGTCAATTTAAAAATGTTGGCCTTTATTCTCCAAATGGGTGTATCATTTTGTACCTCAGTGATCCACAGTCTTTCTGTTGACGTAACAGAGTTTGGATAGGGCTCAAAATTGACATGTGGGGTAAACTAGCCTTGTAAAGAATACAACTTTTTGGTTGTTTTGTTTCTTTTGTTAAGGTAAGGAATAAAACTAACTGGGTCTATATGTGGTTACAGAAAAAAAAAAGTAAAAGATTTACAGTTTTTCATAAGTTAAAAAAGAGTAGAGAGAGTTTAGAGGCTTACTTGATTTTTTGAAGTGGAAATATTTATATGATCTATGTGCAAACTATTCTTAAGTTTAAGTAAGTTGAATTGCAAATAAAGAAAACAAGCAGATTTAAAGATGCTTTAGGTGTTCACAGTGACCAGATGTCAACATTCAGCTGTTACCTATTCTAGAAACACCAACTTGCAATATATTCCCTATTTAATACCTGAAAGTACATGATTTTATCTTTGTCTTATCTATGTCACATTAGAGTGACTTATACTCACGTTACTTGTTATCATTAAGGCTTTTTTACCACTATTAATGTATCAATAGATTTTTTTTTGTTGCCACCCTCTACATCTGAAATGTTAACAGAGACAATATTAGAAAAAAGAAACAAAGAAAAAATCCTATATTGAAAACAAATATGAAAAGGATACCTTTCTGGACCAAAGCTGTTGTTCCACTTCAACTTAGAAGTGAGAATTAATATCTAAAATATCTAGGATCTTTGAAAGAAATAAACTCTGAAGAATTCTAATGTGCCTAATATAAACTAAAAAAGAAAAAAATCCTTTGAGTCTTTAAAATAATATTAGTTTTGCATGTCAGTTTTTCTTTAACATCAACTTTTTTGACTGTTTTATTGAAACTTCAACAGACAGTAGCTTATTTTTCCACAGACTTAAGCACCTGAGATTTTTGGCTAATGGATATAAGACCAGTAAAATTTCCTATAAAATGTAACTTTATATGAGAATTTACATGATGTTTATAGAATATATTCCAACCTTTGCTTTTTCAAAAGCAAACTTCTTGATATTTGTAGGAAGAACATCAGCTGCATTGCAATGCAAAAGTGAAAATGGTCAGCTGATGAGTATAAATAAATGGAGATGTTTTCTCTGGAATCACTATTTGCTTCCTGAATATCTGTTTCCCACTTAAAGATCAATAAATACCAAGCAAAAAACTTGGTGAAATCCTTTCGGTTGCTTTTAATGAGCTAAGGATTAGACCTTAAATTGAGGACAGAGATGAACAAAGACGTTTTTAATGAGAAATTTCTGGACCAGTGATTCTGCAAATTACTGATATGTTTATTCTTTTTACTCTTTGTTATGCATCATTTTAGCAAAAAGGCCCACCAGTGGCTATAGATTCACAAATATTAGCTAGCTAAAGGCTGGTCTACAATGCAGTATACTCATCTTAATGAAAATGAGTAAGGATAGCATTTCAGAGCCAGGAATGACAGAAATGAAGATACACCAGTACTGGATTCATCCTTCAGAAGAAAACAAGCCCAGTTATCCAAAATAATATACTTCCTATAAATTGTCTATTTTAACGATCATCAAGAAAACACTCATTTCAGATAAGATCCTCCTCAAAATTAATTACTTTCCATCAGTTTGGGTTTCTAGCCCAAGATTTTACTCAGGAAGTGAGAAATGAGATATCAAGCTCTGTAACAGAAGACAGCATTTCAAGATACTTTGCCATTTCTGCAAGTCATATGTGAAAGTATTCTGAAGAGAAGACACTTCAGCATTAATAAAAGTGTCCATCAACTGGATCTCCTACACAAAAGCTCCTGAATAAAAACAAAACATGTGGGGTTTCTGAAAGTAGGAGTGCTGTTTCCTTCCTTTTTTGTAAACAGGTCAACATTTTCTAAGGTTTCAACAATTAGACACACATACACCTTAATTTGAGTTTCAGTCTTTGCAGAAGTTAAATGGAGATTTAACATTAAATTCAATGGGGCAAATTTAAGCCATTACTTTCGGCTGATACATGTCTACCCTTGTTCACTGCAGCCTCAGTTTGCAAACAGACATAAATAATTTCTGGGAAACAAGCATCAGAATAGTATCACCCAAAGGAATTGTTTTGGCCTTGCCTCAAATCTGGTCCTGTAAGATGGAGAGCACCAAATCTGGCATGCTAGAAATCAACTCGGCTCCCACTGATATTCAGGGATTTAGAAGGCAGCAGCAACTGCTTGTATCCTGCCAAAATCTTCCCATACACTCACACTTTTTGAGGTGCCTTAATTCAAATCTAAGAAAGGTTTAACTGATGCCCATCTGATTGCTTTCAGGTGATGGCTCTGAACAGATTTGGTGACCATTGCCTGGGTACTAATGGATAGGTTTCCATATAAAAAAAGCTATTAATAAATACTGTTGTCCTTAATGGTGAGGCAGTGGAATTGAATGCAATGTCCCTTTCTTTTTTCTTTCAGTGATGATTCCTTGAGATCTTGTCTCACATGTAAGTATCTTACAGCCCTTCTCTATGTATCTGAGATCTGAGTTCAGACATACAGGCAGTGAATGTGCCTGTATATATTTTCTCCCAATATATCTTAAATTTTGAAAGTGGTTCTGATTACTAGTTGAAGCTCTTAGAACTCTCTATGTGTCAGCGCATGGTCAAAAGTTGGTAGGTCAAAATCACCCCCAGTTTCTAAATAATAACTACTCCAAGAATTGGTTCAGAATAAAAATATGCAACCAAACTTCCCTGTTCCTGCAGGAGTAAGGAAAAAGGCCACACCAAAATGGTATGTAACCAGCACAGCCCCAAAAGTTGATTATTCCAAGATTCAAATCGTATTTCACATTAAGGAAGACCATACTACAAGGTTACTTGTCTCAGTTGACCCTTGCTGAATCCATCTAACATGCTGACCCTTGTTGTAGTTACCTCACAGTTTCCCAGAAGGGCTAAATCCCTGGGTACAGCTGAGGATCATCATCACAGGGCAACAAAACCCACCGTATTTCACTGTATCAGTTACTAAAGCTTTTCTTTTGCTTAGTGGACAATGCTTACTATTATTTAAGATCTGCTTGTATGTATTTGAGCAGAATGGCTCAATATGGTAATTGATCAGAAAGGGAGCTGGACTGGAAGATGCTCAAAGAGCCTTGACTCCTCCATGTTGAGGGCTATGTATGGACTCTGTCTGCTTCTTCATAAATAACATACACAGATAAAAGCACTTTATCCCTCAGCTGAAGTCAAAGGTCTGAGTAGGTCTTGAATTAGCTTTATGTCATAATTTCTCACAGTCATCCATCCCACTGTTCTGCTGTTTTCATTTAGAATGAATATAGGCTGTCCAGATTTAGTGTGTCTGCTTTCAGGAGCAGTGCACTTAGGGATTCCCTAAGCATGTGAAACAAATTCTCAGTACCAGTTTTTAAACAGGGATTGAGACCAAGTAATGGAAATAGCAGAGCCCATGGGATTGATTAAAAGCGTGTTGAGTTCTCTAACATTTGAAGCACAGTAATTAGAGCCCTATATGACACAGAACTGGAAAATCCAGTCGATCAGATGCTCACGTACATGGGCTTTCCTTACAGTGTTTAGCTAACACCAGAAATGTTCCTTACATGTCATGGAAAAAGCATTACTATTTAGGAACCCAAGATGTCGCATACTGAATTCACATTCCCGTTACAGTAAATTGCTGTTTATCTGGAACACGTCATACTGTTCTGAAAGTCTATCCAAGGGTCCATAGTTTATGTCTGAGCAGGCCATGGCGATTACACTCCTCCATGCGTCATTTGTTTCTCTCTGAAAACCATGCATCTAAGCTCTGCCCAAACGAAAGCGTAGGGGTTGCAAGGAAGGGAAAACACAATTATCCCTTTCCTCCACTCATGATGGGAAAGCTGATACAAGAGCAATAACCAAAAGCCAGGTCTTTCTTACATTTATTGTCACACCCATCGTAGCCAGTAACATTTCTGTAACAATAGTCATTTATAAAGGCCTGGCTTCTGTGGAAAGATTTACTAAAAGCCTTAAGTGGAAACTCCACTATAAAACCAACATGTTCATGGAAATTGCACTACAAAAGATATAAAAATAATGCACAAAAGTGACCCACTGATGCATTTACTGTAAAACCCAAGGGCTAAAAATAAAATAACCTCAAAACATAAAATGAGTACATTTTTTTCTTTCCTTTTTGAAACACAGAAGTAGCTCTAATGGATCATAGACTAAAAAAAGCATATTGTGATTGGAGCTAACAATATTTTCACATTCTGCCCTTCAAAGACTCAACTCAATTTCATTTTTACAAGACAGAATCTGGCAGTGTAATAAAAGGCCTCTTTAAAAATAAAAATTAAAAAAAAAGAAAGGAGAAAAAAAAAAAGGTAAGAAAGATCATCAGGACTGAATAATATTGACTGATTTTCTGTCATACTCATTACTTTAGTTGCTGAGTATTCAAATACTGAAAGAAAACATACCACTGTCTCCAGAGATGCTGTGTCCACAAAACCTCCTTCCGCTGGCACGATACAGTATCTGTTTAACTAATCGGGGGAAATTTATCATCCAGGATTTGGTGGGGTTGTTTATGGAGTCGTTAGCACAATGGCACTCAGCTCTCAGATATCAGCTGTGCTCTTCAGAAGATGAAATGCTGCAGCTGGTTGGGAAATGAATGAAGGCCAAAACCTGAGTTATAAAATAGAGAACTTCATCTGAAAAAGTTATATTGCTAGAATTTTGTGGATGTGTTGGTTGGTTTATTCATTTACTCATTTATTTACTTGTTCTTTCAAAATAATGAGCAGGTGCTGAAGGCTATAAAGAGGTGGTGTGCTGAAGCGTTTGCTGGTATTGAAAAGCCTTATAATAATTGCTTCTACACCTTGCTGCAAGAATATCACACTTTGCTAATGGGCTCATAAAAGAGCTTTTCCAAAGATCAAAGTAATCAAATGAATTCCTAGGACAATATTCAATTGCCTAAATTCTGCCTAGTACTCTGTCTCTGATTCCCCAATTATAAAAGTGAGATAACCATCTGAATTCTAAAAATATTCCAGCTTGCTCAAAGATGCCTGCCAAAAGTCTTCCTGAAACCTTGTCCTTGTAAAGCATGGCTTAAAGGAGAATTTTAGTAAAGCAGTCTAGCTCTTCACACATTTCTTATTATACAGTTAATCAACACTGACATTACAAGGATGAAGTCAATAATGTTTATAAAATGCATGGAAGATAAACTTTCAAAAGTGCTTTCATAAAAGTGACCAGCAGATACAGTGGCAGATGACATTCAGGTTAGAGAAATGTAAGGCAGTGCACATAGGAAAAGTAATCTTGGAACAAATAATTCTATAAAACAATTCTAGAAATCTCCACCTCAACATATGATGTTTAAAAGAAAACAGAACAAAATGAAAACCAAATAGAAAGCCAGGAATTATTAGGAAGATAAGGAATAGAAAACATTAGTCATCATTATGCCACTGTATAAATCCATGCTTCATCTGCCTCGTAAGTACTATGTGTGGTTCTTGTCTCCCCATCATGAAAAAGATGCAGTAAAGTTGGAAAAGGCTCAGGAAGTCCCTGAGCCACAAATTTCTGGAAAAGTATCCTGAGGCACTATGAATGATGGTACTCCTGCCTGTTCTCTGACTTTTTCTTGTACATCCCATTATCTATCACTCTTGGAGACAGTACAGTGAGCCGGCTGGACCTGTGGGCTGGCCTGGCACATAATTTCTTATGTTCTTGACATATTTTTTAAAAAAATATATGAAGTGGGAGGGTAGTTTGCCTTAGTCAGTGTGCTTGTCTGGGAGTGAAAAGGGAGGTGTCCTACTGCATACAGAAGAAAGAAGGTATTTTCACTACTGTTGGTACCTTGGTTTACCAGAAGACCAAGAGGTTTAAAACAGCCTGGAGAAGGCTGAGCACTCTCAGGGAAGACGAAACTGATGCTTAGGAAATATCTTAAAGTGTGTCCTTTTTTTCACCTGCAGCACATAAGCCCTGGCAGGAGTCAGCTACAGTCAAGTGCTCTTCATTCAGACCCTGAGATAACTAAAACTTATCTTATTCTGCTGACTGTGTAGAATGTTGGCAATGTAATAGGCAGGAGGAAAGAGGGGACAGAGTGGACAACATAACAGTGTGTGACTTTTTCTTTAGCGTTATGATTAATATGCTCTATAACAATTAGAAAGGACTTGAGTACTTCAGTGGGATTTCCTGATAAAAGGTTACATTGTAGGATGCTTACTAATGCAGCCCACACAGGGAGATGCTGCACAAAATCAAGAACCAGGGCTTCAGTAACGAAGTTGAGACCCAGCACATCCTTGGGAATGAACCCCATCTCTTGCCCTGCCTGGGACCTGTAGAGTTTGGGATCAGAACGACATTCCGAGTTGCAGACCTGATTCTTCCTTTTGTTACTTTTGACAAATCCCCGGTGGAACACCACAGCAGACAGAAAACCCCAAACCACAGAAACTCAGAAGAAACAGAATTGTGGTCACCCCACTGAACATGTTTTGATGGGAGATGAGCAGCTTCAGGGAGCACAACTTGCTGCACAACAGTTTCTCCCAGTATGTGTCACTGCTCAAGTTCAAAGACAAACACCCGAAGGAGCAGACTCTGATTTGCATGCCCATGGGGTCAATACCCACGCGTAGTCTAAAAGGACCTAAGAACACGCAATAAATAGTGCTGTCTTGTGGCTGTGCTAATGACATAGCTCATGTAATATCTCTCCATTTGGTGATATTAGAAATCCCATGTTTGCTTGCAGAATGAGAGAGAAACATGAAGATGCTTGTTTTTAATTTATTAGTATTATCATTCATTAATTTCCTCCACTGCAGCTAATGCCAAAGATGAAGGAAACCAGCATGACTATTTTTACATGCAGTCCTTTCTCCATATGTGAGACGACACTAGCTCTACAGCTCGTTCTATCCACACCATGGTAGCTCTTAATATCATACAGGACCTCTCTTACTGAGAAGGAAAGGAGCACAGTGCATTAGCAGGACAACTCCACTACAACACGCAGCTTTGCATTGTCCTTGCGTGCTGCTTTTGGTGAAATGGCAGAACACACAGGAAGCCACACCAAGATTGTCATTTATCAGTCACCTTTAAGGTTTACCCATAGAAATTAAATGCAACAAAAATCAGCTAATGGCTCATTGAATTCAAAGCCTTCTTCCAAAACTTTTATGAGGGTTTGCGAAAATTCTAAGGGCAATTATATATTGAAAAGCTGATAGGGAAATATTTGTTTTCAACTTCAGAAAATGTATCTGGCTTATACTTGGAAGCAAAAAGATTTACTCTTTACAAATGTTTAAATGCAGCCCATTTAACCATGAGTTTATTAATATTATGAAAGCACTGATAACAACCCTATAATCAATTTCAGTTAGGCATGAAGACAGATACTGATTGAAACCAAATTACTACACTTCAGTTCCTCTTACAGATGTTGTGCTGCCCAGGCAAAACATCTGCAAAACTGCCCTAGCAGGGCCATTGAGGATTTCCTTGAATGTCAAGGGATCCCTGGCAATCTGCTTTAGTCCTAATTTCTGCAATTTATTAGTAAGAGACACAGATGTTAGGCTAATGCTTGCATGTGCTTTGTGGGTATGAATCCTATCGCACCACTGTACGTACCATTACATTACATGTACATTACATGTACAGCTATCATTTAGTGTGGGTTTTAAAGTGGCTTTACAAATAATTGAAGCTGAATGTTTGTCCTGGACCAGAAGGGTTGTCATATATTTTTTCCTTGTCCAAGACATTCCCACTTGTGAGTAGTGTTTCTAAGAGTTCGGTCTTTTACAAAAATTAAAATTAGCCACACTCTTGTATAGTGCCTAAATATTGTAAAGGAAAATATTGTAAAACCACCTAAAAGGATGGTTATTTACATTGTTTCTTATTACTGTTAGCATTAAAGAAATCGATGAAGAAAATGTGAATCAACAAATGCCAACATATCAAAAATATATCACAGACCTTAAAGAAGTGAAGTGCTAGTAAAAAACAAGAAGCGGGGAAGAAAAAACAAGTCTGTAAAGAAGAGATGATTTGCTTGATGGGGGGCAAAATTCTCTCTCCTGTATCACAGAAAATCCTTGGGCAAGGAGTATTCTCCTCTGAAGTATCCTGGATCTAAGACTGCACAGAAGGGAGCTACATGGCCACGGGCCTCATTAAGGGGAACTCCAAGTGAAGGGCGATGTGCGAGTGGGAGTGGTGGTGACCCTCAGGTTTTTAAACTGAGCTGCTCCTACTCCAGATGGAGAAATTAGAAGTATATTTGTTGTACATCCTCCTGCAGTTGAGGGGTCTCAATTCTCTTGTCAGTGGGTAGGATAACTGCTTCGCTCTCCTCTTTTTCCATGGCAAACGAACTCACCAGAAGCGAACCTTTTTGCACCATTTCTTTTCATCAGTCATCACATCCATCCATCAGGTACAGAAACATCTGGACAAGCTAGTTAATGTGTAGCTGACTTCAGTTAATGTTTATAATTAAGCCATGAGATTCAACAAGCAGCGCATTTCTGAAGGATTATCACACACCTCAGGTGCAGTATGAGGCACCAGCCAAAAGGCAAGTGACTTCAGCTACTCAAAGAGTGCAATAATCCCTCAGAAATCTATTAACCGTGAGTGCCTTATAGCTATTATGGTATGGAAACTCCAAGGTAAAAAGGTCATACCTGTGTTTTTAATGAGACGTATTGACACACGTATGACATCACTGCCAGCCAACCAGAAATCACCATTGTTACCCAGTGTTCCCAAATCATTTTATAAGAGCCAAAAGTTATAAAGCAGTTTATGATGCTCTGAAAATTAAATAGATCACATATATTGAAAACTCATTAAAAAAAAATTAAAAAGATACCTTTGACATACAAAACATGTCTAGGTCTACCCTTTCTTCATGTCCATCTAAGTTCATAATATGAACAATTCAAGTGCTGGAATTGCTTAAATGCATGATATTAAGCACATTAATCATTACAAACTATACATTTTCAATAACATTTGCAGGATTTAATGAATACTTATGTCATGTCTTTCAGGATCACACTCCTGCTTCTGTTCTAGCACTGCTCCCAGCATCTTAACTGTATATCCTTGTCAACTGCTTGCTGAAAGAAATTGTGGTCACCAAAATGGGACAAAGTTGGTGTATTCCAAATGCCAAAATATATTTCAGTCCAGATGGACAAAGAGGAGGGAGAAAATCACCACACCCCACCCCACCCCAAAATCTCAGCTCATTGACTTTGGCCAAAAACATGTCAGGGATGACTCTGTTGTGCAGTACAGTAAACTCATCTAATCAAATGCAGCATGCAGAAACCTTTCCTGGTGTTGCTTAAATGGCTAGCAGTAGTTGTAATCACAAAGGTCAAATCAGAGAAAGGAACTTGTTTTTTGCCAAATGATAGCAAAATAGACATTTTATATATGATGATTTTTTCAGAGGACAGCAAAACTATATGCAGCTTTTCTTCAAAATTGGGAAACTTTCCTACTTACTAAAAAATGTCAATTTCCAAGACATTTATGTTACTGAACCAGTTGATGACTCCTGCTGTGCTAATGTGCTCTATTGGGCATGATGAAGGACCACTCAAATGTGATTTTTTTTTAATTGCATGAATGTGACTGAACAACATTAAGCATTCAGTGTATAATGGTTTGAGAAAATAAGTGGGCCTTTCTTTATGACTTGCAGAGTCAACAAATAGGCTCTGTCAGGCCAGTGAGAAAAAGTGAGTGACAGATCTAAGAAGCTTTTCGGACGAACACATTGATATTTGAATCTGCAGTTTCCACGCTCTAGCTGATGTCAGCCGTTGGGTGAAAGCCTAGATATCAGGTAGCCAAGACAAGCATCTAGCTGCCACTTAAAAGCTATCTCTTTCAGAGAAGAACTGAAGTAGTATTCTTTCTATGGCTGTGCCTGCCAGGCAGCAGACAGATGCCCGCTGTGCTCGCTAAACCTCCCATATTCTAGAGTGCAGTGTGCATTGCATGAAACAGAGCTTTAGATTACAAAGGACCACAGCAGAGGATAGACTCATGGATTTCATCCCCAATTCTTGAGCCAAGGGCATTAATGGAAATACAACATAAGTCAAAAGATAGAGTCACAAAAGCCACTTTGTTTTTGTAAGCAGCGATGACATTATGAAAGTACTGGTTGTAGAAAATAACCCTGGATCAAACTGATCACAAGTTGAGTCAGTTTAAATTACACAGAAAGTGAAACAAATGAACTCATAACCAAGATGTCTTTATTTCAGGAAGAAACTTCAGGACCTGAATAAACCCAGCATGTCAAGTCAACTGGACTTCAGTATTCCCAGATATCAGCATGGAGAAGTGCAGCACACTAGCACTCAAAACTTTCTGGAGCTTGCGACCTCAGGAAATGGAAACTTGCAGAGAAGAAGTCTGAAGGTGGTGTAGAACACTGCCAGATGGCTAACAGAAACAAGGGGATAGAAGAGAATCATGCTGAGGTAGACGAAAAACAACTGAAGAAGTGTAATGCATCCAGTTCAGGAGAAATGACTAACCTTCCCCCTTGAGCACTGCAAGAGCTGGCGTGTGAAACATCAACTCCAGCAGCAAGTGGTTTTGCTACCCCAGCATATTGCACAAAAAGTTTCCTTGTGATAGGACTGTAGCACATGTAACTTCAACTGAAGGATGTACAATAGAACCTTGTCCACCAAAGACATGAGAAAGCGGGCAATGGGTTAAAAACTGATGAAGATAAAAATGCAGCTTTCTGATAAGAAAGTGCTGTTAAATACAGGAAAAGTTAGGAGCCTCTGAGACATTTCATAGAATGTGACATGGGAAATCTTTAAAATCTAAAAGTAGAGTATTCGCACTGGAACGGGCAAATGGGTTCAATGGCCAGGTCTGGGCCCAGGGAGACCATTTTCTTCAGTTCAGATGAGCTTGGACCTTGCTGGTATTCACCTTCCACTGTTGCATGGTCCACAGATCGCTTTTTGTGCAAATGTCACTAACAGATCATCCACAGCTATAGTGAGCTTGGGCATGAGTGGAATTCTGGTATCTCCTTCTTTCTCTCTAATATAAACTATTTCGATTTCATCTGTAGAGTTTCACCTACTGCAAGGGACAGCAGACTTGCTGTAGGAGTATTTAGCTACAATGCACTATCAGAAAAGTAAACGAGATATAGTACTCCTAACTATTTCAAGCTACCATCAGAAATTGTATTTGTGAACTCTGTGGATCACCTTGCTGGCTTTCTCGGACAGGATGTAAAATTCAGTTTTGTTTTTTTTTTCTCATCCCTTCTCAAATACTTTTTATTTCTCTGGATACTCTCAAAGATATTATATGATAGTTGTGGCATGCCACTGTGCTACTCTTTATTAAATAATTGCAGATAATTCAAACAAGCATCTTCATCTTCTTTTCCATGTTTCCAAACATGAAAGTAATTTTCTAGAGAAACCTCATCAAACCTCCTTATATTCCTCCTTCAAAACTCTATGTTGTTCTGATGATGTTACACTTTGTTATCTCCTGTACAGATATGTTTAAAGACAACAGATAGTATTGTCGTATTTCTTTTCATGCCTTATTGATAGTCTTGTCTGGTACATATTCTGTGGGCTCTATATAGCAGGAGCCATCATTTTGATTGATAGCATCTGCAACAGGATCTCCTGGTTCCTACTGGAAAAATGCTCCTCTGGTCCAAGAAAAGAAAGCACACATTACTGTCTGCTAGCGAACTAAACCAAAAACTCCCAGGTAAAAAAGCAAAATACTGTCATTATCTGTATCAGAAATTGGTAGGAGACAAAGGTGGAACTTCAGATGATGGCCATAATTGCTGATTGCCTTTTGCTATTTTAAAGAGTGAAGTTACAATGCTACTCCTTATAGAATGCACAGTGAAACTTGACAGGCTGTCTCTGACACAACAGTATTCTATAAGTGTGGTATAGACCATATCCTTTCCTCAACATCTGAAGGGAAGGCTGCTGCAGTGATACCCGCTGCAGTCCTACTTTACTTTTCATAATAGGGCCACAGGCAATCTGAACCAGCAATTATGGATGTGTTCATGTCCTAAGAGCAGTATCACTGCATACGTGCCCAGTTGCCAAGAATTCAAACCATTCCTCAGTTTAAACAGGTCCGTCCAAACTCCCAAAATGCTGCTATGACTTGAACTGATAGAGGTTTTGTCATATTTGTCCTGATGTGACACAGCAGCCCTTCTGCAGATACACAAAGGGAATGTTGCTAATGTAAATATCCTCATATGAGCATTTATAGCTTGCTGACCTCCAGTATTTTCACTTTTTCTCTTGCCTTCCAAAAAGCTGCTTATCTAACATCTCAAAAGTCACCCTGGGATGGCTGACTTCAGTCCAGCAACCAGCATCCAGGATCTGATTCCACTTTCAGTAAAAGTGAATGCCTTTTGTTTAAAAACACAGCAACAAATCACAGTAAGTTCAGGAAACAGTGGCATTGCACACTTAAGATTTAAAAGGATGTTAACAGGCTGCTCTGTCCAAAAATCTTGAAATGGGAATCTATTTTGTAATGCTCTTCCAGATTCTAAATATATCCCAGCAAACACACATTACCACTGTGCCACCAATGTGGTTATTAAAGCCTTGGAATGTCTTTTATTATATTGACTCCAGCATTATTTCAGCATGCTGTCCCCAAAATAGTCATTCCGTTACCCTAAGAGGTAATTAGCAAGCTTGAGTTCTCTGGGCTGTTGTGATAATATGCTGATATTACAGAATTATACCCCTCGGATCCAGATCATAGTTGCTTACAATCCAGGCCAACCAATGAGATAAAGATTAATGTCTGTCAGATGAAAAAAGGCAGAATCACCAGAAAGGAAAATGTTATTTGGTTACCAGCTCTTCTGGGCATATCAAACACTGGCGATTATGAAAGCCAGTGGTCCTTTCGGGTCAACACAGACAATTTGCGGGTCCAGCTGAGGATGAGGTAGATATTAAATGCACAGGGTGAAATGCTGGTCACACTAACAAAGCTCCCACTGATTTCAGCATGGACAGGATTTCACTCTTCAGAACCATTAATTGCTCCAGCAGTTATCTGCACTTGTGACTCTGTAGGTTCAATATTCAAAATGAGACCAGTCACTAAGAGACCTTTAAAAATGAGACTTTTTTTTTTTTTTAAAGAGGAACTCTATAAAAATAAAGTATTTGACAGTGTCCATAAAATTGGAATTACTGTTCAGAGTAAAATGTAAGCTGAGGTGATAGCCAGAAAAAATGACTTATAAAAGGTTGCTTGATATGGAAAACAAGTGTCAGCTCCTTGCTGCCGTGTTGTTAATACATGAAAATAAAAGAAATCCTATAAGGTCTATGGGAGCATATTGCAGATGAGTAATATTGAAGGCACCCTCATAAAATGCATAATGCAGTTGGTAATCCTTAGCAGATCTCAGGGGGTTTCTCCCTTTCTTTGTCTGTTTGTTTTTTTTTTTCTTTTTCTTTTTTTCCCCTACTTTCCCTTCTCTCTCAACATCTGTTTTAGGTCACCCTTGAATCCTACCTTCTCCCCAGGAAAGCAACAGAATAGTGTTCTCAGCAGAGCCCCCCAATACACTCTCACACACACATTCTCCAAATGACAAATAATCTCCATATATCTTCTGGGAACAATAAAAATCCTTGGATGTGCTCCCAGAGCCCTCAGGAAGTTCAAAAATCTTTAGAGGGGGGCCCTGGATTGAGGTTTTATCTCTAGAATTTTACATAACAAACTTGGTAAGCATTGTATAACAGTTAATACATATTCAATGGCCAAGGGAAAAAAAAAAAAAGACATAAAAAATAACACTAGGGAAGGTCAAGTGAGTAAAAGGCCTGGTGTGCTGTGATCGCTTCACAGCGAGGGCTGGGATTCCTCTGTTTTATCACATTTGTGCCGTGCTCGACGGTGTTTTGGAGCTGCAGATGCTCCCAGTGATGGGATGTTGTGCAGGGGTGAGCTGCCGAAGCTCCAACAGGACTAACAAAGCTAAATGGTTTTCATGCACCCTCTTCCATGCTGAAGTTTCTTTTCCTTCCTGTGTTCTCTATATCATGTAAAGTTCCATGGCACCATCTCCACTATTTTGTCTGACACTTTTTTAACCTGTTGAAGTGACTATTTCCAACTGTTTTATTAACTGTAGTCCGAGACTGGTCAGCTGAGTCACACAGCACCACTATATGATTGAGCTACTAATACTTCTATAAAAAGATTATTTTCTAAAGATGGTTCTAATGTGCATGTTCTGATGTATATAAAAATACCCGTGTATGCAGATGCTTCAGGAGTGGCTCTGCATAAGAAAATCAAGCTACCTTTGTGCACTACCATGCAAATGGAAAAAAGAAGCATTGTTAAGGAAATCACACATCTTAAAAAGTAAACTAATGCAGCACTGGATCATTTACACATGGAAAAAGTAATCAATTTGTTCACTGTTGTTTTTTAGTTTGATGGATCTACTGATTGCAGAGATCATCTCATGAGGAAAGGACACCAGAAGATGACCATTCAGCCTCTGGATATCATAGAAATAATGAGTAAATGATATTCAGTCGCCTCATTCACACTAATATTCATGTCTATGCAGGCTTTTTTTCTACATTTTTCCTATACACTACAGGATGCAGTGTAAGGTTAGCCATGGGCCAAGACTGAAACTCTGTGAACTCTTGCAATAATATTCTTTAACCTCTCCAGTGAGTCCAGCCAAGCTCAAATCATCTCCAACAATAATTATTTCCAAAGTGTGACAGACAGTACTTTAATTTCTGGTAAATTCTTCTCCCATAGTCATGGTTATGTGTGATTCATCTTACAGTAAGTGAAGTGAATCACAGTACTGATAATGACATTTTGGTTGATCCTCCCTAAAGTATGGCAGGTTTTTTTGCACTCAATCATACCAATATTTAATGACAATTACTTTTAGTGTTAAAGTATGAAACAAGCTTGGGTACCAGCACTAGCTAAATGTTCTTATTGCACACAGAAGAGGCTAAATTACCCTGCCAACAAGCAGAAAAGTATTAAAAGGAAAAAATGCTGAGGAATTCCATAAGCATGGAATTTGTCCCCATATAGAGCGGGGGAGGCCCAGGAGCTATTTTATTGGGACTTAAGCCATAGCAATTTAACTGGGATTTAAGTTGTGCGTAGACCTGTGCTGGCTTCCTGCACAGAAGAGGCTTTTAACCACGGACATTATGAGGAAGATGTGAAGGGATTACAAGCGTTCTAGATACATTTCCATCCCCAAGGCTCAGGATATGAATGCACATGAAACCCACAACAAGGTAAATGAGGGTGCAATCCCCCTGTGCGTTAGCTATGTGGTTATGGTACACGAGCAGTAGATTTCTGCATCACCGCTATGTTTTAAACCAGCTATTGCATTCTCCATGCACCTCATCCCTTACTGCCAGATAAAACCAGACCCTGTCCCTCACCAAAACCAGCCTTTTGAGATGCAGTCAGTCGCTCTAGCCTTAAGACTACATTAAATGACTCCATGGCTTCCAAGCTGCAGCTAGTTTATGTGAAGCTTGGTCAGGGTGAGCATAAGGTTGTCTGTACTCACTTACGCAGCCATACCTTAAGATAGCCAAGCACAGGCTCTGCAAAAGCTGGTGTACAAAGCCAGGAAACCTCTGTACGATCTGGGCGAGGGACCGAGCGCTCCCTCAGCCGGCCTGCAGCCCTCAGCGGGCTGGACCCGTGGGATGAGGCCAAGGGTGTGAGGGGACCGCAGGGGTCACAGCAGCCCCCACAGCTGCAGCCCTGGGCAGGAGCGGCTGGGAGCTGCCCGGTGGGAAAGGGCCGGAGGGGCTGGCTGGTGGCCGGCTGGGTGGGAGCCCCCAGCTTTCCCGGGGGGCTGCGAAGGCCAGCAGCGCATGGGTGGCTAGTGTCAGGGCCAGCGTGGCCAGCAGGCCCGGGGCAGCGGTCGTGCCCCCATGCCCGGCACCGGTGCGGCCGCCCCTCGAATGCTGGGCTCGGTGCTGGGCCCCTCACGGCCAGAGGGACGCTGAGGGGCTGGAGCGCGGCCAGAGCCGGGCAGGGGCTGGGGAAGGGGCTGGGGCACAATCCTGCGGGGAGCGGCGGGGGGAGCTGGGGGTGCTCAGCCTGGAGAGGAGGGGGCTCGGGGGGGCTGATGGCTCTCCACAGCTACCTGACACGAGAGGCTGTAGCGAGGCGGGGGTCAGTCTCTTCTCCCAGGTAACAGCCTACAGGACAAGAGGGAACGGCCTCAAGTTGCACCAGGGGAGGCGTAGGTTGGATATTAGGAAAAATTTCTTCATCCAAAGGGTGGTCAGGCATTGGAACAGGCTGCCCAGGGAGGTGGTGGAGTCACCATCCCTGCAGGTGTATAAAAAATGTGTAGATGTGGTGCTTAGGAACATGGTTTAGTGATCGATTTGGCAGTCCTGGGTTAGTGGTTGGACTTGATGATCTTAAAGATCTTAAAGGTGAGACTGGACTTAATAAGCAAGTAACTGGAAAAAGGCAAAAGACCAGGTCACTGGTCTTTCTGGTGGTGATTTACACGAAACTACGTGTAGTTGGAGCATATTAGACATTTGGGAGATTTATTGAGAAAAATATATCCATTGAAATTGCCAGATCTAAATTTTGGGGGACATGCCAGAAATTTAAGTGCCTACATCCACTTTGTGAATTTAGTTCTCAGGATACATGTGAAACGGTTACAGCCATTAGTATGCACCATCATGGTTAGAAAGAGAAATTTGCCTAAGACTCAGAACAAAACACATTTGCTTGGAAAACAGCTTTCCATGAATTTTACTAGTTCTAAAGAGAATATATACTGAGCTTTGGCCTTCATAACTCTGGAAATCTTTTCACTTACTAATATTGACGTGCAGCTTCTGAAAGGTTTAGGGTCCTAAAGGTCTTACTAGGTGCCTAGGAGAACTTTTACAAAAGAATAGGCAGATCAGTCTTTGGTTTTCATTCATTTTAACTGAAGTTAAGAATAGACATAATTCTACTTAAATCACCAGTATCAATCATTCTAAAGATGACCAGACTTAGCTGACTAAAGTAAAATCATTAGAACTTAACAGAGAAATTATTTTCTATTAATTCTGTGTGATAAATGTTAGTGACATTTCTGGGTGAACTCTGTTTTTAACTAGTTTTTAAAAAAAATTGAAAAGGCACACTCAGTGTGCTTCTGGGGTACTTTTGTAAACTAGAAAATAGGCTCAGCAGTCTCATTTCTTAAACTTATTTAACACAGCTACTGAAGCAGAAACTTATCATGCATGAATGTGAAGCACAGTCATTTGACTTTGACTGGTGCATACCTTTGAATACAGAGATAAACTGTACTGAGTCATGTATGGTATGTTTTTCTAAGCATTATAGCCATGCTCAAAGATCAAATTTCTGTCTCAGTTTCAAAACTTCAATTTTCTGAATAGGAGGTAGACTGTATTTTTTAATTTTTTAACAAATTAAAATCAGTTCAAATGTGCTGGCTTCAGCATACAGGATATATATTGTGTAGCTACTTTTTATTGCTACCTCTTTTTTTTTTAAGGATGTAGACATGCTTATGAAAGAGAAAAACTTGGATCCCCGCACCAGGCAGCAAGGCAAGAGTGATGCTCTCTTGCCTAAGGTGCTAGACTATGATTAATGAAATCCACACTAAATTATTCACTTCTCTATGAACATCTCGTGTCGTCATTTAATCTCATAGTGCCTCAGTTCCCCATTTACAAAATAGACATAATATTTCCATACTTTAATGGACCCCAAGAGGATTTTTTAACTGGCTTCTTCTTTGAAATGCTCAAGATTTTAAGTACTGTAAATGAATCAGCTTTATTTATGGCTGTGCCATAAAACTGCTTTATATATCACTATGTAAGAGGAAGCCAGAGTTCAGCCAAGTCAGCTGAGGATGGGATTTTTGTATGGAAAGAAAGTCAAGCTGTGGTGGCCACAAAGGTCTAGTAAGAAAATAAGGGATGAGAAGAATCTGGGCTTCTACTTTTCTATTGGCTTTAGGTTTGTGGTTTTTATTGGTTTTTGGTTTGGGGTTTTTTTTTCATATTTAAAAGTTTCCTGAACTTTTGCATAGATGCTTTTTACTCTGGAACCAGTATATCACAAATAACAAAATAGTAAATGTTGACTCATGTTTACAAGAGCTTCAGTTATCACAAAAAGGCTGATTCTGAAAGGGGAAATGTGGCCTAATTCCCATGAAGAACCTTACCAGGTTCAAAGGGTCTTCTCTGGAGAAAGACCCCTATACCAAGCTGCTGACATCAGCTGAGTTTGGGCAGCATCAGCATATAGGTGGAAGGTGAAATCACACAGCCCAGTAGCGTGTTTGGGATGATTTCATTACAGACATGCTGTATTCCCAAAAGAACCCCTGGAAGCAGCCTGGAAGGATTCCTATGAGCTATTAGGATCCTTAACATTTACTCTTACCTTTGAAACTAATTCTGTTCCCTTAAAGTTCATCATGAACAATAAAAAAATATCTACAGCCACATTTCACCCAAAGAATGTTTCGGCATTCCTCCTAGCTCTGCGAGGACTTCAAAGCTGGGCCAGCAGAACAAAGGGAGATGAGGGCTGCCTGCATCTGCACCGAGGTGCTGCAGGTACATGGAGTGTTGTTGGGGTCATTCTACAGCTTTCTCCTCTGCCGTTTCCTCTGCACTTTGCTAGCACAGTGTGAAGCACACTAATAGAAACAGAGTTTACTGGAGACTTGCAAACATTTATTGGGCAACTTCTAGCTTGGTGTCAAGTTATGGTCATATCAAGTTCCCGAGAAGGTCTTGGAGAATGTTAGTGTTTCAAGGAAGGTCCCACTGAGAATTCCCCTTTTACAGGAGTGAAAGGCAACACTGTTTAAGGAGATGGAGCTAAAGATATAAAGCCCCTCTTCTGGGCTGGCCCAGAAAAATGTTCCATTAGCTCAAATGGCAAAGCAATTGCCTTCAAAAACCCAAAGATGAAGATTTAGATCCCCCTGCAGATTTGCTCAGAGCATATCGTATCGTAACTGGTATGTAATTCATACTCTTTAATTAGACAGCTCTTTGATGGCCTGTAGCTGAGCATATTTTAGTAATTGGATGTTTTAGTGGAAAGAATATTAAAATCCTTTCACAGGCAATGGGATTGAATTTGGTGACAAAAACAGCCATAGAAATACGCTTTTGCTAAAAAAAAAATATTTGATTACAGCATGTAAGTACTCTCACAGAGAAAGACAGGGGAAGAAAGCATTAAAAGCTCTGTAGAGGAAGGTTTAGCAGGAACCTGTGGTGGAAATTTAAAGCTAGATAAATTAAAATTAGAAACCAGATACACTTTTTTAATAGCAAAGCTGATTAAAAAGTTGAACAAAGAAGACAGGACAGGCTGTTTTCTCCCTCTTTTGATGTCTTCGTACTAACACTGAATGCTCTCTGAAAGGTATGCTGCAGTTGGATGCAAACTCCTGGCTCAGTGAACTTATAGGATATGTGATATGCAAGCCAGACTGGATGACCTAATCGCTACTTCTGCCCTTAACATCTATGAATACATTTGACACTCTATAGCTTGTTTCTTTGAAATTCTAGAATGAAAAATGTATTTTTATTAGTTAATTTGTTGCCATAGTAGCATTCATTCAGCTAGAGAGGGGTTAGCTTCCTAAGGAGTATAGACCAGGTATTTTTTGCAAGAGTTCTCCTTTTTCCTTCTGTGATATTACCACTCCTGGGGTCAAAAAAGCATACTATATAGAGTCTCAAAAAAAAAAAAAAAAGAAAAAAGAAAAAAGAAAAAAGAAAAAAGGAACCTCCAGTAGCATTTTGTTTTAAGGACCCTCTAATTCTGGAACTTGGTCTTTCTCTGGTTGAAATAATCCCAGGTTGGTGAGCTACCAGTTTGGGGTTTTTTTTTGAGAAACACTGAACAATATGGAAATACATTTTCCTTTTCCATCCCCTCTAGTGTCATCTTCGTCATATTCTTTCTAGTTCCCATTAAAATATAATACTTTCATCATACAAATAACACATAGCACCCCCAGTAACTTCATACTAAAGTTTGGAAAAGATATTAGATTTGGAGATCTCAGCAGTGTTGTGTTATTACACCATACAGAGGGATACATAGAAAAATTGTCATTTTAAGCCAATTATAATTTATAAGGCCTGCAGTTTGTTATCTGGTGTTCTTTTTCCTAGGCTTCAGATTTGAATACCTGAATTGAAGCATAGGTAAGTTAACCAAATAAATTGAAAACTGTTTAAATGATTTTTATGGCAGTGATACCATTATTTTAAAGATAGGCATTTCAGATTTTCCTAAAAGTGTTGGATATAACAGAAAAAGGGTAAGCTCCAATACATAAAAAAACCCCATTTTTTTTTCATTTTCATTTCAAAGAAATTAACCTATTTTCCAGTCTTTCCACAAATAATGGAGATAAAGGTTGAAGTGATTCAGAAAATACTTGGATGGAAGACATGATAGTCTCTGTGTAGTGAATCATGTCACTGAACTCAGTTTGTTTGATAAACTGGCCAATTCTGAATTGCGAAGTTCAGAATAATAAAACATTATAGAAAAATATTTTATCAGTACTTTTGCACATTACTGTGCTCAGAATCAAAATGTGCCCCAGGGTGGGGAACTAACAAATCTTAACAGTTGTATCTATTGGAGATGCGCATGCACTGGTGGAGGCACGCTCCCTGTGTTTAGGGATGTAGCCACTCTGCCTCTGTAATAACCTGTAATAACAGCTGTGAGGCTGGTGGCCAGCTTGGTCCCTGAGTTGAGCTTTCATTCTTTGCTGGAGAGAATGATCTTGGTTTCCACTTATTTCACTGGACCATTTTGGGCTACCACAGAGTTACAGAAACCTCTTAATTGTGATTTCTAACTCCAGTAGCCATGAGACTGAAGTAAGGAAGAACTTGAGAAAGTGATTGATAAATTCATAGATACTGAGGAGCAGGATGTCTGTTGGTCGCTGAAGTCCTCTAGACTCTTCAGCTCAGGTTGCTAATTCATCACTCTGACTAGGCATCTCGGTGTCCCTTTTGGCCCCTGGCAAACAGAAGTACAGCCTCTATTTTCTGTATAACTGTGAATAAAGAAAGCAGGGGTGCAAAGCCTCTGCAGGGCTGAACCGTGCAGGGCAAAGCTGAGCATGTCTAGTCCTGGGAAGGGCTGGTGTTAATGGCAGATTCCGGGCCAGCCAGAAGTGGCATCCAGAGATTGAGCAGCGATGGGCATGGCAGTGTGTCTGCACGTTTGTCCCTACACGCTGATGGCAGTCACTGTAGCAGAGTAGCCAGCATGAATTTGGGTCTCCCGAGGAACAGCCATGTGAACTCATGAAGCTTCAGGTGGTTTTGAAATATATTTCTGGAATATACTAGCATGTGAGTGGTCCAGAACAGGTTTTTCCTCCTGCAGTTACCTTCATCTCACTTTTTGTTTTGGTTCAGAAACAAAAAGACAGAGGCAAGCTAAGTGGGTGGATATGAGATGATGTACAAAAGGAACAGCTCTTGTGTAATATCCCTATCCTCGCTCCTTCATCCCTCTTCTTCAGCCAGAGCTGAAAGTCAGTGTATCATATCCAAATAAACAGTGACAGGCAAAAATTGCATTGTGGGAAAGTGCACTGAGATTGACCATCATCATCCAAGATTCCCACATGATTGGTTATTGGACATATTTCTGCTCTTCGCCTGCCTTAACTTCCACGCTCAAGCTGTGCTCTTGGAGAAGCAGTTGCTCATGGGAACAAGCTTGCGTGCTTAGAGGTGCACGGGAGTCCTTCGTCTTGACACTCCCATGCCAGCGGAGACCGCCTAGCACACGAGGAGGCTGGAGAGGTGGTCTGTCTCTAGCATTTTGAAAAGGTATGGCTGCAGCATCTGGGTGGGGAGCTCCCATGACACAAGAGTGCACTTAGCGAGGGAATATGGTCTCCCAGGTGCTGTCAAGTATGTTTTTCCAAAACAATGCAGATACAACCTTTATGGCTTAAAGTCAGCACTGAACAGGAAATTAAATACATGTGACAGAGTCAAGCGGAGCTAAGAGACTTCATAAACGCAGATGGAGCCATCTGTATCTCCAGTTCAGAGAGCACCTGTTAACAGCTTACATGCCACATGCATCCTGATGTTGGAAGAGTCCTCAGGAGACCCAGTTCCCAATCCACCTCATTCATCACTAGGCTTCACCTTTTCGCCCTAGAGAGGATCATAGCCAGGGGAGGGCTAACAGATGCTGACCCAGCTGGTCTGCCTCAAGGAGAGCATTGCCTGGAGAGCTCATCTGCAGTAGGAAGTTCCACAGCACTGTTTCTCATATTGGAACCTTAAAGAAGTGTCAATCCGATTCCCAGCATGTATAAACTCCATGGTCAGGGATCCCCGGGATCCCTTGTTAGTACAGCCCTGGAAACACTCACCGAACAGCCCTGCAGGCCACAGCTGTTATGTTGGACCTGAGATAAGAGACAGTTGCTGAGGCTGTTGGGTCTTTGCCAGGACCTTTGAATTAGATTCTGAATTTAATTGGGCAAAAAAACAGCTTACAGGTGTTTTCATACCTGTTTTGATCCCACTTCAAAATGCAGTGTAACCCGCAGGGATAGAGCAAAGTGACAGCAGGGTCACACAGGCTCAAATCTGCCTCCTCATCTCTCTCTCTCTCTATCAGAAAAAATATGGGGTTTTTTTGCTCTGAAAGAAGATGGACGAATGCAGTACCTCTCCAAAATGGACAAATGACTTGATTGTAAGGACTCTCACAGTGTCACATGCTTACAGAAACCCTTAGAAAACCTTCCAGATGACAGAAATCAAAGGAGTGAGCTCTCTGAGGCATTTACTAAAGTATTAGATGCTAGTAGACCCCAGGAGAAAAGTCAGAACTTTTCACATTTAGAAAGCAATAATCTACCTGTAACCTTGCTCCAGGTAAGGAAGATAGAAAGAGAGGTCAGGAAAAAGAAAAAACAAAATGGTGTTGGTAACATCACAGATCTGTAACAGGTCTGTCTTGTGCAGTCCCAGTGCTCTTTACAAATTTTATCAATCATCTCCACCAGCATTCACATCACCTACCATCCCCTTTTGAAAAAAACACCCATGGCACACATTAACACAATTAATATATCCAGAAAAGTGGCATCTCGTGCTAAAAGTCTGCAGTGCAGTGCAGGTAGAAATGGAAGTTCTTGGTAGTGACTCGCTTGATATATTTGCTTCCCTGGAAGAAATTCACATGTAAGAGAGCCTAGTGAGCCTGGCTGCTTCCCTGTTTGTTGTTTCCTCTCGTTATGCTGCATAAAGTAAGAGCTGCCACCTCAGACTTGCCCTCTAGCTCTGGGGCAGGCTTGTCTTTGACAAGTCAGTCAGGGATTAATCCTGCACAGAGAACTGTGGATTTGTTCCTAAGGCTCCATCTCCTCTGGTCCTTACTAAAACCAAAGGAACATGGGAAAACATGGGATCCATCGCTGCCTCCTCTGAAATCAAACTGGTCATCGACTTCAGCATTGCAGGATCAAGACAGCTACTCCCATACCACCAGGGCAGAGCTCTGCTGTCAGGAGATGGAGTAGTACCTTCTGGAAAGTTTTCATTATCACTGTTTAATGCAGAACATAAAAAGGACATGGTGGTCTCTCACATACGACTTACATGCTTATATGAAGCTTTGCCAGTGCTGTCAAGCGTGTGATTACAGTCCTCTGTTGATAATGAATAGGGTGTAAACATATGCTACGTATCCAAATAACATGTAGGAACTATTTGCCCTTCTGAACCTAATTTATACCACTGTATTTTTAACTGATGTAGAATATTGTATAACAAGTAACTCTACAATAAAAAGGTCAAGCTGGAGTTTTTCTAAGACTGGGAATGAAAACAAATACTACAAACTCTACAAAACAAAAAGTCTAAATAGTATGCCGTGAGGGACTGTTATATTTTGAAGGAAACAGTGTTAGTAACAAAGAATTCCTTGCGGACTTCCAGCAAAGATATTTGATTAGTATGCGTACGTGCTTTTCAAATGTGCATCAAGAACAACAGCTGGTAGTGACCAAACTCCTCAAACATCTGGTCTTGTCCTTTCACAATATTCTGGAGCCCCAAGAAAAAAAAGTAATCAAGAAGCAAAATGTGTGTAAAGCAGAGATTTTTTTTCCATGAGGCTGTGACAGGCAGAGTGATGAATTTGTTTCACAAAGTACCCTTTTTAATAAATGTAGTCAGCAGTAAGATGTTGCCCAGAAAACAAGCAACTCTTGTGAGAAGTTGGCTGTCTTCTTTTGCTCAAGGAGGGATGTCACTGCATGTCTCACCAGCAGAACAAATGGACTTGCAATACCATCTATGAGATCCGAAAGAGAGATAGCAGGGGGGTTTTTTGTTACTCAGTTCTTCATATACGGCTATAAACATAATTAATGGGACTGGGTAACATCCTTCCACCCAGCTAAACCTCTAAATGCCACACCCAGAACCTACAAGTTTTACTTAGTGTGATGAACCAACATATCAAGGACTTCTGAAAACATATGGCCATGAAATGTTTAGATGTAGATGAATGTAAATACACTGGTTCTTTTGTATAAATACATTTCAACTGGAATAAACAAAAAGGTATGCTTAGGTAATTCACATTTCACTTCTAAACTTAATACATGAAAAATCAAGCATCCCCAAATTTTGGATGATATCCAAAGTCAATTGAATATTTTTGAACTCTTTCTACAATGTTTGGGTAGTTCTTATGTGAACAGTAATGAAAATTCAAGAGGAATTGCATAGCTAAGGGTATCCACTCTCACACAGAAAGGAACATCTTATTATATCTGCTAAATAATAGTAATGATCATAGAATCACAGAATGGTTTGGGTTGGAAGTGACAATAAAGACCATCTAGTTCCAACCCTGCTGCCACGGGCAGGGACATCCTCCACTAGACCAGGTTGTCCAAGCCCCATCCAGCCTGGACTTGAACACCTGCAGGGATGGGGCACCCACGGCTGCTCTGGGCAGCCTGTGCCAGTGCCTCACCACCCTCAACACAAAGAATTTCTTCCTTAGATCTAATCTAAACCTACCCTTTTTCAGCTTCAAGCCATTCCCTCTTGTCCTATCACGACATGCCCTTGTAAAAAGCCCCTCTCCAGCTTTCTCGTACCTCCTTTAGGTACTGGCAGGCTGCTGTAACATCTCCTCAGAGCCTTCTCTTCTCCAGGCTGAACAACCCCAACTCCTTCAGCCTGTCTTCATAGGAGACATAACAGTAATGAAGTGTCACGATACTGGATAGGTAAAATGTTGAAGATACAATTATCATAATTCATACTCACTCTGTCTGGCTCTATCTCTGTCCTAAGAATGTTTTTCTAGTTAGGCACACCAGGTTTTACATCCTCAGAATGAAAAGAATAAGAATATCTTCAAATGCAGTTTCCATCCTTGATCTTATTTAACAGAACAGAGTAACACCTGAGTAAACAGGAAGGTTACATGATCCTGTGTTTCCTTTACTACAGTTTTGCTCATTGGTTGCAGCAGATGTGACACATCATGGTGAAGAGATCGTTATTAGTATAAAGCCTCAGAGCCTTTAATGAATAATACTAAGGTTTATTTCTGATAATAGATGCGGAAAACCTTATACTTGAGGCTGTTGTTCAGTATCAGATGTCAATATAAATATATATATATATTTATATAAAGACTGTAAAAATTAGGTTACAAAGTATGGTTAATCCTATCTTAGTAAATGCAACTCACATAAGAACTGAAGATATTGCTTTCCATTAGGAGGGTGAGCCAAATTTTAGTACTCAGTTGTGTGACAGAATTACGGTTTGAACTTTAATGGGGCACTAGTAAGAAAGCCAGCAGTTGCCAGCAGCCAGCTATCTTCTGCTTGCACATGAGGTACAAAAGCAAATAGAACACACATCTAGGAGAGCTCTGATAATCCCATTCACAGCTGGAAATTTTCATGAGTACCATACAGAAATTTGACTTAAGGCAATGCCCATTACAAACCAAAACAGTTTTGAATTCAAATGTCAGAAAACACTTAACTATTTCTGATTATTTTTCCTTTCCACTTCCACAGTTGCATTTATGGCCTGGAAGGTATGTTTGCAATGAACAATGGTTTAATTTTCAAATTTATCTTTAAACAGAAGTGGTCTTATTCACATTATGGTTCCTCACAGTCCGAAGGTCTCTGATATTGGCGTTTCAAGCATTTATAAGATTTTAAATAAAATGTAAATTAAGTTGGCCAGTCATTGGCTATCCTGAAAAAGTGGGAGCATTGCATACATAATAGATTATTTCTATTAAATGCTATATATCACATCTTCGTATCAAGTGCTATGGTAAGCTACTGCCTCTATGGATCTGTTTGCCATGTGGGTTGCAGACATCTGTTGAGTATCAGGGAATGTAATCAAACAATTTGCCAAGAACTCCATCAAAAAACGTGCCTTTTACATTTTTCTTGGTTGAGAACACCCTTCACAGTAGATTGACCTAACAGAGGGTAACACATTGAACTGGAAGCAAAATGTTTAAAGTGATGCAAGCCTCATTGTTAACCTCAAGAATTCTTCAAAATGTCCTTTAGAGTCAAGGTGTGTGCAGACTGGATGCAAATGTGACCAAGCAAAGCCCCTTGAACCACCCCTGGCCGTGGCAGCTGGCTGAGGATGGGCTCTGTCTGCTCCTCGCTGTTTCTGCAGGGTTTATTTTTGCCCTGAGATATCTAGAAAGGCAATATTCTCAGCTTGGATGACCATATTTCCTGGGGGAAATGAGAACAGCTGGATGTATCTGCTTGCCTCCCTGATTGCAAATCAAGGGAAAAATCCATCTGTATCCACCCAATTTGCTTCTGCATGGGATCTCATTCCAGCCAAGCATTTTCACTCCACAAAAGCCTATGGAAATAGGGCCTATATACACATGGGAGGGAAGAGCTTACTTTTGCTTTGTCTCGTGGTGCTTGGTGTTGCTTTTACTATCCCAGTAATAAAAATGTCTCTAAGTGTCCATTCATCAATCTCCTTTCTTTCTACAATAATAAATAAAAAAAAGTAAAAAATAGCTACATATCCAGGAGTCTTAAGGCTTTTATGCCTTACAAATTGCACAATCATGTTTTTCATATAACATGGGGTCGTGATATGAATACTACGGAAGTGACTTAATGGAAGAGTTCTGGCATCCTTCATAAACTACTCCATGTCAGACAACAGAAATATGCTCATGTCAGCAGAAGCTTTACAATAAATTAGCCTAGTATAATGGTACCACCCACCAGGATGGTTACAGTTTAGAGTCTGCTCATCCTCTCTGACATACTTGTTCATTCAGTGATTTATAGTACGGCATACAAAATTTCTGTCCAGAAGTGCGTACTCTTTGTGTGGTCATTTACAATTACAGCAAGAGGGGAAAAGAAAGCTTTGGGGATTTAGAATTTTTCAAGCAATTGAAAACCCCACCGAAATAACACTCTGATTTAAACCATTCACACTAGGGCTGAGATCCTACCCCTGCTGTGCCGATGGAGTACGTTAAAAATAATTCCAACGCAGCCAATAAAATTACAGGTGGGCAAAACTGCTATGGGAGAAACAAACCCCAGCCATCCCTTCTCAACAACAAGATATTCCAAACTGAGGAAATTTCTTCCTAAGGCAAAGTGTCCAAAATTACTAGCAAGTTCCAGAAATCGGGGTCAGGGTTGTCATTAGTTTTATCCTAAAGGAAAGGTCAAGTCATGAGGCTCAGATCTATATCTAAATGTCCTCAGACCTCAGTTCCAACGATTTCAGGACAATATCTGCTGTAGGTCACTGAATATTGACTCTGTAAGCCACACAAAATTATCCTCCACAGTTACAATAATGATAATACGAATAATGAGTATGTGTAACTGGTAGTCGCCCAGCTGGAAAACATAAAGTTTCCATATATATCTGCCAATTGGACTTTTAATGACAAAGCCACAGAGGTTTGGACTATTTGAAAAAGGACAAATGGAATAAAAACATACTATCTCTGTGAGAAACTATTTGATTTGTAAACTGCAGCATTGTAAAACAAATGTCATATGTGTAGGAAAAAAAGGGTGGAAATGGTTCTTGAACACATATGGAAGAGAGCTTTCTTGATTTAGTACTTATTGCAATAAAACTTATTAAAATGCAAAAGCAGAAATATGTCTGTTCTGACTATTTCTTAATGTCCATCCAAAGGAAGTCTCTTTTCTGGGGGAGAAGGGAGAGCCATTTAGTAATTTCTGACCTCAGCTGATACTGAAGCTCTCTGAAACAATAAGGCCCAGGGGTGTTGAAGGCAGCTGCCTGAATTCCTCAAAAAACATATTTACAAAGTCTATTTTGAGTTCCCTGCATTTCTGTAATGGAACCCAGCTGCTCTGACCGTTCGAAATTACCTCGTACAGTGTGAACAGCAGCACAGATAAGTGTTACTTTAAATTGCAGTTAGATTCCAACTGCTCAGTGTTTCAGTTAAAGGGCTGACACAAGAGAAAGCAAAATGAGAAAGAAAATAATATCTCTGGTGTGAGAAGTAAAATACAGACTGCAGTCATCCAAAATAATGGTTTGATGAGACCCCTGCAGTGAAAGTAATTTATACTAAATGAAAATTGAAGAGAAGATCCCTCCTGTCATCTCACTGCTGAAATAATTTTACCTTCATTCTTTCCGCACCCTTTTAGGAAGCAGGGCTCTGAACAGGAGTTCAGTTAAGAAAAGCTTTATATAACACTAAAAAGTCAGATTTCAGTTTTGGTGAAGCCTGCGCAGAACAGAATGGCACGTACAGAAAGTACTAAGATGGGGTCTGGCAAAGAGCGTGGCCCCTTCATGCCTACGAAACAAACCGTTAACAGTGACTAGCGTGCTATGAAGCAACTAAAGTTTATGGCCAAAGTCCATGGAAGAATACCGTTTGTCTTCAGCGAATGTCAAAAGAGACCTAAAATCAAAGCTTGGGAAGCAATTTTTCTCCTTCAACAGAAATTTGACAAAAAGCATCCCTAGCAATGCAACCAGGTAGACCCTCCATGCCCAGCTCTAAGTACGAGGTGACATGTCTGTGCTTCCCCCTTCGCCAGGGCTCGCCCGGAGGGGCAGGTCCCTGCCCTGCCCAAGCTGTGTGTCCCACCAGCACCGCGTTCATCCCTGAGCTGCATGGAGGCAATGAACGATGGCAGATGGACATGATGAGCTGGGCAGGAGGCTCCAAAGGCACTCCTCACCCAACTGGTCCCAGTGGCATCGGTCCCAGTGGCATCACTGCAGCTTTTTACACAGCAAATCCTTTGTTTTCAGCCAAGACCTGAGAACATGCAAGCAGGAAGAGCTGAGCTTTCTGGCCTTTGTCTTTTTTAAAGTCATCAGGGTCAACTCACGTGACTCGTCCTTTGAGGATGTGGCTTGGGATTCTTTCTGTTGTTGCTCAATAGTTTTATGCTTTTTTTTTTTACTTAAAGATCCTAGAAAACTGATGAGAAAACCCTTAGAGCTGTAAAGCGAAGCCTGTGAAATGAGCTGTGCCTGAGGCAACATCAAAAGGCAAATAAAATTTAAAACATAATTTATTGTCTTTCCATATGATGTCTTTAACTCAATCTCATTGCCTTTCCAATACTTACCCAAGTATTTTTTCAAAGCTAAGGATTGGCAATATTGCTGAACCCAAATTCTGGGCACTCAGTAAGGCCTTGGAGCACATTGCCAGGTGGAGAGTGCTGCCCTTCTGCACCTCTTAGATCCTCTTTGAATGCCACTGCCACCTTCTCCCCCGCCACCGCTCACCTGCGGGTGTGTTTCCCCACCACAGCCCTCCCTGGGGTGCAGGTGACCTGTGCAGGGTGAAGCAGAGGGGCATGGGTGGGAGGTGCAGCCCCCCGGCCCACGAGCCCTTTCCAACCGCTTCGTGATGCTGATTTTGAGCACAGGCTCCCTCTCGCTCCGTTCCGCCCAGGTGTGTGCGCAGCCTTTTGACCTTTCTGGGAAATGAAGTGCCATTCTGCTAAAGTGCAAAGGTAAGGCAGGTTGCTGCATGAATGAATGCAGAAGCTGGACAGACCCATGATCCTACTGAAACCAAGGCATGCTTGGTAACCATGCGAGCCTTTGGAGGAAGGAAGATGATGCTCTTGTGCATCCCTCTGGCCTTAGGGTGGCAGTCTTGCAGCTGTACTGGGAAAGACAATTTCTGCCTGCTTCTCCCTTCTGTAAACCCAGAGTCCCTCTGACAGCACCCAACTTTGGCCATGTTCCTAGCTCCTTCTTATATACAAACCCACCTCAAACAGAACCATAGGGCGTGCAGCAGGGCTAGAAACTCCTAGGTTGCTGCTGCTACTATCTGAGTCAGCAGAAACATGCTTCATTTTGTATCTTATTTTCTCTGCCCAGATTTAGCTCTCAGGTGGTGCTTGCTGCCCCATGCCAAGACAGAAACGATGCTGCTGGATGCTTCAGAGAGGAGTTCTGGTAAGTGGTGACAGATAAGGAAAGTTTTCACATCTAGAAGACCAGCTCAACAAAAGAGAACCTCAAAAGAGAACCCAGTGATGGCTGACCTCATGCATAAGACATATGAAATGAGCTTGGTGCTCTCAACTAAGATAATACAGGTCTTTGCCACGACAAGAACCACCACACTGGGTATCAAAAAAAAAAAAAAAAAATTAGTCTAAGACACAGAGTAATTTCATTTATGTATTGTGAAATCCAGGACCCCATGACTTCAGGATTTTAGTTTCCCCACAAGTATCAGAACAATGGCTGAAACACACATGGGGAAAAAACAGATGGGAACAGAGAAGGGGTGTAGTAGGGAAGAAAGGCTTATGAAAGAAAGGTACAAAAAAATAACCTTTATATTCCAGCCTAAAAGAACTTTAAGATAACATGAAAAATGTGAGGGGGTGAACCAGGGAATCAAGAATGGCTGTCCTGTAATATTATTGGCACAGAATAATTCTACTCCTGGGACTGATTTCCAAACATGCAGAACACTTAGTTCAAATGCATAAAAGCTGTCAGTGCACAAAACCTTTGGAAATCACGTCTTTTATATTTAAGTTGGGTTTTGTCTTCCACCCCCCCCTGCCCCGGTTGAATGTATTTGAGGAGGCCAGCTGGATCCAATTGCTAGGACAGTAGTATTGCACCCACACACACACTTTTTCCCCTTTTGCATCAGTATGTTGGCAGAAAGGTTATTGGCATCATTGCTGAGAGCCAAAGGTCAGCATGAAAAAAGAACGTGTGAATACTTTTATGAAGAAAATCCAAACTGCAAGTTAATATTCCTACTTTACAAAACTATCAAAACCATTTTTTTATTCAAAGTTAGATTGATGTGGAATCAGATTCCAGATTCTGGAACATGCACGATGTAGAAAGGTCAGAGGGAATGAATATTCAAGATTCAGAGGCAAATTCAGAGGCATAAACTTCCCACACATTCCATCCAAGACAGAATTTTTCCTTTCATATTCTGCTGGTGGGATATTATACATTGGTTGTCAGTGCTAGGCTCCAAAGTACAAGGTTATTTTTTAAATTATGCAGTTCACAGTTCCAAAACCAAATGTCCCCATTGAACCACTTACTTTTAAGTGGCTGGTTTTTTTTAATTTGACTCTTGCATTATGACCCATGGTGGGATGCCCTTCAGCTTGGAATGGACCTCTCCACAGCTTGGTGTCAGAGGAGTCTCAGTGGAGGCCCTTAACACTCTCTTCTGCTTGCTTGAAAATCTGCCAAAGCAAGGTGATATTAAAGGCCAGTTCTGCTCTGGAAAAAAAAAAAATGCAGTGAGTGGCACAGTGTTTATCGTGTCAGTATTTCCATTTGATACTTGAAGAGCTTACATGTTAATGTGTTTTTTCTAAGGGGTAGCTCAACGGACACAGGCTGGGTTTAACAAAAAATAATTGAAAGCTTCTTGTCTTCTTATGCCTAACATCAACTAACAGAGGCTACAGACCAGTGTTTACTCTTTACATCAGTGCATCCACACTGCCTCTACCTATACCAGCATCTCTACCTATACCTTTGATAGAAGAGGAAGGAAAAATCATGCTCAGACCTTACACTGAGAGGAAGTCCAGCTGGGATGAGACCTCTCTTGCCAGCAGCTTAAACCAGGTAAGTTATATAGGGACTGCCAGCTTTTTACTTATAGTGGACCAGTTCACCTGGAAGCGGAGTCCACTGGCAAAGTGTAGCCAAGAAAAGAGTTTCAACACTCATTTAGGTACCCTAGGAAACTGCAGAGGCAGTTGCAGCTGCATTCAGCTCCTTCAGAGAAGGTCTGTTTGCTCAAAGCTCTTTGGTTGCCTCAGTCTCAATGCGTGGAAGGTGTCTTCCTCCAAGGAAGTCTGCCAGCCGGTGTGGCTTCACCAGGTTTCTGCTTAGGGGTGCTGAGACGGTGTGTTGGTGAAGAACCCTACAGCTGCGTTCTGTCCACCTTGCTGCCAGCTGGGACCTGACAGGAGCATGATGCGATCAAATTTGCTATTTCCATTTCTAAGCTAGTCTAGCATCTAGGGTGGACTCAGTGGGTAGGCTTTGCTACCTCTGTTTGCTTGGAAGTAGCAATTCCAACAGCAGCCCGCTTTTTCAAGAAACCTGGAGCAAGTCTGAGGATTACAGAAGCTGTGCTGATTCTCACAGCTGAAAGAAGTGGTTAAGAGGCTAGCGATGCCAAAACTCAGCGTAGGAAGAGGAATTCACATGTGACAGGAATTATTGCCTTTGGCAAATGCCTTTGGCAAAGGTGAAGGAGGTATAGGAATGATCAGACCCTACAGGAAACCCCTGTACCTGACGTGGACTTTGCAGGTCAGCCGTTTCCCTGAGATGCTCCATTTGCTACTTGGAAAGAGGAGGAGGTGGGGGTGGAGGGAAAGGCAATGGCCAAACTTAGACAGCTGCAGTGGGTACCGGCCAATTTCTATATGATCCACTGTCCACCCCCAGCAAAAGATGTGTGAAGGAGAAGGAACATCTGCACTTCCCTCATTCTTATCTCGCCCTCTGGGACTCGTACGGAGTTGGTCTGAAGCGGTTGTAACTTATCTTGGGTGTAAGATCAGCACATACAACCATCTTGGGTTTGGCTGTCCGTGGAGCAGAAGTTCTGAAGACTTCCATTTGCATCCAAATAACACCTCTCTGCTGCTAACTTGGGTTTGCTCCGATGGACCTAACTGTAAGGTTTGGTAAAAAAGGAGCCGGTGAGGCTTTGCCAAACCCAAACACACTTCTCTCTCCGGATAAGCCTACTGTTCAGCAAAGGAAAGTTGTGAACACCTCGTCATGCATTGTGTGGATAAACAGTGGCACGCTGGGAGTCACCAGAATCACCTGGTCTGCTTGAATATGCCATTTTTATCAAATGTAACAGAGGCTTGTGATACAGATCTTTTATTTTTTCCTCCAAAAAGAAAGGTTTTGTTTCCAGGCAACAGACCTGGTTTTGCCTCTTTGTTCTTAAAGCCATGGTATACCTCTTCAGCCAAACTGTGGATCCTTTTCCACATTTACATTTATTTTTTTTTTAATCTGTCATAAACAGGATGCATAATTTTGGGGTTTTCTGGACTATTTAAATAAAGCAGGCCATAAACACAAACCCACATCTGCTTTCACTAGTGATATTCAGATGCAAAATACAGTGAAAAAGCGATTGTTTTTCCAACTGTAAGAAAGCTTTTCAAATGTATTTGGCATATGGGGGGGTTGCTATACAAACCTTACTTTTTGATTTATGTCACAAGTAACTTGTTTGTTTTCAAATGCCAGTGTTATTTTCTTCTCTGAAGAAGGTCATAAGAGGTTCAATAATGGCTAAAACATCAGCAGTAATTAGGAAAGTGTGTAGTTCTCTGGAAACAGTGAGTTTTACAAAGAAACTGATTTTGAAAGCCTATGCTACTTTAATCTTGAGGTTAGGATGCAGTTATGGAATAAATTTGCAAGCAACATCACAATGCTCAGCATGACTAATAATTAGCCAAAAAATCTAACTAGTAGTTCATCAAGACTCTTCTTGTGTTTAGAACAAATGCAAGCGCCAGGTTTATTTTTACTTGCTTAAGCATGATGTAAGGTTTCTTCCACTGGAAAATCCCCTATTAGTAGATTTATCTGGATTATATAATATTGTCCGTGGGGTTTTTTCTTCTCCTGATGACTTGTACCTACGGAATTCACTTTATAAACAAAATTCTCAGCGTGTGACTTCAGTGGCCATTGTGCTCAGGACTAACCCCTCTCTGACACGCTGCTGCCCGCGCTGCCTGCAGGCAGCGGCCAGCCCCATCCTGCTGTCGGTGCATGCTGACAGAGCTGCTCACGGAGGGCTGCTGGCTCATCCAACTGGATATACTTTTAAGTGCCTCTGTTTGAAATTTGTTGAGAAAGCCAGAAGGAAAACACATGTAACTGCTTATTTCCCGTGCACTGCTCCCCAGCAGCCGTCAATGGCCTACCACAGTCATAGCCTGACTTGAGTCTAAGTTTGCAAGATGACGGATAAAGATATAAAACACAAAAAGGGTTGCAGTGACTTTTCTAAAACCGGGGAAGTGCTGCTAGATCCCCAAGTGAACTTTGGCTCACCAGGGTGGATGACTAGTTGTGTTAGCCGCAGGAGGGGCTGCTTTGCCAAAGCAGCAAGATCTAGGTGGGCTGAAGAGTCCAGAGACCTGGCCTGCAGGAAAAAATTCAGTCCAAGGAAAAGGCTTGAGATGATAAATAAAAGTCTTTTAAACATGATGAACAGTAACACTATACTACATTTTTTTAATTTTTTTTTTTTTTTACACAGGCTGGGAAAAGGACCTCTTTAAGATCATCTGTAAAAATCATCTGTTTTCCCCCAGACTTCTGAGGTTGAAGTTTAGGGAAGTCGGGGTTTATTTTCATTTGAAGTTCTGTTGTGTGTATCTCAGGAAGACAGTTCGTCATACCAGGTTGTTAATTGCATTGTGCTAGAGTTGGGGAATCATGATGCTAAGTACTAAAGAGACCTATAAGATAGGAACATGGCTGTCTTAGTTTCAGAGAGTTTAATCCCTACAAAAAATATTATGCTCTCCACAAAAAAAAGGAAAGATTAATTTACAATTTTTATTTTCTATCAATGGAAGGCAAAGTATGCAGCTTGGTCCAGATAAATTAAATCTGTTTTCATGGGTGGGTGGAAAAGAGTCCCTTTCAGGTTCAACAGTCCGGTGATAAGTCACCGTAGTTCCTGCTGGGTTACCACGGACCATGACGTTATGTTCAAAGGACAGAAAATCTTTCTTGTACCAAATGCAGGAATCTGGCAAGTACCGCATTTTCAAATGCAACTCCTCTAGCTGCAATATGCTATTGTTTTATAAGCTGCTGCTATTCGTCAATTAGATGAGGATGACTGCGCTAACTGCATGGAATCTGCTCTGCAAGACAGACCTCCATCTTCTCACTGCGCTTTGCAAAACATTCCACTGCAAAAGCTTGAACAAGCGTCCTCAAAATAGAAGGCTGCCTTTGGACCCAGCTCTAGGTAAGACTAGCAGAGCCAAGCCTGTGGTTTTGCCACATGTCCTGGAAAAAGGGCAGCAAAACCGGGCCATCTTAGGGCTAGTGGCCAATTTGTTTCTTAAGATTTCCTTCCTCCTCAAGACACTTAATAATCTGTATCTAACCCGTGCCCCAAACCTGGCTGGCTGCATGATGTTTTGAACCAGAAGCCTCTGCCTTCCCTTACCAGAAGATTTTCTCCTGGGTACCCTGCAAGCTGCAGGTGCCCTCAAAGCCAAATGCAACACAGCTAAATAGCGAGGAGGATGGCCTGGCTTTCATGTAAGGTTTAGTGCTTTTCTGGAGAGATAAGGACATGCAGATACAGTTTGCTTTCTCTCCACCGCTGCCTTGGCACACTCAAAGTCCTAGGAACACAGACCGGAGAACTGCCGGGTCAGCTCCTGCCATCTGCACAGCTAGCACAGAGCAGGGGAAGGTCAAAGATGGCCAGCAGCTCACCCAGCACCACGGCTTCTCATACTTAGCAGCAGCAGGTGCGGACCCAGATGCATCTTTAAAGCAGGTGTAGCAAGCGCTGGGGATCGCACTGTCTCCAGTAGCCGCCCACCTCCGAAACACATGGGCTTGCGCTGGAGGTGCAAAGCTCACGCTGCTCCTGCTCAGCCACCGCAGCTGCTCACCCTGGCTCTGATGGGGCCCAGAGGCACATCATGACCCTTCACTTGCACTCTGGCTTAATTGCGATATTTCACTCCATCACAGCATTTGCTGATTGTCATTTATTAACGTGGTGGTAAACATTGCATCACACCCGCCTTGCTCCAGAGCGCTTCCCTCGAGAGCAGCGTGTGCCCCAGTACGGCAATGAAAAAATCTTTTCCCCCCTTTTCTGTGGGAAAAGAAATTGTTGTCTCTGCCAAAGGACATATTTTATGTCTGTGTACTAGGAGGGAACTCGTAGGCCTGGTGATTTTTTCATTGAGCCGTGGTGGGAAGCTCTGAGTCCTGTGTGAAATAAATATTCAAGGAAAAGCACGTCTGTGCACCATGCAACCTGTCCTCTGGGTGGTGGCCCTCCAGGTAGGACCCAGGCCATCTAGCTGACTGCATTTGAGACTGCAGGAGAGCTAGGAGGGTGTAATGGGCTCCCTGAATCATTCAAGCCCCACCTCTTTTGTTTAGAAAAGTACAACTAGGCTGTGCAAATACTTTGCTGATCACAAAATCTACTGGCAAAATTATTGTATTCTTCATTTTGTACAAAAGGGAAAACAAACGCTGGCAAGGATCACAGTGTGGATATTTATGTCAAATGCAATAAGGGGAAAAAAAACATGAGCACCAGTCAGCATCTGAACCGATACGAAATCAAAAGACATTTTTGTTAAAGTTGGTTGACATAATCTGGAGTAATTCTTAATAAGTCCTTTCAACCAGAAAGAGGTAACAAGTTCAGTTTAAACTGCGGGATTGTTGCGCAAGTTTTAAGAAAGAAAAATTGAAGGGCAAGGCAGAAGGCTATACGAGAGTATAACAAACAAGAGTAAGAGGTCTTTAACAGAGAAAGGGAAAGAGCAGTGGCAGGGTAAGGTACCTTGTGAAATGGTAACAGCCATGGGATAGATGTTTCTTAAACATGCAGGTGGTATTGTGGTGGTGGTAAGATTTGTTACAAACATAGCATGCATTTTCCTGGGGACCTGTGAAAGGTTTGCAATACCCAGGAGCAAAAATGTCATCTTAAGTTGACCAAAATGTGGCTTTTGTTTGTTTATACATTCTCCTTTGTGCCTGGACTACAGCGTAAGAGATTTGCCTCGGATGCTTAAGCAGGTGGTGCGCTGTAATTGCTGCTTTGGATCACAACACTATAGACCAAAGCCTTTTAATTCCTCTTCCAGCCATGAAGCAGCTACTGCCACATTACAAGATCCAGCTAGGTTACCATCTGATAAACATTTAATGAACTTTTGTTTCAAGTCAATAGAAATATTTGCTTTGCAATGTAAACTCTCATTTTTCATTGGAAAACTCAGCAGTCAACACCCTGCCCCCATCTTTTTTCATTGGGAGTGAGAAACAGCATTTCACGGGAACTGAGGTTCAACCTAATGATAGAAACTGGAATGTTTCAGCTCCGGTCCAGCAAATTGAAATATTTAAATTTGTTTCTTCCTATGAAAATTGTCAGTTTTTCCAGAAATTTTATTTTCATGATGTGTTCCAGTTAGATCTGCATACTGAGTGACAGCTGGGCAGGGGTACACCATGGAGCGGGTGGCATTTGAACTGCCTTGTGGCTGATTTTGGCAGCAAGAAAAGTTCTTTGTGTCCTAATTCAGAAGTCATCCTTTTTTTCTGGAAAGCTTCTTTTAAAAGACAAACTGGCTTGGCATGATGATAAATGGTCATGACTTAAATCACAGAAAGGAAAGTACCTTTTAGAATACTTTTTTTTAAGACTCAAAGAAAACCAGATGACCTTTGCAAAATTTCCAGTGGGATAAGGTTCATATTCCTCAGTCAGAAACAGCTTGGCCTTTTGTTTCAAAAATAGGTAGGCAGCTGAAGAAACTGATAGGAGACCTTGTCCATGATATACAGATTGATTCACTGTGATATGAAGAACAAAGACTGAGCAATATTTTACATGGTTACATTATAGCAGAAATTTATTGTGAGATGTGGTTCTTCCCCAAATTTGCTTTCTGGGTTCCCCCTGCCCCACTTTTTTTTTTTTTTTTTTTTTTTTTTTCAAATAGACCAAATGTTTCAATAGAACCTTTGTGGGTTTTTTTTTAAAAGCTGTGACTAATCCATTGCTAACGAACCAACCTGCTGCATGGAGGAAAGGTTATGTTTGATTGTTAAAAATCCCATTTCTTATTGTAGAAAAGAGAGAGAGAATTCTCTGAAGGCTGCAGCCACAAGTAGAGGCTCTTATTATAAGCACATATATATATATATACACACATATATAAAGCTGTCCAGGTGGAGCTGCCTTGGATCAAAGCTTCCTAAAGGTTTCATGCAGTGAGAGCAATATGCCCTGCTTTATGAATTTGCTAGGAATTTGCCTGCCATCTTACCAGTCTTCAACTCTGAGCCTCCTGAAATCAGTTGAATATGAATCTTCAGCAAGATACGGCTATAAATTTTGGGGAATCCCTTTTGGGACACTATATTTGTTGATTCAGGGTTAAGTAACTCAATTTGCTATTTATTTAAACATTCCATTCACCAGTACATAGCCACATAAAATGTGGGATCACATTCTTGTGAAAGTCCTAGAGGCCAGGAGGCCACTGCCCCATGCCAAATTTCCCTTGAGTCCAAGCCAGGTTTGTTCAGTTCACATGTAGAACGAATGAGAAAATGCAGTCCGCACATTACAGTAGATGATCAGCAACTTAAAGATATTTAATTTATACCTCAAATTAAGGACAGAATATTGTGCAATCACCTGGCAGTGAGTGGAGGCTATGGAAGCACAATTTAGTCGAAGCATTTAACTAAGACCAAGGCAAGGTGTGATACCAGCCAAACCTCTCCTGTAATTAGCCACTCAAATTCAGAACTACAGCAATATTCTGCTTCAGGAGAAGGGCAGCCCAAGGCACCCACCTTTCCTGGGGAGACATCTCCAGAGCAGACGCTGGGTCTTCCCTGATACTACATGATTATCTTAGCTGTAGCCCTGCCAAGAGGTAGACACTGCTTTACTGTAATGAATGCATAAATATTGTTTATGAAGTGTCATCCTTACTCCGTAGGTTACGTTGGTGCAAGACTCGTCATGGAATCATGAAATGGTGTGCTTGCTGGTTTCATTAAAACAGTTGTTGGAATAGAAAATGTTCAGAAAGCATGAAAATGAGTGAAATATTTAAACTCTCCTCACAGGACTTCCCTTTTCATTATTTAGTCTGTTCAGGGTAGGGAAAGAACATACATATGCTTCTGTAACACTTCCTAAAAAAATAAATAAATTAGTTAATCTCCCCCTTTGTAGAAGCTATTAATGTCTGCTTTGCTTTGTTACATGAATCATTTTAAGGAAAAGATTAAAACATGCAGTCACAAAGAAAGCTATTGCAATTGAAGACAGGGAATGCTTTGGGGGAAAGATGTAACCTACAAGAAAGAACTGACTGCGTTTTCTAGCTGGAGGGTGAGAGGCCGCCTGAGCTCTAGGAAGGTAGAAAAACATGACAATCTAAGACAGGCTCCTAGTAGTAAGTTTCCTCCATCTATAAGAATTCCGCTGGAAACATGCACTTTGAAACCAGGACAGTAGTTCCCTTAGCCAGTGTCTGCAAGGTGGGAAGGCAGGTCGGGGACGGGGCTCGGGACAGCACTGTGTCAGTCCTCTGCTGCGGCAGGGCGCGTTCCGTAGCCTGTACCCTTGGGATGATTTGCAGGCAATTCACAACAATTTAAAGTCTGGCCCTCAGCATCTTACAATTCGCATTTGACACTCATCTCAAGGATCTGAACACAAAAACTATATTACTACCTTATATTCGACACAAATCATATTTTATAACTCGAGGTACAAAATGAAAAGAAGGTGCCTTTATTTTTCCAAACCAAACTCTCCGTTTACATTTCAGGATTATTAAAAGTTAGTTGAGAAGAAACAGGGACAGAGATTCAAGCAGAATATGAGCTGCCACTGCTGGCAAACAAAGACGCCCTCATTAACAACAGTTAGCAAATGCATAGCATAGGAGCAGGTGCTGGAAGCATAAACACATGGGAAAAAATGGCAACATATCAAAATCCAGAACTTTTTTTGAAAAGTACCAACAGGTTTGGTAAGAGGTATAGAGACTTGCGTTAGGGAAACACCACAAACATGCAAGCAGAAGTGAATTGCTGATACAGTGAGGACAGCTACAGAGAGATGAGCGATCGGTCGCAGAGGAGGTGGGATAAGCAATTTAGAGAAAGAAAACAAGTTTCATTAGAAATGCCTGGCCAGGTAAGGACTTCACCCAGCAAGATCTAGAAGCTATAGATGATGAATTGTCTACTGGAGTGGAGAAAACAGAAAGGAGTCCAAGCTACCTTGGAAACAGGAAAATTAAGATGTGAACAGAATTACTACAACTGCTAGCCCCATCAGGGTTATTCCAACAGCAGACAGATACCTGTATCTGTACTGATACCTGAATCGTCCCTTACCTAGCTTTGATTTCCCTGCTCCTGTCCAAGTGTCATCTGCTTCTCATAAAGAATGTTATTTAGTCACTTTAGCAATACAGGTTGGTCTAGAGTGTATAACCTACCCTTTCCCTCCCTAGCACACAGGTTTGGAAACAAGCTTTTAGAGCTAGCAAGCTGTTACAGATAGGAACTGCTGGTTCTTCTGACCCTACCTTCTAAAAAAACCCAGTCTCTTCACTTACAACAAAACAGCTTTCTCACATCATTCTCTACCTTTTTATAACCTGAAAAAAACACCCAGGACATCCTTCCTGACATTGCCCAACCCACCCAACAGCTGAACGAGGTTGTCCTGATTAGTGGCAATCACTGCTGGTTATAAAGGTCAGATGACACCCCCCCTGCCCAGCATTGTTTGTTAATAAATCCTCTGGCTTAGAAAGTGGGTGGTGTGTGTTGCAGAGAGTACAGAGCTTTTGCTTTGTTTGAGGTGTATCAATAGGTGAGTGGCTTTTTTTTTTTTTTTTTCCCCTCAGATGTTCCTTGCTTTGGTGGCTGTTGAATCTTTTCTTTTGGTGTTTCTGCTCAGCAAGTCAAGCCAAAGAAGCTTGGTGTGTGCTTCCTCTCGTGTGTTCTGGTGAGTTAGCTCATTGCAGAGGTGTGCTGTGTGGGTGCTCATGTGCTATGGCTGGGGAGGATAAGACTAGTAGCCAGAGGAGCTGAAGAAATGGAGATGCTCTTAAGGGTGTTTAGCAGGTGGTACGCTTCTACCAGCAGCTTTGCCAAAATCTCAAGCACAGGGGGCTGAATAGTTCCTATAAGTGGCACCTTCTAGCACTGTATGAATTTATTGAAGGAATGTGCTTCTTCCCTAACAGCCTCCAACTACTGTATTTCCCTTTGAAAGACAGTAGGAGCCTGTTCGTACTCCAAATACCATCAGCTTGCATTGCTTGGTACCTACATTTTCCCTATATCAAACTCAAGTTGCAGCAATGCAGGTGAAGGATACTTCAAACTTCCAGATTACCCATGCAAACTGGTTCTGCTTACTACATCTGTCTCCTGAATTTCACTGTGAGCTAGAAAGCCACCAGCTTGATCTTATACTGCCCTTCTTAAAGATGGGTGGTCAGGTCAGTGTTTTCTTCACAAAAACAACAGAAAAATTCCTGCTGTTCTGTCGTCAAACACTTCTTATGTTCCCAGACTGTTAATTCAGAGTAGCTGGTACACTTCATTCTCCTCACCTCATCCTCAGGCTATACATAGGAAGGGTTCATGGATATCAAGCGTTATTATGCAACTAAAAACAAGGAGAGACTGAGCCTTTCATGAAATATCTGCCACTGGCAAGGGCTGGTTGTTGTAGCATATAGGAAAAGGTACAGCTTGTTACAGAAATCATTGCTCATATTTACAAAAGTACTCCTTCGTATTTGGTTTGATACAGAGATATTTAAACAGATGTATTTGAAATGCTTTCTCTTCTGTGCTTTGCTGTCAATATTGAGGACATTGCAGTGTTCCTTATGAGTCAAAAGTGCCTTTTTTCCTTTATATGGAAACTTTATTTAAAAAAAAAAAACTCTCACTACTGTAAAGATCAAGTGTCTATCTCTGGGAGATCATTACATTCCTTTTTCAGGAGCCAAGGCTTAACAATGCTGTAGGAAAAAAAAAGAATCTATATGGCAAATCTTGTAGTACAAGTTTTTGTGGTTAACCGAGAACCATGCCATGAGTCAAGCCTTTGGAAACAGTTTAGTAATTAAAGACAAATGCTATGACATAATCGTTTACACACAGCACAAAGATTTTTAGATTAAATCTGGCCTGACCCATTGCTCAGCAAGTGTTATCTGGGATTCTTGAAAGTCATTCATTTATTTACGTACTAATTTGGCCCACATGTTTTATTAAAAACAAAAGCCTACATTTCTCACAGGGGTGAGCTCTATTCAACTCTGGTTAATGAGTTTGGTCAAGAAAGGAATGGACCTGCTCCAGTGGGTACTATATAGAGATGCTCACAAAGCAACAGAGAAAGTTTTTGCTTTCAAGTACCTTACCCCCTAAGTTTATGCTCTTCACGTGCATTTATTTCATGTAAATGAATGAGCCCTGTTTAGCTGCACTAGCACTTGTGTGTTTGTACTCTACACATTGTAAATAAGCTGGCCCATAAAGCTAAATTAGTGGAGAAACCAGCTAATTTGGCAAAGGCAGCTGGGTGATCCTTGATGGCATGGGGAAGTGTATATATAAACATCTGACCACACACCTATGTGTATGTTGAGTTATTGCTGGATGTGGATACCGCTCCATGTAACAGTTGAGCTTAAATTTACTTTTTCTGTTGTCTTCAGCCAGAATTAAGTTGCTACCAGTTCAGCTAGCTGAAATGCTGGGGATGAGCTGAAAAGGAGAAAGGAGCTTCGTATGGGTTGGGTTTTGGAAAGAAATGGTGCAGCCCTTGCTGGTAAGGAAGCACTGCCAACAGGAGGAGATCAAGGTGTAATTTGCATGAGCCGGCATAGCCAGAAACAGAGAAGTATAGCTGAAACATCCATGATTACAAAAAAAAACCAACCAACAACCCACAAAAAAAACCCAGAGAAAGGATCTTTCAGTTATGAACTTGAGTTGCCTTCCTCCTTCCCTCCCTCCTCTCTTCTTCCATTTTACCAGTGAGATGAGCAGTGTGGGCTAATGGAAAAAAAAGGGATTAGAAAATGACAAAACAAATGGGATGAGGGAGGACTAAATCTGATGTTCCTGCAGGAAAATAGGGATTTTTTCCAAATGGAAACATGTTCCCCAAAAGGCTATTTTTCTAGCCAAAAAATGATCATGTGCCTTTTGTGCAGGGCAGTGAATTTTTGAAGCAGTGTTGTAAGCAGCTGTCAGGAAGGAAAGATTAAGCTTTATTTTAAGTTGGTCCTCACACATAAAAGAAGCTCCTAATGACCTGTGGAGCTTCCTATCCTCGGCTGGTGCCTGCTCCCCCAGAGATATAAGACAGACCAGTACAATGATACTGGGCAGGCACCTATGTGCAGGCAGCCAGTGTCATCTCTTGGCAGGCCTTGGGGAGTACTAGCTGTTAATGCTTGTGTGTGGGAAGAGAAGCACTTTAGGAGGCAGAAGTTGAGCTGTAAAAAATAATGCATTGCCTCGGGTACAGGTGAGTCCAACTGGACTTCTCCATAGAACTGGAGCCAGCTGCTAATTCCTGCTCAGACTGAGTGGGAACCGGTGCCTGATCCCTCCGTTCTGCTTTGGGACGTCTCAGCCAGTTTTAATGCAGCTGACAGGGTTGAAGTCACATGTGAGGACACAGAAATAATTTCCCCTAAGTACCCCACCAATGTAGATCTTGTTGCTGTTGTAGCGCTGCAGTTCTCATCCCTTAGCCTGGAGGCAGGTGTGCTGGCCTGGCAGCAGCTGTGACTGGGAATGCTTTGGGAGATGTTGATGCTCCACATGGTACATGTCAAGTTACAATGGGCACCTACTTAAGCACCTGGTGCTGAGTGGGCAGGTGCTTTTGCAGGACCACACTGACACTAGCACAGCTCCTTGTGTGCATTCAGAGCCAGGGCACCTTGCTGCAGTGTGTGCATGCTTTGCAAGTCAAGAACCAGGGACTCTGTCCCTAAACATTCAAAAAAGTATGAAAATGATTGCAATATAATCTAATATCTTCTAACATGTTGGTTTTTTACATTTCATGCATCTGCAGATCAAGGACTTGCAGGAGAGTGGCTTTCTTGACCTTCTGGTGCAAAAAATTTTAATTTATTTGCTTAGGAGAGGTGAAATCTGATTTGAAGATGCATTTGCCATTAGTAAGTGCTTGGCACTGGTATTTAAAACAGCTCTTTTCTATCTGTGGCAGCTTTTACCTTTGCTTAAGCCTCACAAACCCAAGATTTACAAGCTAATGAACTCTAACTGACAATATGTAGATGATACCCTGTGCACTGGCTGTTTGGTGTAGATAACTGAGGCTTGTGAGTTTACTCTCAAACTGACTGCCTAAGCCTGGATATCTGCTGAGATACTTTATCCTTTTATGAGGGTGAATCCAGAGTGCACTGAGTAATGCATAATAAAATTAGTTTGGGGGGAAAGCAAAAGATAAGCACGGTAAAATAAGCTCAAATGACTTCACTGTTCAGTAATGACTCCTACCAAATAACTGCATTGTAGTTTTATCTTTCCAACCAAGATTGTGTTAATGCTCTAAAATTAAATCTCTTGTGAAAGTTATCTGGAATTTCTCAAACAAGTTTTAAAGGGGTTTATTTTTTCATCAGAGGTCATGCCTCAAGAATTTGTAGGAATTCCGCCTGGAAAGTAATAATCAGTGGAAACTGGCAGTCAAAGCTAATTTATATTGCTCTTCCAGATAAAAATTCCTTCCGTCTTAGACCTGCATTTCAAAAAAGATGATTATCACTCTTGAGAGAATACATCAGTGAAAAAAGAGAAGGAATGACTTAAGAGATGTCTCCTGGATCTGTAGATCTGGGGTTTATGGTGGTGCGTTTTTTTTCTTATAATCCTTCCTTCTGAAATGTGTGAAGGACAGAGACAAAAGGAAAGGAAAGGGAGAAGGAGAGGTATGTATGAGGAGACACCAAAACAAATTAAAGAAATCGGCTGCCAGTGTGATTTCCCAGGAGTTTCAGAATAAATGACTTCAAAACAGGGTGATGTCTCACCAAACAGAGATGCTAGAGCCTATTCTTTCTTTTTGTTCAGCTTGTGGTGTTACACCATGTCTGTCACTACTGTACCTGGCTTTCTGTCAGTATTTCAGTTTAATAGGTTAACTGCTGCAAGAGGAAAAATAAAGCCATCTCTCTAACTCAGCTTTAAAAAGTTTCCGTCTCTGAGTGCTGGTGGGCCAGTTGTCACTCACTGGCTCGCAAACGCCCCGCGCCACCAGGCAGAGGCTGGAATGGAAAAGCTCCTAATGCATTTACAGAGCACAGCCTGGATCTGCCTGTCCCCACATGGGAAAGGGATTCAGAGGAGTGTGCACTGTGAGGTCAGAGGAGCAGGAGGGGGTATGCAATCAAGATGAGGGCATCCTTGGCAATGACACCTTAGGTAGCTGACATGTGCCTTCACCTTTCTCATATGCTGGCCCTGCTGGCAGACAGTGCCTGCCTTGAAAGCCCCATGGAGTAAATTTTGTCAGAAGTAGTGTTAGCGAGACCTGGTGCCTGATGTTAATTATCTTCTGCAGGGCAGCGTGGAGCGATGGGCAGAGCTGCCTCTGCTGGGTTTGTCATCAGCCTTGTAGCTGAAGCACTAAACTGCCAGCAGCACCAGTTCACGTCATCTGCTTGTAGAAAACGATGTCAAACAACCCCTCACACAGGCACAGCAAGGTTGTTTGTTAACTGGATCTCAGTCCAAGATGCTGCTGAATGCTATGCAGCCCATATGAACGTTACAAACCAATATGTTTTTGCTGTTCTCCTGCATAGTCATGCTAGATTAGCTATTTCCTGTTCAAGCACAAAGCAGAACATTTGTGAATAAAGGAAGCCTTCTATTTATTACAAATTCAATCTCTCTATTGTAATGTTTCATCAAGTTTTTTAACTTAAATCTGTCAGTGTCATACACATGTGTGTGTATTTATTTTTTCCACAGAATTCCAAATCATAATTTTGGTGTAAGGCCATCAATAACCCCATGCGCTTCAGAGAGTAGGTAATCCTTTAGGAGTGGAAACAGAAGACAGATTTGATTCCAATGGTGAGCTCATTCCTAGATCACCACTGAAAGCAGAGAGAGAAACATGCTCCAAAATAAACAACAGTTTGAACTCGAAAGCATTTTTTCTTTTAGGGTGCCCAGCTTTGCATGAAGGCATTCCTGCAAATCCTCCTTAACTGTTCTGAGGACTCTCTTGGTTTCCTAGGTCATTAGTCTGTGTTTCCAGAGCGCGCTGTGACAATGCACTGACTCTGAGGATCATTTTGAAGAGAAGGATTTAAAAGAAATACATAACCAGATCCCTCACAGTTGAAACTACTTGGAGAGGGGAACTGGGGGGTGGACACAAACCCCGTTATGAACTATGCAAATAAATACCTTGATGTAGTGAGCAAGACAAATTTGAGTGAGCTTCAGGCAGCTTAATTTTTCCTAACCTAGTTTTTCAGCAACTATTGGCTTGCAGGTCACTCTGTAGATTTGCATCTGTAGGTTCCTGGAATCCTCCTTCTATTAAGCAAACAAAACACAGTTTCAAGTAGGCTACACAGAGGTGATTAATGAAAACTCCAAATTGGTTACCCTTAAATAAAGCAAGAAAAAGCACTTGCTTGTAGAGGTCACGCATGTGAGGAGTACCATGTTGTGTAGTACCAGGTGAGGACTTACCAGACTGAGGGATTTCTGTGGCAGAGGAAATCCCAGACGTTAAAAACAGGCTCTTTTCCAATGACCTGACTCTTGTTCAAAGGGATATCTGCCTTTTGGACACCCAGGCCAGTGACTGGTAAGATGCGGGTTGCCTCTGATGTTAAGGCAGACAGCTGACAATTTGAAACAGCAGGAGCAAGCCCCTCTGTCGCAGAGTATTTGGTTCGGGGAGAAGCAGAGCAAATGGTTGGGTGATGTCAGATATCCCCGGTGGAGGACTCCAATGCAGAAAGTAGATGGACTTATCTGCAAAGACCAGCCAGCTCTGAAGAGGAGTTAGGTAGGACTCGGGATTCATGCTGGATGAGCACATGGACGGTGACCGCAGTGGAGTGCTGTTCCTGCAGAGAGAGGACCACAGGACGGGAAGGACCTGGCAGGCCTGTTAACTGAGTGTTGTATATTTAGGTGGTTCAAAGTTAGGACATGCTGCTGCTGCCGGGAAATAGGCAGTCTTTAGTTTTTGTCTGGTGTTGGATGCCAAATTTGGGGAAAGCTCTTTTCAGAAAAGCAGCAGAGTTTCAACACAAGTGTTCTACTAATTTGCCATGGCTTTATGTAATTAGTCTTGCTGATCCTCAAGCCTTCCCCAAGCTGATATATTTCTTTTCTGCATTTTTGAATGAAAACATTTTAGTATTTGATAAGCAAAGTTACTTTTCGTTTAAAATATCACCTACTTTTATTAAAATGAAAAAAAGTGAATTTGAGACAATGGAAAAAAGGACAAGCCAATGAATAAGAGAAGCTATTGATATGTTTGTTTGAGACCTTAATCTCATGCTACCCCCCTGACTCATGCTTGCATTTGTTCTGCTTAGCCAAAAGTATGCTTTTGGGGTTGAAAGCTCTGTCCGCTGGGGGCCATCTCCCTCCCTCCCCAATGGAGGCACAGGAAACTGGTCTTAAATGTATTTCCTCCCATCCATCCATCCATCCATCCGCCTTAGAGACAAGGGGTGGCCTCCATCCAATTCTTTCAGCGATCTGCTCTCAATGCTGTCAAATAAACAGGTTATTTAACTCCTGCTAATCACATCAAATAACCCATAACTATCTTTGAAAAAAACCAACACCCAGCTTCCTCACAAAGCGATTTCTTCATTCCCAGCCCTCTAACTACAGCTACCATCAGTCTTTGTAACAATCATTACTTATTCTCTTTATAAGGATAATTGCAGTGATGAAGATTATTTAAGAAAATAATATAGCTATGGGGAAGAAGTAAACCCTGAAGATCCACAGCCATTAAATTTAATAGGTAAGCCAAAGCTGCTGGGAACAGAATTAGTTTGAGCAGAAGGTATCTACCTGCTTACCCCTGTCAGAGCTCAGACACAGCCGTAACCTCAGAGGCAGCCTTAGGGGGATCTGCTGAGACCATCCAGACACTCTTTCTGCAAAGGATGGATTAGTGAGTAGTTTCCTGCTTTGGGACTCTCCCGGTAAAGACACCCTAACTGCTGGAAAGAGAATGGCTTGTTTTTGCATTCACTGCTGGGAAGGAGAGATGTGCTACTGGTGTCGTGGCAGCCTGCTTTCTCTTGAATGACTGTGCCACCTTGTCCTTTGCCTTTTATTCCTCGGGGGGTACTTTCTCACCGTGCTTCTCCTCATTACTCTTGGTCTCTGTTTTGCTTTGATGGCTGTTTTTGGTTTTGTGTTGGGGTTTTTTTTTATATATCCCTCAGTTTAAACTGCAGTCAGCGTCATTGAATCACTCTGATCATAGGAGCAAAAACCTGTCATAACAGGACTGAGGAAAGACACTTTGAATTTGCCAGTATATGGTAACTAGCCGGGTTTGGTACCAGTTGCCATTCTAAGTGGTTAAATGAAGAGTCCAACCATAACTAGTGATCTTTGGAGGTTCCTTGCAGACCCTGCGACTGTGGGCTTGGGACCTGGGCTTCAGCCTGAGTCCTCACGGCTCCTGGTGCCTGTGCAGGTCTGACCGTGCCCTGGTGGGAGCAGGCAGAGGCGAAGCGGTTCCTTGGGTAGGCAAATGAAATGCAGTTTTGGGACTTGTTTGAAACAGATTGTCACTGCCGTAGAATGATGATATAGTGAACTTAAGAAGTTTGGTATGGCTAACAAACAGTATAGGCAGGATCTCGGTGAAAAATCAAAAGGCCATTTTAAGTCTGTTTCCATGGTTTCAGAGAAGACAGGACACTTTTCTTTTTACATTCTCCTTTTTTTCATTCCCTGCCCCCACTAGTGCAAAACCAGTGAATTCTGAACTCCCCCTTCCCATGCTGCCTCCTGCTCTCTGCAGCAACAGGGACGTTTGTAGCTGTCTTCCAGCAGAAAGCTGGAGAGTCTGCTGAACAACCTCTATTCCCTATTTATTTTCTACCAAAGTGTTCTCAGCAGGGTCTCCACTCGGGATGAGGGGAGAGATGTTCACCCTGGAGTCTCTGGCCAAGTGTTTTTTATGGGGGATATAATCCAGTGGCAGGTCCCGATTTATGGAAGAGAACTGGGCTGTGATGAGCAAGTTACAGCTCCCACCACGTATTTCAACATCTGCTTTCAGGCAGGAGCTTTTAGGCCTTGATTTGTATGTTCCTAAAAATGGAAACACTTCCTTGTTGCGGAATGGGAAAGGAAGAGAGAATTCTTTTTTCTCTTTTATTATATTTTTTTTTTTGCCAGAAGGCAGTAAGGCAAAGGGAAGTCACTACAGTTTGTTCTCCCTGTCCTTAATCAGTTTGCACCAGCTTATTCTTTTCATTCCTCATTTCTGCCTGCTCCTGCCCTATTCCTGAACTGTTACTGGCTGCAGCAGCAGGTGAATCGGGCTTTTCCTTTGTAATTACATCTTAATAAAGTAGTGGTGGTTATACTGTCCCATGTTGTCCAACATCACTCTGAATTGACTCGTGAAAATTTTTGTGGAAACCCCCTGAACACATCTGGGAATTGTTCATTGGCATTGAAATGGTGTGGTGATGATTGTGTTGCAGTTTCATTCTGAATACTGGTGATGCTAAAGGGGAGGCAGATGCTGGTTTAACAAATTCTGAAACCTCAGATGGCTTTCACCATCGGTTTCTGACTAGGTTCAGGACCAAAAATGCCATTACAGCATTTAAAAATTAATTTAAAGGTATTTTAGGCAAGTGAAACTACAAAAAAAAAAAAAAAAAAGATATACTGTTTCTAGCTCAATTATACATATGGGCTCAGCTCCTACAAGTTGTCAAGTTCTCAGACTCCTTTGAGAAGGCACTTCTGGAAGACCTGTTATAAAAGGAGCCTTTAATGGTATGACAGACAGTGACTGACTGGCTTGTGCGATGGACACTTCAGTTTAGGGGTAAGAGATTAAAAATGAGAGCACTTTTTAAGATTACAAAAATCTTGTATGTTTACCTAGGAAAAAGTCCTGAGGATTATTCATCACTAATCCTGAGATCTACAGTATCTTAACGAATTAATATTTTCTATATACATGTAAAAATGTACTTAATTCAACAGTCTTTTCTGAAAGGCAGAATTTGTAATGTGCTGTTAAAAACAAATGAACAAAAAAACCCCACCCCAACCCGAAACCAGAACAGCAGAACGCCAGCACTTGCTCTTTCCCAGCTCGTATCACGCTGCATTTCAAAGCTTCATCTTAGCTGTTGTGCTACAGGCAGGTCAATATCCGGACTGAGAAAAAAGTAGACAGTAAACATGAGTTCTTGAATGAAATGTTGTTTCAGATAAGAACTGGTAGTGTCCTTTGTAAAAAAAAATTCTGTGTAGGAAAAAGTAAAATGATTGCTGCAGCACTTAAGCCATAGGCTATTTATTTTGGAAAAGAATCATCATTGTATTTGAACAATTCATCAGGTAAGTATGGTGGCAGGCACTGCCGAGGGTTAGCATGTGGAGCTGTAACAAGGCTCCTGGTTCAAACTTCTAATTCTGGACAAGTCACTTAGTGTTTGTATTCTCTTGGGAAATTTTGTAAAATATTTCTTGATGATTGCAGCACTGGTAGCCAAGTTACTTGTATTTTCCAAGAAGAGATGCAGCGTCTGTATCCTGTTTTCCTTCTCTACAAATTATCAATAATATAATTTATCTTGTGTGCATGTCATGAAACCGAACAGATTAATGATGGCATGAAAAAGAAAGGAGCAAAACAACTCTGAGCAAAGCTCAGGCGCAAGCTACCACATATGAGGTGGAAGGTGGTGGTCCCATTTTATCACTGCTACTTTATGACCAGTCTTAAAGCTACGTGTGTAGTCCCCTCTCACAACTGAGGACTCTGTGAAGAGTTGCAACTGATAGTCTTATTAAATACAGCTGAGGTACCCTCCAACCAAATGGAAAGGTCTGCAGTGAGCGGCTGAACCGACACATGCAGCTTGCCTTGCGGACCAGGCAAATGCTCAGGCAATGAGTAAAGTCAGACGTTCATGCTCACAGAAGCTGGCAACAGGGAGAGAAGTCGGTGGGCAACCCTTCTGGGTTTTGGGTGACGGGTTGTGGTTGCTTCAAGTTGTTTTCCTTTGCGCTCACTGCTTAACTTTCCAAATACCCTGTAGCAAGCAATAAATAAATAAATAAAAATGTAGGTTCAGAGCCTTTACAATAAATTCCAACCCCTAATCCAGTCCTGCAATGGTAGGAATTCTTCCTTGTGGTTGGGGGCTAAATATCTTCAAATGTCACCCTGTGTTTCTGTAATGTCTTCAGAAAGAACATGAAATCCCAAGTTCTGTATAGAGAATGCACTTGTTTTTTGTTATTCCATCCTTTGTCAACATTGTATCTGTTCATAGTGCAAACAAATTCCTTTCGGTCAGTATCCTAGAAAAGGGCAGACAAGACAGGGCAAACCAAAGTAAACAAACTGTTTTTTTCAACTTTTTTTTCACTGTAAGAGAATTCACTTGTGCTCTATTACTCTGATTGGATTCAGCTTTTACATTTTGAGACTACTACACACAGTGGGTGTTTTACAATAAGTATCACCTAAATGGATTTTTCTTTACCAGCGGAACTTTAGAATTAAACTTCTGTCAGGGCTGTCAGATTTGCATGAAAGTGATGTTGCTTTTTTATCAGACTTTGTAACAGCCACAACATTTGTTTGCAGCATTAAAGATGTGCTTGCAACAAGTATGTTTTGTGTCAAAGGGAGGTATGTCTTCTGAGGAAGGTAGCAAGCATCTGGCTTTTTGGTCATACGGAAAATTAATTCTACATTTTCTTGGAAGTATGTAGTTTCTGATGGGAAGTAGATTTTGAATGTACTAGAGTTAAATTTTAATGATTTTTTGATGATTTTCTGAAGATGCAGAAGTGTCTGAGTAGATTTTTCAAAAGTGTCTAGCCATGTATGAATTACTTCTTCAAAAGAATGTTTCATTAGGATCCCACTATCTGTCTCTTTCAGAGAGTAAACATCAAATTTAATCCATAAAATCTAGATTAACTGCGTCTCCATGTAAAATATCTTGAAATATTTTGTAATATGCAAAATAACCTGTGTCTCTGCCTCAGCCAAAATTTCCTCCCTTCTATGGATAGCAGGGTGAAATCTTGAGCTGAAAATGATTTTCACCTTTATTTAAAACTGATGGTGTTTAAACCCCCTAAGTTTCAAAAATGACAGTGGCACTTAAAAACCTCAGTCTCACAGAAATCTGATGTGACTTCAGTCCCTGGTGCCTAAGGGAATTAGGAAAGTGAGATGTGGTGCTGCTTTTTTCTTCTTTTTTTACTTCAGATCATTGAAATAAACATATGAGTGCCTGTCTTAAGACATTATGTATGGATTTTTTAGAGATTTAATTGGGGAACAAGGTTTATGGCAATAACCTAACTGTGGATATACCACGTTTTGTTGTCTCTTTGTCATTGTTTCACTCCTCCTTGGAGCTTAAGAAAGACTTTGTAGTGCTTTGTCTAAACCACAGCCACACAAAGGCAGCTATATACTATTCACTGAGGGGCTCCAGGTCTGTTTTGTATGAAGTTACTAATGAGCTAATGTGTTGTTACTGCTTTGGAAAGCTGATATATGCGCCCTGATGTGCCCTTCAGCTGAACGGTGATGGGGACTGAAGCCTGCTTTATTGCCTCGACTGGAGGTTTTTCCAGAAAGGAGGCAGGCACATAATGGAGACGCTAATCTACTGTACTTCTGATCTCCCCTGAATGACCCTTATTGCAATAAACAAAAAGCTGTGCCTATTAATCCTTGCCTGTGCCCACCCAAATAATGCCTAGCTTCAGCTGCAATTGCTTTGAAGGGTGTTAATTAGCATTCTGCAGAAAACTGAACTGGTGATCCTGCCAGTTACCCAATGAGAAAGTGGATTCGGATCATTAGACAGAACGCACCTGCAATAATAGATGGAAATGACGGTCATCTGCAATGCAAATTGAATTTTAGTTGTTAAAATCAGAGTACAAATTTTTAATTTCACATTCTCAAAACATTAGAATCTCTAAAAAAGATGGATCACACAAATGTCTTTGACTTCTTATTTTTATTTTATTTTAACTTGCTAAAAACTGAGAACACTTGGCCAACAAGCACAGGCTCTTGGTGAGGTAACAAACATGCACAAGGAACAGAAAAATTTAAGAGGAAAAAGAGAAGGCTCTACTGTATTTTTTCTTTTATCATATAGGTTTTTTTTCTTGCTCCTTTATTAAAATATTTCACAGTTAAAAATCTTTGAAGCACAGGGATTTTCTTAATTTGATTTTTGTTTAAACAAAGAAGAGCGATACATATGAAAAGCAGTGAGAAGGTTGAGGAAAGCTATAGCTGTCCACATCCCTGTAGCATTAGGATGCTGCTGCTGTCACTGTGCTCCCTGTCATACAGGATCACAGGCTGGGCAGGGACCTCCTGGGCTCCTTGGGCCACTCAATAACTGCATTATACAAGCTCCTTTCATAACTCACCATGCTCCAGCTGAAAGTAGGTCAGTGTTTCACCTATTTCGCCTGACTACAAGACTGTTCCAGACCCTGTACTTAAGCTTCTTCTGAAAGCTTCATTTATTCATGAATTGTTCAAGATCATTTGTTCATGGGCCAAGAGTATCCTTTAAGTAATTCTTTCCTTTCCCCTTAATCCCCATGACTGGCTCGCACAGATCAGTCATCTTTTCTCATTTTTCTGTGCTGGACAACCAAGGGTTCACCCTCCCTTCACAGGAGACACATTCTTTAATTTAGTTAATCCTTCCAGAGCTGCGCAGTGCAGTTCTGATGCTATCTCACCAGCACCCTTCCCCCTGGCAATCCTCCTCCTCCTCTCACTGAAATCCGGTGAAGCAAGTAAGGTTAAAAGCTTCCCAAGAAAGTTTATGAACAAGGATATCAACCGGTTCCTTACATTCTAGGGAATTTTAGAAATGTGAATGTCTATTGAAAATTATTTGTATAAGAATGAAATGGGCATGGTTCTAACCAGATTTGTATTTTACCAATTAACTACTTCTGTCCTAAGCAATTTAATACTTATTTTTGGTTTTACCCATCATCTAGCCAGGGCCAGGTTGGAAGGCAAGTTTTGCTGACTGATTCTGCAGTGCTCCAACGGCAGCGTTGTTTGGAATGGGTTCAGGGATTCATCGGAGTTAAGGTGGTGGCACAACAGTCAAAAATCCATTCTGCAACCAGGTCTCTTCTTCGCTTGTCAGCTTAACTTAGGAAAAAGAGGTAAAAGGCAAACAGATTCTAAGCAAACATTAATATCTTAGAATTAAGTAAAATGCGCCATTCATAAAAATAACCTAAGTTCAACTCAGAATATTTTTTTCACACAAAAAGCAAGGTGCATTGCTTCATTCTTTGGGTAAATTCTTAGGACATTATGTTGCTCTAAGAGCTCAGGTAAATTTCTAACTGAACCTTGATGATGAGTTGGTAAAAATAGTTTGTACTTAAAAAAGTGGAAGAAAAAGGCATTTCTGAAAGGAAATCCTGCATTTAAAAAATTTCATAGGGAAGTACTTGGATGTTTTCTAAGTAATTCCTGCCCTCTTTGGGATCAAAAGCATGTGTAAAAATTCCATTTGCTCACCTAAAATGAGGGCAGGGAAAAGTAACCAAACTTCAAGGCAATGGAATCCTGCACCTGACTTCAGGCACTTACCTCCTGTACCAAGATCTCTGCAGTTGCAGAAGTTTGCAAATGTGGTTATGAAGCACCTGAGGCTGTTTCTGCAGGCAGCTGGCACAGCTGGGGGCTACCGGAGGGCACGGGGAAAAACCTTCCCATTTTGATCAGAACTGGCTGCTCTGAGTTGGGATACAGCTGTTCTTCAAAGACTGCAATTGTCAATGAGCAAAACCTAATCTGTGCTGAGAGCTAGCACAGTTGCTCTCAAGATCTGGTTAATTCTGGGTCCTTCAATGAACTATAAAAATATTTGGAGGGGTCTGATTAAAACTAGCTAGAACATCTGGAAGATAATTTGTTCTGTGATTTCTTTTGGAAAAAAAATTACATATTGTCCCTAAGTTTAATAAGTTAAATAACAAGCACCCCTTCAAGTGCTGTAATAAATGCTTTGTTAGTACTCTTCTAATAGCTGTAGGACAAAAAACCCCATACCTTCTAAACAGAAACCAAGCAACCCAAAACCTAAATGTTTTATTTGGCTCTCTGATGCTCACGAACACAAGTTTTATGAATACCGATTGGTCAGTATGTAAGTCAGGTTTGACTGGTGTCTGAATGAACAAATGGATCATGAACACAATTTTACCTGTGTAGAAATAGAAAATACACACAGGCATGACTTGTAATTGCAGTTATTACTATACAAAAGAGGTTTTTTAACATATTTATTGGTCTTGGTTTACCTTCATGTTTGTTCTTGTGGAGCCATCCATCTCGGAGGAGGTTTAAAAATAGATCATTTTATATTTCTTGATCATTTGTAGCTTTTTTTTTTTTTTTCTAAAACCTCTTGCCCTTTGTTCCCCTTTCCCCTAAAGTTTTGCATCAAAGCCTCAAGAGCCACGGGCTTCCAGTCTGCTCTTTAGACCTCCACTGTTTTCCTAGACAGAGGCATTTCAACAGAGGAAACTTTTCATAAGTTTCCAAACCTCACATATCCAACCATGATATTGGAATACTTGCTAAAGATTCCTTTGTGACTTCCATTTGTGCTTGACTAAAGCAGAAAGTACAGACTTTCCATCATAAATGTTAATATTAAACAGACCATCGCAGACTGAAATGGAACAGAAGTGAAAGTCAAAAATCAAACATGGCTAAACTCATCTATGAACTTGCCCCTGGAAGAAATAGGGAGGTAAAAGGACACACACCAAAGCAAAGTAAGCCTTCTCTGGCCATTTTTAAAATGCAGGCTGTAATCACCCCTGGAACGAGGGGGAACTGATGAAGATCATCATTACCCCCAACATATGGTCTAGGTGATGCTTCTGTGGCTGTCAATACTTTTGTTCAAATATAGGTGTTGCGCCATAACTTAACAATAGAAGAGAGTGTGACTAGTTAACCTAGAAGAAAAAAGATCCTGTTCCACAGATCTTACTGCTGTGAAGGTTCATTATAAGTGGGTGAGTGTGCATGTTTTTGTTTTAGAATATTGTTCCCCAGTAAAACTATTCAATAGGTCAAAATTTACAATTGGTTTTGGTCAAGCAATGAAGAAAACAGCCAACTCAGAGTTACCCCACTAGTGCTATCCACTGCTAAAAGATTTCACCCCTGTAGGTCTTGTTGGTAATGTGGCTGTTAGAATTAATTCTAATTTACTGCAATTTTTTTCTTTGCTATAGAAAACACACTTAAACCATGCCTTTGACTTATATTTGTACGACTGATGACAAAGAGAGCAAACAATTGCTTCATGCTGACCCAAAGCTGTAAAAGTGTTATTTCAGCAGTAAGCAAGCAATGCAGCTAGAGAGAGCACACAAATTCATACCGCATTTATAGTAAAAGTTTCACTTTTAGTATATAAATAACCCCCCCAAACTACTGAGTCCATTGCTACGTATAACCTCATTGCTCTGTTTGCTGACAGGCACTAAAGACAGCACTTTCACACAGCTGGGCTAACGGGTAGCATTTGGGGGCTGGCAGCACTTTGAAGGTTTCATTCCTATCTAGTGATAAAGTCACGCTACGTGATATTCCTTCCCCCCTCGCCCCCACCTTGCTCACTGAGAAATCTAGCTGCCATCTGGGAGCGGAGGGGCACGGTACTCACAGATGCTGCACAGCTCAACCTCTAACTGAATGCATAATCAATCTTAATTGTTCTTTGTCTATTCACCCCAGAGGTCTCAAAGACTATTTAGGTCCCTTTCAGAAAATTGGGGTATTTACACTTTCTGCTTTGCTACAACTAAAAAAAATAAATAAATTAATACGGTATGTTTTCTTACTCTCTTATTAGAAATATTTTTTGGTCAACTTACCCTTAAGATGCTGTTTGGTAACTTGCGCTCATGTGAAATCTGTTTCAAAACCAAAGCCCTTAACAATCACATAATTTTATTTTCTGTGTATTATTTCTGTACTGCCCTGTTCCAATCCATAATAATTCTGACAGTACTACTAAGTGTCAGAAGAAGCTGGCCACAGTTTAACAGCTGTGAGCTTATTATGCACTCATTTCCTGAAGCAATGACCTAGAAACTACTTTTTTTTCCTGCATCATACCAAATAACTTCAGAAGTATGGTAAGGTACAGTGGCAAATCTAATTAATGTTTTTTGGGGAACATGTGGGTTTGAAAGATAAACCTGTGCAGGGGTTGGAAAGTGATGTGTGCAATCAGCTAGTTCCAAGGGCAACACAAGGTTATTTAGTCTATAGCAGATATTTCAGATATTTCAGAAAAACGTGAAGGTGACTGATTTCTATTACCAGCAGAGAGATCCACCCAGACTTCTTGAAATTCTGGGGGCTTCCGATTCCCTTGGAGAAAGTAATCGAAGCGGCATCCAACATACAAATCAACAACTGGCTATTATGTCTAGGCTTTTCAAGAAGAATTCAAATGAAGTAAAAGCTTCCAAAACTTAACCTAAGAGTTATTCAGAAGTAATCAAAGATATTAAGGAGCTGAAGAACACGTCAGCATCCTCTGAAGCATTACACGATATCTAACCACCCACCAAAGGGCGTTTTATCAGTGACTTCTGCTGAGGATCCCCCTCTGGCACTCGCTTTCTGTTTCTTCTCCTGATGTCAAGCTTCGCAAGCCTTTGTGGTAAGTCATTCTGGATTTCTTATTTTTCCACACTGTCAAATACCCCCGAATACTTATTTGTTCTCAGCCTTCACGCAGTAACTAATGGCTCCACTGTCTATTATGCAGAATCTCACGCTCTGAGACCAGGTTATTTCCCTTTTTCTTATGCAGGGCACCCATCTTTACGGCAAGAACATTTAAAATCTGTTCCTTTTCATCTTTAGATCACAAACTTTACCCCTCTCTTATCAAACTGGTGTTTGGGTTTTTGCTACCCTAATTCATTCCTGTCTCACTGACTTGAATGCTGCAGTTTACTGTGAATAACCACAGTAGAAATAATGAACAGACATCCCAGTCAGAGTTTGGGTCATCAGACTGTGAGATGACAAAAAGATGAGTCCGATGGACCTTGAGTCTGAGTTTGGCAAATGACATAAGGTAGTAAAAACTAGAGAGTAGGTGGAAGCAAAGAAGCGATTGGATTGTGTTGCTAATTTAGAAGCAGTAATTCCAGAATCAACATTTTTGATGTGCAAAGACAAATCTTGATCTTATAGTTAAATCTTATCCAGAGACTGATGAATTGGGAAAGGTCTATGGGAAATTCTATGGAAGAAGGTACTAAAGTGCTCCAAAGAAAGCTAGGCATACTAGCTTAGAAGCTGCAATCACCACCAGGGTTGAAATGAGAAATTATGACCCTAAACCACATAAAATAAAGAAACCTAGACACAGACCAAGATCGTTCTGTTTGGTCCTAAACAAACACAACCACACACACACCGAAAACAAACAACAAAAAACCCCCAAACCAACCAAGGGGTGGGTGAGGGGAAGGTGTTTCAAAGTAACTTGCTGCCACATGAGTACACCAACAGGTAAATTACTTTAAAGCCACAAGGTCATGCTTTGGAGAGCATAAAGGCAATAAAAGATGGAGAGAAAACTCTGCCAGTCTGTCCCACTGGTGTCTTAAGCTGTCAACAGGTACACTACAAATACACACAAATCATATGGATACCAGATTTTATATATTGCCTTTAGCTGTCTGAGGGAAAAATGAAATCACAATGAGGCTCCCCATCATGAATGAAGGGTATTGAAGCCGCCTGCATGTGTCCTGGCAGTGCCATATGACATCATAGGATAGCTCAAGATGGATTTCATGTTGATGTAAACCACTGTTTAATTTCAGGAGTATAGGTATCAAACAGCTCTAAGACTTGCTTCATGGATGTTAAAAGAAATGTTTACTTTTTAAAGCAATTACTTAACTTTCCCAATTATCCAGAAAAATGACCTCATTGTAGCATGTAAATGTGCATTGGAGAGTCTGTATGTAAGCTATAAAAAAAATATAGCTTTTAAAAATAGATATGCAACAGGATCGAGATACTTGAGCCCTAGACACATGCAGTATATATGCAGTGAGAGTAAAGGCAGCTTTTGTACTGCTGTTACCACCCAAGCCCCACTGAACATTTACAAAATTTAGAACATCTCCCTAAAGTGTTTATAATGGTATCTACTTTATTTGCAAGTAACCAGCCAGATGGGATGGCAAAGATCAAGCTTTCGCATTGTGTGAAAAACAAGTCCTTCCTTCCAACCTCCTTCTACAACCCTTAGGATAGTTCTTACTACCTACTTTGTGCTGGCACTTTGCTCTGCATTACCTTACCAGCATATAGATAAGGCTGTGGGATGGGACCTTATTAGATAAAAAAAATCCGAGCTACTGCATCTCTCAGCCTCTAAACTGATCATAAAGCAAAACACTGGGGCTTTCATTAATTCCATTTACCTCTAAAACATTTTAGGTGGCATCTAGTCATGCCTCCCTGCAGTTTTAGTAGGAAGACGGCAGCTATAATTTTCTCCAGCAAAAAGGTATTTTTGGTGTCTCATACATGGTTTGAAAGGTTTGACAGAGCTTCTGCATTTACCAACACAAGCACGACTTGGAAATGCCTTTCTTGGACAAGAGGCTTGTGATAGAAACCATTATAAAGGTAAGTAAACGCCTGCCTAAAATAAAAGGTGAGGTGCTGTAACGTCAGGAAGTTGGGAGACACTTCCTAAAAATTTTGTCCTTACTTGCCACCTTCCATTCATCTGTGTCCTTCCTTGTAAATCCCGCAGGTTTAATCTGTGCAAATTGGGAAAGAGCAGGCAAAGGCTGGAAGACAGCAGTGCCAGCTACAAATTGCTTCTCATGTTCTTCAGCAGCCTAAAAGCCACGTAGGCACAGGCATGTGCAACACACGTGTGAGAAAAATGCGTTATGTCTCAGCTTACTAAGTATCTGTAGGATTCAGATCAGTCCTGTGGGTATTCATTCTTCCAGGAGACATTGCATGTCTTTTCCCAAATAAAATAATACAGTGGAGACTGTGGGGATAAACTCACTGAAAGGCATGATGCAAACATGAGCTTTCCCTACTGTCACCTTCTAATGCCTCTCTGTAAAATATTAAAAGGAAAAATTATCATCAAAAGAGGTTTGCATCCAAGGTTTCGAGAGCGCTGGTTAATATGCACAGTTGTCCCAATAAATTGTTAAATGTGTTTGCAGTGAATTCGTAAATCACTCTGTGAGGCATTGAAATAACTGGCACTACTGTTTTGGCTCAGTTACCAGTTTTACATCAGGGACTTATTTTCCAGTTTTTTTCCTCTAAGTTGCTGTAATCATGTGCTGCAGTTGAATCTAAACTGAATGGCATGCACAATAAATACGCTCCCTCACTGAGATCATGCAAGCACTATAAAATGTAAAAGAAAACAGTGGAAGGCATTGAAGTGGTTCACACTGTGACCTTTTATAAACCAAGAAGAGAAAAACAGCAGAAAAGCAAAATTTGTCAGATTTATCTGCTCCTTTTGGCTTAATAACAGAGACTATGTTTGCTTGTCTTTTGAGGACATCTATGGTGCAGGAAAAAGCCTACCTGAGCATAAAAGAAATCCCAACTCAGAGCTTTCTTTCATCAACTCACAGATGCAACCCAACTGTGTATTTATTTATTTTTTTTTTTCCAGAATCCTACATCTGAAGTGATGACCCTTATGCAAAAGGAGTCACTGGAGTGAGCAGACACTGACTTGCAAAGCAAGCAACGTGTTTGGAGCAGAAAGACTCATTCTGTACCTCAACAACAACCCTGTCTGTCACAGCGTTGTTATGGCTTGATCTTATGCCATGTAAAACCCACAAATCTCCAGAAAGCAAAATAGCTATGAATGCCAGAAGGGACATTAGCATCTCTCAGTCTCTTCCAAATGTAAACAGCTACAAATCAGAAGCTGATCTTACAAAGTGCCCTTATCAGTGTTTAAAAACAATCAGGATCCTACAACCCCAGGTTATCTGCTTTTGGTTTTGGTTCTTATATTTACAACAAATGCCCTAAGTGAGACAGAGAAAAGCGAGCTGGGCTAACCCAGAGTACAGAAGACCTGGTTTCTGATCCCAAATCTGCCTCCCGGCTTCCTGCAGCAGAAGCTCCACAAGGAGCATCATGGAGCAACAGCTACTGCTGCCTCTGGTTAGCTGGTGATCTGGTCAAGTTAGGCTGTTTTACAGGGCAGGCGATCTTTTTGGTAAGCTCTGAAGTAAAGCTAATGCAAAGTGACAAGACTTTGATTACCGTACAGGTGATATATCAGCAAAAGGCCAGTTCTTCACATTTCTTGCCTTCACAATTGCGCTTCAGCTGAAGGAAACAAAAGAAGGCAGTAGTAAGTGTGATCATCTTAGCTTTTCTTAACAACATATAATTTTTGTTTTCCAAAACATCCTATATGACAACTCTGTGCTCATGATTTTTAAAATGCTAAACTATGTACATTAAGTGACTGGGAATGTATAAATCAAAGTTTATATAATCTAATACACACACACAGAGTCTCGAAGAATGTGACTTTGGTACTTTTCAATGCATATTAAGAAACATTACAGTCATTCTCTGCTTTGCAATGGAAATATACTCTTTTTAATGGTGCTTTACTTTTGAAAAACAGGAGCTAAAAATCTTAAGGTCTTCTGATTGTAACTGGATTTCTCACTTTCAGACTCTAGACTATTCCTGATTTTATTTTCCAAAAGAAAACTAAACTGCTAAAACTAAACAGCTGGAGACCTATTTTCTCTCAGTTGGTCATATAGATACATACCTGTTTCTCAAATCCTCAATTCTGGTACTTGTTTAGTTGGGTTTTTTCCCTTCTTCCTTAAGGATGCTACCTCTGTAAAATGAATTCAGATTCATAGAAAAAAATTAGTTTGGAAGGGACCTCAGGAGGTCACCTGCTCCAGCCGCCTCAGAGCAGTGCCAGGTTCAAGGTGAGATCAGGGCCAGCTGCAGTTCAAAAACCTCCAAGGAGGGACTTTCCATGGTGCTTACCCACTCTTATGATGAAGGATACATTCCTCACATCCGAACAAAATTTCTCTCATTAGAACTTCTGATCATGACCTCTTGTCCCTTTGTCATTGTGTCTGTCAGAAAGCCTGATCCCACTGCCTCCAAAAGCTTCCTTTGGAGAGTGGAAGATGACAACTGGATCCTCTCACCCACCCATAGCCTTCTCCAGACCCAGCAAACCCCACTGCCTCAGCAACCCCAAGCACCTCTCATGCTCTTGCTTCCTAACCACACTCGTGCCTCTCCTCTGGCCTCACTCCAGTTTATCACTGTCTTTACTGGGGGCTCAATGCTACAGAGAGTTTTTCAGAAAGAGCTACTGGAATTCACCTACAAAATCACCTGGAATAGCTCAGCTCCTCAGCGAAAACAAAAGAACTACCTTTTCCAGCAGCAGATTATTCCATCCATCCAAGAGCTACTGTAACTGCTGGTAAGTGGCAGGTGCAATCTTCAGCCACAGCTGGGTGAGGGTGTTTCTCTCCTAAAGGATTTCAGATCCAGACAGAACGGTTTATGTTTTGGTGATGCTCTGTGCTGAAATCCACTTTTTTTTGCTGTAGAGAAGGGAAGAAAATAAGGAAAAGCGGAGTTGCCCAGTTTCTTAGTTGCTCAGTGTCATTCCTATAAACCCTCATAAAGGCACAAATTTTCCAGTTGACTGGGAAAGAACAATTGGGTTTTTCACTACAACAGACTTTGGGCTTTGCTGCTACATCCAGAAAAAAGCAAGTGCAGGAACAGTATGGACATAGATAAAGTGTTCAAGAGGAATGCTAATCCAGCCTAAGCTAATCCACTATTTGGAAATGATTCTCAGTCACCCAGGGGATGGAGACATCACTTTTATCTATGACCTCAAGGCTGATTTTCATGGACCTCTCTCCTATATTTTGCGTTAGAATCATTCCTATTACGACCGAAAGAAATTTACCTGCTGCCCATGGAGAACTCCAGAAACAGTGAGAACATCCACACGCCAAAGTTACAGCTGCCTGGACAGCCTGGGTAGCTGTCACAGGGCTGGAGGCGAAACTGCCCGGACAAGGCAGCTAACTACAGCCCAGCTAGGAATATATCATAGCCCTCCGCTGTTCGTGCCAGGAACCACCACAGATCCATTGGGATGCAATAACAACAAATAACAAAAAAATTTCATCTTCAAGGAGAGACCCAAAAGAGAAAAGCAAGGGTACGTTATTTGCTTATGCCTTGGTTCCATAATTTGCCCCCCGCCCCGTAGGGACCAAACGAGTGGCATTGCAACTCTTGCCCTAAGGACTGAAGTAGCTAAACAGATCATTTGCACTGAAGTAATTTAGAAAATGGTTATAAATAACCCACACGTTGATCTTTGGCTTCCTGCAGCCTGCGCCAGTATGAGAAATGACTCCAGGAATAATTCCAGAAAAAAGCCCTGTCCACTTGCTGACTTCCATTCTGCCTTTTGTTTTCACATCCACTTTCAGATAAAACTGCTCCTGCTGGAATACCCTAGCATACTGCAGCGCTATGAAAAATCATATTGCTAATCTATTTCTCCTGCCTTGGGAGAGGAAAACAACCTTGATATTCTCTTCTCAGAGCGCCTTTGCATCCACTTCGGCAATGGGTTTGGATGGAATCTGGAAGAACATTTCTATCCTGCAGAACAACATTGTGGGGACCCTTATCATTTCAGGTGTTTTGTGAGTCCCACAACACTCATTCCAGCCCTATTTGCTGTAGATTTCTTCCATAAATCCGCACTGTAACTTGCTCCAAGCCAGCACTACGTTTCCTAGCACACTCTGCCCCAGTAAACAACACTTTTTGGGTATCTCCACTGGTGAATCTACCGATCGAATGAAACGAACTGCCTAGTCAATAAGAAAAAGTCCAATGACAACATAGGAAGTCAGGAAACACTGGACAGATCCAGCAGAAATTACTGGGGGGAAAATCAAATGCCTCTACGGAAAGTGTTGTAATTTAGTTTTATTCCAGGTCTAAAAGTGGAAAAACTTAAAGCTTCATACTACTTTACAGCGGCGCCGTTCAGGGTCTGCCAATGTTTCCATTATGAACTGCAATTTTCAGGGGTTTATAACTCAGCCATAAAAATTTGCTTGGGATGAAACTAGAAATAAAAGCTCTCCACCCAAAAACTAACTCTCACCCCCCCCCCTTTTTTTTAATAGAGGGGAGTTAAATGTTAAATTGAATTTGCTTATTCTTAAGCTAGATCATTAAAAAAAAAAGGAAAAGATCATTTTATGTCACTTTTTTTACTATTACAAAATATGGACGAACAGGAGAATCTGGGGTTATAGCAGATGACAAAGCAAATACATGTCAATACCATTATGCTGCAAGAGGGCACTGGTCTTTTTGGCTTGTGTTAAAAATGTGAACATTATTCCTAAGAGACAGGCAGTAGTTATTCTGTGCAACTTTGCAATGGAAAGGTCTCATCCACAATACTCTAGCCAATTCGAGCATCACGCATTAGAAAGGAGTAAACCACAGCAGAACAATAAAACTTACACAGACCTACAAAACATGACATAAGGAAAGATTGAAGAACTTCAGATTTCATCTAGAAGAATATCATGGGTAAGTGGCAACTGTTTCCCAATATGAGAAAAAAAATAATAAATTGTAAGGAGGATGGTGATCAGATGCTTTCCAGGTTCACTTCATAAAGAGTAAGAAAAAACTAAAGTTTATCTGCAAGAATGAAGTTTTAAGTTACATGCCTGTAAATTCACATGGCAGTGAAGTCATGCAGTGGAATCACCCTCGTCTTGACCTGGTCATATTACTTAGCAAATATTTCTCTTGAGGCTGGATAATCATTTTGAAGTTGGTGGTGAAACATAGCACTCAAATACACTTTATTGAAATATAGCATTCAGATATATACCCTGAAGTTGTATGACCAGCTTAAAAAACCCCCACATCATCTTTTTTACTAAAGATCATTTGACGGTAGGTTTTTTTTTTTTCCTTTGCTTTGTATTTCCAGAGGTTTTAGAGCATGTTTCCAGTTTCGCTGCAATTCAGACTAAAACCAAAACGCTAATAAGCAAAAATTCTCACATAATCATGAATCTATATGAGCTAAGGGCTGATGAAATACGTAAAATTATGGAATTTGCAACAAAACAACAAGAGGTTTTAGCTCTGCATTTTTGCTATTATGCAGTTGGTTTACTTTCCACATTTTAATTGGGACAGAGAAACTAAACTGAGTAGTTTCTCTTGCTTACAGTATAACTTTTGTTTCACTTTGCTAAACTAATATAATTTCAAGTGTCTTTTAACTAGCAATCTTCTATCATTTACCTAAGGAGTTTGCCCTATAAAACCAAGGCACCGGAGCTATCTACACCAGTTTGAACAGAATTTGGGAATCAATTTTTTTCAGTCTTTTGGGAAAAAATTAGGAGTATCTTCAGAGTTTATTAGCCAGAAATATTTGCTGGCTTCTAATCCCTTCTGTGGTAGCTTATCACAAAGGCTGGGAGTTTACAGTAATTTCAATACAGTGTAAAAAAGTTGATTTATAATTTAAGATATTCAGCTTTGCAAAGCTTCTGACTGTGTTCTGCATTTGGCTAAAGGATCAGCGGACAAAGCATTTTATTTTATGCACATCACATAAATTGTAAATATTGCTGAATCTGTCCCAAAGAGAAGCTTATCTCCAAGCAGTGGCTGGGGAACAGATCATAACCTTCTGCTGCTCTGGAAGGCTTCTGACATTTTCTACTCCCCCTTTGGCCCCTGTAAGTTTTACATATTCTCTGAACTGAGGTTATGGCCCCCAGGGTCTTTCCCCTGAAGGTTATTCACCACTACTGCTGTCCTCCCTCACCCTCTCTCAGCCACGTCTCATTGGATTGCATCATGCTTGTACCTCTCTTATCTGCTTCCCAGGTATTGACTGTCAACTTCAAACGTTATCCTGCCTCACCATATTATACATTGGTTTTGATCCATAAAAAAAAAGAAAAAAGAGAAACGATAAAAACTCTCACAAACAAAACAGTAGTGCATGTCATTTTTCTTCCTAGAAGGTCAAATCCTCTGGGACCGCGTTTCTCATCCACACATACTGCCATGACAGCACCTCACTCCACACACCTCAGGCTGCAATACCAGACCCAAAGGCACTTGAGACCCAGATGTTTTGTCTCTGCATCGGCCTTGTGCAAGCCCAGCTTACTGCTGACTGAGCGGGCGAGACTGTCAGCTGCCCACAGCCAGCCACCCCAGCAGCACGCTGGCAGGCTCATGGTACTCTGCTGCTGCCTGGACACACCATGCCCTTCTCATCCGTCCATCACCCGACATGCCCCTGCAGGCAGAAGAAATTCTCAAGCACTTGGCTCCTGCCCCTGCTACAGTTCTGCTCTGAGTCCAAACCATGCTCGCTCCCACCAGGCAGACACGGAGAGCACCGGGCTCCGGTATGAAAACACCTTTGGAAGAGACTAGATATCGCTCCCCACCTAGCCCAAACAGAACACAGGGTGAGCACCTCAAAAATATTTCACAGCAAAGGTGACCAAATCAGCTTCAGTGATCTGTGACAGTAGGGACTACAGGGACAGTTGGGTTTCACCTTCAAACAGTTCAGAAGATGTCACTAGAGATGGCCTGAGGCACCGCCACAGTTTTCTTGCAGAAACGCAGGCCCAAGTATCAGGTCACGGACAGACTTGGTGCACTCACCTGGTAATAAAAGCACCCAAAGTCTGTGTGTCAGCAAACGTGTGATGCCGGAGCTCGGATTTACACAGCAAAGTCACAGAACCGCGCGGATCCCCCCGTTCTCGGTCCTGCTCGGGGTGGTGCCCCGCAGCACACGCCGCCACCGCACACGCTGCTCCATCCCGTGTGGCAGGAGGACAACATGTAAGGCTCGATGCCCCTGGACTGCTTCCTCTCCTCGCTACCCACCTCCCGCCAAGATTTTAACGACATCGACAGCAGATCCTATTAGCTGCGCAGAACTCTTGATTTTTCAGGCTGGCACTTGAAAATGTCTTAGCTGAAGGTGAGATGTGGTCGAGGGAACCTCAAGAGAAATAACAAAATGAAGCAATACTATTATAAGCAGTCCTTGAGTGGGTTACAAGTCAAGCTGCTGATGACTGAGTGAGTTTAATCACCTTTAGAGCCCTGTAACCTCCCTGAAATAGCCCAAAATGTTATGAAATGGAATTTGTATGCAGGACGCAAGGAAAACAGACCTTTAAATTTACCAGACTTACAACTATGATTATGACAATAATGGTGGGTCAGAATGTTCCCATTACATCAGTGGATCTATAATTAGCCCCTAACTTTGTTTTTGAGGGAATAAAAACATCTTTCAGCTTGCCACTTGTTGCTGCATTAATTGCAACCCAAGTGCCCCCCCTCTAGCTGTCAGCATTACGCCACCGTTTCACCTACGTTTTCTTGAGGCTTAAAAAACCCCAAAATAAAATAAAAATCATTGCAGTACTGAATTGCCCCTTCGACATCCTCTTCTACTTGATGTACTCTCCAGGAGCAGCAGCTCCTCAGCTGGCACAGGGTCAAACCCCCAGTAACTCCACTCGTGTCAGGGCCTTGGCTGATGTATATTGGCACGGTTCGACGGGTCCCAAAGGAGCTACACCAATTTACAGAAGGAACTGGCACAGACAACTCCGCTCTACTCCGTATAGCATTAACAGGTCCTCCTAATTATTTATTGAAAGAATGTTTTATTTTCCTGCTGCTCTCTAAAGCCAAGTCCCTCCAAGGTGGTCTCCATCCAGCGCCTGGAGCTGCATGTGAAGCTGTTTCTGGACGCCTGCAAGTCCTGCGTGCCACCGTCAGGTAACCTTACCAGGTCTGGCCAGCCAGCCACCAGCTGAACGCATGCAGAGCTCTGAATATGACGTTTGGGCACAAATCTGGGAACACAATTTGCGCCATTTAATTGTCTCAGTAAGCCAAAACACAATTTTGACTACAAGAGACATCAGCGCACGCAGATGTTATACATGTAAATCATTATGCACTCACTTGTGGTTATAGCCCTGGAGGGAATTTGAGAAAATAAAATGAGGCCCATCCTTCTTAGCACCACTTCAGCATTTGATTAAGTACAAAGGAAAGGTTTTAAAGAAATTGCCAGTGAGTTACATTTAAATGACGTGAGGTAATTACAGTACAATAATTTTTAAAGCCCACCTTAATGCACTGATTGCTGTGGAGGAACACTGACTTCAGACTTTCTGACACTTGTGTATGCTTCACTGCAAGAAGGGAATGACCCTGATTTCAAATACTAGTACAGACAGCAATCAATGTAAGCATGCACAGAAGTGTTTGGTAGACCAGGATCCACGCTACTACTTCTGCTGCATCCTATCATGTTAGCACATTACAGTTCTGTGGTTAAAAACGAGACAGCTGCAGTAGCTTTCTGAATACTGCCTCCTGTCATAGAACACAGACTGTCACAACTAAGGAAAAAAAAAAAAGGCAGTGTTTTCTGAAAAAATATTTTTTCCATAAATATATATTCCTATAGTAATAATTTTAATACTGTAAAAAGGTAAGGACAAAAAGATTTACCTGTATTTCCCTGTCTTCCATTTATCTCCCCTTTTACTGATTTCCCCTGGTAAAAAGGGAAGAAGTAGAAGAGAAATGGAGACAAAAATCCTCAAAGAAACGAAGAACCTTTATGGCATTTGATGATAAAACAAAACTCTTTTCCAGGCTGAAAGGAAGGAGGGGGCTAGGGGGGTGGGTGGAGAAGAAAAGCTTTAGTCAAGCAAAATTTTTTTGAAAAATAACTAACAAAACAGAAATTCTTGCACTGTATTCCCCTCCCTCACCAATACTATTTGTTGCATTTCAAAACCTCATACAATAAGGGCAGCCAGCCTGCAAATCTGGAAGGGAATTCAGCACATGTTATTGGTGGATGATTTCAACATAGCCACAAGGGGAATGCATTTAAAGATCCATATGTTTAGTTGGCACCAAATCAAGTTCCATTAAATAACACTGTATTCAGCTACACAACAAATTTACTTACCATACATTTCACATGAGAACTAATTTGTTTGATAGGAATATTGCTGATGTTTATATTGGTTTACTGTAATGAAAACAGTATTTTCCAAACTATGAACAAATGCATACCAGTAGTTTTACAGTGGCTTATCCAAAGTACTGGTAGTGCTTCAAGAAGGGAATTTATACAATATGTATGTTTCTCAGCGCTGCTCGCGCCAAACATAGTAGGGAGGTTCCGCTATGAAGACGGAACTTGCCTGTAACACCGGGAGAGCAGACTGAAGCCTCTGCATGGGCCATGGGGAGAGCTGCTGAGGCCGGCTGGGCTACAGGTAATTCCAGGCTTAGCAGCTTGGTGTGTCCAAATATACCTTCAGGAAAACCGGGCATGTATGTCCAGGGCTGTTGGAGTGGAGCATGGCACGAGGCTCTCCTTTCTCATGACACTCTACAGAAATTATGAAGGCAATCAGTTACCCGCTGTTTTAGCTGAATGTCAAACCCCTAATTTTTAATATGAAACCAAGGGCCTTTATATAAAATGTGAAATTCACATACCATTGCCTATCTGGTCAACAAGGCTGCCAAATATTTTCACATACAGAAAAACACTGGTGACTGAGTTGTGCTATAAAAACAATAGAACATCTTGAGGATTTCACTTAGTAATTCCATGCGGTCTGGCATTAATCAATTGGACATCTTAAGAAAAAAATATATTTCCTTAGTGGGGAAAAAACCACTTCTTCCAAGAAAGTCACCTCCAGTGTTTCACATGTTTATATTTTTGCTTAGAGAAGCATCGGGGTTTTTTTTAAAAAAATACACATCTGAGAAGGAGCCAAGGATGATTTAATGATGCACTTACTGAAACCTCTGCAAATCATCTTTTCTGTCAGCTTTCGATATACAAAATCTGCCTTGGCACTTGCAATCTTAATATCCATTCCTTTCTTTTCACCAGGACAGTTCAGACTTCTGGTTATGAGTCACGCTAAATTATAGATACAAACGGAAGCATGGGCCACGTTCTTCCCCAAAAATATGTCAACATATTAAAAATACTGGCAGTACCATCCTTCATTTTTGATCCAGTTCATTACCCAGGAAATTATTTTAAATTAGCACATGCACTTCACATCACCTTTGTACATGCTGCAGGTGTCCACAGTACAAAAACCTCTTCCTGTAATGAAAACTCTGCATGGTTCTAAGTGTAAATCTGATGTGATGTGTCATGGGATCAAACAGGCTGATTACTCGACAGGAGAGGGAACCTGCTTCTAAAACAAGCTTCCTCTCCCTTCCCAAAAAAGCCGGGAAGGCAAGGTGGCAGTCCGACAGGCACCTCCAAGTCCTCACTGGAAAATACTCTGACATATATCAAAGAAAGGGTTCATCCCACTTCCAAACCCTGAGCTCCTCATTAGGCATTTATTTGTCAGATTGAGACTGCAACTTGTTCAGTGGAAACAGTGAAAAACATTCATTTGTCTGTACGGTACAGGATCAAGGCTTAAGTCAAGATGTGTCTATGGATAAACCTGATCTAAATTATTGCATATTTGGAAAAAAATTCCTGTTGATGGCAATGCAATTGGTCTTGTCCAAAAAGTCATCCATCACCCATTGGATGCAGTGCAAAGAGACTGAAGGGAAGCTCCATTTTCTTTTTAAGTATAAAAGAAGTTTGCTGCCAGAATGATGTATCACATTAACCTGCTAATTATCCAAACTTACATTTCATAAACAAGTAAACCCAAAAGAGAGACCTTCCTCAGACATAAGCTACCTTAACTGGGCTAGAGATTAGCAGTTAAAAATCACAGCCATGGAAGGGAACGATGGTTGAGCATTCAACCATTCTTATTACTCTGGAAGTATTAAATCACTGCCTTTGCATTTTTGGCATACTCCTGTGTAAGGTTCATAATTATTTTGGCTGCCCCCCACAAAACCTTGGCTGCACTAAAAACTTCACCCCAAACCCTCCAAACTCAAACAAAACTGGTCAAAACTAGAAAAAAGAAAGGCAGAAAAAGGGTCAAACCCAGAAAAAAATAGTGAAACCTGGACAAACACCCAGAAAAAAAACAAACAGGAAAAAACTGGGAACAAACCCTGGGAAAAAATCCTGGGAGAAAAAAAAAAAAAGAAAAAAAGAAAAGGAAAAAAAAAAAGGAAAACCCCAAGAAGCAGAGCCCTGAGTTTGCTCCTCCTAAAACTACACGGCATCTATCTCGTTAACATCTTATTACGATACGTAAACACCCCTAAAGGTGTCAAGAGTGAAAGATTAGGGATGAATGAAAAAACAGTTGCATTCTTTTCCACTCTCTTCATCTAAATGTAGATACAACTGATAAGACATACCAGCTCAGGGCTCTGGATGCCCCTGCACCTGCTACTGTGACTGTCCCAACAACATGTAACCCAGCAGTGAAAAGGGAACTCTTTGTGATCCTTATAGATTCTACAAAGTACTTCAAATGCCGCCTGGCAATCAACAGGCCGGTCCCGGAGCTGTAGTGCCACTAAGCGCTGTCAAGATGCCCTTTCAGCAAACGAACCCCTGCCCTGTGCTCTGGTATCAACTTAAAAATGATTTTTTTTTTTAAGCGTAGTGAAAAGGGGCCAAGTTGAAACAGGCCAGCCAGTCAAAAACCTATCTGGATTACTTCTTGCTGTCAAGCAGCTGGGCTAATTTTGACTATTAAAGTTTTCATTTGACTAGAGATCTAACAGCAGGCCCACTGTCTTCAAGGACTAATATTGCCTCTGGCTGCTTCTCAATACCAACCAACAGTCCAACTTTTTCTGGGCTAAAACTCAATCTGTTTGTCCAACCCGAGCTAGGCACCATCTGGGACACAGAGCCACACCATCCTCAGCAAACAGGCCAGGCCAGTCACACCGTCCTCGCTGTAGCTACCTGCAGACTGAGGGAAAACTCTACAGAGAAGTTCTCTAACATCCCAAAAGTGACCTCAAAACTCGGGGATTTGGGACCCCTTTACAGCACACACCTAACAGATCTCCAATCTTACGTCACAATGCATCTCTGGGTTAGTTGGGATTTCACTCACAAGCCAAGGAAGATGGAAGAAGACGGATGCAAGTGTGGGACTTCACCGTTTTCCAAGAGTGTCATGAAATGCAGACCTTACAAACGTCATGAAATGTGGACCTTTGTAAATGCTTCTCACCCTGCATCAAGGGAACGAAACCAAAGTCTGTATCCACTGCATCTGCAATTATTGACACCGCAAAAACAATCTAAAAAACTGGGTTTGGCGTGGTAATAGTTTCTATTCCTTCCATGATATCATTTCAACCATTTTGCACTATGCTCTGACCTTGTTACAAGCCACCTTGCTAGGAGCCCACCACTTTCCCATCTGCATGCGCTTGTCACCAAAATGAATTACCACTTTGCATTAGTGGCTTGAATAGTCTCCTGATAGAAACTGCAGGAAGAGCAGAAAATGGTGCAAAACTCAAAATGATGTATAATCGCCAAAATGCTACAACTTCAGTTGTCAAGGGTTCTAATTAGAGTTGGGACAAGGCAATGTTAGCTCAGCTGCCTCTGAACACACCTGTTTCAATTTAATTTGCAGTAATTAGGTAGCTTAGGGCACCAGGAAAGAAAAAATGCTGTTCACTTACTGTTTCAAATAGCCGAGTTTTCATGTGCCATTTAAAATCCTGTTTTTCAGAACAGACTGCTGACTTGCTAATGCTAGCAAAATGAAATAAAGCAAAATATTTTTAGCAGCAGGAAGTTGTTACTTGCTACTGCCAATTACATGCCTTGTACTTGAACAGTGACATTTTTTCCCCTTTGCTTATTCTTCAAGATAGGTAAAAGCTGGCTTCGGTCTCAGTGCATGAGGATTTGAACAAAACTCTTCGTCCCCCGGACTTGGCGGACTCTTCTGGAGTCATAGCCAATACTGGCAGCAGTCTGCTGTGACAGAGCAAACAACAGTGTCCTAGATCCACTCTTCAAAAAAGGGGAAAGGAGAAGATTAAGCAAGAGACCTGGATCTATTGGCTTTGGCAAAAGGCTGAATACCTTGTCATGCTCAGAAAATTACTGAATTTGGGGAGAAGAAAATGGGGCAGAGGGGGGAAAATAATAATAATAATAATGATAATAAAAAGCATTAAAATTACTTAAGAATATTTATACTCTGAGTTAATTTATCAAACTGACACAGAGATGAATCATCCACCATAAAAGTAATGGGATACAAGTTTTCTTTATATCACAATCATTATTTACAACTCTTAAATATTCAGAGGAGTCAAGTATCCTCATCTTTCAATTTAAAATGCGATCTTGCAAGCCAAAGTAAAACTGTTGGCAAAAATAAGTTTCTAAAGGAACAGTGCCCAAAGAATGATATCTTCAAAACCAGAATAGATTTTAACAATCATGATGGCACTGTTTTGTTTTTCATTTAAACCTACACTATAAACCACACAGGGCTCAAGCAACTCACATAAAGCTACATCTCCGAGTAACAAAACAATGAAAGCAGGTAATAACAAGGGCCTGTGGTATAGCTAGACGCAGCTACTTACGACTTTTGAAACTACAACACAAACCTCAGTTGTTGGGGTTTTTTTGTTGGTTTTTTTGAGGCACCATACAATTCTGCTTTGATGTAGGTTAATTCCCACATGCTGAGAATCCAACTGAAGGCAATACGACTCCTCAAGTAAAAGTCCATCACTTTAATGCCATTAGAAAGCCAACCATACCACTGTATACTTTTCCATCTTAGAACACACACACAGACACACAAAAAATCTGGGAAATCCACAGCAATGCTTCCTGAATACTGTTTTGATTATTTAGGAATGGTTTTACTATTAGCAGTCATTATTTTCCATAGACTAATGTGGATGTGTACTTAAAAACTGGACAAGAAAACAGAAAAAGAAACCCGTATGATAAAATGAGTGTGAATAGTCAGCACCATCATTTTACCACTTCAGTGAACTTCATGAAATAAAATAGTATCTACCTGAAGCTTTGCTTATATAACATATATGGAACACTCATATATATATATATATATATATATATATAAGCCACACAAGATCTTAAAACCACAAAAATCAGGAAGTATATGAAAGTTTATCTTCTTTTATTCATTTGTCTTTGCTGCCTCAACAGGTAATTTTTTTACAATCCAGGTTTTTAGTTTTTCTATTTCGGTTCTGTTTAACTCATGATTAAGATTTGGAAAACTATGAAGTGATGCTGATACTCCCAGTGACTTCAACATCTTGTTGGTCTCTTCACCCCATGAGTAGAGAACTAGTTCATCAGCAGTTCCATGACACTGAAATAATTCTGGAAGAACACCTTCATTTCTTTTCAAAGCCTAAATGGAGAAGAAACACAGCCACACATATCACTAAAAATTTTAAAAGAATAGTTACAATTACATGGTGACAACTTCCATAGCATTTCATTTATTAACCTGGTTCTAGCGGTCATATCGTACTATCTCTACAAAAATAAAAAATAAATATTGGAAAAAACTGTACTTCAAATTCCAATGTGCTAACTCTTGACAAACAATAGGGTGTACTTTAAGGTCTGTGTCTCTCTCTAAATAAGAGAAATAGAAAAAATTCATGACAGTAGATGGAGCTCATGAGTATTGTAATTCTCACAAAATTTCAAAGAATAGTTACACTTGCATGGACTCTAAGGACAACTTGCACAGCACTTCATTTGCTAATCTACCTCCTACACTGACTTACTTTGAATAAAATAATTGTACCGTCTGTGCAAAAAAGCAACAAAACACCATGTAAGGACAGCTTTAAAGCCTCACTTCCTTAATATTCTGCTTATTTATTTCCAGGAAATGTCATAAGTTAAGAATATTAATCAATTGCCTCAGATGAATAAACACGCTATATGCAATTTTAATGATCATGTTTTTCTTTCAGCTCAGCAGTTTTTCTGTGAAGTCCACCACACACTCACCTGGTAAACAGCAGATTCTTTGTTGAGAAAACTAGACAAAGCAAATACACCTGCCAGATCTTGATGAAACCTATATGCTAAATGCATTGCCATTCCACCTCCCATCGAAAAGCCTCCTAGGATGCAACAACAGAAACAAAGATTGGATTTTACTATATGTCTTTGTAACCCAGTGTCCAACTTATTTCTATCTTCAAACTTGTTTCTTTTATACACAATGCAATCAAAAACCATCTTGACTAACATAATGATTACACTGATCTTAAAGCATAATTCAGTTAAGAAGTTGGATATCTAAAGTACTGCTGAAAATTCATTACTGAGAGAGAAAAACAATTTAAAAAAATCAGCTAAAATGCCATTACTTTAGAAGCCATTCATGTATGATCCCTACCAGACAGCTGGAAACATGTGGCCATATATTCTCTGATGTTAACAAAGCAAAACTCTACGGATAATTTTCACTGCTTTTTAGTTCAACTTGTTTTTCCCCTAGGCTAGCAGCAATCACACATGCAAGATCTGTATCACTATTGTACATAACCAATGAACATTCACCACATTAGACTAGTACACAGAGCTGGACGGTTTTTTTTGTTGTTGTACCTTAGGATATATAATAGATAGGGAAAAATGCAATGTACCCCACCTGAGATTTAATAGGACTTCTGAATTAATGGCCTTCTGTGTTCCATATGTCTCTTCAGCTGTACTAACTCCTTACACCAGATAACTCCTCAGGGACAATTTTTACATGACAAATGTTTATTCATTAAGGAAGAAATCCTGCATACCACTTCACAAGGACACAGTATGTAGGTTATCGTATTGATTGCATCCAGACAAGAACTAGGGTGAACAATGACTGGCTGCTGAAGTATCTTCTAGCACAGAGATGGCAACCAGCAGAAAGGTAATGACTGCAGCTCTACTTAGACCAGCACTAGCATCCATGGTGCTGGTGATACAATTGGTTTGTGCCAGGTAGTTAAGTGGTGTAATCAGTTGCATAATACTGAGCCCAGACGTTTTCACCAAGAGACATGAAATCAGGGACTGAAGAAGAAATACAAAACCAGTAGACAAAATACCAAACCATTTCAGCTTGTTACCTTTTGAAGTGATTAAAATGAGACTCCAGAATGGGAGTGGCTCTTTTGCAAGGGCTATATAAGTCCTCTAGGCCTGACTTCTGTGCTACGCTGAAGTCTGGCATGGGTGCTAAACAAAACCTGGCCAGGAAGCAGTGCCCCTGCAGCACCAAATCCGAGCCAAATGATGCCCTGCAACTTTAGTACTTCACTGGATCCTGGGACCACACCAGGAATCTCTGGTGCACACAAGCTCAAGAGGCAGAAAACACTGCGTTTTGTAAATATTAACTGGGTCACAGTGAGGCTGTTCCTAAAGGGAAATCCTCTTCCCGCATGTTTGTATCTGCAAGTTCCAGCAGGTCTGAGGCCCTGCTAGCTCACAGTCAATCCCACATTATGACTGGAAGATTTGGCTGGATTTGTGTAGGAAATTTTCCTGAAAACACTAGACTAATCCAGACATAAAGTGTGTTCTTTCTTTCTCCCACACATTATTTTTTGATTTCTGATGATTTCAGATCAGAATTTCTACTGAGTTTCTGACTCTTCTTTTTACTTACTGTCACCTTGTAGTCTTGATACAATTATGGCCAGAAGTGGTAACTGCAGGTTCCTGACTTACAGAAGTTGGATCTTAAGAGAGAAAGAGCAAGACCACACAACATGGAAGACTGGAATCTCGCTTCCCTTTTTCAAACAGTCCTTAACTGAATTAGGACAGCTGTATCCTCAAACTAGGAGATACGGCCTGGGATCCCCTACCTATGCACCCAGGGGGCTGACAATACCCTGATATTTACCTTCAGTAAATAAAGCCAGGACCTGTTTACCCTACGAATCAATCTTTAACCAGCTCAATGATAAATGTAGTATGTTTAAGTGCCCAGTGGCAGTTCAGAAACAAAGGTAGTACAGGAAAAATAGGAATGAATGTGGGTGAACAAGTTTAGAGCAGACCTTAGAAACAACAGCACCTGAAATTTTGAATAGCTTGTCTTCACAAAAATAAAAATATTGGAAACACTACTGCAAGCCTTTCATCTGCATCACTATTTCCTACCAGATATGTTCTCCTATCACACATAAAAGAATTCTACAATGAAAAAAAACCTGATAAATGCTGCATGTGTCATAGTGATCACAAAAATTCAACATCATTGACCCCACAATCACAGACAGAGAAAAATTTAGCCTTCTGAGAAAGTATGTAAGATATAACAGCTACACAAAATTACTATGTAAACAACATCATTTTGTGCTGAAGTTTCCTTTATGCTCTTCTGTGGAGTCTGATCATTTACTTCATTTCCTTTTGATCATTCTGGATAATGCTGTCATCCCCAAACCCAGAAAGTATCACTTATACTCTAAGAGACCACTTTGCATTTGCTTACAAATAACTACATATATACTTTGTCCACATATAAAATGAAGTCCACTTTAAGTATTTTAGAATACAGGAAAAAAGCTGCATTGAAAACTCATTACTAGTTTGTAAATGATTTAATCTAAAATTTTGTACCCAGTTAGTCACACTCTGGCAACACTATCTGCAATTACTCACCAGCAGTCTTTGACAATGCAGTCACCTTCTGTTTAGAAGAATATTAGGTAATGGTTCTTTTATGTGGCTCACGCTACTATGACAAAATGTAATACAAAAGACAAGTTCTTTGAATTTGGTTTTCCAGGGGAAAACCTGAAGTTTATCACTTGATACCGTAACAGTCTCTGAGTAAATGCTGTATAGCACATGCTATATTTGAATGAGCATTTCTAGTTGGAGACAATTTTTTTCTATTACAAGAAGTATTTCAGTAAAAGCATAAATTTGACATAAAACACGCTCAGTCAAGAACTTTTTGCAAGAATTCAAATTTTGGATTAAGGAAAAGTAAGAAGCAGGTACAGATATTACACAAAAAAAAAACTTACGAAGTGACAGTCAGAATGTAAGCAAAACAGAGAAGTACAAGTATGCTTATATACACCAATGATCTCAGCATAAAGGATATGTAAACCTCACAGCACTGCTAAGCAGATTGCGTCATGAGTGTTAAGGAAGATCAAAAATGACACAACATTTCAACCTTAGATGGGCAGAACAGAACAAGTCCTTTGCTTGAGACCAATCTAGTCCCAAGCATACAATGGGTATGCACAGTTCAGAATTTGCCAATAGATTTCACATAAAAAGTATATTCATTTTCCATTTTCCCCCTTATATCTGTTTTTCAAAAGATCTATTTTTAAAAAGATCTGTGAATAATGCTTCAAAACAACTAGAAATTGTTGGCTCTATAATATTCAGGATACCAGTTCAGAAAAGGCAGCTAAGAATCTGCATTTATTTCCCTGCTTTACAAAAGAAGTTTATGCACAGGCTAAGAGATAAGCACATACAAAAACCCAATTAAGTATAGAAATTTTCTTCCAGTTGCAAAGAAACTTCACTCAAGTTCATGTTTATGACCTTAAATCTGCTTCTGTGTAGTGTTGGTTTCTAGGTAATACCCTTATGCAGTGAGAAGAACGCTGCCTGTAACTTGCTTTCCTAGTTGAGGAAGATCTGCTGAAATCACAGGATCGTCACGCTTCCAAATTAAAGAATTTGAATCAGAAGGAAACTTCCATGCAATACTTTACTAAAAACAAAACATTCTTTGCTGCAGTATTACCTGTAACTATGTTAAGGTAACCCCAGCCATACGGTGACGTAACACTGAGTGAAAAGAGATTCAATTTCTCGTATGCAATTTATTCCTGCTTGGATAAAATGGAAACCCTCATCACAGCTGCCATTTTTCAGTGATAAAACCTTCTTTCCAGAGCTTGTAAATGGTTTTAGGAGCCTTTTAAACTTCAAAGTGTTTGTATAAAGTCTTGAGCTCATTTCTGCTAAAGATCTTGATTTATATTAATTTGCTCCTCATTTGTATCTGTCTTAAATGATAATCTGGTCCATGATGACACTTCAACATTATATCAAGTTCAGGAAACCAAATATTTACCTACTGTCAAACTTCAGCTTTATTCATTTCTTTGCATTTGGTCTAACAATATTTGGGTTTGTATCTCAGAAAATGACTAACTTTATTATCTAGCACAAAGGTTTCCTTATTTAGTCTCTCTCTTGTGTCCTGTATACATAAGAATGCTAAAAACTCTGCCTTCTCCCCCATGCTCCACTTTAGTGCCTGCAATGACCTATTCCTGAGTTCAGAAAGCTCTTCAGGTTTTCTTCCTTCATTACAGAAAAAACACCTCTCTAACACACACAGGTTTGACACTGCCAATTGTTTCCTGAGCCATATAGATCTGACTGTAAAGTGCCTTAGTCAATTTGTTATAGATAATTATTATGGACTTAGGAAACAACAAACCGGATCATTTTTTCCATCTTTCCAATATAATTTTAAGATGTGATCAAAGCTGGTTTCCATACTAGAAATCACAGCCATATGAAACAGATTTTAGTTATTAATCACATTTAGTGCATGAATTCTGCCATCTGCACTGAGTAGAGATCTTCTGAACCTTGCAGAAACAGACCTTGAGGACTTCTCACATTAATATTAGTGGCAGAGGTAGAAACTGCTTTATTACAGCACAGAACCAAAAGAGGAAGAGAAGAAGCTAAGCCCCTGACTTTGATGCGATAAGTATTTGGACTTGGGAGTACGGGTAGGTTTTGCTGTGTTTATTTTTAGCAGTTTCTCTCTTGTAGTTGTTCTTCATCTTCCCTGGATTTCTTCAGATTTGTCAGTGCAGCTTTAGTAACAAAGTGGCAAGAGATGAATGCTACAGCATACAGTGCCTGTGCCAGCACAGTGCAAGGAGAGACAAATATTCCTCTGTTGTATAACGCTACCCCAGCACAGTTAGAAATTGTCCTTGCTCGTTCTGTTATCATCACAACACATTACACACTCTTGCCTCATTTTCTTTCCATTCTCCCTGCAATTTTCATTCTCAATTTCTCCTTTCTTTAGATATTTCAGCTTAAATTTCTTTCTTGGTTTGTTATCAGGAATTTTTCCCTAAAGCTACATTTTAGTTTACTTTCCGCTTTCCCTTGGGATGTTCTGTGATTTACCTTCTATTAATGACAACAGCAAAACCTTGTTCTACACATCATCCACAAAGAAGCTGACTTTCTGGTTTGACCTTCCTTTTTCATCCATGAATGGAAGCATTATATACATTTAACAGTGTTCATATATGAATATCAGCAAAGAATACAAATGCCAGTGGAACAGCAAATTTGTTCTCTGCAGAACTCCCTGAACACTGCTCCTGTGTAAGTGCCCAAACATGTACTTTGTCTCAAGTGGATTTCCTCACAGCGGCAAGTTTCTCCTTTTAATCTATTCATGAAACTTCACTAATGTTCCACACTAGCAGAAGTGCATGAATGGTTTCCACCTTTGGTAGACTTATGTTTGTTACTCAGTAACTAAGAGTCTTTACAAGAACAAAAGCAACTTCCCTTCACTGGCTCAGCCACATCCTCTTGTTAGGAACATGAATCAATTTGCTATCCAACTTTCTCGCCAGCCAAAACCCATTTTGAAATGCATATTTAAGTGGTACAAGTTTTACCACTTTCTTGTAAAAACAAGTGTATAATAGTTTAATGTATCAACTCGTAGCAAAACCAGAACCAGGTATGGTTTTATTTCCAACTGATATGAGTAGTAGAGGGGAACGCAACATGTATACCTAAGGAATCATCTTTTTTAGCACTAGAAGGAAAGTAAAATCCCTGAGAAGTCTGAAATCAGTTTTTACTGAGATGTTACTCTACATCTATAGCTTGCTTTATTTACCTAGTGTGTTTTCTTGGTTGTTTCGGGGGTGACAGCACAGCCCTGCTGCAATACTTACCTGTCATTTTTTACAGTCAGCATAACTGCACAACATGGAAAAAAAGAATAATCTACTCTTTATACTCACGGTATTCATGATTTTAAACTGCATCACAGAGAAGAAACTAGAAACTAGACTCTCTAAAGCAAAGAATAGTGAAGCACAGGAACAGGTTGCCTTGGAAAGTTGTGAACCTGCCATTAATAGAGGTCTTTTAGAAGTATTCAGAAAAGCAAAGGTAAGGGTTTGCCTAATTAAAGCTGAACCTGCACTGACACATGAAGATGGATTAGCAAATGTTGCTAGTCCTCACTCGTCTATGAATCTGTAGGCACGACTGCGAAGAAAGAACACATTAACGTGCACTCTGTGGCATGTCTACACATGACTCTCAAGCATTTAAAAGCCCCTACATCCATTTACTTCTCCACTGAATTCAGGCATTTATTGAAGATGAGTCAGCATATGTTTTCAACAGAGTTTCTACTAAAGCTGAAGAGATCAGAATCCAATTCACTTCATAATTCTTTTTTTCCCAAAGCCATTATCTGATGATAATATGTGATGACAATAACATCATTAAATTACTTTTGGTTTTACTGCTGTATGCCTTCATTACTCCAAATCTTCACTATCATTTGCTAAGTCTGTCATTCACCATGCAGACTGAAACTGAGAACGTGCCACCTTTGCAAGACTCTCATTTCTAGATACATTAGTACAGTCACCGTCAAGAGCTGGGAAACAAAGTGACAAGTGGTGGATCCTACTGATTAAAATTATTAGCATTTTTACCTCCTACTGAACAATTTAGGAAGGAAACAAACATTCATTTGTCAGTGTTTATTGCCTGCATATCAGGAGGTAAAAGGAGTAGTAGCGAGACAAAAGAGATAAATGGCCAGTTCAGATGCAAACAAACAAGGGGAGCAAACATTTGCCCTGAAGTACAAATGCAATGCAAATTTACACTGATGCACTGGAATTTAATGAAATGTTTGCTGGTATTGTCGGGAAGATGGACTAACAGTACTGGTTTGAGCCCAGCACCTCATAAGCATAATTTAGATAAACCACAAAGCCACGTAATGGGTGGTACAGAAAGAGAAATCTCATTTGAATTGCAGTGACAAATGGCAACATAAACCCATGATTTTACCCTGTGACAGCAAGGCAGCAAGTGCCTTTAAGTGAAAGACATTTTCCTAATAAAGACAGAAGATACAAGATTAACAAGATAAGAGAATAAGAGTAACAGCAAAAGGCTTTGAAGCCAAAGACATAAAATACCAAGACTGTAGGTGATGTAGTTTGCCCAACATTTTAACTATTTACTGTTGATTTATCTTCCCATATTTACAGAATCCTCTTTCTCTGCGATGTCAAAGCCAAGACAGTCTCTCCCCATCCCATTCTCACACACACTGAGAGAGATGGAAATGCTAATATTTACAAGAAGCACAGAACTTTCATGTTATTTCCACCATGGTTCAGTAGCAATGTAAGAAGTCTAGCAATAAACAAAAAGTGGTTGTGTGTCTTGTGTTATTGTTACAGTACAAGGGGTCAGGAATCATGCATGTGTTTTTTGGCATGTAGTCAAATCTACAAGACTGTTATGGAAAGTTTATTTTCACTGGCTGCCTACACAAGTGACTACAGGTGGCGAGGCCAACAGGCTTGGATCAGCATTTCTGCACTACACAAAAAAGTGACCTGTAGAAGTAAGAAAGTAGCACTAAATTAAGAACAAAAAAGAGAACAAAAAAAGATTGCCTTTCACTAAAGTGTAGTTAACTAAAGTGTTGTGGTTTAACCCCAGCTGATAACTAAGTACCTGCAGTCCCTCGCTCACTCCCACCTCACCCAGAGGATGGCGAGAAGAATCTGAAAGGAATGTAAAACTCAGGTGTTAACAACAATTTAATTACTGAAATAAAATAAAACAAAACCAACAATAATAATAACCTTAACAGTTACCATGAAAAGGAGGGAGAACGGGAGAGGAATGAAATCCAAAGGGAAGGGAGAAAAGAAAAACAAATGATGCACAATACAATTGCTCACACCTGCTGCCCGATGCCCAGCCAGTCCCTGAGCAAGGATCGGCAGGCCCTGGCCAATGCCCCCGGTGTCTATACCCAGCGTGATGTCCCATGGTACGGAACATCTCTTTGGGAAGTTCAGCTCAGCTGTCCTAGCTGCATCCCCTCCAACCCTTTTGCTGCCAAGGCCTGAGAAACTAAAAAGTCCTTGACTTAGAATAAACATTACCTGTCAACAACTAAAAACATCAGTGTGCTACCAACATTGCTGTCACATCAAATCCAAAACACAGCACTGCACCAGCTACTAAGAAGAAAATTAACTCTATCCCAGCCAAAACCAGGACATAAAGCAAGCACTATCAGAATGCTCCAAATGTGAGAGTGGCCATTTCTTTCAAGAGCTTCTAACATATTATTGAATAGGACTGTTGAAATCTTTGACATTTTCCACCGAAGGGAAGTTATTTTATAATGCACTATCGCTATGGAAGCAGTTTAAAAAAAACAAACAAACCCAAACAAACCCGAGAAAACAAAACAAAGCAAAACCACCACCACCTGAAAAACCAACTCCAGCTTTAAATAGAAAAAGAACTGATTGTCCCACATTTCAAACTCTGGTTATTTGCTTGCTTAGCTAATTTAGCAATGAATTCAAGCATTTAAAAAGAAAGAATACATCTAGTTTTTAAGGAGGGATACTATCAAGGCTCCAAGTGTCAGAATGTGACTAATTTTATCATCCTCTTTTACCTCCAAAGTCAATATACAGCTCTTTACAGGATTATTTGCAAGTGCTTTTGCCAGGAAGACCAGCAAGAGTAACTCAAAAAGAATGTTTGGCTAAAAAGTGACTTCCATTATCAAATTCTGGGGATGATATAATTATTTTTGAATAATTATATACTGCAGTCACTTTCCCTTCCTTCCTCTTCCAAGGTCAGGGGAAATAAACCTTAATGAACCAGAAGTTTACTTCTTTCAAACAACTTCTGTATTAATAGGAAAGCAACTCATGAAATTGTCAGGAAATAGGAATGGGTAGGTGAGCCATGTACTACTGTGTACTGCTTGTTACACTAAATTGATACGGAGGTTTTAATAATAAGACACTATTTACCTTGAGTAAATTAAGTAATTTAATTCTTTAGAAGTAGATACGTTGAGCAGCTGTTAAAAACAAAGCTGCACCAGTATTTTCCTTGATATGGAAAAAGAGAAGTGGCGTTGCACAATGTGGACTCCGTCCTCAGCTTTAGAGTTCTGCCCTACAAGCAGCCACTTGCGGATTTCAGAGCAAACTGTGCTACCGAAACAAACAGCACAGGCTATAATTTATTTCAGAACAAATGATCTTACTGTACCCACAATCTTGAGCCTTGTGGAAATTTTGAATGGCTCCGGGAGAATCATCCCCCAGAACACCAGGTGCTGGCCTCATTTTCCACTGCTGAGAGCCTGCTTCTGCTTCCCCTCTCTTCCCACTCGCTCTCCTTTGCATAGTGCTCCCTCAGACCCTGCCTTCTTGCCCCACACCTCTGAGCTGTCAGCAGCTGCCCACCTTCCTGCTTGCCTAACACCTTGCTCACCCTCATCTAACAATATCTGACACTCATCCTCAGCCTGTAATTTCTAGTCCGCTCTTCCATAAAAAACCATAACCTTCAACCTTGTTACCCTCCTCATACTCATTTTGTTTTCTTTCCACTCATTAAAACTCCCACTCATTACAAAACAGACAGTCCCATAACCCAGTTCTCCTTAACCCTTTAACAACCGTTTCATTCCTTGTAACTACCTCTTCGTGCAACTGCTTTGCTCTCTTGGCTTCTGTGACCTACTCGAAAAGGCCCCCACTGCTCTTCACAGAACCCCAAGCCCTCCAGTCTCTTCTCTCAACTATGTTGTCTCTACTTTCCATAATAAGACACATACCAGCATTCCCATTCTGGATCTTCAATATGACTCAACATCACTGAATGCACTGACAAAATATCCATAGCAAAATTTCACCTTCATACCTTCTGCTATAATTGTCTTATTTTTCTCTTCACCTCAAGAAGGCTGCCGCCTCCACCTGTACGGTACCAGCAGCCACAAATCCACTGTCTGCGCCCCACCTGTTACCTCGAGCCTCCTCTTCTTGTACCGAATGGATATTTCTGACTTTTTCAAAGAGAAATCTAAAAAGATCTGACAGGACTTAGTTCTTTAGCATTCTAAGCAAGTGACCATATCTTCCATTATCTCCTGTACACCAATCTTGCCCAAACGCGGAAAATTTCAGGCCACCCGTTTCTCCTTTTCCACTTGACGTTACAGTTTGGTGCAGACATACTGACTATACCTTCATAACCAAACCTAGGCCTCGTATTCTCTTTTGATCAAAAATGCTATAAAGCTGTCAGGTGCCTTTACAAAATGCCTAATTTCCTTAAGAAACAATGCCAGAAGACAGGCAATTATTTGCACAAAGTCCCATCTAAAACAACTAAGAATGTCACACTGGGCTGACTCAGAATGATACTAAATCTCCCCTTTATGCACACAAACCTTACAGGATCTCTAAGCTTCATTCTCCACTGCATCAACACTGGTTAATCATAAAAACCACTGCAGAGAAGGTACAGAGTTCACATGGAAGAACACAATCTCGTGCAGCCATAAATGACACTATTCTTTTTCCACTAGTGAATTTCTTATGCATCCACATGGGTCCCCGTCTGAACTTTGGATGGAGTCAATTCAGGCCTGCTTTATTTTGATTGTTGCACCAATATCAGATTGAACTGTGAAGATGTATACATCAAGTCTCTGTCACAGAGGCAAGGAAACAGTGCCTCACTCTAGAAGCCTGAAATCAAAGCTCCCAAGAGTGAGAAAATAAGTGCAATTATTTCTGATTTACAGATGAGGAATGCAAACACACAGATGGGGACTTCCAAAGAATCTACAGGCTGAAACAATCGGCGCATACCAACTTCCTTACTCTGCTTATGACTTGTAAAACAACTTTCATACTCTGCAGTCTCACTATTTTTAATTTTAAAGGCTCCAGAGAAAGGAAAAAAGCCTAGTAGTAAAGTGGATTTGTACACAGAACATCTCCCAGCTCACTCTATAGAAAAGCACCTGCGCTTCTTCAGCTGTTCCAAGCCAGCAGGTATAACACAGGAAAGAAAAATCAAAGAGACTATGCTGACAGCCATCCAAAACAATGCATTCTGCAGCCAGGGCAATGAGCCAAAAAGAGAAAGTAAACAGAGGCCTTCAAAGAGCAACATGGAGCTGGACCAAGAAAAAATGTGGGCTGAATGGTAGTGGCTCCACCATGCAGGATTTTGATGGCATGACTCAGTTGGCCATAAATTTGTAAGTTCCCACGTTAAAGAGTTTTTTTCCCCAACCTGAAACAGTTTGTGGTCTAGGGACGGGACAGGGAGCCAAGGACTTGTAAATTCTCTGTAGCCTCTCCAGGCTACTCCATTGCCCTTGACTCCCATGCCTCAATATCCCCACTGTCTATTCCACAGTAGTACTGTGAAAATTACTGGAAATTTGTGGAAATTAAGAGGAACAGAAAGATGGACACATATGAACTATGATGGCTAATACTTCATTTGTTATCAGGTGTTAATCTGTAGTGATGTGCAACATGCAGATTTTTTCCCCACAAATTAACTTAAACCAAAATGACCAGAGCAGAAAGGAAAAGCACATGGTTGTTTAGATGCTCTACCTCCTCTCTCCAAAATACAAGTAATTTTGGGAAAGTATACGCTTCCATCCTTGGAGAGGGCTAAAAGTAAGTAGTGCATATTTTTACCATTTCAAATAAATCACTGCCCACTCCATATTTTAAATAACGGGTAAGGTACAAATGACTATTTACAATAACACCAGTTTTAAGTTACATTTTTGAGGACACTGCTTACAGTTAGCCACATTCCCCACTTGTTACAGGTTTAAATAATGATTCAATATTCTTGAGAATTGGCTGCTGAAGAGGCTGTTCAGAAGTTGCAAGACATGCTCATGAGCTTTCAGGATGAAGTAAATTCAAAGTAGATGATCTCTTAACAATTAAAACCCATTAAAAGAAACACATTAAAACCAAATCTCTCTTACCTATTAGTATCCTGTTCTTTGCAATGCCATTTCTAATCTCATCGTTGATCAAGTCTGTAAGTCCCCGGCACATAGAATCAATACTTTCGATGTGCTCTGGACAGTCATTAGAGATCTTGTATCTGTCAAACCACACAGTGGAAAAGGCTCCTTTCATAGGTGTATACGGCCTGGAATGGTGGAAGAAAAGAAAACAAATGATTAACCAAGCATAACATCACAAGCCTTCAGTGTACGTGATACATAAAGACAATTCAGTGTCTCTCCAGCAATGGAGAGAAGGAACCTCCTTCAGATCTAACTCAATTTACATCCAGTCACATTGCACTTCTTTGCATTCAAAATGTGGTCCTTCAAGAACTAAGACAGCATTTTTAAGCTATGTAAAATGCAAGTTTCAGTCAGTGTCAAGGTTGGTCAGCTCAGCTAAACTTTTTTTAATTCTTAACCCTGTGAAGAAGTTCCTAATCCCAAACAAAGGTAAAGTTGTAATCCACCTTGGAATAGGACAAACTGAATTAGCTGCTAAACAAGACACCTTTGTTGGAGCTAGCTTTATGCGATTCAGTTGTCTTGTTGTCAAAATTGACAGGAGATAGGTATTATGAACCACTAGGTGTTTACAAAAACTTCTTCCTTCTCTTGATTTTTCTTTTTCTTAAATAAATACAGCCATCCTCACCTTAATAGGGCAGGTATCTTCATAGAAATAACATGAAGAAATGCCACGTGCTTATTGGATTGGTGCACAGATCAGAAACATGATACTCCACCATAACACTGTGTTGTCAGATTAGTATTTTAAGGGCTTTAATAACATGTTGCCCAAACCTCAGATAATCAAGGAAGCTACAATTCAAAGGAGCCTTTTCTTTGTTTTTAAATAAATATGATGAACAGAGCCCTGAAATCCCAAGAAAGGTGATCTAATTGCCTTACAATGGCTCTAAAATTTAATATCAAACATACTGCTATGAGATCAATGCTTCACCTCAGAACCAAGCCCCCTAAAATCCTTAATTGCAATGTTTAATCAGGGAGAAAATTTTTCATTTTTACTTAAACTCAGATGAGCTCAGATCAGATGACAATCACTGCCTACAGACAGCCCTTGATAAATTTGTCTGGATGGGAACCCACTGAAAACACTAACATTGACTTCTGTGCTCTCTCTGGATTTTTTTCAGTACTAGGATTAAACAAAACCACAACTAGCCTAAAAAGAGAAAGCCGCTATTTTAATTGTTCTTAATGAAGGAACAAATTCTGCCATTATTAATACCAGAGAGGCTTCACATATGTAAATGGCTATTTCTAAAGCAGAAATACTGCCACCACTACACACATACAAAAGGCAGTATACTATTTGCATTGCTCAGACACGAGTCACATACGAAAGGACACAGAATTTCTTCTGCCTGGTGCCATGAACATGAAATAAAGTCCATGACTGAAAAGCTGGCAAGCCAAATCTGAAGAACGAGGCAGCAAACAGCAACAGATGGTTACAGGCAGACTACACTGCTTCATCTTTTTGATGGAAGGAGCACCTAAAATCTACTGTTACTCAAAATGACATACAAATATGTCAGTGTATACAGTGTGTGCCTTAAGTAGCCCCTGATTTGCTTAATTCCAAACAAACCATATACTTAAGCACCCGAATTAACAGGTTTCTTTCAAGTTAGCCCTTGTCTTTAAAACAGAAAAAGGTAACTCCTAAATTAAAGGAAATTCAGTAGAAATATGTTGTACATGCAAGAAGCCAAATTTTAGAAATGTCATTAAAATGCCTTCTTTTTTTTTAACTTCTCTTTAGTATTACCACTGTCTCCAGGATTCTTCCCAAGTGAATTGATCAATACCTAAGAAACAAAATTACAGATCTCCAATTCACAAAAGTAATTTTTTAAGAGGAGATGTTCCAGTCAAAAATATCAACAACAGCAGAATCAGTGGAGTTTTTGGAAGTCACTTGGACAATGTGATGTACAACAGACTAAGCGCTGGGGCAAACAGCATTTAATTCAGTTTTAGCTTCTCTCTCAAACACTTTCACATCAATCCTGGTTAAAATGCTTAGCAGCCAGAGTGCTTAATTTTCTAGTAAAACCAGAGTAACTTACATTTGTGTGAGAAAACATGCATAAGGTCTTAGTATTATTACAACAGGTTCACCCGGGATTTCCATGGAATGAAGATACATATTTGTATTACATCACAGAAATTTGCATTTACATTACAGAAATATAAAAACAGATTTTCCCACAACCGAAAGTCAGAATCAAACAATTGATAAAAAGGAAGAAATCCATTATGAGATTGTAATACTTGATCAGATGATGAAAATCAGGACTTTTAACTTTTGTCTTTGCAAATTCTTCAATAAGACAGATGAAAGACTAATGTGTCAATAGCCCACAGGAAAAGATCCTCAAGCAAATAGACAAGATGCTTTTAGCTGTCTCAAAAACATCTTTGCAACCACTCTTAATTTCTCAGAAATTCATTAAAAATAACCTTTACATAAAGCTGAGAAGTAAGATTCTTTTAATGGTTCACCCAACTGGCACATCTGTTTTAGTCATTCACCTTGTTCCTTAAATAAATCCCTTTGTTAGCTGGCACACTACAACTCAGACATTACCATGGTAAACAAATATGTTTGGCATAGAACCATCTGTACAGATCCAAGAATACAGCACAAAATTTTTTCATACAATTAAACCACAAAAGAAAAAAATAATAGAAAAATCCCTATATTACAGTGACACGAGAGGCTGGACTGAAATACACAAAAGCAAGAAGTACAAAGTGGAGTGAAAACCCCATCCAGTAAGACCAGCACGGTCAGTTAAGGACAGCATCAGACCAAACGGTCAGCTTTAAATTTGGATTTTTTGCTTTCCCATGTTTAATCAAAATTTGTAACATTAGTCCTGATGTTTTCTTCCTCTGTATCTTGCTTTCTTTATATTCTTTTTTAAGTGATTAAAAAAAATAAATAAAAAAATAAAGCTCTGTGTCTCTAAAACACGTGTGGTTGAAACTTGGAATGAAAATACATAGCCGCTCAAGTTGCGTGGGGTTTTTTTTTTTGTTTTTTGTTGTTGTTGCTCGTTTAATGGTGGGAGCGTGTATGTTTTGCTTGCTTTGGAGCACACAAGATTCAAATCTATGTAAGAAAACAAGAACCAAGAACCCTCTCTTCTGGGTACACCTGACTTTCAAACTTGAACACATTTTTAATAGACATTTGAAACACTATTTCCTAAAAATTCAACTAAATCTTAACATACGAAAATAGAGAGAAAAGATAACATAATGGAGACATGGCTAAAATCACAGACCGTTTAAGAAACTGCAAGCACCCTGAGGAAAAGAATCTTTAAAATGCTTCCCAACATCCTCAAATCACTCTAGATCATGTTTTCTGATTACAGGTTTTATTTTTTAAGGGTGTGCATTGATCTACAATTGTTTTCTCACACATACACTTCTTGCATGAGACAGCAGTTTCAAGAAGATCCTACACACTTAATATTTGAATGTCTTAAAAGGAAAATACATCCTGTAATATCTCTTGTCAGTTTTTATCAATCTTTCAGTCTTTTAAACATGTTCAAGTAGAAATAATTTTCACTCTTGATTTCACTGCAAAGTCTCAAAGTAATATGGATCACACAAGTTTTCACAAACTCAAGATAGGGTAGCTTCTGCCAATGTGAGTTATGTACTAATGATGAAAATATCATGAAAGCAGGAAGCAACAACACTATCTTCTTCCACTTTCCTTGAGCACATATTAAATACTCTAGACCTTAATCACATTTAGAATTGTGCTAAATAGTTTGACATTCTCGTAACAGAAGTGGAAAGCAAACAAATGATGCTACACAAGGTTCAAATTCAGATCTAAAGCCGCACCAAATTCTGCCTCCAGAATGATGCTATTAGCATAGCAATTCACATAAAACTACAGGTGTTTTTGTTCATTATCCAATAAATCACTGTCCTTGTGCAACGTTTTAAGTTAAAAGACAAGTGAGCATTGCTAGCTGCTTTAAATAAGAAACATAAGAGTAGCAGACAGCACATTGATAAATAGTAAATATTCTTCCCCCAGCAATTTCTCCTGATGCACAATGGTATCACTGCCTTCACATTCAGCACTGTGATCACCCTGCTAACGCAGTCGCATAAACCCCAGACCACTGGAGCTGGCTTACAGCTTTCTTTAAGTTCCAGACAGAACTTCCTGAGATGTCAGACAGAACTCAGAATTTATAGTGAAGTTAGGCTTCAAAATTCAAAGAAAGAAAGATCACATTTTTTTAAATTCTCACTTTTGCTTCCTTCCCAAACCCATCTCCTCTCAGGAGGCACAAAGTCACATGAGAAAGTGTAACATCATCTTTTGGAAGACTACGTATCCCTTTGAGGAAATCTACAGAGCACGCTGCTGGACTGCTTAAGCTCTGCTTTACTCCACTCTGGTCAGACCCCACCTGGAGTGCTGCGTTCAGCTCTGGAACCCTCAGCGCTGGAAGGACATGGACCTGTTCAAGCAGGTCCAGAGGAGGGCCACGAAAACGATCAGAGGGATGGAACACCTCTCCTATGAAGACAGGCTGAGAGAGTTGGGCTTGTTCACACTGGAGGAGAAAAGACTCTGCGGAGACGTTATCACAGCCTTCCACTATTTACAGGGGGACTATAACATGGGGACAAACTTTTTATCACGCCCTGTTGCGATAGGACAAGAGGCAATGATTTTAAACTAAAAGAGGGTAGACTTAGACTAGATATAAGGCAGACATTTTTTCCAATGAGGGCAGTGAAACACTGGAACAGTTGGAAGGTTGCCCAGAGAAGTAGTAGATGCCCCATTCCTGGGAACATTCAAGGTCACATTGGATGGAGGCTCTGAGCAACCTGACCTAGCTGAAGACGTCCCTGCTTACTGCAGGGGGGGTGGACTAGATGGCTTTTAAGGGTCCCTTCCAACCCAAACCGTTCTACGATTCTAGAAGCAAAGCTTGACTCCCTTACAGCTGATGGGAGGTTTTTCCAATGAAAGCAAAGTTACTCCCCTGTGACAAATTCTCTCCTAGCATATTCTCACTGCTGATACTAGTACACTGCAACAGAAAATCTAGTTCATAATTCTGCTTTTTAATTCTCACTGTCTGCTTGAACCAGAAAATGTTAAAAGAAAAAGGAGGGAAGGCAGAGAATCCATCTACTCAAATCAGAAGTGTAATTCAAAGCTCTAGTGCAAGTTATATCTTATGTTAAAACTGATGTTCAACGTACCTTAACAATGAAGTTTTGCAATATGGTAACAGAACATAAGATGCAAATTCAAACAGCTTAAAATTGGAAGTACACTTAAAATTAAAAAAATGAAGGCAAGAGTCATTTCCATGAGGAGCAATTTTGGCTGTTCCGGAGAAAAGGCTGTGCCTGTTCACACAACCACATACAAATGCTTTTGATAGTTGTTCTGGATGTATATTGTGTGAAATGACAGCTAACTGAGCTGGTGCAGAATGGTTACCTGAAGAAATACTAAGTTGATAGTTTCTGTTACTTGGGACAAGGAAGCGCAATAGAAGCCAAAACAAGACTCAGCAGGACAAATTCTGCGTTTGCTCCCGTTTCTTTGTTGGGTTGGTATTGGGGTTTTTTTGGGGGTGTGCGTGAATGTAAATTGTGGGGATTTGTACTAATCATTGAAATAGCACTATTGTTATGGTTGAGAAGACCATAAATGACCTTTTCTGCACACTTCCAGTTCCTCAGCAACCAGCGAATAGTGGCTGCTTTATGAATTCACTGAAGGTAAGTGGCAAGAGGCAAACCAGGGTCCAATGTGAATCAGTTCTCCATTATGGGGTTTGTAAGACACTCTGGGATTCAAAGTGGTATCTTTCACACAGTGATGGCAAACAACACTGAGGATGGATGAATGACAGTAGGTAAACACCCCCCCCCCCCCAAAAAAAAAAAAAAAAAGACAGCAAAGCGAGAGCACAGAATGACACAACTCAGAACACCCAACTGCTTGCTGGAATAGCCATATAAAAACCACTGTCTCCAATTCTGTCCTGGAAAACAGTTGAGAGAAGAAAAACAAGAGGAAAGATGTCTAAGAGCATGATGTAGTTAATGGGATCAGAAATCCAAGATTATTGCTATTATGTTCTACTTTGTTTTCCCCAAGCATGACTGAAGTATCTCTGACAACTGTTTATTGCATTCCACATGTTATTTAGAATATGATGTAACCCTTACATGTATGCATATTCATGTTTTCCTCACCTAATGCAAGAGGAAAAGTAAAAGGAAAATATGAAGTTCATTCAAGCATGCTTCCATCATTATTATGCAAATATGTTAAATTTCTACTTACAAAAGGAGATGAAAGAACCACCCCATGACACCAACCAAAACCCTTTCGATTTGTCCTTTAAACGTCCACCTCTAAAAAGACTTCTTTGTGTGAAATTTATGAATGAGGTTAGGGCTTACAAATGTGAAGGATTAGTAACATTCGCTTGAGCCAAAAATAGTATGATAGGCACCATGCACGCTCCCCTACACAGCTCCACCAATCCATCTCCAGTCTGACCTGCAGTACCCCTGCTGCTTTTCCCGTCCTGGGCCTCTCACAAGTAGAGACTGCCAATGTAGCTGCATGGTGCCAAACTGTCTGGTGGTTTTGCAATATAGCCAAATGGGGACTACGATGAGATGAAACTCATTTCCACCCATATGCTGAGCAAAGATGTGAACTTAGGTGAAAGGATGGAGTACGAGGCCATATAATGCTGAGCAGTCCTTACCAGCCACTTACTTAGAGACAAGGGAAATTAGAGTAAATTGGGAAAAAAACCCAACTAGACAACAAACTCTGCATAGAGACTTATTGGCCACAGAAAGATGTGTTGAGTGAATGTCAAAAAGATCCACAAAATAGCCCAAGAAGTATTTATAGTTTACTTTCTGACTTGCAGAAGAGGAAGACTGTCAGAATGGAATGCTAGACAACGCAAAGAATCTTTGACCTAGATTTTTTAAGGGAATTATAGAAGGTAAGGTATACTTATTAAAATAAGTGGAGCCTAAATGGTTTTAACTTTACCACGTTAGCTCCTGCAATGCCAATTTAAACTATCACTTTCTATTAAAAAAAAAAAAAAAAAAAAAAGGAGGTTAAATTGGGTGGTATTCAGTTCTGATTTAGACACTCAATAGAAACCTAATGTTTAAGTCACAGTTGTAGCAGCTGAAACAGTATTTAAAGCTGCAGCCATCCTGACCCAAATAAAAAAGGAAAAAGGAAACCCTTTCCTTTAAAACTATTACTGTAGACGTGGCTTTAGGGATTGCATCAGCTGCTAGGGCTACAATTTGAGCTTCTTATTTTTAATTAAAGATATACATCAGCATTAAAAGGGAGAGGAAATAGAATTCTGCTGTGTTTAACAAGTTTAATCGATGTACAGAAGCACCGATCTTAAAAGAAAGGTGAAGTTAAAAGAACAACCTATTAAAACAAGTTCTCTACTCATTTTTTAGTATTCCAGTTGCCTACATTACAGAGAAAAAACAAAACCTCTCTAAGAAATGTCAAAAAGTTTTACTTGTAAAAAAAGGTGCATGCCCCAGCTACATGAACTTCCAAACATATTCCAAATTCAGTGTTCACTACTCTGACTACATCACGCTGAGACTTCAAATCCACATATTTTTTCCTTTTTCATCTAAGCATGCTTTTTACCATAAGCATTTTAATGAGAAAGTTTGCAAGTTTTTCCTTTTTTTTTAATAGTAAATCGTACTATCTACATTCTGTTATTTTTGCTCAGGAAAACCAAACATGAGACTCACAGGACCTTCCAAAGTGATGGGGGCAAGTGTGAGAAAGTGTTGCAAATATTTTACCTGTCCAGGGGACATCTGGTGATCATTCTCTACACAGACCCTGCACATTACAAAAATGATTAAAGAAAATAAGTCTTTTTTTAAAAAAAAAAGTGTAACTTTTTACAGAAACCTAGAGAACAGTAAAAAATAGTTTTATAAAAGTAGTCCAGTAGTGTTCTAATGCTTTTACCTTTAAAATGGAAGTATCCTCTCAAGTGTTTGCCAAAATCAATGCTAACGAAGTCAGTGAGTATGTTTGAACATTCTTCTAGGTTATATGCTGGGCTGATTTTCCAAAATAATTTTCAAACATATTGACTCTTGAATCAAAACATGTCTGAACCCCTGGTGTTGTAGTAAACGAAAAATATGTATGCTTCAGTGCCTGGGATAAAATCTAAACAAAACATAAAGAGAAACCCCAAGCACCCTCCACAAAAAAAAAAAAAAAAATGTTTAATTTGTTGAAAAATGTGAATCCCACTGCTTTACAGAACTCCAAGACAGGTGAAGAATGTACAAGACCAAATCTATAGATCTATCAGCAGAATTATATCCATCAAAAAAGTGAAGAGGTATTCCTGACCTGCAGTTTATCCTGCCAAAGCCTCTAGTGTTGCAGTTATATCATCAAACCTGCTTTTACTGGCATAACTACTTTGACAGAAAGCATTCAATGTGTATGTGGTAAGTTATGCTGGAAAAGACAGGAGTTTATAAAGTATGAACTACATCCACATGAACAGTATTATGCCAGAAGAGCACATTAGCCAAGCAATCCTAGTATGGTCTTGCCTAACTTCAGGCTTTTCTTTGATTTCATCATCAGTGTAAAAACCTGCTGGCAAGCTTTTGCACTCTGCTCCTATAATTGACAATGCAGTGGCAGGTTGTGCCACCCACAGAGTCTCTCACTCACATCAGTGTAGCTTTCCACCAGCATATCGCTCTGTCTCTGCGCAATTAAAGACTGGATCAGAAACTTCTTCATCATATCTGCACACTCATAACTGTATATCTATAGGTCTCATTATCAAGGACTCTGAATTTCCCTGCTGGTGCCAGAAGCATTTGGAATTCTTATCAAAACATACACACACACAAAATCAGACCATATATTCAAGTTCCTAATGCAGATACAGCTATTTTAATGTCTGCCATTCAAGCCTGGATGTTCTAGGCCCCGTTTTTCCTTTCTGTGGAAGAAAGGAGAGCAACCATTACAAATGTGTCAAAAAGCATAGCGTGTTTTGGACTTGAATACCAAAACAACATGAAATGGATCTGTAAAGGCTTGTTATTTCTGTTTCAATCAATAACACATATCTTCACAAACTTCACTCCAACATCGCTGCAAACAGTGGCACATTACTGTAGTTAAGGGCATCTGTTTTATTTCATTATGTCAGCTAATGGTGCTTATCAGCAGAGGGCTGTACACTAATACTCCCAACGTACTTCATATTGCCAGTCAAAGACAAACAGTGTGGGTATTTTTTGTTCCTCAAATATACAGCTTTTCACAGTTTTGCTAAAAATCACTTCAGAATCACCTCATACATGACCTCTATCTGCTCTAGTGAAGAAGAAGAGCAACCCCAACTTAAAAAAGAAAGAGTATGGAACTGTTTATTCACATCTTTTAAGTACAACACTACCTTTCTTCCCATTTGTTTACCAAAGTATTTAAATCCAAAGTCTTAAGATATAAACAAATTACCCACAAAAGCCACTCACTTGAGTCAGGAGATCTTCCTGGTTAATCATTTATACATAGTTTACATCTGTAGTTATCCAAAGAAACCAAAATAAATAAGAGAAGGACTGGACCCCAGAAATGCAGTGAAATGGAAAAGCAAAGCACTGGCCTAACAGATGTGGTCTGAGGTGTTCTGGTAACATGAAGAAAAATCATTTCATAGGGAAACAAAACTTCCTGCATTTCTCCAGTACCTGCTGTATTGACAGGAAAGAAATGGGGCCCATCACTATATGTCATGTGCCACTGATAACTCTAGCATTACTTTAGCCTGTCATCAATAAAGTAACGATCACGTTATTTACAGAAAATCACATTCCCTACCTAACACAAACCACACTGCTTCAAAGACTTCCACTCACAGGCTTGATTTTTCTGGAACACAGTGACTACATTCACACTGCAATCTCTCAATTGCTTTTCCTGCCTAAGTAGATCATAAAAATACATGGTCAAGGAAAGTGTAGTGAGTGCCAGACAAAATCTGCTATTATACTCGTTTATACCCTCCAAGAAATTTCTTCTGACTTTCAAACCTCTGTACCTCGAAAGTCTGTGTAGAATGTCACAATTTCCTTCTCCTTTCAGCATGCATCCACACTTACGCACAAATTCAGAGAGAAACTTAAGCCCCATTACCTTTCAAGGAAACATTTTCCTAACATAGAGCCACAGACACCTTAAAAATGAATTTATAGTAAGAAAAATCAAACATCTCTGAAATATAAGTCCATGTCTTTAACAGCTAATATGGAGGTAGGTGTCCAATTTTTAGCCTTTACATTTGACCTCATTAACTTTCCGATTCCCAGGGGTAAGCATTTTTATCTGTATTTCCAGTCTACCACTGGACATACAAGTGCCATTTAATAAGAACTGTTCCTACAGCAAAAGTTGAACTAAATTATCTTTGAAACAGTTGGGTCAGGATTAAAAGTAGAAGAAATGTGTAATTTTAAACTCCCGGTCCTTTCTCCAGCAGCTGAAGATCTTTCACATCCCACTTGCCAAAAAGACCTACCACCTTCAGAACTGAAACCTGGCATTAAATACAAAAGAATAGTTTAGTGGTTAATAATTTATGGATGTTAATGTAAGTCAGACTGTGATCCAGAACATGGCTCTGTAATGCCATTACAACACACATTGGAGTATCTTCTTCTATTTATATCAAGGAGATGGAAAGACACTATGAGGACAATACCTGAAATTGAGTTAGAGACTGTGACTTCTACAAAATCTTAACCATTTAGAATCTTAACGACCTAAAATCATAGCACCTGGGCAGCAATGCACTGCTGAGCTTCAGTTTTGCCAAAAAGCACACACATGAAAAAGAAGAAGGAAGTGTTACAACAGTCTGTACCAATACTCACAAGCATATTTTACAGTACTGGAATAGAGAAATTTAATCCTACAGTTAAAATATATTAAACAATACCTGGCAGGAGCCGTTGGGTAAATTACTTTTATATGTTGGAAAGCCATGTCTTGATTCAAAATTTGTTTTATCCATGCTCTTGCTCCTTGGCCAGTATCACCTGTATCACAGAAAAGAGTACAACAAGAATTATTCTGTGCATTTAGCAAGAAAACTAGACAATGTCAAATATATTTACATGAGACTGACCTGATTTCCAAATCACAGTGTAAATCCTCCAAAATGCTAGAAGAGAACTTTCTAGAAAACCTTAACACCCTTCCCAATGAAGATGGACTCAAAACTTCCTAGAAACAGACTACTTTAAAGGTCCCACAGCATTAAGTTTAATAAATGCTTTACTACATCCAATGGCTTAAGCACATCCTAATCAGGCACAAGGCCTTACCTCTTACTTGTAGCTCACCTTATTTGCTGGTAACAGTGATATAAAATACTGATGAACATCTTAAGAAGGAAGATAAAACCTGCTGCTCCCATTAGAAAAGATAAGTTACTTTTAACATAGAATTTTATTTTAACCCACTTCAAAACCTAGTCAAGAGCAATACAAAGGATCTTCACATTATTGTAATTATGCTGACATTACACACAGGCTTAAGAGAAGCATCAAACACTCCCAATGTTTTGTGAAAGTGATCAAGAGATGAGTTTGGGTTAAAGTATCTGGCAGGCTCCTCCAAAACCTTAGTCCCACAGTTCTGTTTGAAAGCTTGTTGAGATCTGACTGTGTATTTTTTCCTAGTCAGATTATAGCCTAGACCAAGTCAGATTATAGCCAAATCCCTGCAGCCTGAAGTGCTATGCGTGGATATACAGGATGAATTCTTATGCAGACACTACATGTTTCTTTCAAACACACGCACACATATGTACACCAGAACTCACCTCTGCATCACTGTATCCTCAACCGTAACTTGCCACCCTGCTTGAACAGCATGCACACACAAGTCTCCAGTAAGAGTTAAACAATGCTTTAAGCTTGAAGAAACTGGACCATCAAGGAACATGGTTTATAGTTGGCAGTAATACAACATGTAGTAATGTTCAACCTAAACATTTGGTAGGGATTCAGCAAACAGGAGCTTCACTCCTGCAACTCTTACCATAGGGCTTTAGTCTTGTTTGAAGTTGGGGCTCCCACATATTATCAACTCATGTGCTAATCCGAGTTAAAAGTATTCTCTGTTACTTGTTCTCAAGTTGATCAGTTTGACTTTAGAACTCGCCCTATTTTTTTCAACAAAATCACTGAACCACAAGAATTAAATGTCACTGCCCTACACCAGGCTTACTGCCACATCACATGGGTTCATCTGAACAATATCACATAAACATGATTTACTGTTATGATTGTAATTCCCCAACAGAGAAGATGAGTCTTTGCTTTAGCACTCAAACAAAATTCAGCTATCTTTATTTACACATACATTTAATGAATCTTCAGAATTAAAATAGAAGGCAACAAACGCAGCATTTTTTTCCTTTTGAGCCCAAATGGCATAACAATTAAGTTCTGCTTGACAAATACTCCGTGACAAATAAGCAACAGGGTTGCAAAACTGACACAAATCTTATTCTGTGCTATGTTAAGCAGTAAAACCAAAGTTACATCTTTAACTGGATGCTTCAGAACACATTCCCATAACCACTTTGTTTATGTGAGTAGTATGGTCTGAAGTCCAAATAAACTTCTGATTCTTAGTAGACACTTTTCATCTGGAAGGGTTTCTTCATGGTTCCTTCACCAAATTTACGAATGATGCATCTTAAGGAGACTTGAATAAACATTTTTTTTTGTATACACACCTCTTTTTACAGTTAGAATACAGAAGTCTAGGCTTTGCAAATACTTGCACAGGACCAACCCTCAGGTAGGTCAACCTAAGCAACTATCTGAATGCTGGGACTTTGGTCTTTACAAACTCCTTAATGGTGCAGGATACATCTGTTATCCCAAATCTAGGTTTTTCACCCAGTATGCAAGAGCCGATCCACACACAGAGAAGAAATATTCGTTTATTGCATGTTTGTGCAGAGATGGGTTATAGGTGGTAATCCACAAAGTTAACACACCTCTTAACACACAGCATAACTTTTCATACACTTCAAAAAATTGTTTACAATCATGTTTAGACACACTTAATTCTCATTGATTCTCCTAAGTCTCATCTCCAATAAAAGTACAGTGGTTTTTTTTTTAACCCTGCACTTCTGTAATGAGGGGGCTTTGTTAGTAGTGGGCTCTCAAGGGTGGATCTTTAGTATGCCAATTAGAACAGCTTACACATAGTTCCAGTAATTTTCTGTTTAGTCACATTAACCATTTGGTTGTCCTTGAGCTTTTCTTGTTGCGCCCCAGCTTGACATATTTATGGTGTCTGTTCCTTCTCCCAAGGCCATGTTTTGTTAACTGTTTGTAAGGATTTAAATATTATCCTCTTTTTTTTCAAATTCTTTCTTTTCATTATAGATGTTTACTTTTTTGTTTTTCCTTCTTTCTTTTTAAATTAATTCTGATATCACATCTTTTATTACTCACAATTCCTAAGCTTTGCCAGTATCAGCAGAAACATTTACAGTTAAGGAAGCTACTTAGTCCATGAAAAGTTCATAGAAAACTCATTAAGAAAGAGAAAATTTAACTATGACCTTCTGTGTGTCAAGAAGGTCCCATGGTTCAAATGTTCTGCAGCCGCTGTGAGCACTTGCATACAGAGGTAATGCATTTTGATTTGGTAAGAATAGAATTTGGAAGCGAGGAAGAAATGAGAGGCAACTTTGACACCAAAGAAGACCAAACAACTTTCTGAAAGGTTTGTCTTTCAGTTTGTTCTTAAGATTCTGGCATCATATGCTTTCCTGGACTCTACTAAAGAATGTCAAACAATGCACAGACAGTTCTGCTTAGTCTGCTTACAAACCTGAAACAGACTGATGACAGAATTATCTTTTCCCCTTCCTCAAGTAAAATATGAATTATTTTCCTTTCAAATATAGCTTGAATTTATTTCTATACAAAATTTAAACTTAACATGTAACACGTTGATTGGATATTAGGAAAAGTTTCTTCAACAAAAGGTGGAAGAGGCTGTCAAGCACTGGAACAGGCTGCCCAGGGAAGTGCTTGAGTCACCATCCCTCGAGGTATTTAACAGACATGTAGATGTGGTGCTTCAGGACATGGTTTAGTGGTAGACTTGGCAGTGCTAGGGTAATGGTTGGACTTGATGATCTTAGAAGGTATTTTCCAACCTAAACACTTCTATGCAACATGAAAAGTTGTAAACTTAAGTCTAAAAAATTATTATACATTTGTTATGTCCATCTGCCTTCCCTGCTGAGCTACCAAGTGGATCCTCTAACTAAATTTGATGTACAGTACCAGAAATCTTCTAATATTTTTCTATACCGTTTTGCATTCACATTCTCCACTGGTTATAATTTGTCTGGAGCAAGCATTATGAACAAAATGGATCCATGCCATTTGACTGCCACTTTCCATCATAAGCGCTCTACAGAAGGTTTACAATTCAGGTTTACAGGCCAGCCCACAGCAACAGCACTGTGGCTATTTCTGTTTTAAATTTTGTTCTGCGGAACTGCTAAACAAAACCAAATAAAAGCATCCTTGTACTTCCCCACTGCAAACATTATGAATGAAATTGTATCAAAAACGAAAAATTGTAGAGTACTTTAACCACATGTGGAATCAACCTCTAACCATAATCTTCCCTTACTCCTCCAACATGAGAGAAAATCACTTCCTCAAGCATTAAAGCATTAGCATTAACAAGAAGGCTGAACACATCTTAGGAACTCTTTCACTTTCATTCTTTAAGTCACAGAATTTGAGAAAAGCAAATTATAAAAATGAAACTAATAAACATATCCATCTTTGTTAAACTAAACAGAAGCATCAGCTTAGGAGAAATGCACTGGAAGAGCTGAGCATTTGCCACACACACGTGAACAGCTCAACAAAACTGATTCCCAAGGCCTTGATCTGATAAAGACCAAGTATTACTGTTGTTCTTTAAGTCGTGTGGGCTTTGTTGTTGTTATGTAGCAAGTTAGAAATAACCTTTTAAGAAAAACAAACAAACACAGCACACAGGCCCTCCTGCGCTCAGACCAGTCCCCTTCTGCAGGTGGTGGCCACTCCTGAGAGCAGCCAGCCCAACACCGGCTCTCAAAAGGTGACAACAAGTGCTCTCAGTCTGATCCTAAACACGCCAGGAGCAATTTTAAGCGTGAAAATCACTCTCCGCTTGTGGCCGCCCTTAGAGGGGAGGAATTAAAAGGGGTCTTCTGGAACAGGGCTGTGCTCCCGGCAGATCAAGCCAGGCTGGTGTCTAACGGCACCGCGCTCAAACACGCCCCACAGACCCTCCCGGGGCCCAGGGCCCCGAGCGCCGCACACCCCCTGCCCAAGGAGGGCTCCTTCTCACGGCCAGCGCCGCGCCGTCCCCCGGGGCGGCTGCAGCCGCAGGGACAGGGACCCCTCACGTCCCTTCCCCCCGCCTCGCAGCCGCGCCGAGCCCGACAGCCGCCGTGGCGGCCGGCCCGTCCCGCTGACCGCCTCACGCAGCGCCGCGCACCGAGGGGTCGCCCCGGCCTCCCCTCTGCGCACCGGCGGGGGCGGCGGCAGCGGCAGGCACCCCGGCCCCGCCGGCCTGCCCCGGGCGGCGCCCTGCGCCCTTCCCCGGCGCCAAGCCCCGAGCCCCGGCCCCGCCGCGGGGTAGGAGGGGAGAGAAGCCACCTGAGCCGTGCAGGAAGATGAGGGAGGCGGTGTGCCTGCCCGCGGGGGACACTACGCTCCTCTGCAGCGCGCCCGGCGCCGCCATACCCAGCGCTCTCCTCCTCCTCCGGGCCCGGCCCTGCCGGTAGCGCGGCCCGCCGCGCCGGCGCAGAGCGGCCCGACGCCCGCAGCGCCCCGCCGCCGGGCCGGGAGGGACCCCGGGGCCGCCTCCCGCGCCTCGCCCCGCGGCCCGGTCCCCTGGGCCCGCTCTGCTCAGGCGCCGCTGCCCTCAGGAGCGGCTCCCAGCCCCAACCCAGCAAGCTGCTCACGCTCAGTGCCGTGCCCTGTCTCCAAAGCCTATTTATAGAAAACACTGTCTCTCTACAGACCCCATATGTAGAAATGCCGTTATGGTGGGCAAACCGCGGATCAAACCGTAAAAGGGGGGGGTCGACCCTCTCATCTTCTCATAGGTGTTTGGAAAGCCGATGAGGCTGCAGCCTCGCCAGGTGCAGGCCTTGGAGAATAAAGACCTGGCTGAGAGAACTGAGGGGAGGCAGGTGGTGGGGGCTCGGATGGCTCCTTCAAGGCTCTTAGGAAAGTGCAGGGCCTGTAAGGGTGGATATAAAAAAAGTCCAACACAAAAAAGGTCCAACAGACTTGCAAGAGCTTGTCTGACCGTAATCCACGTCTGAGCACAGCTACTCTGATGCTCCCGGTAGTTTCTACTGAACTGCTGTAGGGGAACGAGGAATAGGAACTTTCTTTCACCCTTTTAGATGACCTACACACATTCAAGGCCATAAGACCTTTTTTTTTTTTAATCCTAGTGAAGTCTAGATTAACCACCTGCCTTGGTGCTTTGAGGTCTGCGGCAGTGGAACAAGGATGACCAGACATAAACGCCGCTGTTGCCATTTCACTAGCCAGGTGCAGCACGACCCAGGGGGTGAGCAGCCAGTTTACAGATTAGTTTTGCAGTTCATCATGGAAGTTTTTTGGCAAGCCATAGGGGCACACCTGTTAGTCCTTAAAAATGTAATGAAACCTTAGCCTCTTGAGGTAGCATGTTATTACCTTCAGAATGGCCTGTGGGTTAAGTAGATGAAACATCAGCATGTATGTAATATGAAGAGCATGCTGTGCTTGTATTTCTGTTCAGATTACTGTCCTGACTACTATTTTCCTTTATATTTAGTCCATGAAATCTTAGGGCACCAGTTAAACGTAGACTGTCAAACAGCATGTTATGATGCCCCTTCAGAATGTACGCAGCTGTCTTTTTAATGTATCTAGAAGCATTCTGCAGCGGGTCTGAGAAGCAAATAAAGAGAAAAAAAACCCCACCCTGATAGATGCAGAAGTGAGAAAATTGCATGGCCGGGAGGGATGAAAGACGTATGTAAAATTTTCTACAGTGTCAGTTGCTCGATACAAGCATACAAAATCTCAGCAAAGTAGTGCCACCATGAACAAGTCAGTATTGCTGGTGCCTAATAGCTGAGACATACCTTAGTTTCCATTTGACTTGCAGTACACAAAAATAATTGTGGTATTTGAGACATCAAGGCTTTTTTTTAAAAAAAAATAAATAAAAATTACCTTAGCAGGGAAGTTTAATCATGATTATAGGGTATATTCACTCAGTTAACTACACTTACTTGTAGTATTTTAATTTATCTTGCCAGCTTTCATAAGCATTGTAATTTTTGAGGGCTATTATATGTGAAGGGTGACTGAACAAAGGTACAACAGTGACGTGTGGCTTTGGACAAACTCTTCTGCACAGTTACGGCAACAAACCATGATCAAGCCTTTTTAAAGCTTATTGTTTGTCATTCCCTGCCTCTGAATTACAAGCTTGGAGGTACAAGATTTTTTTTATGCCAACAAATAAATCTTGATGCCAGGAACAAAACAAAGGATAAAATATCAGACCATGCGAACTAGTACTCCAGGTTTGGAGGGTTTTGTCTGTTGTTTCTTTTTTTTTAAGGGAAAACCTCAAGGCATATGATTTATTTTTTCTTCTCCATTAAAAAACAGGCAAGGGGCTATCTTCCCCTGAGCAGAGAGGACTCCAGAGCTTCAAGGGAAAGACTAGTATTTTTTAAAAAATTAAAGGCAAAATGGAGCACTAATAGGAGCTCTGAACAAACCTAAATGGAAAAGATCTGAGTTACAATTCTGATGACTACAAATTTACTGTAATAACCTGTTATTTATTACCTTGGGTAATAAAAATATTTTCTTGGGGTGTTTTAAAGTATATTATTTATATTGAAAGTTAATGATATTAAAAATGTATTTTAATTACATTTTTAAAAAAATAACCACAACAAAAAAACCCTTCTAACTGTGATAGGTCTGAATCAAGTACTCAGAAATGGCCAGAAGATGATTCTGTTTCTTCTGGGAGTTTGCTGTCATTAGAGGGATGGTGGAGTCCCCTTCCCTGCCAGTTTTGCCTCCTACCTGAAGGAGGAGGCGAAGAAGGTAACATCCTTGGAGTACGAACTAGAAAAGGGTTCTGTTTCCCTGGGCTGAACCTATGAAGCCCATGAAGCAGAGCGATGTACCCCATGAAAAACATGAAGATCATGACTGCTGCTAAAAGCTAGCCTTAGTAACCGAAAGAACTAACCTGAATTAATGGTTTGTTAATAACTGTAGATAATTATAGGCAGTATGAAAATACCTTGCACATTTTGTTAAACATATGCTTGAGTTCTGATGCTTACAGTGTTTTATAAGTCTTTTCGCTGCTGACATGTAACATATCCAAAAGGAATTTATTATATTTCACAGCATCAATCAAATGTCCTCCCACACCCTTAAAAACATATTCTGTTGCAATTGCTTTTCTTTTTATTTTGTTTCCAGGGTTAATGAAAGAAATTGATTAAAATTTGACTTAAATGCTAAATAAATATTGAAATATGTGGCCATATTTAAGTTTTCTAAAGAAAGTTAAAAGTTTAGTGTGAGCTGTGTTTTGTTCCTTAGGATAGGCTCTTGCTCACGGTGTTCTCTGTTCCAACTTTGTTCTCTCACGCTGACTATTCAGAAGAAACCAGAAGAGTTTAATTTACCTGCAACCATTTTGATATTTTTCTCATTTAAAATGGCTTTGCACTTTAAAATTAACTTTAGCTGAAAACAGTATGTTGCTGAGTAATTTTTATGTCCAGCATGTGTACATATATTATGTCCAGAAACAGAACTAAGGCTCTTGCATCCCACATTGAAAAACAGTTTGTAGGTATTGTATGGTTACTGTTGGTTTTGGTTTAGTACGTGAGTTAATCCACAGATGCCTCATCGATGATTACAAAGAAGTATACCTGATTTCTAGTTGATTATATTTAAATTCAGGTGATTTTAACAGAAGCAGGGATTTTGGTATAGAAATAAAAATATCAGGGTTTTGGATCTTTCCACACATACACCCCTGTATTTCTTTCTCATTATAATGACATTATCATCACCGTATCAGAAGATACTTGAGTGATAGCTATGCTATACTTGCTTTCTTCATTATTAAGGCATTAAATTGAATGCTGTATTTCTTGACTTTTTTTGTGTGCGTTCCTTCCCTGTCCTACCCTTCTCCCTTTTTTACAGGCTGAAGGGTCTGTCCACAATTTTTAAGACCATCATGCCAGTTACTGTGATCCAATAAAAAAACTATCCTCAGATTTGCAGGTGGTTTCATTCCTTGGCAGTACTTTGATGTAGAATTTATATGGCATGGGGTTTTTTTAGGTCTCCCTTTCAGTGTACATCTTGGCATAGTTTATTCTAAAAAGTTCTTGTAAAGTTCTCTGCACAGCTGCCACAGTAGAGGTAGGAAGTGCTATAGGGTTTGCTATTCAGGCATACAACCTAGTGGTCTGTTTATCATGCTGAACTATTCATACCCTCACTAAACCAAATGAAAACTGTATTTTCATTCATAATTTTTAATTAATATGTTGAGGTTTTAGCAAATGATCAACATTCAAAATATGTGGATTTTGAAAAGTTGTTTTCCTGTCCAGTCAGAAGTATATTTCGGTGCCGAGTTCTGTTCCGTACTACAAAAAAAGGCTCCCTAGCTAGGAACCATGCCTAATATTGTGCATCACATGTATGATACACTGTGGAGTTGTGTGGGGCAAGTCAGTCCACAAAGAGAAAAGCAAGTTGCCTTCTGCATCTGAATACTGCCTGGCACAATGGTATCTTGACCCAATGTTTCTAGTTACCACAGCAAGGTAAACAAGTAATAAATAAACAAATCATGTTCTTTTTGGCCCAAGACATAAATGGTGTTTAGGGTCTTGTGAGATAATTTTGCTAGCAGGCGCCAGATATTTACTGCATGCCATCCAATTTGTTCAAAAACAAATGAGGGCACAGTCCCAGGGACAACAGGAGGCAGATTCAGAAATCCGAGCCTGCAGCTAGCCAAGACCCTGCCAAAACAAATCCAGGCTTGGCTACAGTACTGGTGCCTGTGTGTTTCTTTTGCTCGTTCTTTGCAGCAGATTTGCTGCTTCTGAGTCATTTTGGATGTCCACTCAGCTGCTGCATCTGCAGGCATCTCCCAGGCAAGCTCCTTGGCCCATCTTGTTCAGCTTATAGCCTGCTGGAGCCTGGAGGGATGTTCCTCAACCAGAATTCCCCAAGGAATCTTGCAGACATGCTCGGGGCTTACCAAAACCACATTAACAGTGTTCTCAGCAAATAGCAAAGCCGCTTTCTGTTAATAAGTGGACTGGTGGTGTCTGCCTTTTGTTCAATACGTTGCTGATTAGAGCTACAGCTGCTAACTGGTATGACTGGTTTTACGTTGACAGCTGCTGGCAGAGCTGCTCTACATACCAGACGGTATTTCCAAGATGCTCACCCTGGGTAGTGAACACACCTTGGCTGTAGGAGATGACTTCAGGACTTTTGAGGGAAACTTGAAGTGCCACTAGAGGGTTTGCCTTCATTGGAGCTTTGCCTGTGGGAAGATGTTGGTACTGGGACCACAATATTATTACAGTCTTCAGTAAATTTTCTGGACTCAGAATGAAGGATCCATCATTGATTTAAACTGTGTATCTGGCAAGTTTGTTACGCCTTGTGATTTCATTGTGTTTTGGTATATCTCTTGAGGACCAGTGTTCTTGTATATATGTTACTGAGTATGAAGCTCAGGTTCTTGTTGCTTCAAAAGGACGTAAGCACTCTGAATTGAGGAAAAGGCTGTGAAAACATGAACCTTAAAATCCAGACACAAGAAAAAAACCCCAAGATCCCTATTTTAAAGCTCATAATTTTGACTCATTTATTTAGGTTCTGATTTATGAATTAGGAATTCTCAAAATTAACAGGAGCGCTCTAGTGAGATTACTGCACTGGAGTTCATAAATGAGTGTGCCCAGATCTGTGCTGACCTATTCTGTGTTCATGTGAATTGGGCGTGTTAAACATATCACACTCTCAAATAACATAGCTGTGCTAGCGAGCTCTCTCGTTTTCTCCATAGAAATATATTCTGTCCAACCAGAGTATCTCATGTCAGTGTGGAGTACTTTTGCCAGTATAAATTGGAAGTCTGAAAGAGGGCTTTGCTCATATAAATATATTGGCAAGACTTTACACAGTCACAACAAAATCTAAATTTGCTTTCTTAATGCTAAAATCTGGTTTTGGTTACATTACTGTCAGTCTGGAGTAAGTCCCTCTGGTTGAACCAAAGATAAGTTGAGCCCGAGAAAAAAGTCTTTTGGACTCACAACCCTGTAATGACATTAGAACACAGAAATGGCAGAAATCACTTTACTAATCTGCAAGTGTCTGTGTTCACATTGGTTTTGGTTAAGTTACCCCGTCTGAGCCTGAGCAGGTAAAATGTAGAAATTTGTATCAGCACTGGAAACATATAATACAGAAGTCCCTGACAGACCTGTTTGTTGCTTTCCTCCTGCTTTCCTACCAGTGGGACTTTGTTTGTATGGCTTCCACATTTTGGCATTTATTTGTCAAAAACCGGGGCGTAGGTGTAAGCATTTTTTTGGGTGCAAACTTAGATGATGCCATAAAGCAGCATTTTTCATTTTTCAGCACTTATTAGCTCAGCTCCTCAGCTGTGCAGCACCACACCCTGGGGTGCAACTTATAGAGGGATAATTCTGGCAGGTTCATATTGGCCTAAATTTATAGCATTTAATTTGGAAAGATGAGTATCTTGTTCGCATTTCCAGTACAATGTTGTGACTATTTGACAAGATCAACCACCAAGACCTTTGGAAGACTGGAAATCAGAATATGTCCTAAAGATACATAGATTCACTTTGAGACGGTGGATTAATGGAAACCCCATTTCTTTAAATCAAATGTGCTACGTTTTAAATTATTTTGGTGTCAGTGCACCAAATTCTTCCAAAACAGAGCATCCAACATGTATATACATACATATACATATAGTATTAATATTAAGGTAAGCTGAATGTTGCAATACTGTACTCAAAGCTTTTAAGATAACATTTTTGATGCCTTAAGATAAAACACAGTGGTGTATCTTTTTCATCACACAGATATGGCATAAGGACACAAAATATACATCAAAACATTTTTCCTACATATAAATTTATGATTAAGTATAAAACCAGTATGCAGAGTGACTATCATACATACATTTGTTATGTTTTATTTCTTTTTCTAAAATGAAATATGTTCCAAAAGGGTAGTTCCGGAATGTCTGATAATAAGTTCTGGGTGGACTGTTTTTTCTATGTGCTAGGGATGAAATTGATGGTTGGTTGTTACTGTTTTGCTTGATTGGACTCTAAGGGTGCAGGTATATTTTTCTGGGTCTGTAACACTGGTAACACTGGTCCTTTTCTGTAGTCAGTAGAGGCAGTGGGTCTTCTCTATGGTCTGTAAAGGGTGCCTATGGCTATGAGCTCAGCTATAGCCATCTGAAATGTGGACATGTCAAGTTAGGTGAGATTAAGTGCATCCTGAGTCTCTACTTTGGTTTTGTGTTGTTGGATTTCAGGTCATGGCCACACCATTCCTAGCAGGCCACTGAACATAATAGCTCTCAGAAATCTAACTGCGTCCCAGTTTGGATCTGTAAACTCTTACAGTTGGAGTGTGGTGGCTGAGTGACAGCAAAATAGCTATGACCCAGTTCTGTCATACCTGAAATGTACCTACATTTTTAAAATCAGCACCATCAAGCTAGCAATAACAAGGATTTGTTTTGTTCCCTGCCGCACAGGAACTATGGAATTAGAGAATGAAAAATATGAACAGGTCACTGTAGAAAGGTTACCCACCGGGGTGTTGGGGCTGCTTTAAGCCTAGCTGTAGAGCAGTTTTTCCATTACGTGTCTGAACGAATTCTCAGACACGTGAAAACTGCAAAACTGGCCACCTGTGGATAACTGGATGACTCCATTCCAAGTCAATTAACACAGAGAGAATTATGCAGAAAATTAAATAATTAGATTTTCAGGCAATGTGAAACATGTAAGTTACATTTGTGTAACTTAATCACTGTTTTCAGAAACAATTGCAAAGACACCTAAGCATGCAGTACGTAAACAAATCTGGCATGAAGTGTTAGGTATTATATAGGTGCAGATTGCTCACCTTTGTCTTGAAATGTGGCCTTTATTAGATATCTGTGAATTACAATAAAATTTGATACATTAATGGCATTAGAACCATATTGCTTTAAAAGAACCGAGAACAAAATACTTAAGTGTTTTAATTAAGAAGATCCTTATTCGGATTTTTACTTTTTCCATTATGCAAAGTTAACCCAATATTTTCAAATAAATTGTGTGCTTTTTTTCAGATTCAGAGGGAGTTACTCAGCTGAATGAACTGCTTTAAGTTGGTCCTGTCCAAATGAAAGCCAGTCTTAATGTGAGAGCAATTATTTTTCATAGTCCTTAGCATAAACCATGTGATGTTGGGAAGTTCTGAACATTTGAATATGCTAATTATCCTTCCCTTTGCTCTGTGGTAGATGCTGGTTCGCTATATAAATTGGCTCAGGAATCTGCATGTTTTTGTGATGTGCTAGTTGCCATCTGCTTTGGAGATACTCCCATGCACTTTTGTTGATGCAACAGCTATAGTGTTTTCAAATGTTGACACTATAAAAATGTAATGTGATTGGGCTTGGACAAGTGCCTTAAACAGACCACCCATCATATTTATTTTGCTGCCAGTCGGAACAGGCAAACTCTTGGGTAGAATGTTGAAGTGCTTTGAACTTTCCAGATAGATAGTGAATAATTTGTGGTTCATTTTAAAGAAGATTTTGACAGTCCTGAAAAAAGTCCTGTTTAACTAAAAAGCCACCATTGTCATCCAGATTTTAAAAGCTTGATATTTAAGTTGATTTTATTTTTTTTATTAGTAATTATTTCACAAAAATTTAGTTTAAATGCCTTATTTTTGGTAGCAGAGAAAAAAAACTTGTTAAAGAGTAAGCTGGAAAAGGATAAATTTATTATTATATATTATTTTTATATTGCTCTAAGTCAAATGCAGAGCAAGCAGCTATATTTGCTTATGTTTATAAAATGACTGGATTTGGTGGACAAGGTACATCGAAGATTCTGTGTATATATAAACGAGAATGTTTAATGTGGACAGAGCTGCTTAGATGTGGTGTGGACATTGAAGCTTAGATACGCTTATGTCACAAACTTGGAAATCGCTGATTTTAAATCCAGTAGGAATGTTTTATCACCACCAATTCTAGAAAAATAAGTCAGGGTTCAAACCTCTGATACAATCAACGTTCACAAGAATATATACTCATGCATGTGTTGTTAACCTATTTGATGTCTTGGTTTTACCTTAACAGTAAGCAGGCAAAAACATTGACTTAAATCTTAGCCTTTTCAAGCATTAAGGACTAGAGGTGACTGATACAGAATTCCTGGGCAGAAAACAGGTTGTTGAAATAGATTGAAATGTAAGTGTTCACAGTGAAACAGAGCGTTGTCATCACAGGTCTAGAAAATTATCTAATATTGGATCAAAAAAAAATGTGTTTCAGAACAGGAATCCTTCTTGTACTAACTGATATCTCTGTTACCAGAAACAGAATAGCACAGAGGGGAAAAAAAGGGATCCAGTGAAAAATAACAGAGCAGACAGTCAGGATCTTGTTCTCTAAAAGGTTAGATGCAATTAAGAGTAATTCACTTAAATTGTGGCACTAGAAGATTGGCATAGATGATAATTTTGTGTATGGTCACTCCAGAAAAAATATTGGACTTGGAGTTTAATTTTGAGGTGGCCTTGGGCAGGGGGTGGGGGGGGTGGGGTGGGGTTGCTTGTTTTTACATAAGTGTTCCATAATAATTTTTACAAAGAAAAAGTGTGCTATAGACAGGGGATTGCCTAAGAAGATTTTCCTAAGAAGGGAATCTGTAAGGATCTTCAGAACCATAGCCACATTTTGGACTTAATAAAGGATGGTGGTGTGCCAGAGAGGAAGAGGAGACCAAGATGTGGTTGCTTGTTACTGAAAAAGAGATAGTGTTGACAATTTTTAATAAGAAAAATGAAGTCTCAAGAGAGGATGGCCTAATGGCAAAGCTATTAGCTACATCCAGAAAGATGGTCTCACATCCTTGCTGAAACATTCAAATTACATGAGAACACAGTGTGCTTTCCCAGATGGGTGAAAGAGAAACATAATCATTGCTGCCTTTAGAAATGATGACAGAAATAGCTGAGAAAATTATACCTCAATTATCTTGATCGATCTCGTAATAAACTCTACACACAATCTATCTGTCTTTGCTAGGAAAGACATCAGGAAGAAAAAATACACCTTTGTTTTTAAGAACAGGACCAAGACAAACTTGGGGTGGAATTTTTTCAAACGGATGTATTTATTTATTAGGGATACTGCGGAAGCAAAAGTGGCTGGTCTCTAAGTTTTGTTTAAGTTAAGCAGAAGTTCAGTACAGGATCAGATAAGAGATTTCTGTCGTGGTCTTGCTTTATAATGAATAAAATCAGTATTTTTTACTGAACAGTCTCATCCAAAATACTGCAGTAAGCTCTTGAACAAGCAAATACTAATTTACAAGTGCTAAAACAGCAGTTTGACTGTTTGTAAGCATTTGAGCTTAGCTTTAGTTCCTAGTCATGATATGGCTTTTGTATCATGTTTTGCTGTTCAAATACAGAGAATGAAAAAGTCCTGAGGTCCGAAACATGGTGCAAGCATTTACTACCTACACACATAGGTACAATTGTGTAGGCAAGACAGGTGCAACTCAGATTCTAGTGTATTTTATATGTACACATAACACCTTCGGGTGTGCTGTCACAGTGACTGTAAGTGCAAATTGTTCTTGTACTTCAGTTAAAGGAACACTGTGGCGTTTGAACCCTTGTATTTTTTATCAAAGATGGTTTGCTCTAATTAATTTATGAGTGTAGAGAAATGATCTAGAGACCACTGGTGTGAGGAAGATGCCCTTCTCATCACATCAGTGAATTTAAAAAATAGTTCAGAAAAATAAATAAGGAATTTTAAGTACTGAAAGGATTTTGCAAGTCAGGTAACAGCTGCAAAATGAGAATGTATTGTCCTGTTGTATCTCGTTTAAATTGATGTTATAGGCAGTGAGCTTGAGAAGATAGGACTTCATAGCAATGGAACTTGCAACATAAACACATTTGTCACACCATCACATTCCCTTTCTTTTGTTCCATGAGGTCTTATATGAACTTAGTTCTACTGACTGAATAGAGAAATTGCAGACTTAAAAGGAATCTCACTTTTTTTAATAGAATGGGCCACAAGAGATTTCTGTAGAAAGGTACTGGAAACACTCACACCTCCCACCCCACTTTGATTAGCTCAGAGTACTGAAATTAAATTGCATTGTCCTCAAATGGGGAACTGCAAGATATGCACTAGGGATCCCAGAGTACGTGTGACTGTTATGTATCTGATGCCAATGCTTAGGAATACAGTTTTATTCTTTTTAATTAAAACAACAAATAAAATCCTATTGAGTAGGTTTTGGGGTGAAATTCTTTTCTACTACTCTCTGTCCTGGACACTGCTGTTCTGTATGGTAACTATTGGAAATAGTCAATGGGACTGTTAGGCAAAGCTTTTTAACTGATTCTTGCATTGTATGACCATTTGTAATTCTGAACTTCAGTTTTAGAAGGGCTTCAAAAATCTGGACCACTATGACCCCTTTGAATCAGCTGAAGTGGTTTAATATTAAAGCTTTTCTGATAATGATGTAGAGGAGTTACTGGTTTAGACACCCTGTCTACTGAGGTTTACCAGTACCTTTCAGCCTTTTGATACATGAGGTTAGGGTGTGTATATTTACTAAAGCTTCCAGTTTTACTATATTTTATTAAGGGAGAAGCAAGAAAACTGAGTGATGCTCAAATTCTCCAGTGCCTTCTCTTGTAAAAAAGCTGGAGGAGGAAGGAGAAGAGGGACATTACTGACTGTGAGTCGAAATTCTAGATTTTGATCTAATTTATGGGGCATACAAGTATAACTCCCATTTGATATGGTTTTGTTTTGTAGTGGCACAGGAAACACCTATCAAAGCTTTTAATATTAAGGCAAAACCCACAGTGGATAAAGTCCTGCCCTAATATTTTAGCAGAACAGGAAACGTGCAGTTTGCATGTCATCCATGTACCAGAGCATTTGATAACACTACAAAAGGATCCGTTTTACCAAGCTGGTTCTAATACATAAAAGCTGTGATTTCAAAATATTTCCCCCTTTTAAAATTCCTACTGATTCTTTTTTCTCAGTACTAGTGTTGTTATACTTGTCTCCTAAGGGTATCCAGGTGTTTTCACTGGAATAATGCAATTTCGAGATGTTTCTTTTCTACATGCCAAATTCATTGAATTAATCACTGTACGCAAACGCAGCTCAGCACTGTCCGGCCGCAGTAATGAGATGCAGGTTCCCAGTGGCTGGTTTCCAGGCTGGCAGAGGGCAATGGGGAGTGACAGCCGTCACCATCTTCTGCTGGTTTGGCTGTGGGACGTGGGGAGAGAGCTGCAGCACACTTGGGCCAACACATGACACAAACCCCCACATCCATAGTGGGCGGTAATCAGCAGTCATCCAAGCAAAGCAATAATGAAACCATATTGCTTCTTGCCCCAGGACACAGTCTGTTGAGAACAACATCAAAACATCTTCTGAAGGCTGAGAGGAGAAACATGGCCCGAGAGTTGTCCTGTGTGTAAACAGAGGGTTGTTGTCCAGCGTGTTTGGGCAGCATCTGAACATGTGAGCATTGTGCCTCAGGGCTAAAACTAGCAGAACAGAGAGAGTTGAGCTATTGAAGAAGTCATTGAATGGACCTCCATATTTTTAATGATATTAAGTATTTAACACTACTGTCAAGGGCTGTGTCAAATACATATTTTAGGCACAGGGTGTATGTAATTGTTCAGCTCGTCTTTAGGGAATAAACATATAGAACCACACACTCAGAAAGTGTAAATCAATGTGGCATCAATAAAGCAATTGAGAACCAGGCCCAGAGAAGGCTCTAAGTTTCAAATTTAGGGACAGAACCATACCCTTAAGGTTTTAGATCTGGGGTGGAGGTTCTGGGCTGACTTTAAATAGAGCAAATCAGTTTGAGTGGCCAGGTGTGTTTTTCAAAGCAGGAAATATTCTTGGTAACAGTGGTCTTACTTCTGAAAGGTTAACAACCTTCATGAATGGTCAGGGATAATATGTTGGTGCCAACATCTTCGACAGTGATAGATCAAAATAAGAAATCAGGATTTGATCTTGCAAACCTTGTGAGCATGTATGTACTTATAATTCCGCTGTAAGTATCTGGCTTTGGCTTCATATACATTTCGTGTTGGAAGAATGAATAAAGTAACAATAACTCTAATAATAATAAACAGTTGCTCTTTTACAGTTGCTTTTACTTCATATGCAGCCTGCACATGGACATGTCCAAGTGTCTTCTTTTTATTTTCTTGTTACATTTATCTCATTCCTGCTTTCCAGTGTTTTATATTCCTATTTGCAGTACGAAAATACTTGAATCACTGTTGCAATTTGTTTTTATTGCCCACTGCGACCACTTATTCCAGGTGTTTATTTATCTTCGTGAAAAAAGTTCATACTGGATTTTATTCATGTTTATGTTTAGAAAGCTTCTGCCACATTTCATGGCTGTTGGGCCTCTTGGCTGGGAGGATGTTTTAACATGTGCATCATTATCACTTCCTTCATTATTTTGTACACATCTATTAGGTCATCCTAAATGTTTTTCATTGTCACTGAAAATAAGCTTAACTCATAACAGGTGTGGAGCCAGATGGGGAGAGGGAGCTTGAAAGAAAAATACTGGTTTATTCACCAGAGTGCAGTGCCTCTCTCCATCAAACAGCATGAGCATATATTGATGCAAACAAGGGTATTGCCTTCCTAGCCCACTCCCTCTGTAAATACTCCTCTGCATAAGTGCTTTGCTTTGAAGGTCCATGTGACAGAATAGAGCCGTGTAAAGCAAGTAAATCTTCCAGGTCCCAGAACTGTAGGTCGCTCACTATCTGATTATCATTCATAGCTCTTCACAGCCTGTTATGTTATATGGAGATTTAAAATTGTCTTAATCCTTAACATCCATTTTTCTTTTCATGGACACAAGGTGTAAACAAAATAGGTAGGGAGTCACCTAAGTGCTGCTGAGCTGCCTGGGGATTTCTCTGGAGTAAAGGATTGTTATAATGGCTTTATAGTGCCCTGCTATCTGGCATCGAGTTGGGCTGAATTTAGTGAGTGATCAGAAAGCAGCCGACTCGTAGTGATTCACCGATAACCAGAAAGGTGCCTTTAGGATCACTGCAGCCAGGTGAAATCCGCAGGAGTTCCGTGCCTCCTCTGACAAGCAGGGCAGCCTGAAACAGCCCTGTAGTCACAGCTGAGAGAAAAGGTGGACAAAGTGGCACACTTGGTCCTGCCTTTTCCGTCTTGGCCTCCACCTGGTGCAGATGAAGGTCTGCCCCTAAAAGAGTAGAGAGATGCATTTCAATTCCTGTAGGACTGGGCTCTAAATCAGGAATAGTAATATAATCCTTGTTTTTTCCCTTCCTTCTCTATACTATTATTAGACCATTTCCTTTGTCCCTGTTTCTCATTTTTTGTGCATTTTTAGACCGGTATTATATTTTCCTTTTTCTTTAATGTGAATATGTCTAAAGAGCCCATTGTTGTCACTTGAAATATTTATGTAGTTTAGCATTCAGTAATTCCATTTGCTCCTTTAATTTGATCCTTTAACTTACTTCTGCTTATTTTTACATACAGTGCCTCCAAATCCTCTGCACCAGATTTGTTTATCTTTTTTAAAAGCTTTCAGCTCGCTGCTTGTAAAACTCTTTGCATTTCATTCCTTACCTAACCACAATGGCCTATGTTGCACTTTTCCCTGTTTAGATTGAAGTGGGAAGAATTTCAGCGGCACTCTTTCCAACAGTTGCTTAAACATTTCCCACTTTTCGCCTAGTAGTTTTCCCACAGTTAGTAGAAATCCAATCAAAAGTACTTTCCACTCTTTTCAAAGTCAGCTACTTTATTTCTCTTATGCTTTCTGGTAATAGTCTGTGCTCACCCTTGAAATTTCTCACCCATCTTACATATTTTGAGAGAATGTTATATATATCATGTGCATGTATGTGTGTGTAAATACGTGCATGCACTCATGCACACAACTCTATTTAGCCTTTTTTATCTCTCTCTCCTTGCCTTGGCTTCCAAACTGCTTGTACCTCATGGTTGTGTGTGTTGTGTTTTTTTGTTTTGTTTTGTTTTGGTTTGTTTTGGTTTGGTTTGGTTTGGTTTTTTTTTAAACCATTGCATTATTTTCTTCTTGTAGCAAAATTATTAGTGGGATTGAGAGACATCTGATACAAGGCATTTGTCCTATCCTCGGGGACATCTTGACCAGCTGGACAACTTGGTGTGAATTCTGGCACAGGCCACCACCCCAGATGTTTTGGTGTTATGTAGGACAGGAGAAAGCCTCTGCAAGGGAAACGCATTTGATGCTTTATACTAACAAGAACTGAAAAAACATTAGCTAATCAACCCTTTCAAAATCCTTGGGCTTAATTGAGCCCTGTGTGGCTCCAGTTTTATGTTGGTTGGAATCCAACAATTTCACTGGCACGAAAAAGGATGAATCAGGCACTTGAAGTATTGTTTAATGAACTGGTTGTATAGAAAGGCCAACTGAAGCAAAGGCATGAGGTGGCTCGAGTCAAGATTTTCTGCTCTTGTGCTCATTCTTCAAGGCTGTGCTTCCACATCAAGGAGATGTAGTGGGATGTGCAGCTTGGTCAAAGCCAAAAGCTGTGGACTGTGGGCTTGCTCTTCAGCCGGTTTTAACTGGCACAGCTCCTGTGAAACCAGATTTTAATTCATGGAGCAATTCCAGTTTTATACTCGCTGAGGGAAACCTGGCCACTGGTTGTAGCTCCCAAACTCATGTAATATTTGTTTATTTTCGCCACCCAGAGAGTGCCTCCAACCCAGTTTTATTTCCACATGACTGCTTTGCTGCACATTTTTCTTTGAAGTCCAGCCTCCAACGATACTTCTCTGAAATGGGTTCCTTGCTCATTTTGAAGTGTTGACCTGAGATCTAGCGGGGTGTAAGTGCAGCTCTTCCAAACACCCTGTGAAAACCTCAGCACAACTGCAGCAAGTGGATATATCTGCATTAGTGACTGGAATGCAACAGTGTTTTAGAAGTGGAATAGAAAGATGCTAGGACCAAGTAAATAAAAGAACATGCCACAGTGTCCGAGTTTGGTGGAAGAAGCTGAGGCAGGATTCACGAAGTGTGAATTAATTCACCTGCTGGCATAAACCCAAATGGTGCATATTTTATTTTGGGACTTTTCCGTTAAAGCAAATAAAATATGCTGGTGAAATAGTGTATGTCTAAAGAGTAAATGTATGTGTGCCACCTTTTATTTCTTATGTAGCCTTTATTGCTGTCTTAAATAAGGTGTCCTGCAACTAGATAGGGACTAGAGCTTTCTGAGCAAGAGCTGTTTGAAAGAACTACTTTATGAAATGTACAGTAATAACTACAGCACCCAGGCTCATGAGGGTTGTCTTAGAATATTATCAGCAGGTATTTAAAAACCACAATAATTTGTTTGTTTATTTGAAGTTCTGGGGTTTATTTTTCCTTTTGTTTAAAAGTAGCACGGCAGTCTTCTTTTATAAGACAAATAATGTCAACAGAAGGCTAAAGAGCACGTGCCTCTAGAACATCTGCTCTGAGGAGCCACTTGAAAAATAACCACTCAGTAGCACGATAAGAAAACATCTGTGAAGTACTGGAGGAATATTGGCAATGGGAGAAGGCAAGGAAGGGCAAGTGAGGTTGGACCTAGATCAGGGACAGACACCTACCCACTACCAGTGGCAGCACCTCTGCTGGTTACATCATGGTTACATCTATATTTAACGTTAAGATTTTGTTAGAAGCAGGGAGGGATACGGCAAGGGGAGAACTGAGTTGGATGGCCGTGGTCTTACCAGGTGCGAGGCTGAAGCCCCAGCTGCCCACCCTCACCCGCGCAGCCCGGGTGCTGGGGTGGGAGGCAGGGAGGGAGAGCATTGCTGGCCGGGCTCGGGGCAGGCGCTGGAGCACTCGCAGAACCTGGTATGTGTGTGCGTATAGCCCACTCCTTGTTTTCCTTTGTTGTGCTTTACATGTTGGATGAATCACACAAGATTTTATTAGAAAAACACTGTTCTTATTAAAATGGTGTATCAACAAGCCATCTGCCTTCACACATCTATTTGAAGATTTTTTTTTTAACACTGGCAATTTGCTTTAAAGGCATTTGTGGAGCGTTTCTTTGCTGAATGTTGGGAGGATGACACATAGCAGTGTCTTAACCATTAAGCACACATTTGCCTTTAATTGTAGTGCAGATTACACTCACTTTTAAAAGCGGGATAGTTAGTGTTTATTCAGTTACACCTACGCAGCTCCTCAGCAACTTTTAACAAAGAACACATACTGCTTAGACGTTTCCCACAACATACCACAGCCTCAGAATCCCATTGGTTTGCTATAGAATAAACAGTCAGGAATTCCTGGAAATTAAAAAACAAAAACCACATGGACGGTAGGAGAAAATTAAATTAGTGACCCTAGGTAGAAACAAGTAAGATTTTCAGGCACCCCCTCTGTTTCCAATCTTATTTATTCCTTTTCTGGTATTAATCAACTCCTTAGATTTCCCTTTGGATCTGGCTTTTTCCATTACAAATTTAAGGGTACTGTGGAATGACAACTTCAATGTACTATAGATTGTATATTATTCTTCTGAACAGCACATGCAGGAATTGGCACACATTTGTAAAGACTACCTGTATGAGAAAGAGCTAAGTATATATAGATGGAAGTGTATGTCTCTGTTTTTAGACAGGAGGGGAGATGCTGGCAAACTGGTGCATCAGTTCATTATGAGATGCTCAGTTTACAGAAAAAAACCTGGTTTACTACTGGTTACAGATCCTGTTTCACATAATAGATCATGAAATGGAAGAAAGGAGAAACCCTGACTAAGAGCCAAGCATAGGAGCCAGGATGTTTTGTCACCCTGAACAAACCAAATTTGTTCATGTTCCGAAAAATAAAGCAAATAATTCCAGCTTATTCAAGGTGTTCTGAATCTAACTGGTCAGGAATCCCTGCCAGGAAAACATTAAACATATCATAATAAGGATAATGTTTGAACAACTCTTTATTTCAGTGGACTTAAGCATGGCCCATCCTAACAAGGGACAGTTCTGTGACTCACAACCTGAGCACTGTGTTGCAATTTGGCTGCAGCATTTTAAAAAGATGGGCAGGTACTCACCATTTTTTGAAAATCAGACCTCTTTCAGGTGTCTCCAACTGGGAGAGTGAATGGTGGTAAGACAATAAAACAAGACCCTTTGGGAAAAAATCTTGTCTTTCTATGGAAAGCAAGTTCTATTAATCATTTGTTGTTTTGATAGGTTGAAGTTCATGGTGTTCCTAAATTTTCTGTCTCTGACATAGACAACACAGCAAGCATATGTTTAAGCCTCAGACTGCAACCTGATCCACTGAGGCAGACCCTGTTCCTGGGAACTAATGATTCATTTGGCCGTATGGTGGGAGGAGGCGGCCAGCAAGGAGAACTAGCCCTCACCTTAACTGAAGGTGTACCTCTTCTAGGTAGAGAGGTTTTCCATCTTCAGATGTTTTCCTTGTTTGCCTCCAGATGTTTTCATCTCTCTGATCGGCTGGTGAATGGTGAAGATGGTGTTTTGGAGGAGGGATGTCAGCATTTAACTGGTTTGGAGTTACACCATGGCTAGAATAATACGCGCCTTTACAGTCGTAAAGCGATGCCAGTTTAACTTCAGTTTTGAATTGACAGAATTGACCCTTTACAACACCGTATTTAAACTCTTCGCTTGCTTCATACCTTTTTGACAGTTCAGCCTCTTGTGCAAGTTAAGTAAGATTTAGGAGTGTCCAAACAATGACCTGTGCCAGTTTAAATAAGTTGTTTGGTTGGGGTCTTTTTGGTTGTTTTTTTTCTGTTGTTTGTTTTCTTGGGTTTTTTTTGGTTTGGCTTTTTTTTTTTTGTTTTGTTTGGTTTGGTTTTTTGGTTTGGTTTTTTTTAATGTATATAGCTCAGCTAAGTTTTTATTTAGAGTTAGGAACATGAACAGTAAAATATAGTATGGATTTCATGACTTTACCCCTATTTTCAACATTTCCTGTGCTTCTTTCCATTCATTCATCTAAAATGTTAAGTGTACAGGAGTGTGTACAGCTCCTGACACAGTGAGGAACAGATGTTCATCCAGCTTCTTGGTATAACCAGAATGTATATATTTTAGGTGATAAAGGGGTAAAAAAAAAACAACAACCCAACAAAAAACCCAAACCAAAACCAACCACCTAAAAAAATAGCATTTCTGTGGCCTTTTGACCTGAACTGTTAGAAAAGTTATTCAGAAATGAAAACTATCCCAAAGTTTACCAAACTTTTTGATATCTAAAGAACACTTGATCAAGTTTGATTTTCTCCAGGCTCATTGCCTGTCCTCTGTTGATGGTGAAAATTGTCTTCATCACCTGAGACATTCCTTATTCTTCCCAAGGATAAGAGGGGAGAAAAAAAGACTCTAATGCTAATAAACATGCAAGCCATTTATTTCAATAGTTGGTAATTGCTGTATAACGATTTACAAAAATTGCACATCCTCTGTTTAACTAAGGTTTTGCCTGTGATCATCATAATCAGTTCTGCCTGTTTGAAGAAACGCATGCTTGCACAGCTTGAAACATTTAAAACCTTTCAAGTTGGGCTTTGGCACCTCTGATGGTATGTACTGTGCTTATGACAGTTAATCATGTGAACTGAACTTTTTTTCTCTTCCCTTTAAACTTGGTAGATTTAAGATTATCTTTTTTTCCCTCGTATTATTTCTTCAAAGTTAAATTTCCAGTGCATGAAACTACTTGACCTGGAAAATAAACACGGCACCGCATATAGCACTGTGGGATAGCAAAAGAGATCTGACCTGTGTAACTAACAAAAGAGACATGTAAAATGAGGGCCTAATTTTCTATGGTGTTTTAGCAACAATTTTAGGGTACCTAAGCAAATAGATGTGTCTGCAATTGTCCTCAAGGCTCAGTACCTTCTATAAAGGAGTTTTAAAAATCCGGTCCTTGAATCTTCAGTGACCTACCTTTAATTTCCTTAAAGTAATAAAGGTTGGCATATATTGCAAATGTCAGTGGAAACAGCTGATCTTTACTCCTCCTGAGAAAATCAGACCATGCAGACCAGAATCTCTGCTGGTGAACCATGGCTGGGCTCTTCTCACAGCAGTGAGGGTGTCTAATTTTACACCTGTGGACTCTTCCAGTGCTGCACTACCTTCACTGGGATTTTTTTTTTTCTTATGTCCAGACAGAATTTTGTCTCCTATGACCTGTGACTGTTGCCTCTTTTCCTTTTGCTGTGTGCCTTGAGACATCTGCCTATCTCTTATGTGATCACCCTTTCATAAGGGGCTGGCAGGCAGGAGGTAAATCCCACCCTTACCTTCTTTTTCTTCACTCGGAACAAACCTGACCCGCTCTGTTTCTCCTTCTACTTCACATGCTCCAGTCTGACCATCTTGTTGGCTCTCCATTGCACTCATTCCAGTTTGCCAATGTCTTTCTTGAACGGAGGAAGGGACAAAATTAGACATAATGCTCCAAATGCACCCTCAAGAAAGCCAGATAGAGAGGAATGATTAGCAAAACTGTATTCACTTTACATTACAAAACTTACAAAATCATTCCATGTTGCCTGGCATGGGATATTTGCCTGACGTGGCCAAACAACTCTGACGTCCCCACTTGATGCAGGGGAACATAGCAGAGACGCAAATTTTAGCATTGCTGATAAACCCTGTGTCCTGTGTTTGAGCAAGCTGAATCTGATACGTGGGAACAGATCTGCTGAAGAAGCCAATGTTACATTTGTGATCAGTAGTGCCATTATCAGTTCTTTGAAGACCATATATCAGACCTTCTGTTGGTATTATGCTTTCAAATGTCAGCCAGGATCTGCATGGACTAGATATGAACTGGGGTGTGACCTCAGGGAAGAAGTTTCCATGAGCTCTGAACAGTATGGTCTTGGTCAGTTCTTAATTACGTAAAATAACCATTTTAGGGATGGAGTAGCCACTAGTCGTATTAAGGTAGCACAAAGACGGTTGCCTTGTCTTAGTAATAGGATGGATCGTGATACTCTTACATTAAAGAAGGCTGGAGAGTACAACAGAAACTAAAGGAAAAATGGGCCCTTTGTACATGTTTGGATAAAGTCTGCATATGGCTTCTCGTTGCGACTGCAGGGCATAATTCTATGGAGTAATTCCAGTTCTATGGGATAGATAAGTTACGCAAGAGATAATCAGTGATTTAAGTTCAAGACTGTTTCTTAAAGGGCTGTAGGGCACTACTGTGTTCCTTAGACTGCCTGAAAATATACTCTACCATTCCGATGCGTGATATAAAAGCCCACAGAATTTTTGCGTCGTTGATATATCTTATTTTGTCAAAACCAGAAAATTAACATAAGGGTATACAGAAGTAACTGCTTTTCCCCTAAAAAAGTCACTTCCTTAAAAAACCCCCTCTATCCCCCTTTCTAGATAGAAGGCTCCTGTACAAAGAGGTAGCAGCAGAGGATGGTATAGATTGCCTCTCTTTACCTGCAGACATTCAGTGATTCCATAAAAGCAGATTCTCATACTGCTTCTCTCGTCTTGGCTGCACCATTCTCTTCATGCTCTTATGGCATCTTGTCTTAGTTTGATAACATTTTTTTCTCTCTTCCCTGAATAGTGTCTCGTATGGGGTCTGACTTTGATGGGCACTTCCAGATACCATGTCAATGCAAATGCTGTTGTGCATATACCTTGGTGTTGCTAATATCTGATTACATTATATGTTTGTGAGGTATTTCAGTGTTTCAACAGAGAAGGCAAGTTAGAAATGCTGAGTGTTTCAGCATGTGGATTGTGGTGTTTAAGAAAATTATTGCCTCTAACCCACTAGATGCAACTTTGGTTTTCCATTTTGTTTGTATTGGACATATCTGACATTTCAAAGCAGCATCAAAAGGTAGCACTAAGTACTGAATACATGCTTATTTATAGTTATTCCTTATGTCCTGCAGGATCTCAGAGTTTATGCTGAAGTGATCGCCCTATATAGGGCTTGTCACTGCATTTTTATAGGGAGAGTAAGTTGGATTTTTCACTTTATTTTGGAGAGTTATTATAGGGATCACAAATAGCTTTTTAATGCCTGAAAGGGGTCTGTTTTTTACATTATTGTTGGATATATATAAATATATATATATATATCATATATATATATATTATACACGGGATTTCTGTTCTTAAATATGCTTTACAGTACAACTCATGATGCTGCCATCCCAGAATTTTGGCTATAAGCTGTAAGAATAGGAAGGAAAGACAGTAAGCTCATATTTTTAAATGCACAAGGAAGTATAAGGCTCCTGATAAGGTAATTTTAACAAGCGAAAAGTTCTTCCACTTCTAATTATCCTGGAGGCATCAATAGTCATGTTTTTTGTTATCACTTTAAGCATAAATGGGATTTTGAGTTTTGTTTTGTATATGCCATTACAACAGCAGATTTTATCTATTATAGAGATGTAATGTGGGTTGTATGAATTTCAGTGAGATGCTTGGAGTTACAGTAGAAGCAACCCAATTAAGTTGATAGGTTGATGTGCTTAGAAGAGAACACACATTGCAACAGAATATTCATATGACCAAAATAATGACAACATATTAATTGCAATCAGGTTCATTTTAGTCTTTCTAATGGTGAGCCGTGTTTCCAGATGATCAGAATAATGATTTTGGCAATCAAGATTAAGTGCTTGCAAAAGTTACTTACTAGTAGTTTGTCAGCAGTTATCATAAAGTAGACTTGTCAGCTTAGGTAGAATTATCTTTACCTTCTCTTTTGAAAATTGAGGGGGAGCAGGAAGATCATGACACCTACCTTGCAGTGAGATGTCATCCCAGATGAGAATTTGGAAGAGAAGCATGGGTGTGCTTTCAGAAGGGTGCTTACAGGACAGTCACTTCTTTCCTGGTCTGTGCACTGTCATAGTTTCTAAGTACGGTGGCACATTTCTGAATTTCTGAAGGCAAATTAACATGATTTATGGGAATTTATAAGGAATCGGATAAATGAAGATGTTTCATCTTGTCTCGTACCATCTTTTTGATTTCACCTCAATTAGCTTTCCATTTTAGTAAATATCTCACACAACATTTCCCAAATAAATCTTTTTTAAAGATGCTTGATGTTTCTTGAGAAGAGCTAAAGAACAGCAATGTGCAATGCGCCTTCATCCACACCTTTACAGTGTTGCCTGGAACCCTGCAACCTTATGACAACATTATTCCACATTATTTGTCACATATACTTGGACACAAATAGACCACTTTCCTTCAAGAGAGATTAATGACAGAGCTAACTTGTTGATTTAATAATCTCTGGGACCTAAAAGGGTGTATTTCAGGGACCAAATTTTCCTCTTTAGTTTTGTTTACAGTTTATGTTGCTCACACATATTAAGTAACTTCTAGCAGTTTGGGCTGAAAATTTAGTTAAGAGGCTGAACTCATACGTAGTCAGCATTTCCACATCACACAGACATGCACTATTCGTAATGTAAGTGACATTTGCCTCACAATTAACAACCTAATTATTTTTTTGCAAGGGTGTGTATTAAACTAGACCCAGAGTCGGAAGATGTTTGCTGCCTATGTACAGCAAAACAAGGCCACCTTAGTTTTCTGTGGTCGACATTAGGCTGCATTTTAAAGGCAAGTCTTTATTTTACAATGCTTTACAAACCTGTGAACTCAAGATAAGTCTCTTAGCATGTTTTTTAATGCGTGCCTGTAAGTAAATAGTGGGCTACCTCAGTGCTAGCTAGCAATGGCTTTGGGTTCTGAGCTGGCTTCTGTCGTGAGAAATGGATAGCCTTACCTGGTGAAAAAATCCACTCATTCCAGGAGGTCATGGTGTACCCTGTGGTGGAGCGCTCACATGTGGAGCATTCATTTCTCCCACAGTCTCCCAAAGGGCTCACATCTGGAGTCGTGGTCAGTATCTACGATTTTTCAGATAACCAGTGATTCCAGTAGTCTTGAGCTCAAAAACCTGAACCGGGGATGCATTGTCCAGTGCAAAGCTCCACAAACCACCTCTGCATCTTAAGCAGCTTTTTACTAGTAGGTAGAGCTGAGTAATTGGCCAGGCTATCTATTTAGTTTTCAGTCTTCTCCAAGGAATCTTCTTGGTGATGGGATTTTTCCTGGTAAATGATGCAGAATCCTTCTGTGTGAGAAGATCTGTAGCAGTATTTTATACCTGAAAAATATTTCAGCTGGGAGATATCCTTAAAGCTTCTGCTTTTGGCTAAATATGTTATTAATCCTCAGTTTGGCTACACAGCAATGGTAGTTGGCCATTGTCAGGATTTTCTTGGCTAATGCTGCTTCAGAAATAAAGCAAACACTAAGGCACATCTAAAAAGAAAAAATCTCAGCCCAGGCAGGGTACTTGATACTTTTTGTACATGTTATTGCAAGATGTGATGGATAGCTGTTTGCGTATGAACTGGGTTCATCCCTTTCAATGTCTGACACTTTTCACTCCCATAGTTCACATACAGTTTAGATTTAGAGAAAACTGGTAACGTATACAGCAACTGGTTGCTCTGTAAGTATTAAATTGGTATAAGTCTAATAATCACCCTGGAAGGTGACCTGAGGCTCTGGAACATTGAGGATGAAGGATTCTGATCTGTTGTTACCTGTTAGTATGTAAAATGCCAAAGTACCCCTTCCCCCTTTACATGGAGTTACCTGTAAATACATAGAGAATATCGCCTGCTACATTTTAACAGGTGGTATTATGACTCCTCGGCCCTTAACAATCATCTGGGCTGGTTGGCACGAGCCCTGGGTCCAGTTTGCCATCGGCACTTGCCCATCACAGTTAACCCCTGGGCTCCTCTGGTGTGTGGGCTCAGTGCAAGTTGTACCACCTGCATGTGATGGCTTTGCCACAGGTTTGGGAATTCAGCTTTTCCATTGCCTGCCATCCTGACAGAAATGTTTCTTTCAAGGTTCACAGTGTCCATCCTGAATCTCTTTTCTTTTCCCTGTCCTGTATTTTAATTCTCAGAAGGCTGTCCTGGGAAGAAGGCTTTCAGAGAGCTGATGCTTGACTCAGTCCCTGCTGCTTACTCAGATAAATTATCCAGATTACTTACCAGCAGTAGCAGCACTTTGCTGCATCTTCTCTTCTCTGATACACTGAAAAAGAATTCCTCGTACTGTTCCAGGGCTTTCAGACAAGAGGATAAGGTAATGCTGTTAAAACTGTCGCAGATAATGATTCTTTCTTAATTTTTTTTATTTTTTTTTTAAGATTAAATCTTAGAAATTGCAGGGAAGTCCTGGAGTGCACAGCACTGTAGCCTGTCATTTCTGCAAATTCCTTTCATCACCTTTATTTGCTAATGTATACGTTATATGTGATATGTAGGCTTGATTCAATAGTCTGGATTTACATTCAGGAATGTTTGCAGTCAGTCCTTTACTTGTCAGTCTGTGTCTTCCCTAGGGTGTAGGGAAGGACTTCATATTTCATGTAAGCATTAATGTATGTCATGACACATACTTAGAGAACAAAAATCTAGTTGTGTTAAAAAAGGGACTAGGCTGAAATTACATATCACCACCCTGCAAAATCACAAAGGACAGCTGAGGAAGATGAGTTTGACTTGAGTGATTTCTATGAGGAAAACCAGCATACTCAAGTATTTACTGAAGAGTTATTGTACATATGTAAGTGAAAAGTGTCCCTGCACTGCTGATTGAATTTTTAATTTCTTGTCTTCTACTTAGATTATAACTTCACTGGGACTCTGGTTGTTACCTTATTTCATGCTGTACAAGGCTTCTGCCATATAAATAAAATTGTTAGGCACTGAAGCAAAGGGAAGAAGACAACAATTCTGATATCCTTAATTGAAAGGCACTTCTGAAGTGAGATATTATCACATTATTCCCCCCCCCCCATACACCCCCCCCCCCCCCCCCCCCCCCCCCCCGTAGTATCATCTAACATCAGAAATACATTATTTGTTCCCATCCCCAGAATACTGTACTGGAAGCACTAATATCAGAGAAATAATAAAAAAAAAGCATGAATTTACAAGTGAATTGCATTCCCAACCAACTCCAACAGCAGTTTTTGGATTTTCTAATCTCTTTGAAAAGAAATTTTGGCTCAGCAGCATTTGTATATCCTAGAAGTTCTGTAATTTTGGAAAATTAAGGAGGCTTAAAGCTAAGATTCAGCCACCTAACTTTTGACCCATGAATAATGCCTAGAGAGAAGCTTAGTCAGTCTAAGCTTTATTTCCAGGTGGTAGGAAGAGATGTAGGATGGATTTGGCTGAGGGGAGGAAAGCGTAGTTTCATTTCAGATATGCTTCAGTGTTTTATAAATGGCCAGCTGGGATATTTGGAATGGAACCCTTCAGTGCTACTGTAATAGGAGTTTAGCCAGAGTGAACACTGCATCTTCAGACCCTTCTATGCTTTAATCTCCTTCTTCATAACACTGGTGCATCACTAGGTACTTCAGAGAAATAGCCAGTGATGTTGTCTAAAAGCCCAGAACTGTCTGAATCCCAGCAACGTTCTGCCATCATGTTCGTGTGCATGCATCTCTTCTCAAAATACCTCTAAACTCATCTCCTTTGCTTATAGCCTCTGGATTGTGTTTACAAAAATATGTCTGGAATATAATTCCTTACAAAAGTACTTTGTGCTAAAGCTGCTTGGAGGTCTCTCTTCCAAGGATCAACTTCAGAGGATTTCCAAGCTGCAACCACAAATTGTGTCGGTTGTTTTCTGCAAGAAACACAGTACTTCATTATTGCCACAGGGGGTACTGTTGGCTTAATTTTGTATTTGAGTCACTGCTGCTGAAATTATTAAATTAATGATTTATGCCTCTATGATACAACAATCTCTAGTGTTTAAATTGGTTACTATGTTTTGTTTACTGTTTATAACTACCACGGTTGTTTTAAATGCCACTAAAACGACTTGCCAGCTTGTATGGTTTATTTCTCCCTGCAGATTTTTACAAACCACTTATTGATATAGGAGAAAATAAACCCACCCTATAGTGATTTATGCTTGAAAAAAATATCCCAAGAGCTATGAATTAACCACTGTTCTGCTATATAGAAAAAATAACACTCAAGTGACACTGAACAATGGATGTCAAAACCTACTTATTCTAGCGCTTGCTTCTGGTTTTATCATAGTGGAAAATTTGAGTGCTTTTTTTCTTTCTTTTTCTTTGAGAACTATGACTGCATCAGTTTTAGACTATGAGCTGACTAGTTTTTCCCCAGGGTTCTTCCTCATCATGCCATGTTAAGTACTTGATTCACTTAAACAGACTAATGTTTGCAAAAGTGGAAAAAATGTCCCAGAATTCGCTGCCTGACAGAAGGTTAGCTCATTTAGCTCCTGGTGCACACAGAAAATTTGGGAGGCCAATCTACAGCTTCAGGGAAATCATCTGATAACAAAGCCGGGTAGATTCTGTGGCTCTCTATTGCTATGAAGAAAAGAAGCACTTAACTGTTTTTCACTGGAAACAAGCACAGAGCAGTGAGAACACAGCTGACCCGTGTAGGGCAGGGCGAGGAGATTTCACCGGTGTGTTACAGCAGTTGCAAGACAGTGTGACAACAGGCGCTTTCCTTCACTCTGCTGGGTGAAATTATGGGGACAGTAAAGCATAAAGAGCTGCTTCTGACATCACCTCTTAGACCTCTTTTCTGCAGCACTAATGCCCATTGTGCCTTCATCTGCTTTTTACGTGCCCCCTGAGCCATCACTTCCATATGCTTAGCCAGTTGCTTACTGGTGCGATCAGAACTAGGAGTACACGTTAGCGTTGGTTTATGGCAATATGCAAAACATACAGGACAACTTATAGATAGCTAGAATCACCAGTTCTACCAACTGGCTCCATCTCTGTAGATACACAGACTATGGATCAGCATCAGAACTGCTTTTCGTTCAGCGGAGAGGTCAGGAACACATGTTGCTGATCCACCCCTCAGCTGTCAGTGGTTCGGCCACTGGCCTGGTTCCCAGCGACTTCAGGCTGTTCGGCCAGCCAGAAATTGATGGAGTTGATTAGGTGATGCTGTAGGAGCCATTCCAGCAGCAATGCACTACTAGTACCCCCTTACTCCCCAAAACATGATTTTCCCACTGTTGAGATCTCTTAAGTCTAAAACTTATCATCAGACCATGTCAAATGCTTGTTGCAACAGGGAGTGATGAGCCCGAGAGTTTCACGTGCAAGGGAGATGCTGACAATGTAGAAAATCAGGCACAAGTATTTTAAGTGTTTTAAGAAGAAAAAGTACGGGGTGTCACTTATTTACATATAATGTAAACCCAAGGACTTTAAGTTAATAGGGCTCCAATATTTCTGCCCCAGATTTCCCAACAGAGAAGCGGCACAGATGCTATAGACAACAGAACTAATGCATTTGGGGTCTGTCTTACGGCATGAAGCAATACGTCCACCTGGTGATCTGCACATACACTTGCCTGGGGCTGCTGTACATCTGGCAGCCAGAGAGCTACCTTTTCTCTGGGCTAACTTATCCAGACAAATGGGAAAAAAAATACCTTTTACTACCCAGAGAACATTTCCAGGCAAAAAGAGAGGATATATTCTGGGAAACCCAAAACATTTAGCATCCCCAGCTAGTGACACAACCTGTTACGTGTGGTCTTTCACAAATTCATGCAATAGTTTCATTAACTGGCAGTATCCAAGCAAGTATGAAGTCATAAAATCCACAACAGAATAGCCTTAAGCTCTACTCTAAATGAATGTAGGCTTAAGATAAGTTTAGGTATGTTTTGACACGCCTACCATGATCTTTCTGTGCATCCAATCCATCCTTCTCAACAAATACTGCGGAGAGAACAAAGGCATTTCATGTGGTATGGAGGAATTTCTCTGATTTAAAGAAAACATCAGATGCATGAGTGAGAAAAGCACAAATTTACGGAGGAGATGGGGCAGGGGAGAGGAAGGGTTGGCTGTCCAGAGCAATGTTTTGAGGAACTGCATCCACTCCTGCAAACTCTTATTGGTGTGGGCTGGGAGAAGGTACAGATGTAATTCCTTCAGCAGGTATCTTTTAAGCTAAATGAGCAACTAGTCAGAGATGAGCTACACATTTACATACTTTCAGAGACATTCCTTCTGAATTTTTCCAGGGCTGGAATGCTATATAGGTGATATTTCCCTTAATAAAGCATTCAGGAGTTGTTTTTCCAGGAGGTGTATAAATATGGGAGTCCCCTGTGCAAGGGAGGTCATGTGTAGAAGATGTGAAAACCTATTGGCAGAATTACCCTATGACTTTTATTTTATATGACTCGAAGCTATATTTTTTTTCCCTCCCAGATTATAAAATAACACTAATCTGTGTGTTAATGTGTGGCCCATGAAAGGTGTGTGAAAGGTCTATTTGGCCCTCTGCAAGGAAAAGGCTCATCTCCTCTGATTTAGATGACTCAAAAGGTTCTCTAGGTGGAAATTAACTCATCTAGGAAAGTATCCGTGGCAAGAAAAACATGAAAAAAATATGTTCTGGCATCAGGAGAATGTTTTCCCTCTTACATTGTGGTACTACATCTGTGGGAAAATAAAGGAAGGTGATAAACCTAAACTACCAGCTATCTGGAAACAACTGCCCCACGCACAATACACATGAGCACACACCTCTGAGTGATTTTTAGAGGACTAAGTAAAGGATCTCCAACAGACCACGTAAGAAAGGAGACATATTTTCATTTTCTTTCATTTAGGGTCTAGAGTGAAATACCAATAGAAAAAATGTAAAGGATTATTTCTCCCTGTGATGTGAAAGCTTGAAGCAGCAACCTTGTGTTTCAGAAATAAAAATGAGTATTAAGCACAAAAGAGTTCTATCTCCATTACTCCGCCAGGCAGATGATACTTACTGAAGTACTGAGAGCTTCAAACCAGCAGAGGCAAGAGATGCTGCGGACTCCCCAGGTCACAATTGTGCTCCTAAAAAGAATAGAAAAAGTAAGTTTTCAGAAATTAATTGTAATTTTTCAATGCATTTTAATGCTTCACTGCTGATCAGCCAGAAGAGGACTGTATAAAAGAGCCTCCAGTGAGGTATGAGGTGTTTCACTGTTTTTACCAAGCAGTAAAATTGTGTAGTAAGAGTGCAATATAAAACTGTACATTATTTATAATTCAAGACCACTTTTTTTCAAAGCATGTTTTAATCCTGGATGTAAACCCTGCCCTGTTAGATGAATGACTATATAATTATGCCCCCAACTTTCAACTGTTACAGCAGAGGCCAGTGTTCTTTACAGCTTTTGCTTTATCGTGAAATATAAATATTAGGTTTTCAAATATGAATTTAACAGCTTTTATTTAAATAAAGTCATAACATTCTGATAGGACATTTCCAAAACTCTTCCTGTTAACTCTGGAAACACTCTTTACTGCTTGATTTGATATCCCTATGTTAATGAACTTTATATAAAAAATAAATATCTTAGAGGACCATAAAGACTGGTAAGCTTCTTCCTTTCTACTGGGGACAAAAACCCAAGTCAGAATGTAATTTGTTCAGCACTTCATATTTTCACTGAAGTTGGTGGGAATTGAATTTACTGTCTAGAATTAATTTGATTTAAACAACTTCTGTTCAACCCTTGATCCTTTATTTTGGAGCTGTAATCATTATACAAGCTGAGAATCAGACCCATCATTTTTGAGGAGAGCAAATTAAAATAATTCCTGCATTTTCTCTTCAGTTTTATTCACTGCATTAAAATGCCTTTGCCACTTACCAAGGGAGAGGTTCATCTTCCCTCTCTGTGACCATTCTTTCTCTGCCCTCCCAGTCCATCTGGCTTGGTTCTCCTGTTTCTTTTGCTTCCCACCCTCAGTTACCATGTTACCAGTAAAACCAGTTTTGAAGTAAAACTTGCATACTCAAGACCGTTCATATACACGGTATGCTGCCTTCTTGAGCACACGACTTGCTACCTCTCCCTCTGTTGAACTCTTCACTCTTGCTAATGCCTTCTGTTTGCTGTCCATAAGACAGTTTTAAAGCTTGAAATATTTGTACAGTCCTCTCTCTCTCTCTCCCTCTCTCTCTCAGTGTTTTTCAAGGGTTTTCTGAGAACTTTGTTACACCAGCAATCCTGCAGAGTGGTGCAAGAGGGAGGAGACCACAGAAGGTCATCTTCCTTCCTTGCTTGGCTTTTCTGCTGTGCCTAATGGAAACTTCTGTACTTGCGGCAGCACCTGCTTGTCTACTGGGGTTTAAATCAGAAGGCAAAGCATTAATTTCAGTGGACCTTGGACTGTGCTCCGATACTCACACAGTGACACAAATCATCTCCCGTCAGAGAGCAGAATGGATTGAAGAGGAGGCTGGGTCCTTGTCCCCTTCTCCTTGCATCATTTCCTAGGTGGGAAGAGGACTGGGAAGAGCAGGAGATGGAAGGCAGAAGTTACTGCACTCACTCCTCAGACAAGGAGGCCAAAGACTTCATACTGAAGCACAAAAAGCGGAGTTCATTTTAACCTCGCTAATGAGAAACGAAAAGTAAACGTTACTTCAGGAACAGCATGACAACTATCAGTAAACAGTTAAAACTTCTATGCAGAAGAAACCAGGTTACATCAAGTTACCAAATGTTTTCTATAACACTATATTTCTCTCCTGTGGACAATTAGGAAGACTGTTCTGCACTGGAGGACTAGTGTTGACAGCACAGAGCAATGGACATTTCAATGAAAAAGTTGCTGTTCTCTTCCTCCTGAGATCCAATAAAGATTTTATGCATTGGGGTTTGCCTTATTTCGCTTCCATTGTGATGTTAAGTAAAGAATGGTGATATTTATTTATGCTACACTGTCTGTTTGCATGAATACATAACTATAAACAGGTACTTCCATTTCAATGGAAGCCGTGTAACTAATGTTTTCCAGTGACCCCTTACACTGATTTTAAACAATAATACCAAGTGGCTTTTAAAAAGGGACTTCGGCAATAGTTATGTGGCGTAGCACCAATTTTTAACTCTACATTTGGTAACGTATCATACACAAGCAAATCAATCCTCATTTGCCAAAGGAATGCTAATACTGCCTTACTAGACTGTAAAATCACTAAGTCAAGTTTTTCTGGCTTGTTCCCCGTTGGATCTCTATTCGTGAAAATCATTCTTACTACACAGCACCTACTCCTCTCTTGGTCTTCCGTATACTGCACATCTTCCAAGCCTGACTACTGTCCTCGGTGACAGTCATGTGGGTGATCTCATTTTCAGGCCCAGGTAACAAGGCTTCCACCGTTTATATGGCTACTGGTTCTTGACCTCAATATCTGTCATTGTCACCACGGTCAGGAAAATACACTTTTTAGTAGTGTAGTTCTTTGTTCTCAGTTCTGTCCTCTCTGGCTTTCCCCAGAGTGCTCTGCTCCAGGTCTGCAAGAAGAGAGGAAACAGAAACGTGGTTGTTTTCCCACTCTGCTTGGAGGACCCATGTTGATCACATACTTTGGATGATGTACAGATAAAAGTATGGACCTTGAAGTAGTTGTCCAAATGGGACATACAGAATTCTGGAGAGGCAGATGTAATTAATTTAGTATTACAGCAAATGGATGGTTCCTTCCCGAGGGTGACAGTAGGCCAGGCAGCTGTGGCGAGGAGCCTGTTGTTCTTCCACCACCCAAGTGCCTTCCAGAAGGTGAGCTGGTCTTCCCTGGGAAGGGTCCGTGACAGGGCTCTGGTCCTGAGAAATAGAGGGCAATGGTGTATACACCCGTGACAACAGGTCAAAATCAGGCTTGTCAATTGCCCTACGTAATCAAGCCAGTAAGAGATTAAAATAGTAGTTTAAAAAAAATCCATTTCTGTCCTGACCAAAAATTTCCCTTTCCTCAATGAAAAAGGGCCACAGAAACATTGCAGGCAAAGGTTTTCCTCTGGGATATAGGAGTGGGAACAAGTAACCAGAGGATGGAAAGGGAAGATTTGTGGGCAATGGTAAAGAGGGATAACCATCCTACTATGGTCCTGTTATAAATTGCCCTTTAGGAATTACGCCATAAGACTATCAAGCCAAAAGACTATTGCTTTTCCAGGATCCTGTTCTGATGGTCCTGAAAAGTATCATTTTGGGGAATATTTTTTTTTTTTTTTAATCTAGTGACCTAAATGCTGTGGTATAATTTTCAGAGACCTGCGGAACTAACCTGAAAAATATCTGCTAGAGAGTGTCCTGGAAGTCGGATTTACCAGCCCACTTATGAAGGCTAAGCTGCCATCACAAAGCCAGAGCCCACAAGAATTTACCTCATCTATGAACTAGACTAATCAGTCAAAGCTAACAGAAGACAAAACTAAATCTGATCACTAATTATTACTGATTTGCAGTGTAAGAAAATAGAAGATCTCTAAATCATTGTAGCTTCTGGTAAGGATCAAATTAAATTCTCCTGTGCTGTAATTACAGTAGTTTTGGAAAACTTGCAGACTTTCCACGTACAGTGTAATACAGAGATCTGCTGACATTGTTCAGAGCAAACAGATAACACAGAGAGTAAAGAACTGATTGAAATGTAGATGGAAAAAAGGAAAAAAAAAAAAGAAAAGAAAAAGTAGTGTTTTGTTGAATGTCCCACTTGAATTCTGAAGCCCATGGGAGGGTGCTTTGGTTCTAAAGATGTTTTTGCTACTCAGAAATCCTTCAAAGAATCAATTCTAAACTGCTCAGCCACATCCTTCATTTGCCGAGGAAAGAAATTAAAATGGATTGGGACTGACATGTAGGAAGGGAGGGAGGCAGGGAGGGAGGAAGGGAAGCTGGTGGATTTTTTCATACTGCTTTAGCAAAACAGTAACTCAAAAAAGGTGTAATAAGAATAAAAAAAACCCCACTTTGTGATTTAATAAATTTTCAATCAATAAAATGAAAAAAGAAATTGATCTTGTAACTAATTAATGATCCTTTAGGAGGATTTATCAGGTTCTGCCACTAAAATATATTTTTAAGTATTATTAATGGAATATATGGGAAAAGCTACAGAGCTTTAGAGACTGAATGAAAGGATTTAAAGCATTACAAAGATTTCATTTGTAACCTTTTGTGTCGAGTTTTTAAATACCTTACAGTGATGACAAGAAGACTGGCATTTGAGCAGAGCTTCAGTTAGTGTTACGGCTGTAATTCATCACAGATGGGGTTATTTGATTTTATTTATCATGCCTTCTTTGAGGTTAAGCATCAGAGGCTGAATAGAACCTTCAGTAAGTGAAATCACTGATGTTGTGTGGCTATAATCTTTTGCTCTTTGTTGGTGGGCGAGTGGATGGGCACTCTGAACACTGGATGCTGTAGGATAAGCAGGGCCCCGTTCATCCAGCATCGCTGTGCTGGTTCAGCCAAGTGCATCAGGAGTTAACTGTGAGAAATGTGCATGTGTCAGGTTGTAATAACTCTCCTTCCTGAAATCTCTGAGGAGCTGCTCTGGATTATATCAATGAGTCATGATCCTTAAGAGTTGGGTCTGTCTCATCTAACCTCAGCGATGCTCATTTTAAACTCTGTCTGGAATCAGTGAAGAGGGGCGGGCACCCTCACAAATCTGTTTTAGGATGGAATTAACTGGGCCACATAGATCAGAAGGGGACTGACAAATTTAGACTGCTTGACTAAAATTTAGGTGGCCAAGTGGGATGAGATGAACGTACAGTCACTCTCCATGACTGTAGTAGCTGGAGGATTAATGGAGCACCACTCACTTTGCTATCCCATCACTGTTAATCACTGCCCTCCACTACAAGCATACCTTGAATCTGGAAGCAGCAGCAGTGGTGGGAGGATCGGGATGTGGAAACACTGTGCTCCTTGGAAATTCTCCTTTAGTGAAGGATTTCCCAAGACAAGGCTTGCTGTGGCAATTTCAGCTTTTTTAATGCCTCTTTAAGCCTCTGACATAGCGTGCAAACAACAGAAAGCCCTGACTTTGCAAGGTTATATGTAGAGCTCTGAATGTGGGAAGTTGCAAGTACAGAACTCCCTTGTCATACTTCCCTTAGAAAGCTGACAGAGCTCTAAACCATGCAACAGTATAGACCAAGCTTTCTGCAGAGAGCCGAATGAACCTGGTATTAAAATCAAAGCCAGGTCTACCAGCAGCTGTGTAAGACAAGACCAGTTCTTAATTTTGAATTCGCATCTTTCTCCTTGCTGTCTTTCTTTTAGCTCTGTAATGCAAATGGGGACCTGTCAGTTGCAGCAGTGTGAACCTGACCTCATTTGAGGTTAATTTTTGCAAAGAAAAGGAGGTCTGTTCACCAGGCTCTGAAGATGTTCAGACTCTGTTCCTCCTTTGATCTCCAAAGCAGGCTGGGCTCACAGCCTAAGCTTCTAGTGCCAAAAATTCTGTGACCCCACAACTCCTACTACTAATAAGATACCATCTGGTTTATGAGGATGAGAGTAAATTCAAATTTAAAGCGAGAGGCATACCTCATAATATGGGTGAATAAAAACATGGTAACATAATGCCATTAGTGCTATATGTGTGTGAGCTGTCCAGTCATATGGGCCACATGTAGCTGACCATACTTTAGAAGATGGGCCTGGCAGTTTATCTGGGGAATCACTATATTAAAAAGAATCAACCATAGCAGAAAGCAGAGCTTTCAAGGTAGCATTCACTTTTTTCTTCTTTTTTTTTTTTACTTTTATGATATTTCAAATATTCCTCATTCCTCAGTAACTTCTGTCATCCAGAGTTGTGTAAGTTTTTCAGCTATCAGTTTGTGAAGGAAAAAATGCTGGGAGCTAGTAGTGTAGTAGCATGGTTTTAATTGGGGAAACCACCCAAGAGCTCGCATGTGCAGCTGATGCTGACCTAGATTATCTGACACCCATGAGTCAAACATACCCTGGTACAACTGCATTGGAATTGAGAGGCCAGTTCTTCTTCCACAGCCTGTGGTATGAATCAGAAATAATTATTTTGAAGGAAGAGCAGCACAAAGCCCAGGAGAAAACCTGGCAGAGTTACTGGGTAAGAATCAGCCCTCTACAAAACTGAGCCCTGGGAGGTCCAAGCGTTCTCACACACCCAGTCTGATTGTGCTGGGAATAACAAAATCCCTTCCTCAGCCTCAACCTGTGCTCCTGCTCCTGTGCTAAAGAGAGAAATAAAAAAAAAGAAAAGAAAAGCAAGTACTTTAGAACCTCAGCAAGTTCTGTTTCAGCTTTGATTTTATAAAAGGCAGGTTATTATTTTAACATGCGGGATTCTTACTTTTCCTGAACCTGTCCCCCTGCCTACTGAGTAACTGGAGTACCTTCTTGGTTCAAGCCTCAGATCTCCATTTAGCAAATCCTTAACAAGCTGCTTCCTTGCTCCCTTTCTCTCAGGCAAAGTGTCAGGAACATACATTCGCTTTTCATCCAATCCAACCAACCGCAGAGCAAGGATTTTCAATTAACAACTTGTACACAAGATTCTCGCAAAGCAAATGATACTTTTGCTGAGCGACAGCCTGTGTTGTGTTGTGCCAAAACATCAACTCCCAGCATACAATGTGTTGAAGTGAAATATGAAAATTCTGCTTCTGTCTTAGTTGTCTAGTCATATACACCATATTAACATGGGATATTAAGAAAATCAGTCTAATGATAGGAGAACTGCAGCCAACATCTTGTTCATGGTTGGGCTACATGTCAGTTTTGTGGTAGTGATGGCAGAGGAGCATTAATCAAGTATGAACTTTGATTAATAAAAACATCATTCTGGATGAAAAGCGCAAAAGAAAATGTGCCATTTACTTTACAGGAAATGTAGGTAACAAATGGATGAGGCAATTAGAGAGGGACAAGTGCTTGTTTGCAAATACACTTGTATTATGATTATCTATTGCAGAACGAAGTGTTATGATTACATTCAGGATTGTGAAATAATGTTTTCTGCATGTGAAAATAGTCAATTATTCTTTCAGCAGGTAATGTTCCTCTCTCCCTTTCTCAGCGTCCTCCAGCATTTGCGTCTGTATTCTTACAGTCTTTTAAGACACTCACAGACACAAGACTGTTGTTTCCAATTTCTAATCCAGTTAAGAGGAGCCAAGTCCAGGGAGGTGGCCATGTTGCTTTCAACATGCTGTTTTTCACCCTTCTCATTAGCATTACATACATTTGTCAATGTGGTTGCAGACGTCCTTCCACGCTGCTGAGTCTGTGGTTCGGGCGGCTCTGGCTTCTGCAGCAGAGCTAGAACAAAGTGGTCCTCTTGGCCACGCGAGTGGGGCACTCTCCAGTCATTTTCCCAAAAGTCCACAGCTACCCTAGCATGTAACTCAAGATCTCTCTGGTAGGTAGGGATGTGGCTGGAGCAGGTTCTGGGGTAGGGAACAGCCACTTTACATTCTGTATCTGTGTGCAATACTAGTGGAAAGTGCAGGAAAACAACAGCAACTCGAATTCTGCCTCCTAACTAATGGCGTTTCATTTTCCCTTATCCAACCTCAGATGCTTCTGCCACAGAGACCAGTAATAGGCTTTGTTGCCTGTTTGTATCCAAAGAAAAGCCAGATGAATGAGAGGCATATAGAGCTGGGACTAGATTTTTCCATGCATGTCCTCACTGTACATGGTGGGAAGACCACATTTATTGCAAAATAAATGGTGGGTGAATGGTGGGAATGGTGCAAAATAAAAGGTGGGAAGACCTTTATTGCAAAAGTTTGTCTCAGGGGTTCATGTTGTAGCAATTCCAGAAAAACTCAGAAAATTAGCTGTGCTATATGTACCCTGTCAGGAGATTTTGCTTGTGTTGAGGGCATTTTATTTCCAAATTAGACCATCTGTTCTGCCATGGATTCTTAATGAAACTCTGGTCTCTCCTGAAGGCCCCACTCAGGACTTACCTGAAGGATTTCAGTGATGTGTAAAGCATTAGGCAAATGTCACCTAAAGCCCATGGGAGATGAGTTCCCTCATACCCACTGCAACTACTCTTCTTTGCATGCTGTGAGATGCATCTGTGGAGTCTGAAAACAAGAATCTGTCATCTGGTTTTATTTTGTTGTTCTTGAGAATGCCAAGTTGATTCAGCAAGGTCATGCATGGTCTAAATATATGCCAATAATTTTTTTTGTTGCTGTGAAAATCAGCCTTAGATTTATGACTGTGAACAATAATCTAGCTTAAGCTCAGTTTTCTAGCTCTGCGTGCTGTTTTGCAAATAAAAACAGTTACAAACTTTGAGCTTTTAGACCAACCTTGAAGTTGGCATGAAAATTTACATGCTGAGCTATCAGTTTCCCAATGTTAGTACAGTCAATATGTTCCCTCTTCTTAACCCTGCCATGTCCTTATGTGCAAGTTACAGTTCTTGTACGTCCCCTCTGGACACTGTTGTGGTGCTAGTGACATATTTACTGTAGACACATTAAACTCTCACAAAGCAAGTGGTCTGCATTGCATTCTCCCTTTTTGCTGCATTTAGCTAAAGCCTGAAAGAGCAATACCGTGCAAATGTAGTTCCTAGTAGCTGTATTGCAACTGGATATTTTTCAAAGCTCCTTGAAAACCTTGAGCAAACATGTAAAAGTTACTGCGTAGAAGTTAATGGTTTTGATCTAAGTTTCAGTAGTATAAATCTGGAATAACTTCAGTGACCACATGTCTGAATATGCATATTTGTCTTCAGATCTTGGTTATAGTTCAATGTACCAATGCCCCATATACCCAACAGAAAGGTTTTACAGTGAGGTGTGGCAGCTGTTTAACACTGCACAGGAAAGCATAATTTAGGAGAATTCTGCATCGGGCTCCGCTCTCAAACCAGTTTTGCAACTAAGTGCATTGATTCCTAGGGAATTACAGATTATAAACTCTAAGGGTGATTGGGGAATCAAAAATCACAGCCAGCTGAAATCAAAGAAGGACTTCTTAGAAGCAAATCCATAATTACTGGAAACTGCATTTTCCATGCTAAGCAAGTATAGCAGCAACGCTGTTTGAGAAAGTGTCAGGGACTGTTTCATGACCTCAGTTTTTGAGATGTAGATTTATGTTGCTTCCAAAATGTGACACTTCCCCAGACAGAGGGCCCTCTAAATCACCGCTAGTTCAAGAACCAGCTCAGATAGATAAACTAATAGGATAGTCCTAAACCTAGTTTGAATAATTTCTCTAAGTTAAACGCATAATGACAGCTAGTAAAATGGTGTGTACTCACAATGAAAAATAGTCTATTGTCTTGTTTTAAAATGTGTTGTTGTAAAAAAAACCCTGTATGATAACGCTCTAAAGTTATTAAAACACAAGGTATCCTAAAGTAATAATCACTGGAAGACTTTTGTCCCCTGTAATGATGCACTGAACAGGTGTTTTATATTCTGACCAGAATCAAATAACACAGAATCACAAAACCAAAGGATGGCTGAGGTTGGAAGGCACCTCTGCAGTTATTCCCCCCCAGGTGCAGGACTCTCCTTTTCCCTTTGTTGATGTTCATAGGATTTCTGTTGCTCATTTCTCCATCCTGTTGAGGTCCCTCTGAATGGCAGCACAACCACCTGGTGTATTTGCCAGTCCTCCCAATTTTGCTTTGTCTGCAAACTTGCTGAGGTTGCACTGTGTGCTGTTAGCCAGGTCATTACTGAAGATGTTAGAGAGTATTGGCCCTGGTATCAACCCCTGGGCGCAAAACCAGTGACAACCACCAGCTGAATTTCTAGCTGCTGATTACAGCCCTCTGACCCCAACAGTTCAGTCAGTTTTCAGCCCACCTTGCTGTCCATTTATCTAGTCTGTATCTTATCAGTTTGTCTGGGATGAACATGGTTTTGAAAGCCTTACCAAAGCAAAGACAGACAACACCAACTGTTCTCACCTCACCCACCAATGATCGTGTGTGATTTCCTATTCATATATCTGTGCTGGCTACCCCAGCTCTTCTTGTCCTTTGTATGTTTGGAAATTGTTTCCAGGAAGATTAGCTCCATCACTCTCTTGGGGATCAGGGTTTGGCTGACCAACCTGGAGTTCCCCAGATCTTCCTTCTTGCCCCCTGTGAAAACAGAAGGGATACTTTCTTTCTCCCCGTCCTTGGTAGCCTCCTCCAGTCACCACGGTCTTTCAAGGATTATTGAGAGTAGCTTTGCAGTGAATTGATCAGTTCCCTCAGCACTCATGGGTGCATCCACTGATATCCCATGGATGTTCAGCCTGCTTAAATGTTCCTCACCTGATCCTTTTCCATTCTCCAATCCTCTCTATATTACTAGAGGTTCACCTACTCCTGTTTCCACTTCTTATGCACTTCCTTTTCATGTCTGCGTTTTGTTAGGAGCTCCTCATTCCTTTATGCAGGCCTCCTGCCACCTTTGCTTGATTTCTCGTGCATTGGGATGCACTGATCATGAGTCTGGAGGAGGTGATCCTTGAATATCAACCAGTCCTCCTGGGCCACTCCTTTCTCCATGGCTGTCTCTCACAGGGTTGTTCCAAGCAGGTCTCTGAACAGGCCAAAGTGTGTTGTCCTGAAGTCCAGGGCTGTGGTCCTGATTTTGCTTTTTTCCTGTTCTCTCAAGACCTGTAGTTCCACCATCTCAAGGTCACTACAACTAAGGCTGCCTCTGACCTTCAAATCCCTGAAAAATTTGCCTTATTTGTAAATCTGAGGTTGATCAGAGCACTTCCCCTCATCTGCTCCTTGGTCACCTGCGTCAGGGCATTGTCATCAGTGCACTCCAGAAGCTTTCTGGATTGCTCTTGACCCACTGTGGTGTCCCTCCAACAGGTATCAGGGTGCTCGAAGTCCCCATGAGGACCAGGGCCTGCAAACACGAGGCTTCTTACAGTGGTCTGAAGAAGGCCACATCTAATTCTTCCTGGTCAGGCAGTCTTTAGCAAACACCCATCACAACGTTGCCTACATTGGTCTGCCCTCTAATCCTGGCCCATAAACTCTCAGCTGGCTTGTCATCCCTCTGTAGGCAGAACTCCATGATTTCCTGCTGTTCTGTCACATACAGGGTGACATCTCCTCCTCTCCATCCTGCCTGTCCTTCCTGAAGATCCTGTATTGATCCATTGCAGCACTCTAGGCTTGTGAGCTACCCCACCACATCTCTGTGACCCCAGCGAGGCTGCAGCCCTGTAACCGCACACACGCCTCTAATTCATCGTCTTTGTTCTCCCTAGTTAGATTTTAAGCTCTGTCTAATTCAAATGTCTCACTGTTGCAAATGATACCAGTTCAGGTTTCAAAAGAGTAATATTTTATTGTTAACCCACATATGCATATAGTGTATTAGGAGCTGGTATTTTAATTATGAACATATCTAAAGCACAGAGAGCACAAGCAGTTTTCTAAATTTTAATGTGCGCTGCCTTACTTACAAGGCCACGGTGCTTTTCTGCTTCTGTCAAAGGGAATCTGATCCTGAACCTGTTGTATCATGAGCAGATTCTATAAAACTAACACGACTTTCCTCCTTCCCCTTTACATAAATGCTGAGCCAGGTATGTGGTTGCTATAATAATAATAAATTATTATTGTTATTGTTATCTTTATTAGTATTATTATTTTACAATAGCAATTTTCTCTGACTCAGATGTGCAGACCTCTGTGTCACTACTATAGTTCATGGCCAATCAACAGCATTTGGAAAGCTGTTCCCATCTGGAAACCCTTTGCTATCATATGGGAAACGCATTGGTGATGTCAGCCTTGTACTTAATGGAAAGAGATCCACAAGACTTGAATTGTCACTGCTCAGCCAAAAGTGGCCAAGAACTGAATGTGCATGAAGCTCAAAATATTTTCTCAGCCACCGAGATCACTTCATCCAAGGACCGAAGCTCATTGGCAGCAAAGGGCACTGCTCACCCTATTCTTGATCTATGGATAAGTAAAGTGCTTCTGTTTCCAGGCTCCCCTTCTAAGATGTTTCCTGAGCACTAAAAATGTTTCAAAAATGTAAAAGAAAACAGTTACAGAAAAATGATATTAAAAGAAAATTCCAAACTGCAGTGAATGCCTCTAGCCAAATTTCTAAACCGGGCAGCAGAGTGAGAGGAAATGGTAACATATTTTTGCAGCATTTACACTTTTTATGCTACTGCTGGCACACACAGTTTTGTGCCTGTAGAGAGAGCAAAATATTGGAGTCAAAATCTACCCTGTAGATCTGGGAGCAGAATAATATAGAAGTTCAGGTTCACAGCATAGGTCTGAAGATATAGTTGCGCCCTCAGGTTGAACTGCTTGTACGAAGTTGTGAGGGGTTTGACAAAAATTAGCAGCACTGCTGGGACAAGTGATTGAGGTTGGTGGCCCCGCCACAGGGACGGGCAGGTCCCTGCCAGGAGCCCACAGCCAGCTGGCCAGCCTGTGGCTGCTTAGCTCTGCGCCCACCATGGCACGAGTAGCTGCCAGCCTGGCTGAGCCGTTTGGGGATGGGTAAGGGAGCACAAAGGTCCTGCTGGGAAGATGCTGAAGGTCCTGCCGGGAGGATACTGGCGCCATTTGTGTCTTGGGGAAGAAGAGGCAGAGCAGGCTGAGGAGGAAGCCCCAGGAAACCCACATCGTTGCTTAGCAGTACTCATAGGAAACACTTTTGTTTGTTTGCTCGTCTTAAACTTTCACATAAGAACCCTCAGTCCCTTTGAAACTTCTTTAGAAATGAATGAAACACGGCATTAAGTGGCTGATACATAAATCAAACCATTACTGTAACTGTGGAATGATCAGTAGAGACAAACAGTCTCTCTTTAGTTTGTTACTAGCCTGGAAAAAGCATTAATTAGCACTAATGAATCACCAGAGCTATGACTGAGCCAGGTTTCCAGCATTGCCAAAACACAAGCATGATTCAATTAATGCTGAAGGTTTTAGTGCATGTGTTTTTATGGAACAGTCTTTTGACACTAGTGTCTTTTTAATAATGCTTTGCAAATCTCTTCCAATATTATTGCGTGCAGACTGAGCTTCCCAATTTACTGCGAACAATAAAGACTCAGTAATGCATTTGTGACCTCCTTTTGGAAGAAATACTCATCTGGGTAATGTAATTATTATGTAAATTACTTAAAGTTAATGGTATTTTCTATTTATGCTGGATTTACTGCTGTCAGAGTTGATGACTGACTAGCACTAGAGCTTAGATATTGGCGGAAAAGTTAATGTGTTATTTAATTTAAAGATTCCGAGAAACTGCTTCTAGTGCGTAAACAAAACCTTATCAAGCGACCTCCACAACAACTTGTGTTTTCATTGGTAATCTCTGCAATTCAGAGACAGGGGCCAAACTGTGCAATCTGACTCAATAGGGGATAATGTGGAATCATACTGAGGAGTTGTGAAAGACCATATATTATTCTTGCCTAATGTCCTCAGAGTTGGGGGAAAGATAGTGTAGCCTCTGCCGTGCAGACAGCTCGGTCCTCTTCAGGCGAAGTCTGAGCTCAAACCAAAAGGTGGCAGAAATTACTGTTCCTGAACCATGGAGTGGCACAGCCTGCGGCTGCTCCTTCGTTGTTGTCCTGGCCTGGCTTATTCCCAGACATTATGATCTTCAGGGACAAGGTGATGTTCTAGACCCTGAAATGCTCAAATTTTCAAACCAATACGAAGAGGTTTCCTATCTGTGATCCATGAAATTGAAGGCAGGTGAAAGCCTTCCTAGTTAAGGGTGACTGAGGAAGAAATTATGACATAATACCCAAGCTCTATTTTGCTGCTGGGTGTCAGGAGCAGACCTAATACCTCCCTCTGTAGCAGGAAAGTCACCGACATTTTTCCAACAGTCTCTGCCTTTCAAAAGAGACTTGGAATTCCTTGTTTTGATGGAATAAACTAGTTCACAATCCTGAACCATCCACAGCGCTTGGAGCGGAGACATATCTCACAGGTTCTCTAAGTATGCCTTAACCTGAGTTTATGACAAACCAACATTCACCAAACATCTCACAGGTTCTCTAAGCATGCCTTAACCTGAGTTTATGACAAACCAACATTCACCAAACATCTCACAGGTTCTCTAAGTATGCCTTAACCTGAGTTTATGACAAACCAACATTCACCAAACATGAACTACCAATGCTTATAATCTTTTTTTCTTGCCACACTTCCTTGTCACACTTTCCAGCCCCTCCACCTCTTACCTGAAACTGCATTGCTGCTGCTTCCTCCACGGGGAGCCTGGAAGGTCACCCACAGTACTGGATGAGCAAAGGGAGCTCACTGGCCAGGGAGAAAGTAGCAGCCCTGGCAACACAGGAGTTTTGCATTTCCCCCTGATTAGTAACCTGAATGTACTGCTGAGGAAAAGACATTTTGCATTTTCTCTGGAAAAACCTTAACATGGCCATTAAGACCATGAGCTGATGATACAACTGATAAAGAAGGTGTGGAAGCAGAATTCCCTCACGCAGAGGTAGTCTATACTAGAAACATTTATTTGAATCTCTACATCTTTCGTCTACTTGCAGTCTGAGGAGCTGAATAAAGCAGTATAGCTGTAAGCAAAATCAGATTTGCAACATCACACAAACCCCGCAAAGGAGTACACGAGGCTGTCAGCTCCTCCTATACCACTAACACTGGGCTTGTAATCTTTTCCACTACAAGCCAAAACTTCTCAGCGCTTATGACCCAGATGTACACATTAATTTTGGTCTGAAACCTAGAACAGGAGGAATTAGGCCACCCAGCTCTGAACTAAGGACAAAATTCCCAAGCTATGTGTTGCCCCTATGAGAAAATTACAGGTCTCAGTTCCAGCTGGGAATATTTATGACATTTGGTATGTCTACACATTCTCACTGTAAGGGACAGATTGTCAAATTCTGCTTTTGGTTACATGCATGCAGCCCAAGTGAAATCAGTAAATGATCACATCACCAGCCTCTCCAGTGAAACCTACATTTTTTATAAGCTTCAATTACAGATTTTTTAGTTTTTTTCTGCCTACTGTCACATAAAATAGGAAATTAAATTAAAAAAAATAACAAAATAACTTTATAAACACAGTGCAAACTAAGAAAATATCAGAATCTTATAGCATGGAACTGTAAGTCTACCAGTAGAACCTGTTGGCACTGGTGTGGTGTATTTGTGTCATATTTTTATTTGCATTTAAATCTTGAACTTGTGGTACTTCACGTGAGGCTGAAACCTGAGAGGAGACCAAACCTGGTAAACAGAATAAGCTTTATTAAAGCAGTGACTTACAGAGTAACTCCAAGCGTAGCTAAAGTTCCCTGTATAGTAATTTCACAGGGCCTACTGTTTTCTCCAAGTTCATCATCTTTTTAACCTATCAGCTACTTTCCATAGCCTATGCAGACGGTTAAAAGTCAGGATGTTACCATTTTCCATTTGGATCTTGGCACTGCCTCTTAGCACAGGTTTATTTCATTCTGCTGCTGTGAATCAACCCCCGCCCCCGTTCAGCTTAGGGGGTAACATACAGAGCTATCAGAAGTGATGTTTGTTTCTCTAAAATCCAAATGCAGCTAACTTCTCCAGAACAACCAGTTCTCTTAATATTAGGAAAATGCACGCTGCAGTCATCATGTGCACTTCCAGTACAACTCCTCTTATCTGCGATTCCTGTGGGCTCCATTTATGACTCCTCTCCTTTTCTCCAAATGCTCAGTTGATTGTTTTGTTCATCAGAATAATCCCCCAAAACAATACTTGTGTGGTTGCAGTATGTTAGTAATTAATAATTTGCCCAATTATATTTAACTCTGGTGCAGTTATCCCTAACTGCATCCCAGTTAGAGAATGGCAACAGCATGACACTGTTGAGGAGTCTAAACAAATTTTTTAAGACCCTTATACACAAGACGGAAAAAACATTGACTTGACAACATGCAGGACTGGCTATAAACAGAGGGGACCTGCCCCAGTAAAAGCAAAGATCATTTGATGTTATAGTCAAGGGCTTTCTGACAGATCAGCATTACCTGTTGACAGATGAAGTTTGATATGCCTTAAACTTAATGTAATTTCATTTTGATGAAGAAACAAGCAAGTCGCTTCTTTACTGATCTATGCAAACAAACTCTTTGTTGTTTTTTTTATAGGTATCATATCAAAACAATACTATCTAATCTTTTTTCCAAGACCATTTCTCCTCTATAGCACCCTTCAGAAAAGATTACTAAGCCAGCAGCCACCTCTGAAAACTTCTGCTTTGTGATTGTCTCTGTTGGAAGAACATAACTACAGAAAAATAATAAGTAGTAGAAAGATTCTTTCATCTTCTATGTTTATTTTTCTTAAAAATGAGCAAGGATATGAAAATCAGAAGATTGTTAGTTGGTGGTGGGTGTTTTTGGAAAAAGTGAGCAAATATGTTTTAGATTGAGCTTTTTGTGTATTGCTTGCTAACAGGTTACCTGAACTTAATATTTCTTCTGAGATTTCTTTTTTATACAGTAAAAGTGCTGTTGGTAGAAAGATGGGATGTGTGTGTGGATCTGAGGTGTCAGGTGATACATGTAACAGGCAGTATTTCACTCCCAGCAAGTGTGAGGAAAATGGCTAGAGAAATGCTCTACTCTAATTAAGGCTGCATCTGTGTATTTATAATAAAAGTGTGCCGAAGATCACATGGTAAACATCACCAGTGTTGAATCTTTTGGGTGATGTTATCATGCCTTTTCAAATCCAAATGCAGCAGTCACTGCTAGTCAAATTTCCCCTTAGGGGCCACAACTTTATTTTGTCTTCTGTTTCCCTGGGGATTTACCCAGCTTCAGCAGGGCTTTGCAAGTACATGTGAGTGGAACACCCCCATGGTCACAAAAGGGTAAGGAAACAAGAGGGTGAAGATTTCTATAATGAGCTACCTTTACTCTCATTTTACATTTTTGCTGCAATACAGAGAAGATGGAGAATGAAACTCCAGATTCAAGCCCAAAGCAACAGAACTAAGAACCCCATCTCATCTTCAATCTAAGGGTGTAGTTGGCTTTGCAGAGCCCATGTGCAGTGGTTCAAAAGGTAAATTTAGATCTAAGAGCTACTTAAATCAAGGGATGGCTTGTAATCTCTCTCCAGCATGAATATAAAACCATACTGTGATCTGAGTTACAACAAATATGTATAAAAAATTATGCTGAAGTCCATGGAGCCGCTCTAGATTTAACAAGCGATGTAACAAGGGTCTGAACACAGGACACAAAGTTCATTGTCCTTTTTAACAAAACTGAACATATCTAAAAATCTGTGCACAAAATGCATTAAACCGACATAAAATTGGCAGTGCAATATTGTTACAGAAAGCACTGCCTTGCTTGCAACGGACCTGGTAATACTGTCCGTGTCTGTCCAGATGAAGGGACTCTGTACTTCCTTACTTCATTATTTAATGATTAATGATTTTGTAGTTATTTATGCTAACCTGAAACATGTGTGAATAAATCTTTGTGTAGGCCTAGGAAATGCTGATTTGCCAGTTCTTAAAATCTTCACTGATCGCAGCGGTTATCTTAGGGCAAATTTGTGCTTTAGAGAGACTGCTTAAAATACTTTTCTTCTGGAAAGGAAATGTCACTACAGGAAACGCAATGTGATAACAAACCTTTCTGCCATGGCTTTTAGTTTCATATTCTGACTAAAAATTTCAAACCAAGACATTCTGTGTCCTGTATCCAAGTATCATAAGACTCATGGAAACAGCATCTGAAAGACAACACTTTCTGCGAGCATATGTGTAGTATGTAAAAACAGTAAGTCTCCTTCATTTCGTAACTCAATTAAATTCTAGAAAGGCCAAAAGCTGTGTTCCTGTGATGAGAAGCACAAGTTATGACAAAATGGCGAAAACTGTTGTTCATAATTTTTCCATCTGCCTTGTTGATACTTGTCAATTCACTGTAACTATGTGTCACAGTCAGATCTACTGAACGGCATACTTTGTGAGTTTCAAAATGAGGAAAAATGCACCATAAAATTTTTACATATGCTAACTGACTGTAAATGTGATTGAATATGTGGGACTTCCTCCAGCTTTGTTCTTTGGTGGATTGCTATTAGCTTACATTTGAAATCTCTGTTGGCCACACATTTCACATTGTTCTTCCAAATGTAATCATTTCTTTCTTTTATCTGATCTCCGACAGTCTCTCTGTTTTCATCAATATTTGACAGCAATTCCCAAAGATACAATATAGTCCACTCTAATATCCTTGTGCATACTCTCTTCTCCCTTTGAAATCCAATACCTAAGCAGTGAAATAATTTATTGTGCCTTATTTAGAATTTTATTTTTTGCATGTGTTTTGATACTGTCCCTTTGAAAAGAAAGTTATTTGGAAATTTAAACCAACTGTTCTAAAAAAATAGTTATGAAATATCATTCAGTCTCTCCCCTTTTCAAGGATACAGTGTTTATCTTGTTCTCTTTTTATGCATTGCTTAAATGTTTCATTTAATAAATTACACCCCAAGCCATAACTTTATCAGAATGCACAAAACCCAGTTTACAGCAACTACCTGAAAACAAAGTATAAAAAAAACAGTCCTGCCTGCGCAGACCACTGCCATCCAGAAATCCATGGAACTTTTAGACTGAAGGACCAAACCCAGTACTGAATTTGGGTTATGTCACATTTTCTGGGAAGAAGAAAACACGCCATATGTGAAAAAGAGAAAATAATTTCTGAATAAACATATATAAAATAATTATCCCTGAATGCATAAATTTAACAGTGAAGATGATAACTTTTCAAACAGCCTATAAAGAAGTTGTGGATTATCTCAAAGATAGGCATAAGTTAAATGTAAATTAATAGGTTCTGTACAAGGATAAAAGGGTGAAAATACCTGACTAAAAAGTAGAATAAGTCATTTAGAAATGTATTGGTATTTCTTCACCTTGGAATTAAAATACAGGATTCTGGATCATACTTTGTTGTAACAAATGTGAACAGGCACTTACATTTATGGTAATGCAAGCTGTAAATGTGTTGTAACTTCTAATAACAGGCTTATAAATTTATAGAAGTGGAATTAATGGTAGCTTGTGTCTCCTCTTACATCATAGTGAGAAAATGAGCAAAATTAACTAGATGCTATAAATAATAATGATTAAAAAAATGCAATTTTCAATTCTGAAGGAAGACCAAGAATGAAATACCACTCCATCTAAATTAAAATAATGTTAATATACTATCCAGCACATAAAATAAGCTAAAGTACTTTGTTGTAGTTCAGCAATACAGGAACTAACCCCAGCAGGGCTGAATACAACTGTTTGCACAAGGTAAAACATGTATAGCTCTTGGAAATTAAGATTAATAACAATTTTTAACCAAATACGTTCTCAAAGAGGAAAGTAATTTTCATTTAAAGTTAAATATGTTAAGACATGAATTTTAAAAAATGTCTGTTTTGAAAAAAGAAACAAATCAAAGCCTTTCCACAATGTCCGAGACATCTCTTAATGAGATAGTTGTCTATTCTTTGTATCTAAACCCACAAAGTTAAAAGTAATCAACTTTTAATCAAAATATATATGGTTTTTTTAGCTAGATAAGATGTTGCAACTGACTTCACACATTTGTATTCCATGGGAATTTTGAAGCCTTGTTCCTTTCAAAATAGCAGAATTTCCTCTCAATTGACAAGCCAGTTCCTGTCTACTGAGTTATGTTGTTATATTTTTCCTGGGCTTGATCTTAGTCTTCTGTTCCGAAAAGAGCTTCACCCTTAGACAGCAAATGAAAATTGCCTTTAATTTTCACAAGAAACATTGAGGTAAAGTTGAAAAATGTCTTGCATTGCAAAAGTGTTTTATTGTGCTTTTTTTGCCAGGTTTGTGGAGTTTTTTACAGAACTCCGATGCTGAGTGATTCTATTGGTCACGGGCACCTGAATACAAGACTGCTCTGCAGTTGTGGGTGTGCTGGGTGCTGGGGTAGGATGATTTTGATTTTCTACAAAGAAACTTACATTTCCCAGGTAACACATTCAAGCTTGATCCTTACTGTAAGTATAGTTCTTCCTCACGTGCCCCCTCACCAAACCTGACTAACTGTAAGTGCTTTACTTTGAAGCAGGTTAACCTGTTTCATCTGTCCACATGTGGTATAATTTCTGCATTGTCCCTTTGGGGCCCACCGATCAACAGAGGTGGAATTGGATGAAAGGCGTTCCTCCTGGAAGGGAAAAACTACTGCATGTGCAGTTCTGCACCTTTAAGGAGAAATGAGATGGTGTCTGTGGAGTTACCTGTCACCTATTTGAGCTGCAAGGGGTACCAGTAGCCTGAGCTGTGGCATTCTCCATCTATTTTCTTTCTATGAAGGCTGAATTTTCCGACGTCATTCCCTAAGCTGTGTGACCACTGACTTAGTGTTTGTCTGGGTTTGCTACCAAGAAGAAGCTTGTTTTGACATGGTTCTTCCCAGAGAGAGAGGATTAAGTATTCTTGGACCAGTATTTCCCCATTCAGGTTCTGGAGCAGCTCCCGCAAAGCAGTGGCAAGGTTTTGGTTCTAGGTATTCAAAGGGTTTCACATAGTTTTAACTTCTGTAATAATTCCTGTTATGAAGTCAGCTGGTTCAACCAAGAGCTGTGGAAAAAAAAAATGCTCAAGAATTGAACAAACAGCTCATATCAAAGTACTGTTTGATTTGACTAAAATTGCTAGTATTACGGTGAAAGGAAACAAGGGGGTTTGTGCAAAATTTACAACTGGATATAGTTCAGGAGATATCAGCCTTCCCTCCCCTCACACCACAGTTTCTGGGGAAAAAGGAAGGGGTGAGAGGGGATGGTCTATTTAAACCCTACATTCATAGAATTGTAAAAACATTTTTTATTACCTTTTACAGCAGTGGCCAGCCTGAGTTCGAGCTGGGCTTTCACATCTCTAATCTCCCTGCATAACCTCACCACATCCTTACAGTCCTCCAGAGCTGCTTGCACCTTCTTCCAAAGGTGACAAACTCTCCTTTTTTCCCTGAGCTCCAGCCAAAGCTCTTTTCAGCCAGGCCAGTCTTCTTCCCTGCCAGCTTGTCTTTCGGCACGTGGGGACAGCCGGCTCCTGCACCTTTAAGACTTCCTTCTTGAAGAACGCCCAGCCTGCCTGGAGCCCTGGGCCCTTCAGGGCTGCCTCCCAAGGCACTCTGTCAACCAGGCTCCTAAACAGGCCAAAGTCTGCCCTCCAGAAGTCCAAGGCAGCAGTTCTGCTGACACCCCTCCTTATTTCTCCAAGAGTGGAAAACTCTTAGCATCTGGTGGTCGCTGTGTCCAAGACATCCTCCAACCACCACGTTACCCACCAGTCCTTCCCTGTTGGTAAGAAGCAGGTCCAGCAGGGCATCTCACTGGTCTGACTCCCGCACCAGCTATGTCGGGAAGGTATCTTCCACACACTTCAGGAACCTTCCAGGCTGTTCCCTCTCCACTGTGTCATATTTCCGACAGAGATCTGGCAAGTTCCACCTTTGTTTCCCTTGTTCTTGTGTTCTTCTTTTACCTAGTGAATGCTGTATTGGTTGTCCTAAACATCTCAGAGTTTGGGGCAGTCCTTGTTTGCTCATTTGAGTCAATATTCATGAAAGTTGCTGTTTGGGATTTGAGCTTAGGGCTGTAAGAATTGTTCAGAATTTTAAAAGGAAGCAAAGGAATGTATATAATTCCTAAATCACTGAGTTTCAAGGTGATGTAAATTAACAGTTTGGGGACTGAATGTATGGAATCAGGGATAATGGAAAAGAAAGTGCTAAAAGGGAGAAGAAATGAATGGCGGATTGAGACTGGCACTGCTGCCAGAATCAGTGGTATTGGTCATGAAAAGAGATAAGAAGAGTCTTCCAAGAAAGCATGTGTTGCAATGTTTACTCACTCATACTTGCTGGACTATTCAGAATGAAGAAAAATAAAAGTGATTGAAAATGAAAGAATAAACATACCAAATCTGAAAGAGCATTTTGAACACCTTGGAGTAAATTCTTGTTTGAGGTTTGGGTTTGTTCATCCTGTCTGTATCTGAATGGGTTTGCACACCCTTAATTTGCATCACATGTTACTGGTTGTGTACAGTGGAAATTCTGATCTGGATTATATATTGCATAACCTGATTGTCATAAACAAAGTCTGGAAAAAATGTAGAATCTAAAAAAAAATGATTGTTTTCATTGAATCAGGATTTTGATGTTAAGTAGTCAATATTCAAGAAATTACCATTAGCATGGCATGGTTTGGTTTGGTGTTTGATATGCACATTCAGTTAGTGATGCATTTCCTTCTGGAATGGAAAACTTCTATAGCACTAAATAAATTTGAGACCTTGAGCTTATATTTTGGCATCTTTTTAATGAATTCACCACCCAGCAAGTTTCAAAGGTCACGATGAGATCAAAAACTTCAAAAACATGTTCTTTTGTTATTTTTTAAGCTTGTACTCTGACACTAAACTATTTACAACATCTTTTTGGAAGTGAAATGTTGCATGTCTCTATAAAAGTATTGAAATTTTTTTTTATTCAATTCCAAAAGATAGAAGAGGACTGTATGTGAGGAGACACAAACACACAAAGAAACGTTGTTCTAAAGATACTAAAATAATTTATTTGAGTATGGTTATGGTGTCAAGCAATAAAGTACTGGGTATGCACTTTCTATTTTGTTTACATAAAAGTGAATTAAAGAAAACAAATTATTCTGTAATTCAGCAAGCTCAGTTTTGTGTGTTCTTGTCTATATGTATATGATTTTATAGGATTATAGTCCTTCACTTGCCTCATTTATGGTACTTAACATGGAGTAGATTCAGTTTCACACTATGCTGTGAGTGAATTAATTGTCACATGGGGTTTTGATGTTCTGTAGGTGAAGGTCCTTAATTTTCTTGTGGATGCTCAAAGAATGCAAGGACAGAGTCATGGTGTAGAGTTCTTCTAGACCTCTCATTTTTGCTCTGCATTGGGATATAAAGTCATGCTAAATATCTATTTCTAATGACTAACAAACCCAATTAGTAAAGGCAAAATATTGGTTCTTCTGTACCACCCCCCCCCATTCTACAGTAAATAGAACCATAACTATTTCAAGCTCCATGCAGACCTGACAAGTGTTTAAAATCCATAAAGCAGAGAGATGATATTTTTATAATAGTTGAGAAGAAAAAAATAGAGAAACTTATAGGACTGCCTTGTGTATATCATAGCGAGTAAAGAGATAAAAAAGAGAACATGGGCATCTGCAGAAAACCTCCATAGGGGAAGAATGTGGCTTACAGAGAAGTTTTTCATTCAGTATTAGTTGCTCACAAATAACTGGTTCTTTGCCAAAGCAGTTTACATGTGTTTCCCAGACCTTAACAAAAGGCATACTCTTAGCCTGCATCAATTTCTCAGGAAATAAAGCATTCAAGGACTGCTTCTAAAGGTTATCAGTGCTCTCTTAACTGAGGTGTTGAAGATAATTGGGTTTGAAGTCAACTGTGAACACCTCAAAAGACTTCACAGTCCAGCACAAACCCTGAGCCCAAGTAGCTGGTGTAGACTGGCACAGCTCCCCTCACTTTGTGGACATTAGTGGGGTACTGTTCATTTACAGCAGATGGTCATTTGACCTCTTGCTGTCTGCTGAGCAGCCATGTCAGACAGAATCTTTGATAAAAACTAACAGTGGGCACCATGATCGAACTGCTTAGGGAAACGATGGAATAAAAGCATCCAAACGTGTTAAATGTCTCAATACCTTGAACCTACTCTTTGTGAAGGCAAGTCAAATACTGTGCCAGTCTTTCCCCCAGCCTCAGAAAAATGTGAGAGAGCAAATCAAAATAAAATCAGATCCACAGCCAGGTCTGCTCCAGCACAGTCTTTACTTGTGGGATCTCATGAATAAAAGGACAAAAGCATACAGTCACTGTTCCTTGAAACATGATGTGTTTCCTTTAAATGGATTGAGAAATTAAACATTTAATGTGTCTGTCTAACATATAAAGTGGAGCTTCCTGACCTGTCCATTGCAAAGTACCTGTCTCGCACACTTCATCTATCTTCATGTGAACAAACTGACTCGGGTTTCTAAGCAGTTTGGATAACTGACTTAAACATTTTGCGGAGTGAAATCCTGGGTTTTTATCCAGAGCAGGAACAGGCATTACTATAAAACACTGTAGGGGCAAAATTTTAGTCATATAGCCATATGGGTCACCAGCCCTGGAACTGTGGTTTGTGGGCACTGCTGTCCTGACCTGAGGACCTGAGCAGGTATCTCTACCTGGGCACACAGTGCACAACAGCTCAATCCAAGGCAGCTTGTCGGTTCTGCATCGTTTTGTCCGCTGAGGTGCAGACAACCTTTTTGGGTGTCTAAGAGTTATCTCCATGACTGCCAGCTTAATGAGTGTGTTAGAGAGACACCTCAGCTCCATATCCCAATGAAGAGCTTACAAATCACAAGAAAAGGACCGACAGGTCTCCAAAATCCTGCCAGAGGCAGCTCAGCAGGAGCCTGGTCGTACCTATGGCAAGCTTTGGTGATGCAGGAGCATATCAGCACCAAGCAGGGTTGTGTCCTGGGAAAGGAAAGCAGGAAGAAAAGGGGGAAAGCAAATGCTTAAACTGCAAGGCTCCTGAACATCTTGCTCAGCTTTTGCTCTGCATGATCAAGGCTATAACAATGCCTCAGGAAACCAAGAATTGGTCTGACTTTTTTTAAAGGAAATAGCACAGGACATTTTAGCGATATATAACCTTTCCTAGCTGCTCACAGAGGAAATGATTCCTAAGGATCCCTTATCTTAAAATTAAATAGGTGACGATGGGAGAGAAACAGAACAGCTGTTTAGAAGCTGTCTTGAAAGAAAACAGAAATGATTGTGTTCTCCGATGCAGTCCTGCTGCTTTAAAAAACTTTTATAGGCAATTAAAAAGTGAAGTAATGATAATAGCCTGACAAAATCCTTCCTTATCTTTGCTCCCTGACTTTACCTATCATTGCAGGAAGACCAGTTCACAGCTTGACCGTATCTTTGGTTGCAGCACATGAATCACTATTCTCCAAAGAGGTATTATTTACTTAAAAGTGATTAACAGGGATAAGAAGGGTCAGAGTGTTCCACTTTGTGCTGTTAGATGAACTAACTTGATGATAGGCGTAATGCAATGGGTCTGGAAGAGCTGTACTATGTGCCAAAATGATCCCATGCATTATCAGATCTTACCTACCCTTGTTTAAACTAAACAAACTTGTCAGTTGCTCTGTTACATTTTCCATATGGTGCAGTATCTTCTGAGCAGCAACTTGAATTAATCTTTGTGAAGCAATATTTTGAGTTATTTTCCTGCTATTCACATTTCTCTCAACAGTGAATACTGAGAGCAATAATAATAATAAAAAAAAAAAACAAACCTGAAGGAGACTGTGTGCTTTAATTAATCTGTTCTTGCAGCTATTGTTATTATTAATGTAAGACCCATGTGATATCCAGTGGAAAGAAAAAACCTTTGAAACACCATTTCATTTTAAGTAGGCAAACAAATTACATCATTTCATTTGGAAGGAAGAAAATGGATGGACCTGATTCTCTGCTCACCCATGTCATTTTTCTACCAGTGTAACATAGCTGATGTTAGTAGAAATTTCCCTAATTCACACCAGGATGAAGAACAGAACAGGGGAACAGACGCAGGGTGTGTATTTGTGCAAGTCTTTCAACATCAGTTCTGAGCTGGGAGGGTGATCAGAGTTTGGAAGCCAGTTCTGGAAGCCTTTCTAAGGACACTCAGTGTGAGTGTATTTGCTCAGCCCATGTAGGGTGGCTATTGCTGGAAGAAAGACAGGGTAGAAAGAAATAGAAGGGTGAAAAAAAGTTTAGATCTGGAAGGAATGGGATGTGAAACACATGTCACAGGATGACACAGTGGGATGATAGACTGGATGAACGATGAAGGAAGGAACATACAAAATAATGAGTTGGGGGCCCACGTTTTCGGTTGGCGTGAGTTTACCCTTTATTCTCTTCCTTCCAGCCTCCTTCTCAAACTCTGCAGGACAATATCCTGATTTCAGTACAACTCCTCAAAAACCTGGAAGCATCACTGGAAAACCAGATCATTTTATCCACTCACATGGGAACTGGCTGAAATAAAATGTACAGCAAGCCATTCTCCAATGACTTGTGATGCGAGAACAGGGAGTATGGGGAATGGGCAATAGTGATGGATTCATTCCTTGGCAGATCTTCTTGGCCATTTCCTTCCACACTCTACAACCCCGGGGAATTTGACAGCTCAGCTACTCCAAGCCTCTGGAAGTTTTGTTAGAGCAGAAAAAGTTACGCCAATTTCTGTTCTTCGCTACACCAACTGTAGTGTATAGTTTTCATCTATAGCTAATTTTGATCCAGGGTAAACTCTTAAATTATCTCCTCAAAATGCTTTAATTCTTCTCAGGGATTTCAAAGATGTTGCATGCTAATTTCGTGATGATTCCCACTCACAAACTTGTCTTAATACATTTCTCCTCTCTATCCATATATTAATGTCAGAACCCATTCAACATTCCTGAAGGTTGCTCCTGAGCTCTGCCAGGTCACCAAGGAAATCCTGCTCATTAGGTTTGGTCACCCCTAGTGTGAGAACTCCACCTCAGAAGCATCTCTACAGCCCGTTTCCCCGTCCTTTGGAGGGACAGGGACTTCATTTCCTGACCCCACTCAGTTAGCCATTTTATCAATTAGGCCAGAAATGTTAATGCTCTTTGAATAGATCATTTCCTTTAACTGGAAAGAGTTTCTCTTGTGCAACTAGCACTACAGGAAACAGTCTTGCGTTGATATGGTTATTTATTATTTCCTATTAGTGAGCAACGTATCCTGTGATAACTTTCATAATTAGTAGGCCAAGTGTAGATTTCGTCAGAATGCACGTCATAGCCTTCAGTTTTGGATCGAAATGCTAAGTCCAAAAATAGCTTGGAGTCAGATGTCCTTGCCTCCAAAGCACCTTTGGCACGGTGTTTGCCTGTGCCTTAACAGTCTTTATTTAAGTATAAAATAATAACAGAAATGCATTTAACTTGTGTTTCTGCTAGAGATCTCCAAAGCTGCGATATACAGTAATGGAAACAGCCCTGTGCCACTGTGCTTTGCCAGAGGGATTGCCACGAGGAAAGGTGCCAGGGCACGTAATCCTTCCTTCAAACATGAGACTAATTACCACCCATATTATGCTAATACTGGATTATACTTAAATATCTACACCAATTAAACCTTTAGGTCAAGGTAGGACAGGGTTCAGTAGGGTCGGAGTATTTGGACTCCCTGCAGTGGAGTGAATTCCCCATTTCGTTGGGAGGGAGAAATGGCCACAAAAGGAGCAGAGAAAAAGTGCAGAGACGTGATATTGTGGTAGGGGCAAACACAGAAAGAAATGGAGGCATGGGTTATGTTTAAAAGTGATAAAAAAGAAAAGAATAGATCATTTTCCTGGAATTTTCAGGCACTTCTTTTTATTTTGGAAAGTTGTAATTAAAGTTGCACACATCAAATGTTTGTGGTCAATGAATTCAGCACTCTATCTTCAGAGCAAATCTCTGGATTCCTTTTCTATACAAGGAGGCTGGAATACAGTTTCTGGTAAACACTTTAAAAAACAGCTCTATTTTCCTAGCATTTCCTGCTGTAAAGCCTTCATTTTTCATCTCCTTCTACTCCTGCTCAGTTTTGTGGAGGGGGGCTCCCCTCCTTTGGATTCATTTCAGTTTGGGATTGGAGGTGTGTCCCTTTTGGTGGGCTTGGTTCACGCAAACGTGAAGCAGCCTGGGTTATGCTGGACTGTCCCTGGGCTCTGCTCTGGGGCCGATGCGTGAATTGACTGTGTCTTGCTCCTGCACACACACACAGTCACTTAACACTTTTTATAGACTTCTTCTTCCAGACTTTCTTCATTTCTGTTAATTTGCTCTGAACCCTTTGAACACAAAAATGTCAAGAGTTGACTGTAGCATTCTAGGTATTGTGCCATTGTTGGTACTTTGCCATTTAAAGAAAGAATGTTTCCTTTTTTTTGGCTTGTGACACGAATTGTCTGTAAATGCATCCCATATTTGCATGAGGCTTTTTGCCATTTTAGCAGATGGAAATTTCATATCTAATTTAATGTCCATTAGGTCTCTTTCAGTACCATTGCTTTCCAAGTATCTCCCTCCTATGAAATTAGTACGAACTCCCCCTCCCCCATATAATTATCGAGCCCTTCCCCCACTTAAGGACCCTCAAACAAAGCCTGGCATTAAATATGTGAAACCCAAATGTGCACATTGGGTGCTGTGCACTCCTGATGCTTGTATTGGATCCACTGACGGCTTGTGAGAGAAGGCTGTGCTGGGACCAACAACGGATAAACAAGAGGTCTGCTGCAATCAGTGATTTCCTACTGGCAAAAAGCGGAGGCAGGATCATACCAGGACTGACACTGACATTTCTCAGGATGAGGAGCAGTAGGGACACAGTTCTACTTCTTGCAGGGGCTAACCGCAACAAAAAAACCCATGTAAAGCTGCTCCAGGCTTTACTGCTCTGGCCAAGGTGGAAGCAGATTTTTTCCACTTCCTTGCATAGCACAACCACTCCATTAAATTAATAATCCAACCCTTAATGCCGCAGATGACAGAGGAGGCCTTTGAAACTTGACTGAACAAATGATTTCAGCACGCAGTGAACTCTCAGCCCACATGGACTCCTCTTTCCACCAGTGAAATCATTAGTTAGCCTCTGCTTAAATGTCCTGCTGAACTGGAGGCCAGTACGCAGTCTGCCAGCAGGAGCTTGCTGGGGACTGGTTTGTTCTGTGCAGATGCATTTTTAATTCCCTCCCGCCTGCCCCCTCATTAGGCTGATGTTTCTCAGAGAGGGGTTCAGACCTTCCCAGGAGCGCACGCAGCTGACTCAGCTCGCCGGTCCCCCGGGGCACAGCGGGAGGTGGGAAACACGCTCACCGCAGGCTCAGGTTTTGAACACGGCATAGACCAGGAAATTTGTTTTGTACAAATGATAGTGAACAAGGAAGGGGAAGAAATTCATAGGAGTCAGGCACAGGAGGGGTGGACAGTCCTGTCAAAGAAATGTCTGTAAGCCACACTCAAGATATATATATACCAAGGCAGAGGGACGCTGTGGAGGTTAAATAATTTATTATTATTATTATTTTTTTATTTTTATTTTTTTTTTAGATTTGGAAATCCAAGTAGGGCCACATTAAATACTGGGAGGTTCTTTAAATTACCACTTTCCAAGAAAATCATACATTCTGACACCATGGTATTAGCAAAACGTGTCTTTTCTTTAGGAGCCAATACTGAAAGATCTGAACCAGCAACCCAAGGTAATATTCCATCTTAGAAGGGCCTAATGACAAACCTGGGTGTTTGTCCCAGGGGGAGAAAGCCACAGCAGCGGTACTGCCCGGGCTGGCCGTGGGGCTGCACCCGGAGCCCTCCCAGAGTGTGGTCCTGGTGCAGGAGCTCTGCAGGTTACACAGCGCCCTGCCAATTAACTAATTAATTCCAGGGGGATTCCCCACCCCAGTGTTTACAGGGTAGGTGAAAAACAAGATTCATTTAAAAATGCCTAAATGCATTGCTGGAGTGCAAGCTGTGCAGAACAGGATTTCAACTCTGGAGTTTAAACATTTAATTGTTGTATTAAATAATTGTCAATGAACTTCTCCTCCTAATTTATCATTAGGGAAGGTCGCGGTTTACCATTGCTACAGCATACACGCTGTAAGAACTCACAGTTTAACCGAAGGACAGGGAATCTGACGAGTGATGGGGTTTACTTGCACATTTCTAATCCAGCCTGGATGTAAACTTCTCCAGCATCCAGGGACTGTTTGGATCCAGAGCTTTTCTTCAGGCCCATCTGTCCTTTTTTCAAATGACTGTTATTTTTTGAAACATAACACTGTGCAAATAAAAATGAAGCCATACTTGAATGTCGAGGAGTGCATGGAGAACATCAGTAATGTAGAGAATACATACTCAGGGAATAAGCTTCAGCAGGAATGCTAACTTAGTTATAGTTTTTAAAGCTGACTGCAAACAGCTGGGTAGCATTAACCATATTAGGGAAACAAGAAAGGTGGAGCAAAATCTAGGGGACTAAGGTATGGCAGTGCCAAATGTATGGAAAAGATTTGGAATATGTGAAATGTACTGCTGTTGGACCCACACTATGTAATAACAGTGATGTGGTGCGCAGCTATCTTTGGGACTTCCCAGCACACTAAAAGATTTGTAGAGCAATGTCTGTGGCTTGTGGCAGCCCGCTCTCTTGATAACGCGGCAGGGAAACAGAAATACAAGTCAAAATAGCATGTGCTGTGTTCTTTTATAGAGGCTTTGGTCCTACTAGAGAGGAGATCCTGACAGTCCTTTATTCTCTTTTCACACACAGGCTGCAGCTACTTAAAAAGCCTGCAAATTCAAAGCTGGGAGATTAGGTTTAAACTACATCTGCTCCAGCTGCATAGCACTTACTTCACACTTTACATTTTCCAAAATCTGTGCAAACGTTAACTAATTAGACTCAATCCCAGCAACACCATTCTCATGGTGGTAGGAGATTTTGTCTGCTTTTTATGGATAGATGGAGGCAAAGAGAGCTCCAGGAGCAGACTGCAAAACTTGTCCTCATATAAGTAGACCCATATTCAGGCTGTTTCCATAATTCAAGTGCAAGTTTTGTGGACTGCAATGTTAAGCAGAAATGCTTCGTAAGGAGCTGGTTACTAGTATAAGATGTTCAAAATATGTCCCTTTGTGGCTTGCCCAAGACCACCCAGTGAGTTAGAAGCGGAGCTGGGATTTCACTTCCTTTAACTTTCTCACAGTTGTGGTTTCATTGCAAACTTCTTGTGTTGCTTTCAAATTTCTTTTATTGCTTGATGTCTCTATCCCTTTTGGTAGATTAATTTTTAACCTTCTTATTAGAGATGAGCCTGAGGTGGAACAGAAGATATGTTGCTTCTTGACTCTCTGGGGACACTAAGGTGTGTGCAGATTTTCAGCAGTTGGCCATTTATCTACTTTTTGTGGAAATGGAGAACAGTTGATCCAACAACCCATGAGAGGTGATTGAAGCAATCTTTTTTTTTAGAGCTGGACAACTACTTAATAGCAATTTATCCACCAGCATTGATGCTTTAAGTTCACATGTTTACTCTTAACGTAATGGTTTATGTTCTTCCTTTGTTTCTTAGCAAAATCAACATTTTAAATGCATTTGCAAAACACCCATTAGGGAAAAACTCATTTTGCACGGTGTTGCACAGAGTTTGTCAGATGGTTTTAGCTGTGCTCCCCAAAGAAATGGCTTATACAACCCACCAAGAAGTTCATATTTCTAAGCGTGCAATCAGACAAAGTAACAAAGTGCTGCTGACCTGTGCTAAGTGTTACCACTCTCAGGCCATTCCCAACTGCTTGTCCATTCCTTTCTGCCAGAACTTACTGTCCTGTCAGATCTGCTGGGTTAAATAATTAATTAGGAATTTCTTTAGTCCCTGGCCTGGTTCTATGCAATTCCATTTTTAAAAAATGCCAAACTGTAATAGATTTCACATTATTTTTTAAACCCTAACCATATCATAGAGCTGAGCTAGAGAGCGAAGGGAGGCAGAGCTGAACCGGCAGGGCTTGGTGCTTGGGAGAGCATCCTTCAGCGGCGGCAGTGGCAGGGAGCAGGGATGGGGAGAAGGCTGGGGATGGCACTTGCCATAGCTGGGTCAGCAGTAGCCGTCATATGTGAGCCAAACATGCCTGAATTGTATCGCAAAGTGTAAGATTCATATTAAAGTTTGGTTTGGAATTTGCTTTTGGAGAACAGTTGAAAATTCAGTCTCTAAAATTAGCTTTTAGCAAGTATTCCTGTTTATGAAGTTCATTCACTAGCATGTTTATGGAAAGTGAGCCCAGAAGAGAAGGAATGCAGTAAAAATACATTCATTTTAAAATTCAAATAAATATATTTGCTTTGAATCAGAGGGGTTCTTTTTAATCCTTCTGTGTGCTTTGTGTAGTTTGTTAGTTCTTTTGTTTTCCAGCAGAACAGTCACTGTCCTGAACTTTCCTCTTCTCATTACTGTGCAGTATGTGTGAGTGAAGACTCGTGCCTGTTGTGTTGGTCTTGTTTGTGAGCATAGGAGATCATTGTTATTAAAAAAAACCCAAAACAACACAACAAAAATGACAGCTCCCCCCACCCCCACAGTTCTCCTCCATTTTGAGAAGTGGGGTGGCAAGAACAGCTGGGAGCTGTTACTGCTGCACTGACAGTATAGATAACACCAAATGCAAAAAAATTAATCAAACCTTCATAAGGCTGGCTTAAAATAATGAAGTTTCTAAACTGTCACTTTTCATTTCTCTTCTGTATTCCGAGAAGGACTCAGTAAATCAGTTTACAGGATTACCTTGCTATTTCCTTTTAAAGTTTCTGTCCCCAGCTGCCAACCATTTGCTCCCGCATCGCGCCCCTCGGGCAGAGCTCAGCTGCGTAGCTGTTCCCCATTTGGTACAAGGAAGGAGGGAGAAAAAGGATATGGAAATAAATGGCTTGGGGAAGGGAGGACGGAAACTACTCAAAACAATAAGAAAACAGCCTGGGAGGCAGATCGGCAGAGTCATGGAAGTAAAAATTGCTGTTGTTGTTTCCACAGTTCATCACACATCTGCTAATGCTAATTGGATACCAAATTGAGTGAATGCTCACCTCGGATGTTTATACACATGGGGCTTGATGATAATGTACTTGGATAACTGGGAGGATTGAGACACATCACTGTTATGTGGGATCCTCTCACTCTTATCTCCTTGTCAAGCTATCCCAGGTTGTGCAGAAGGTCACGGTGTGATAAAGGAACCCAAAACAGCCCGTAGGTCACCTCCCTTAGAGAAAATGCAATGCAGTTGTGCTGCCCTAACATTCACTTTTTGGATTGAAAAGTGCTTTGATCACATCATGTGTTAAAAGCTGCAAAACTGCAAATGTATAATCATTCCTCTGGCTTTAGTGTATCGGCTCAGCATGAAGCCAGACTGCATGCAGTAAGTTACTCTTCTTATCTCTATTAATTGCTTCTATCTGGTTACTTCCATTTAAATACACAAAGTCTATCTGATTTCTTATCTCTATTAGTTATAGAGGGAGACTGATGAAATCCTTTCACCAATGATATTAAAACCAAATATTTTCCACCAGCTTTGATCATTTTATATTGGCAAGCTCTTTGTTTTCATCCTTTTAAGCAAGTAAGATCACTGTGTAAAGAGGTGGACGTGAACCAGAGCTGCTGATCTGAACACAGAGAGTTTGGGAGAACTTTGGATCCAGAAATTAATATCTAAGAAAAATAAACACATTGGGAATTATAATAACTGGCAGTTGGTCCTGCCTAACTGGAAGGCAAGGGCACCCTTTGATTTGAGCCTGGTACAAACTCTGCAGAGACTGAGATATGAAGGTCAACATGGGTCACCAGGTTCCTCTTTGAATGTTTTAAAGAAATGAATTTAATGGATTTGGCTTCCTTCTGCTAGCTAGGTGGACCTGCAGGCTACCCAGGAGACAATGTAGGAAAATTGGGCTGGCAGGGTCTTTGCCATCTCAAGAGATGTCTTAATCCAGTACCTTTTAGAAACACCTTTTACCTTTTAGAATCATGTTGCTAAAATTTTCAAAAACTCCATCAAACCCTTTCCCACATCCCTGTGTCTTTAGCTGTGTGTGGTAGGAAAAGGATCCAAAGAGTATTTCTCTCATGTGTTTGCTTTTGTAGCAATGAACTGAACCGTTCCCCGGAGCCTTCACTTTAGGGTGTCACGGTACCGAAAATCTAGCAGGCTTTAATTTGACCTTGCTTTCTCCTGTGTTGTAAAATGTGCAACAGTTACTGTTCAAAGACATATTTAAAGTTCTCCTCGTTTAATGTAGGAGCTCGTGAAAAAATATAATTTCTGGTGGAAATAGTTTTAAACTCCAAATCTTCTTCAGTCAGCTCTTTGTTCATCTACTAGTTTGCCTTCATAAACGAAGCTACTTCAGAAGATGTTGTTTCATTTGTGGATTGTTAGTTGTTCACGTACATTTTTTTAAAAAAGCCACTGTTCTCACATGCCTTTCAAGAAAGACAAAAAACATTTGCTTATAAGTTCCTCTTCCTTCTCTTATCCATAAAGAAGAACATCTGAGTATTTACCTTAGCAACTGTAAATTACATATTATAGGTTTCTACTATTTTTTTATAGATATACATAATTAAATATATATATTCACAATATATAGCATATATATGGCATCTTTTAGACTGTGCTTTTCTGTAAGGATCTTAAAATACCTTACAAAATCTGCTTTGCATCATGCAACCTATTTTGTAGAATGAGAAACTGAGACCAAAGGGAGTACATTTCTAGCAGAGTCCAGACTTCTGGACAACAAGTTTAGAGGTCTCCAACTGGACAAAACTACCTCCTTTTTAATGTACCTTCTGTAACAGTACAAGCCCACAATCGTATTATTACAGCTTTAATGGCCACCAGTGGCTCCTGCTTTTAGGACAACCTGAGTACTCAGCATCTCACAGGGACAACAAAACCTTTATTCCTTGTTTCGCTATCACAAGTGACAGCTTATAGTTCTCTCTGATGATGGCAATACAGAATTTTGGCCTTTCAGAATCTTGTCTGTCGTGATTATATCCCGCAGATAACAGGAGGACGTATGTCCTTCACTGATACATATGGAGTCTCTTCATGCATGAGACGTGTCAGCTACTTATGTTCCCCTTACTGTGCCTTCCTTCAGAGCGCTCCAAAACCACGTGTGCAATCATACCGTATCATTCACAGTCTAATGGCGTACATTCCTTGATGGTTTCACTTTAAAAAAAGGGAAAATATGTGATTTCTCACTGGTCATATCAGAAAGATTTTCTTCAGCTGAATGGCTTTTGGGTTCCTTCCTTTGATTTCAGCTTCAGGTTTCAAGTCCAAATCAACCCCAAATAACAAAAAAACTCTGAGTTCCACCTGGTTTCAATACAAAATCATTTTTTGTGTTCATTACAAAATAGGCCCAGGTTGGTTCAAAAGATTCATGAACCTTGGCAAGCTTTTCAAGGAGCATGATTTAAATTTCTGTGTTTGTATTGTGTGGTTTTATTGTGAATGTTTCTCATGGTCTTAGTTAGAAAAATAATACGGATTCACTCTAACATCAGCTACATGATATCGTGCCTGAATTTGATGGTTGATGCTCATGTTTTGATACATATCTACAAATATTCCTATATGCACAGCTGAGAACTTGGTTAATCTAAAAGGCTGCCTTTCTTTAGATCAATTGAGACTTTTTTTTCACTTGTAAAATAAACACACTCGGAATTATGGTTGGAGAAAAAGAAGTCTAAGGGAAAGGAGCTTAGGAAGTTGACAGATCCTCAGAGCAACTATATTAAAGAAACAAGCCGTCAGCTCTCTAAATATGGAAGGAAGGCTAGTCATTTCAGTTAGAGAGAAATCTGGTTAAACTATGAGCTTTTCAAAGCCCCTGAAACAAGGAGGAAGAGTGCAGAAACATCACTTTCACCCCCTTTTCCTTATCCTTAATTTCTAGGGATGAGATGGTATGGTGGGGGAGTACATAGAGATTAATCACACTTTTCTGGTTCTAATGTGGGCAGGACAGAGTTTATCCACCTTCTTAGTGTATGATCTTGAATATCAGGCAGGAGTTTGACAGATTTTTATTCATCCCATAGTGTGTGTTTCTATTGTATACTACTGCATCAGTGGAAGGACCTGTGTTGTGAAATTTAGACTCTGATCTGAATTTCCTGCGGATTTGGTGAGGCTTCTCATAATTAAGATTATTAAAAGAGATGTACTGCTAGTGATTTGCATCGCTATGTTCCAAGTTGTTTCCTAAACTGAACCAGAACTCCACATAAAGAAGCACACAATTGCTTTTTGATTTCTGTACTTTGATATCTCATTTCCTTCCAGGCAAAGTTCTGCCATTTAGGTACTCCTTCAATGAGAAAATACGAGAAATACAATCACAGTGAAATAAATCTATCTTCATCTCATTTCTCTCTGCCATTCACAGATGTCAACTTAATACAATAGCTCTTTGAGATGACGGACCCTTGTGGGGTAGCAGCTCCAGTGACCTGAACGCTATGGTGTACAATTCAGCAGAGACTCCATAGCAACTGCAGAAAAAAATTAGTAAAAGCTATAGCTCGGCACGAAGGTATACTTTCAAAACTACCCCTTTGTTTATGTAAGCATGTGTGCACATTCCTCCAGATAGCTTGAAAGCAGGAGGCTTTGAGATTGCACTGAACAGCATGTCAGTCATTGCTTAGCGTGGAGATGCGTTTGCAGCACTGGCTGTGACACACAGGGGCAGAAGGGCTGTGTGTTATGGGGCTCGTCTACACGGGGTAGCTGAAACCCCCGCCTCCTGGCTCAGCTGGAAGTGCTGCTCCTCTCTGCCTGGCCCAGATTGCTGCTCGTGTTTTCAGCTACAGCTGGCTGAAAATATTCATTTTTATACTTTGTGCATCAGAAAATAGGGTTTCGTCAGCAATTACGTTTATCAAAGGGAAATCGAGAGGTGGAGGTGGAGGTCCTCAGAAGAGGAACCTTTATCTTAAGCGATTTCCAAACAAAAGCGTTGAGCTCTGTTTTGGAAAGTTCATAGGAGTTTCTGGGTCTTACACTATACGGCTGTCAATATAAAAAGGCATTTCAGCCCTGAGCATGTAAAGGACATGACCATAGACCTCCAACCAAAAACAAAAGGGAGAGATCTCTGAATCAAACCCTCTGTGATCTGGAGCACCTCTGGCAGCTGATGAAACCGGTGAGAAATCACATGATATTGACAGTTCAGCTCCTTTTCTTAACGACTAACTCAGGGCCACCTTGCAGCTTGGAAATGGAAAAGTTTGGATGCACATTTTGCTAGATAATCTTTAAAAATCCCAAATGTATAATCTTAAAAAACTTTTTTCCAGTGGAAGCCATGGTCGCTCCAAAGCTTGTCACGCCCTTTGGCAGAGGAGCACGGAGGCTCGGCAGCGAGCAGACCACCCTATTTCCTGGAAACCCATTTACTGGTGCAAGTCACAGGAGACATAAAAATCTTTCTGGAGTGCCCGGAAAAATGTAGACCTAACCTTATTTTTTTGTCATCCCTAAGTTAGTTTTGGTGGGAATTTACTTGGCTAAACTGGCAAAACTGAAGTACTTTTTTTCTTCCAAGTAAATATCCAGGGGAAAAAGATTGTAGGTTTACATAAAAGTGGATTAGAAGTGCAAATCCATATTTTCACCAGTGTAAATAAAAGCAAAATGTAGCCTGATACTTTATTACTTTTCTATTTTATTTCAAGCTCCTTAATATTTTCTGTTCAAAGGTAGTTTCAAGCCAGTAAAGATTCATTAAAACATTTTAGTGGCGGTTTAAGAGTGCTTTATGAAATAAATTATTATTTATTATTAATCACGTGTTGGTGAACTGAGAATTTAAGAGGTCAAATGCAGTTGGCATTTTATAGCTGTTTCTCACTAAAACAATCATCTTCTAAGCCGACTCAGTTTGTAATGAAAATTAATTTTCAGGGTGAGCCATTATCAGTTTGGGAACATTTGACTCCTACATTTTTCAAAGCTGAGGAGGGAATGTAAAGGGAACACTGATAACCAGCCGAAATTCTTTATTGCCTTCCTATGTGATGTACATTTGCTCTCCCCGGGATAACTAGTGTCATGCTTGTCAGCAGTACATAAAACAGACAAACCTTTTTTTCCCCCTTCCACTACAGAACAGGAGCCCCACCAGTTCCTACAGTCTCAAGACCCAACCCAGTGCTAGCAGCCTTTGTCACGGCTGCATTTTGCACTTTTGTGGTCCATGTCCTCTGAGGTTCTCAAAGCATTTTATGTATGCTCTTGATAAAATGTACTTTATAGTATTGCCAGGAAGCTAAAAAAAAAATTAAAAAGCCCTTTCTGCTGGTTTGGAGAAGTATGTGTCAGAGGAGCCTGTTGGTTGTGCTCATTAAAAGTCAGTGTAAACTCAGAAATCCAGAGCGAGCGATGTGCAGCTCCTGCCTCCCGTGGAGCCCCCCGAGTGAGCTCTTAGCCATCACAAATGCCTGTGTGGCCTCCTTGCCTGTCCTCTGCACTAAATTACCTTTTTTATTGGCTATAAGATACCAGAGCGGATTTCCTCATGTAATTGTGGGTTTACATCTTTCAGCATAGGTTGCTTTTCTTCATGTCTTAGCTCTCTCTCCTTATGTCCTTCTCAGAGCAGTTTCTGAGGAAGCAGTTTAATAAATTCGCATTTTGGTACACCAGAGTCCTTCTAAAAGAGAAGATGCATGTAGAGATAAACTACTGAAGATTAACATCTCAAAGACAACAGAGAAACACAAGGAAATAGATGACATTGCTTGTAGTGACGTTTCCTAAAAGGCTTTAAAAGTTCCTGGAACCTTGACTTCTTACCAAATTCATCCTGTCTGCATGTTTGCAAACTTTTTTTTTTTTTTAATGCCTAAAGCCACAGGTGCTTCAGGCTGTTAGCGAGGATATTTTTGTGAGATGGAAGCCTGAATCTGAGTCAGTATTTCAGGTTAGCCAGACCCTCACATCTCCGGGCGCAGAGCAGAAAGGGAGCTCTGTCCTGGCCCCAGCAGCAGACCATGCCGTGCAGAAGGGGCATTCGTGCATTCAGTGTCCAGTCAACATGATGAACGATTGTTAGTGGCACCTGTGATCAGTGGATTTAGCGGTGAAGGTAAGGGTCCCGAGGTGACGGTACGGCCTCATTATTGCAGTGGCATTGTGCAGCGGTGCTCTGACGCGCCAGACCGCATTAGACTCATGCGGGGTGTTTGCTAGCATGGCGCGTTAAGCCGCAGGTGTTCTGCACTGTACAAAGCCTTCAAAGATCAGTCTCAAATGTTTCTGTTACTATAAAGAGGATTAAAAGGATTTTAAAACATAGTGGGTCGGCCCGACTGCTGGTGAAATTGCCAGCATTTAGCAAAAAGGGGGGGAGGCTAGAGCAGCGGGGTGGAGTGGGGGCTTCGGGGAAGCCATACCATACCTTTCGGGGGGGTTTATGATCAAATGTGGATCTGTGGCACTTTCAACTGGAACTCATTAAGAGTTCATGTAGCAGAAAATGCGAGAGGTTCTGGAAATGAGGCCTTTGAAAGGCCAAATGTGAGCTGTAAATAAAATAGAGTGGATATTCGATTTTTGCTATTAAATATCTCAGAATATTTTCTCGGATCAACAGATCAGGATTTCAGCTAAAAACTTAGCCCTAAAACAAAAGGACAAATGGAAGGTTTACAGACTCTTAATGCAGAGAGCAGATAAAGACCATAATCAGATACTGTATGTCTCAAAAAAGTGAGAGCTTATTGATTAGAAATGCTGAACAGCACCATTCATTTTGGCTCTGACTGAGCAATGTACCAAAGCATGTGTTTATCTTTAAGCATTATTTTGAAATCCCATTGACTTCAAGAACCATTGACCCCTGTTACAGAAACTGGACCCTTGGGAAGACACAGCTTTCCTAAATATTATGTGTATAAACAAGAGAATCAGGAACACCCACACTTGAGAAAGCCAGCAGCTTAAGCAGAGTGTACCAGGATCAGTAAGAAACCATCTCCTAATTTCATCCATTACGCATAGGTGGTGCTGGAGTTGGCAGTTATTCATCACTGTATTTTCCTCGAGGCCAAGACCTTTGCAAGAGAACATTTTATCTGCTGCTATATTTGAGGTCCTCTATAGAGCAAAGCCTCCTTCCCTTTGTTCCTCGTTGCTGTCTTAGAATGTGGATACCGAGTTGTTTCAGGAGTTGGGGGAAAAGTGTGTCTGTGTAAATAAAATATTGTTTTGGACTAGCTTTATAGTGAAGCCTTGCCAGGAGCAAAGATGTAGCTCATGGTGTCAGCAGCTGAATGCCAGCCAAAGTAACATTACCCTGTTGGCAGTCTCATTCTCTCCTTTAGCAGGTAGGGGTCCGTGCGGGGGTTTAAATGCAGCAGCAACATTTACCCTAAGTATGGTAATTTTCTTTTGAAAACTTGGACTCTTTTACCAGAGGTGATTTGTTCATATCATATGAAAAGTGGGCTTTCTTCTTTGCTGTGTTGAATTTGATGAATATTGGTGTTACTTGTATTTGTACAAAGGACTCTTAAAGATAGCTGTCCAATCCATCATTTCAACAGTGCAACAATAACAAATAAATAGTTGATATCAAGTTATTGATCAAAAGTGGAGATCAAATAACAAGGAAAAATTGCACCAGATCTAGAGGAAGCAAATTCTTTCTGTGTACTAGGTCAGTCGGCGCACAACACAATTTAGTCTGAAGAAACGCATTATAAATCCCAGTATTAAATCTGGGAATAATAAATGAAAACAGGGAATAAAGTTTCTCCTGCTTATGGGAACACCTGTTAAAAGTAAACCCAAGTTAAACAAACAACTCTCAGAGGAACTGATTATTGCCTGTAATTTTCAATAGTGGTTTTTCCACTTTAAAAGAACACTTAGCAGCTTGCAAGAACATGTTAAAAATTTCACTTACAATTTTAGTACAAATGTTATCCTCTCTGGTCAGTGTCTTCAGTTCCTGCAAGCGGTGCGGATTATTAAACATATGAGAAAACCTGCCAAAGCCTGAGGACTGCCCAGATACAATGGAAACTGGCTGGAGTTTACCGAGATCTCACCATCACTTGGGTAGATTACTCAACACTGTCTGAAAAGAAAAATATCCTCCTGAAAAGAAGAATGTAGTCAGCTGATGCCTCAGTCAGCTAAGTCGTCCTTGAAACATCATGAAATTTGATTAATATAAGCAAAATATTCTCAAGTCCTCAGAAAGATGTGAAAAACATAAGAAGGATTCAAATGTTACAAGTGGTGTTATGGGTATAAGCAATTTTACAGTACACACCAAACATGAAAATTGCCTGCCAGTTCGGGTGGTTTAGCATGGCACCTATTGACACATCTAGGGTGTGCCTAATTTTGGCTTGTCTGGCAGAAATCTGGTCTTAAATTGAAGGGGTTTCACATCTGGATATCTGAAATTACCAAAAATTCACGACCACTCCAACTGTTCGAATAGGTTCACTTCCATTGCATACCTCGGTTCTGCAGTGAGTAACTTGGTATAGCTAAATGCTAATGTTTTACATTGTTGGGAGATTATGCCTACACTGAGTGAGAAGAGTTTATAGCTCAGAACTTTAAGCCTGTGTAAAGTCACTGAAAAGTATGTGTCAGGGGTAGAGTTTTGAAAAATAACTGGAAATCCCTTTCCAGTTCACAGAAATTCAATCAGGTGCCTGGTAATGTTACAGTTATACCCCCAAAACCATATCAAAATAATTATTTTCTGGTTACCTGGGGGCTCTTTGCCTCTTTTAACTACACTCATCTTCCATAAGCATATGCCACAGTGGGCATTCTGTAAATCTTTGTTAAATGTTATAAGATACCGTTTTCCCCTTCATTTAGCAGAAGCAGAATCTGGTTATGTCTTGGAAAACGCGAACTGATAAGTCCATGAATTAGTAGTAATGTGCTGTGAATATTCTAACTTTGTATTTTATCTTGCTCTTTTAATAGAATTATCCTTCTCAGATGAGGTTCTTTCATTGGCTTAACATTACACCACAACGTTCAGACTCCCTAACTTTATCTTCAGAAGGCTGTGTTTGTCATCTCACACCTGACTATATCTTTTATTTCCCGCTTACATATTCTGTTCTGCATTCTTCCAGACAGACTAATCTCATTCCTTATACCCTTTTCTGCATCTTGAATTTGTTCTTTCTTTGTGCTACTCCTTGCTCTTAGAACACATGCTTCTGGTAACTCCTCTTAGCTCTTAGGTCTTCTTTCATTTGGAATGAAGTGCAGGTAGACTTTCTGCCTTGGGTCGCTCACTGGTAATACCATCAGGTCTGGAGTAGCTCAGCTGAAATCTTGTCTGTCGTAGCAAACTGGACATGAGATATGTCCTGTCGAATGGTTCACAAAGCACAAACTAAATTTCCTTTACCTCTCAATTCCTGGCAGAAGAAAAAATGCGATAAAAAGAATTGTAATTAAAACATAAATCTGTCTTTATTTCTACTGTGGGTGGTTATTTAACATGCTGAATTTAACACGCTGCCTGTCTAATATAAGGCCTGATTTTGCCACACTTGCTGAATCCAGACATAGTAAGAAATGCTAACAGGCTTTGCCGAATAAACTGTTCGATTTCCAGATAATCAGCCACTGGGTTCCTACTGTGTTTTTAGCTGTGCCAAAAGCATTTGTAGCTCAGAATACATAATCTTATTGTCTGTGTACTAAAACTATTCATGCACTTTAAAAATAATCTTTAGAAGTCCTCTCAGTTTTCCTGAGACTATTCCTCACAGAAATTGTACAAGCTGCAAGAAAATGCTTCGATCTCTTTTGCATTCCCTTACCTGGAATGTCACTACATATGCTGAACGAATTGTTTGCTATATTGGTCCCTTAAGCATTTTACTGTCATTTTTTCTGCATACTTATATTTTCACAAACTTGCTTTTAGCTTCCCACTAGAACAAGTCAAGAGGGGTATTTTTTCAGTCAAAAAGGGCATAACAGAAAAATACTGCTTGAAATTCTGCTCACTAGAAGAATGTATTGCCCCATACTTTTCCATTTTTAACAGAAAAAGAAAAAAGGTCATTTTTTCAAAATTTGTTCTTTTATGCTAAGAAAATGTGAAGCTGGACAGGAAAAAGCTAAGAGCAGTGTTTCTGTGGCTAGCTAAAAGTTTCTTTCACTGTCTTCAAATGTTGAAAGGAAACACGAGAAAGCCGTAAGCATCTTTCATTTGGACTTTTAGCAACCTCATTCACCCCAATGCCCTCTCCCCCTCCTAGAACAGTTCCAAAAGTTGTTCAGGAGCCACGATATTTTAGAGCACTGATTGCTCTTGAAATGCTGCCTTGCCTCCCCAGATTGCTTTACATTCTTAAAAGCAGGCTGCAAGTGCATAAGCCGTAGCCTTGCCATTCACTGTAGCACTGTGGCAGAGACTGAGTATTGTGCTGGCTGTGGGTTACGCTCCCATTTCATATGCATTAATTACATTCATCACAGCCACTGCAATGCACATCTGTGCTCAATGGTAGGTACAGGCTTATGCAGTATTTTTAGTGAGGACCTGGATTTCTTTTGCTTTCTCGCTTAAACATAATTTTACCTCCTTGTGTCTTTTTCTGCCTTCTGTGGTGATAAATATTCACTTTTTTTGTGCCCTGAATGCTCCAGTCGTTGGCGAACAAGTTTTAACCTCACTAAAACTTTGTGCAGCACTTTGAATTAACTGAGACGGGAGCGACTGCAATAATTTCACGCGGCCTTACCGCAGCTGACAGAGTCCAGAGGGCGTTCAGCAGACTGACCTCTGAAGCTGGGGAGCTGGCTGAGCAAACAGGGCAGGGCTCTGTCCCTTCTGGCAGGTGAGTCAGAAGTATACCATGGGGACAGCAGTCAGGTCTCTGTATGTTCTTCCTTCTGCTGGGTTTTGAAAGAAATTAAGATGATGCAAATGTGTAAATATAGTCTTGTGTTTTCCAAATAGACCAGAAACTTAGATGGTGCAATTTTGTTGGAAAGACTGCTAAAGCTGTAAAAAGGATTTGTATGGCCAGGGCGCCATGCATTGTGCTGTTTATCATTCAGAGGCAAGGAGAAATTTCTTATTTACATGTAGAGCATCTGCAGGAGTACAGATCTGCATCTACAGACACTAAATTATCACTTAGAAGTGTCCCATCACTTACAACGTCAGGTGTGTTTGGTTTGCTTTGCAGGAATTGTAAGCTTTTTGAATTTTTTAAAGTGAAATTGCAGACATTTAAATGGGTGTTTACTTTCAGATGGGTCTTGGCTGCCCACAGTGTTACTGGGGAAATCAGTTATTGTTATTTCCCTGTGCAGCCTTAGTGGACCATGGGCCTCAGCTGAGGGTCTTCCTAGAAACAACTTCATGAAAAAGCAGGTGAACCAGGGAAGATGAAGGCATGGCCAGGTCTGAGCTGGGTTTCAGGATTCTGACCCTGGAAAATAGTGATGCCCAAACAGAAGAAAAAGACACAAAAGAGAAGGAATTATGGGATAGCACTTTCTTATTTCTGAGCCTTTATTTTTGTGGTAGTTTCTTAGATGTAGAACTTTTTAAAATAATGCTTTTATACTTGCATTTTCTGTTTTCTCTTTAAAACTGTATTACGCTGCCTGTGAAGGGATAGCATGCTACAGTGCTAAAGTAAAGCACTTTATCTATAGTAAAGCAAAGCTTTAGAAGGCGCAGACCCAGATGAGTAAAAGCAAAGATAGAGGACTGAAAGATGTGTTTTATAAGAAAGATTACTTCTGCTTCTTTAAATACTCCAGTTGCATCAGGAAACTACATACAGGTATGACAGGAGCAACATTCAGGTAAATTTGAATAAATGCATGTCCACATCTCCTGAGATTTTTAAGGACAGTTTCTGAAAAGGGAATAGCTACTCACTCTCACCAGCTCCTACCTTATAGTAATGTGAAAAGTAAGAAAAATTTTGGTGAGTTAGTAGCTTTAATTTTTTTAAAAGATGAACAACAGCACCTTGATGGTAACTGCATCCCATGAAATACACTTTGATGTGAGTTAGCACTTGATTATGTTTTTTAATCTGCCCACGGAACCTGCTTGAAACATTAAGAATTTCTGAATACCAGGGCAAACGATTCTCTTATTTTCCCAGGAAAGAAATCAGGGCAATTAATGCATTTTTGAGGAGTATGTTTAGACCAAAGAAAGAAAGAAAGAGAAACGGAATTCTACCTGTCTGACTGTGGAAAGGTGCAACATATACAGGGCCCTGTGCTCCAGATTGCACCAGCAACCACGCGTGCCCTGTCCTTGCAGTACACATTTATCCATGAGGACCTGAGAAACTCTTCTGACATGGGCTAAGGGAAGAGCTCCAAGCTCCTTGTCAGCAAAAGTGCACTGGCACTTTTTCCTCTGCCCTCTTTCCTCACCTAGTGAGGGGTCTCACACAAACTGCTCTGCTGGAAGATTGCTGGGAAGGAAATATAAGAAATGCAAAAGCAGCTGCAGATTGTTTGAACTAACACCAGTCAGCAGGATCCTCAAGAACCGGTCCTGCCAGAGAAGAGACACTTCTGGCTCTGCACTTCAGCTCATCTCTGAAGACCCAATGCTATGAGGGATGGTGGGATGTGTTGTATGGAGTCAGATGCCGACACACCTAGCGCCATGGAGAGGTTTTTTAACAGGAAGGCTTTCCTGAGTAGAGCTTCTTGCCACTGCATTTACACATCTAAAAATGGCCTAAATGCTGGAATCAGAGCCAATGTGTTATTACTATTTTTTTGTGTTAAACTATCTTTGTGAAAACGTCACATTAAAAAAGCACCTAGAGAAGAGCTAGCAGGAATCCTTGCAGCACCAAATTTTGAAGTAGCACCCTCAGATTTTTTTCCGGATCCCAACAGCTCACCTGAGAGTGCACGCATTCAAAGATACACATGACAAGCTGGAAGCTTTGCTATGATAGCCCCCAAAAGTCTGGGGTCCCATTGCTCAACTGCTTGCTGAACAGGGGCAGTGGAAGCCGTCGGAGTTGATAACTGGTGGGGAGCTGTGACACCATGTGAGCGGGTCCATCCAGGAACACTGGCGGCTTTTCTGGTCTCCCACCATCAGGCCTGCCTTCTGCCCTGGCACCGACCCCCACTGGATGTGAGGCGCTGGCCTGGGGATGGACCAGTTCTTTTTCTGCCAGCTGGTGCAGAAGCAGTCGCTGCAGGATTTGCTGCTGGATGCCGGGGTGGGACTCCCGGGGCTGCCTGGGCCCCTTCCCAGTAGCCAGCAAAATGTGTTTTCAAGTTCTTTCTTGAAAGCAATCAGCGCCCTTAGCAACTGGGTGCCTTAAAATGTATTTATTACAGCTCCAGAGAAAACAGTAGTTTGCTTTTATATATGGACACCATAGTGACATAACAGTAAACTTACAGCAATGCTCTGTGTTACTGCCATTTACAGTGGTTGCCTCAGGAACTGCAAATAGTTACATGTTTTATTTGAGCGTTTGAAAAGGGTCAGTGTCAAGTAACTTAGACCAAGAGCTTTCAGCTTTGGTAGGAAAGGATAGAAAGTCTACAAAAGACTCCATTAATGGGAGTATTTTCAAGATTTCAGAAAGGTAAGGGTAGGTTGGAACTGTTTTAAAAAAAGTTTTGCTATATTCCCCTGCAGGATTTGCAGCCCTTCACTAAGGAGTTGTGTTAGTCACACCACCAGTAAGGGAAAAAGATGGGAAGGAGAGGCAAAACTGGTTATGCTTTTTGGTTTTCTTAGTTGTCCAAAAAACTTAGACAGCATTGCTGTACAAAAGTGAATGTGCTTTGTTTAATGCTTTACTTATTCAAAATTTGAACGTCATTCACTCAAAGTGAAAAAGAGAAGTTCACAGAGCTTGGAGTTTAACCAAACTTTTTTCCCTCCAGGTTTCACAAGTATGTTGAATTTACATTTTTTCTCATTTGCATACTTAGTGATTTGATTAAAAGAGAGAAACCTATGACCTACACTGAGGAATACTTGCTATTTGCATGATACAGACACTGTCCACCTGATTTTAGGGTACATTCTGGACCACACTCCACTTGGTTTGCTCATCTAAATCCATAGCAAGTGTCCTAAGTAGCAAGTGTGTGGACGTTAGTATGATCCGAAAGCAGCCCCGGAGCAGCACATTTCAGGGAAGGTTTTAGCTGCGTTATACTCCTTGTTGGCAGACTCATACTTTCACGGGCTCCTGTCAAGAGAATGAAGTTACATTAGGTCCAAAGACTGAAATGGAGAAGTCTGAGGGAACAAGGCCTTAGTTAGGAACTCCCACAAAGCATGATTCTAAAATAAGAATTTTGACATTTTGAAAAAGTTAGTCTGTATTTTAGACTGGATCCATTCTACAGAAACAGATTCACATCTGAAAACCCCAAGCTTAAGGATGAGTCACCTTGTAATCTTTATGTGCAGGGACATATAAAGCATTGATGAATACTACACTATGCTACACCACTACTTTAAAGATAGTAATTACCAAGCAACAGATTTCACGCAATTCAAGGGGAAAAAAAGAAAAAAAGAAAAAAAAAAAGCTTCTGCAGTTTTTTTGCAGACATAGCTTTTGTAGTGGATAATTTAATGTAGTTCTAAATGAAGGAAAATCTATCCATTGCAGAGATAGATGTTGCCTTTGCATCCTATAGTATGAGTATAAAGATCCCAATGCTTTACAATATCCATAGCATACCATTAAATTTATTGTGAAAAGATGAGTAAGAGATTAACCGGCCACCCACTTCTTCAAACCCTGAATTACTGATTACAAATTGTTAAGCATGTGAACCTAAGAAAAGCAAGGTTTGGTGACCTTACCAGTGTAAACTCTCCCATAATTATCTGATCTTCTAGCCACGCATTAGTCTCTTCTGAAAGGACTTGATAACTTGAGTTTCCTTTCTGCTCTGAGAAGGAGAGATAGGAGTTTCAGACCACCCACCAAGCTGTCTCACTGTGATGCTTAGGGCTGTTTCCGCATTTGATGATGAACCCGTAAGGTATGCGTGTCCCACTATGAGGACATGTGGCACTATTTTAGAAAATGCTTGAGTAACTTTGACCACTGAAATATACAGTTAAAAATAGACCAGTATTCCACAAGTGTCTTATTCCTTCATATCCACTATGGTTTTATCATGCAAAATTCAGATAAATTCTGGCAAGGATATTAATTTCTTTTAAAGGGAAGGAATAAGGATTGTTTGGGAGGCAGGAGACATTCAGGGATGCAGAATTAGATCATCAGATATCGCACCTCCTTACCCAGCTGTAAATTTTTGTCTCACAGAATAAACATAGAATCCAGGGAGAGTCAGCTTTCGGACAATTCCCAGAAGATCAAGGGAAAAAGAAAAATAACCACGCACAAACTGTAAAACCAAAAGATGATCAAATAATTACAGATACTTGACTTGATGTGCTTGTTGGGATTCATTGAAAGTTTTAGGAGATTTGCTTGAGCTTTGTTTACTTCAAGGCTTTTTATTATCTCCATGGGAAAAAGTCTAGAGTTGAAGAAGGATGTTACAGAAAGGAGTCAAAAGGCTTAAGCTGTGCCTTCAACACTTGTATTATTTTTAATAATGGAATAAGGGAGGAAGAGGACTTTTTAGAAAAAGAAGTATGTAAATTATAGTTTGTTTGTTCCTTTTAGAATAAAACTCATTTTGAAGTTATGCTTTCCTCTTCCTCTCTGCCTTCATTGTATAAATAATTTTACCTCTTTTTGTGTTTCCCTGTGTCACATTTTGTTGTGGAAGATGCATAGCCTTTTCCTCATCTTGATTCTTCAAGTCCCAGAGTTAATCCTCAGCTTCCAAGAGGTTAACACCACTAAAGTACACTAACTGCCAATATCTCCACTGCAAGCAACGCCGTGGTGTGCCAGTTGTGTACCCATTTTGTTTCTACTCCAGCTTGTCTTCTATGCTGATGAGGAGAGAGCACAATCTGCCTTGCACAAAGCACAGGGTCAAGATTTAAGCTTGACTACCTAAGGTAGTCTGACTCTGGGGAACTCTCTATGTCCTTTCCATACCTATATTCCTAGAAAGATGGATCTTTAAGAGCACCATTGCAGTCCCAGTCAAGCAGATGTTGTGGTAGGTACTGCATAAAGAATTAAAAAAAAAAGGCAATGCTGCCTAAAGCACTCACATTCAATATATTTGTTAGGATGTGATGCAGAAACACTGTAGGTTCTTGACATTAAGGTAGGAACTGAGCAGAACAGAAAAATAAAATAAAAAAAAATGCAGACAGAAATCACAGTATGTCAAATGATGAGCAGGAATGTTTTCTGGAAATGTGACACCCTTACCTCAAAGACTGCAAGGTGGTGGCTTTTGGGATGTAGATGGAGTAATAGGAAGGTGCTTGTGCTTGGAGTAGACTAAGAAAAGGGGGTCAAATAAAGCATCATGGGCATGGAGGAACATGGAAGCAAATCACTGTGTGCTAAAGATCAAACAGGATGGAGATAAACACTAGGATTTTACAAGCAAAGATAAGAAGCTTGTTTTTGATACCATCATGGGGAAAGAATTAATACACAAGTGCAAAAGGAAGAGTGCAATCAGAGTGCCAAGTTACAAATATGATCGTAACAGCAGTGTTTTGAGTGGATGGAAAGAGGGTGCAGCAATATGACAATGTTTAAACACCCCAAAAGATGGCTGTTGTATTACAAGTGGAAACGCAAGAAATGACAGCTTTCTGCTTTCTGGGCAGACAGAAAAACCTGAATATTTGGTACAGAAACAGAAGTGGCAAGACAGGGAGATGGCCTACTGTGGAGGCACACCCGAGTTTCTGGCTCTAGCACCTTACTGGAAATGTTAACTAGCCTCTTCACAACCAAGGGGTCCATCGCTCTCCACTGGGATCTTTCATTGAATTCAGTGGCAGAGACCTAAATATCGGTTTGTAGAATGAGGAAGGTAATACAGACTGTTGTGCTAAGCTGTTCCAACACAGTATCATTATTTCAAAATAAAGAGCTTCCCCCCCCCCCCCCCCCCCCCCCCAGGAAACAGAAAAGGCTGACACCCTTTTAATGAATAAATCCAGCAAGATCAGGATGAGTAATAATTCTGGTTAGTCTGCTTTTGGCTGCTCCTCAATTCAGCAGAAACCAGTTGTATCGCAAAAATGTTTCATTGTGTAATACATTCTACTTGATTGCTTTTATCTGTTTATGCCACACACAGAGCATTCAAAGGAAAATATGGGTTCCATTAATACAGGTGTACGAAAAAATATCAACAGAGTTCTTCCACAGTTTGCTTGAGAAAAGAGGTGAGCATGATCTTCCAAACTGTTTGCTGGAACCATGTTAGTGCTGTAGTGTTAACAAATATAAATATCTCTATCGCATGATTGTACATATATAGAACAAATACAGTGTGTAAGTGTGCTAAAAATGTTTGGGTATTTTTTCCAAGATTTTTAAGCCATTGAGAATATTGGTTAATGGAAAGAAAAAATGTTCTTCAAAAGGCATCACTTTTAAAAAATCTTCTACTGTTCTTAAAAATTTGCATTCTCACCTGAAAATCCTAGACAATTTCAATTAACTAGTTATTAAAAAATAGAAGGTATTATACCAAAAGAAAGATTGTCACAACAGTCCCAGATTTTGCAGGGTGTATTTGTTACAGTCTCTGCAGAAACTTAGCAGCCTGAACCAACAAAACTAGATCATATGACATATATTCTGCAGAACGTGACCATGTTCACTTATGAGTGCAGTTCATTTTACAACCTGCGAGGAAAGGCAGAGACAGGAGAATTAACGAGCTGTGGCCTGATCCACCCACCAGCGTTGAGCTGCCAGATAGCCTGAGTGCACCTTTACCATTCTTCCCTATGCCAAGTGGCTACTGGCAATGCTGCAAAACAAAGTCCCCTCAATTCACAAAGGAAAGGTTACTTGATGAACGCTTTGGAATGTCCTTCAAACTGAGAAGCTGCCATATGCCCAGGTGTAAAGAAGAAAGGGATCCCATTCTAGAAGGGAGTCTTTGGGAGACTCTCTGAAAGAAGATTACCATGGGAGCAACTGAACATGAGGTTCATATTGGATATATTTTATATCCTTGTTTTATTGATTGTTTGTGTTTATTTTATAAATGTGCAACTTATTTAATAATCAAAAGCTTTGCTTCATGAGGATAAAAATTTCTGCTTTAGGTACATCTCATGCTTACTCAGATGACGACAACAAATACAGGCACCTAATTTTCATGGAAAGGATAAATCCCTACAAATCAATACAGCAGATAAGTCTTGAGGGGCATCTGCAACCACTAAGCCAGCCCAGGAGCAGGTGTGTTTTATTGGAGCTGTCTAGCATTCCCAGGTGGGCACACCTTGGTGCTTTACTGGCAAGAAGAAGGAACACATGACTTATAAAAATATTCATAATACAGAACATTTGTGATACTTCATGATTTTTTACATAAGAAAGAAAGGAAAAAAAAATTTCAGAGAAAGTTTTGATGTAGGACAAGATCATCTTATAAGAGAAATCATAATCTTACATCATTATTTCCCAACACGTAAATGCATGGAGAACTCAATTCCCTGGGCTTACAGCTCTGCCACTGCCCAGCCTTGTTTCCTTTTGACATGACATTGTATCAGTGCTATGGCAAGAGAAAAAGGGAAGCTAAATCTCCCACTGTTAGAAGAAAGGAAATAAAAATATAAGACATATTGCCTCTGAGGATGCAGAGTCCGTTTATCTCACCAGACGGTCTTGTAGGTGTCAGGATGCAGTCATGAAGCTCGCCGTTGGGCGGGGGAGGCAGTGGGCAGCTCTGGCATCTCCAGTGAAACAGCAGACACTACATTGGTTTGGGTTATTGAACTAGACAGGTCAGAGCTGGATTGTTATAGCTGATGGACATGCTCAAGCCACAGGTTTGCAGCTCTAACAAGCTCTGCATGCGGGCAGATAGAGGTTAAACACCAAAAACGTGGGAGTTCTGCTTAGGTTCGCTGGGTAATGGAGCAGAGTTAAGCAAAGTTCTTATTAACCAAGCACAGTTCTCTTCTTACTGTATGAGGGTGTTCCTAGTGAGGGACTTTGGGCTCCTACAACACTTTCTACCCTTAGACACCTCTTTCATTGTGTACCTCTGGCACCACATGTTCTAAGAAAAGTTAAAAGAGTAAATGGGGAGACAAAATTAAAATAAATGGACAAAACTGGAAAATCTGTGTAAAAACTGTCTATTGAATAAATTTGGCTCCACTAATTATCTATCTCAATGGGTGGTGTGGAGAAGACAATGATTTCCAGAAGATGGGCAAAGAAACCCAAAGCCCTGGAAGTCGAGTGAGGGCATTGAATTACAAGCTGTTGAAGAAAGGAACCACCACAGTAAACACAGGTTTCAGCAGATGGTCTTGGAGTACAACGCAGGCAATTAGCACTCTCTGCTGCACTTGTAGCACACTAGACAAGAAGAGATAAAATATTCAGCTGGAAAACAGAACTGTAGTCAGACGTCTCAGTAGAGATAAATTAAAGCCTACTATTTTGGTTAACTAAGAGAAAACACCTCATTAAAGAATAAGGAAACATTATCAAGTCCCCTATATTTACCCTCCGTGGATGAAAGGGTGATTAGAGTTAGTTTTAGTTAAATCTCCAGCAGTGTCCAATTACGCAAATGAGTTAACATAGGGAGCAATGCTCATGAGACAAAGGAATCAGAAAAGGGTCCCTGTGAGCACCTCCCTAAAAACACATGTTTTTTTTTTTTTTCCTTTGTGACCTGGAATTTGGAAATATTTTGGCAACAAACATTCTGCCTAAATGCCAGCCACTGAACAGAAATGAACCCTTAGGAAGCTGAAATGGGGATGAAACTAAGGTAACTGATGACAGAAAATCCCAAAGCCTTTCCTTTTCTCTCTCTTCCCGCCCCCTCCATCCTTTTTTTCCCCGCAAACTTTTGATTCACATCCAGAATAATGGTACCAGAAACAGAAACAAAATTTTTCAAGGTTGGTTTTTTTTTTGTTTGTTTCAGGGTAAACTCTTGCAGCTGTCTGTGGTGACTGTCCAGGGGGATTTAAAATTATTTTCCACATGATAATGACTGGCCAACTTTCCACTGTTCTCAGTGCAAGGAAATGTCATTTAATTATTGCACACAAAATGTCTTCTGTTGTGGACCTCCCAGTCATGGCACTGCTGGTACCTCACATATTTTGTAACTCCCTTCATACTAATACCTTGGTAGAGAAAAGACACTGGGTGTGAAATAGGATTCTATTATATCCTATATGGCCCAAAATCTCCTGGTTATGAAGCAATAATTGCATTCTTTTACAAGTCTTTGCCTGACTGTGAAGGAGATTGTTTGTAAAGAAGACCAAGAGGTATGATCAAAGGGACCAAACTGCGAGGGGAAATCATTGCCTTTGCTTTAGCCAGGTACATGCAGTCCAATGCCAAAGCTAGGAACGGATCAGAAGGTGCTGTGGGAAATAGAGGTAACCTCCTTCAGGAAATGAGTGGGTCCTTTTCTGAGGAATTATCTATCATCAGAAACCTCAAAGCCACTGTTTCAAGGCTGGTGATTTCAGAGCATGAGAGCTGTCATGTAAAGAGTCACAACCTTTCCATGAGAGGACAGGGAAAGGTATGCCCCAGCATGCTGCAGCCTGGTAAAGCTCCCACAGAGATGCTGAATAGCTCATCTGCTCTGGCCAAAACCATTACCCCAATGTCTGGGCTCAGAGGGATGGCACAGAGGGAATTTATTCTCCCTCAAAATGAGTTTCTTGCCTGGACGGGTTTGTCTTGCAGACTATAGCATCACTTGAATTATAGTACCTTTCATCAGAATAAAAGCCCTTTACAGAAGCTGCTTCATGCATGTCACTAAACTTTCATACATTTTCATCTGTGGGTTACCTGGGCTACATCCAATATCTCTGTCACCTTCAGACAGCTTTCTTTTAATTCACATTTCCATCAACATTTCTGGCGGGCCTACAGTGAAATATTCCGTAGCTTTTATGAATGTAAGGAATGTGGTGGTGAACCACAGGATTCCCCCACCTACAGCTCCCCCTTTCAGCTGCCAGCTGCTTGTCAGATTTTAATTAACGAGAAAGTTGCTAGCAGTTATTCATGCTGGTTCTCTCTGTTCCTCTCTGGAGAATTCCTAAATAGCACTCAGAGCATTGAGCCTACTCTTTCTCTTTTTTTAATGCTCCTCTTCACAGCAGCAAGTGAAAAATATTAAAAGTGATGAGTTTCTGCACCCAGAGCTCAGTTAATAGAGAATGATGTGCACCAGTTACGGATATGGCACACAGGACCTCCCTTCCTTCCACTTCTTTCTCCTGTTTCCTACACAAAATGAATGAAGAGGTTTTCTAGAAAATGATGTCTGCTCAAATGTAGGTATATTGTTAAATCTTTTATTTTTTACAGTATCAGGAATATAATTTAGGTGAAAACACCAAAGGACTGCCCGCACTGGGAAAGTCAATATGGGCATGGACAAGTAATCACGGGAGCGGAAGGAGGGCTCCTGAAGGCATTGTCCCTAGCAAAGACACAGCAGCTCATGATGTCCTTTGATGCTCCTTTGAACGTCCCCCTGAACCCCTATTTTCTGTCTTTCATTTCCTGGAATTCAAATTGTTTGGACAACAAACATTCTGTCTAAATGCCACCAAATGTCTAGTAGCATATCAAAAAGTGTGAGGAGCAGCACATTAGTACAAGGAAGTAAAAAGTGATTTCAAAATATCAGCACCCAGTGAATATCCTCAGCTTCAGCCGAGCCCTGAAATCTAACTGAAGACAGTGCTTGTGGTAGTGCTAAATGGGAAGGTTGTACTTTTCACTGTTGGCTACAAGCCTTTGAAAATTATTAAACCGGAGCAATATGCTGCAGTTATTCTAAGTGATCCAACAGAGACTCAGAGAGCATTTCTGTACTCAGTCTTAAAAGGCAATAGCTGATGGTAAACAGTTGGTTACAACAAACAGTAATTTAATAAGCATAGATTTTGATATGCCTGCATAGCTGCAGATAAAATCTGCTGGACTGTGGAATCCCAAGTAGCTGTCCCATACTGAGAGTGTAAGAGTTTCCATTATAAACCCTGTTTTGATGCCCTCAACCAACCCTTCATTCTAAGTTTCTGCAAAGAGCTCCTTCTTGTGTAACATTTCTGCTATGTGGACTCCAGCCAGAGAAAATCTGGAAAGGGAGGAGGGAGGAGAAAAAAGCTGGAGGTTATTCTCACAGGTATGGGATAAAAGGACGGACTTTGTGAAGGGTGTTACTAACTTTTTGAAACATTTTCTATCTTTCCTATGGCAGTTTTTCCTCAATGTTTCTGATTTGCACTTTACTATATATTTTTATTTTATTTTATTTTTCCTGGTTGTTTTTCATGAAGAACTAGAGCAGGGAACACAGCACTGGTTCAGCATTTGTAAATGATGGCATGGCCCCAGTGCCCAGGTACCTCCATAGCACTGTATTTCTACTCATGTGAGACCGTAACGGTCCAATTTCCAGATAAAAAGTGTGTCCATGGTGGGTGGAACTTGTTCTATATAAAAAATTAAAAAAAATGAAACCTCTTAGTGGACCTTCAGTTCCTGGGAACTATTATAAACTTCCATTTTATATTATTATATGGAAGCAATAAAATCCCTTCCATCGTTATTAATGCTTCCTCTACAAGCACTGTGGGTAGATACTGGATATACATGGATAGAGATTACAAAACTTTGCAGACCTATCCTACAAAGCTTGTAATGGTTGATACTGTGAATGCTACTTAGTCTATGAGAAGCATCCACACTTTTATGAAGTCTACAGACATTCAGTTACAGTCACCTGCTCCAGTCTCAACCCATTTTTAAACTGGCTTCTCCTTCTCTAATGTTCTGTCTGTGCTTGAGATGATACTGCAGGAAGTGTTTAGGTGAGAGTATATTCCATCCAACCCTCTCCTACCTGTTCACCAGTAAAAAAATGAAGTTTTGACTGATGGGTTTCATATGAAACTGTGTGATGGCCATTTCTCATGGTCAGGATCTTCACAAGCATTACGTGCAGTAATATCCACGTCTCTGATCTTCTGCAAAGTTGTTGCAAGGAGACTATTGACAACAATCTAGCAGAAGAATTGTAAGTCTACAGCAATGAAAAAGTAAAGCATATCAAGTGTTGTAGAAATAACAAGGCCAGCTCCTAGACAAGAGCTACACATCCCTAAAGATGAGAAATGGCCTCCAGTTCTGTGCACTCAAGAGTTGCAGCCACATACCCACACATTTACCCACGTGTGCACATAATGGCAGAGGTTTCCAGACATGCACAGGGGATTTAGGCACACAGTTCCCAAAGCTAACCAGAGGATTTATTCAGATGGCCCTCACTGGAAATCTGGCTGCAGTTTTGTATGGCTGAATCTCCTGGTTAGGTCTGAAATTGTCAATATATTGGAATTTTTAACTGCGTGCCTACATTTGTTTAAAGGACAGCAACTAAGCAAACTTCAGTCTATGCCCAACAGAATTCATACACATGGGAGGATTTCAAATATTCCAAATAAATTACTACTGGCCTGGCTTTACTTTGAGACTACAAGCTTCCATTCATCAGCGGACTCTTTTCACTCTTTGTTTCTTCCTTTGGAATGTTTCTGTAAATCAGCTTATAAACTTTTGGCTCTAAATAAAAAGATGCTAGGTTTTTTTGTTGTTGTTTGGATGGTTTTTTTTAAAACCTATTGCAACAGCAACTGCAAGGTCTCTCCTTCCACAGGGCTCCCCCTGAGAGTTAAACCCATAGTCAAACAAAAGAGAACAGAGAAAACAGAAATCCCCTACAAGCCTCTGAGGAAATCGACTCATCTCTTTATCAGCCTTTGGCTTCTATATATCCCAAAGATGATTCAGAAATGTTCTGAGGTTGTCCCATGCAGGAGGTGGTGGTTATAGCGCTACAAAGGCTCTTCTGTCAAATTCACAGCTGCCTGAAAACTGGCTTTTATTTCATCAGCTACTTCAGTTCTGAAGAGGGGCTTCTCTTTTATTGCTACATTGCATGTGTCCAGCCCTCTGATTCATACCACTCTGGCATTCCTTTTGTGCGCTAATTAAGGTCTTTACTTAACTTAAAAAAAAAAAAAAAAAAAAAAAAAAAAAAGTTAACACTTTGTATTCAAGACCTCTCATGTGCTACTGAATTTACTGTATGTTTTAATGATTTGTCAAATCCCAGCCATGCAGTATAAGTAGGAGCATACGACTTGCCTTATCAGATCAGACCATTGGTCCATGAAGCCTTGCATCGTGAATCCAACACCTGATTTGTGAGAGGAAAGCAAAAACAAGTGAAGCATTATCCCTCTTAGCTAAGTCTGCGATGCTGCCCTCCAGGAAAAAATTCCTTCCTTGCCCCTGGGGTGATCAGATCACTGTAGTCTAATTAAAAAGGGCTTCTCAGCTCAAACTGTGCAAAGAAAGAATGTATGAAAATTGACAGGAAAAGGCTGAAAAATAGGAAGGTGCCAAGAAGCTTGGAGGGAATTTCCATTTACCAAATTTGTTTACAGACAGTTGGAGGGTTAAAGGCAACAGGAAAAAGTTTGAGCACTGCAGGTAGAACATGAGATGCTGTTCACACTAGCTGCTAGCAAAGCTTCAGCAAAGAAACTCAAAATACTATTTATGCAAAAGCCCATGTGTCTCTGACATTTACTTGTCATAGTTTCAGTGCAGAGAGTGACATGGTCCCTAAAGGCCTGACTGACACAGATCTGGTCATTCTGCTCCCATTTGACTTAAGTAGATTAAGTAGATTAATATTTGCTAGTAGATAGCAAATTAATCTGTAACTTAGTGGCCTCCTTACAATGTTATCATAAAGGGCCGTTGCATAGCTGTAAGGTCAGTGTAAGGACATGTCTTTTGAGGGGATGAAAATGTATACAAAATACAGTTTTCGTGGGGAGCATGATCACTCAGGATGTTGAAAAATCAGTTCATTTAGTTCTGCGTCAATCATCATGAAATCTGGAATAGTGTGCAAAAAATGTAAACTTTTCAGACTGTATCATGAGCTGAGTCCTCCAACACATGTACTAATTACTTGAATAAGAGAATGTCATTCTGTAAAATAATAAATGAAGTCATCTTTTACTTATGAGAACTACCAGCAGGATTTGTTCTGCAATGCCCTTATTTGTTAAACTTTTGGAACACAGTACTCTGCACAGAATTGTGTGGTCTCCCTTATCATTGTTTTTTTGCATCCCTTAAATTCAGAGACGTTAGCAGGGTGTGGCTTTTTTTCCATTAAAGGCTGTTTTGGGTAACAGTAATCCAAGATCTATTTCGTTATGCTAACAGCTAAAGGCCTTGTAATAATAATTTCTGTTTGGCAGCATCACAGTCAATTTCATTGATGTTACCGTTGTTTTAATTCTCTTTTTCAGGGGTGAGAAAAGCTCCAGTAATTCTTCTGAGAAGATTTCTTCATACTTTTCATCTTTTACCGCAAAAGGGGTTGCCAGAGGACTATCCAAGAAAGAAATGTAGATAAGCAATACCACCGTCAGGAGGAAGGGAAAGGAGAGGAAGTGAAGCGCAAGAAAGGCAGAAAATACTTGCTCTTTTGTCAAAATTGAGCAAAAGCAAAAGCAGCTGTAAGCTTTCAGCAAGGAGCAGCTATGTAAATCTGTAAAATTTCTAACGCTTGTATGGATGCACAAGCATTGATACACCAGTTACCTGATGTGCAGATGACAGGTTTTAAATTTTAAAGTTTGTGATAATATGAGCTGAAAACGAGGTGTCTGGCAATGTGAACTACGCCATAAGCATGCACGCATAATGGATGCTAGTGATTATAACAATGGTAATACGACCTTTCCCTTATATTCTTCAACTCTTCTTTTCACCCTTAGCATCCAGCATGTCAGACGACAGAGCTGAAGGTTGAGTTTTTCAAGCTATTTTTAAGCACAAACCAGAATTGGTAAGAAATTTGCTGGGGCACCTTGGAAAAAACCTGTTGAAACCTTTCCTGTTGTGAAGGAAAGGCACCTGGAGTGGTCACCAGCTCTGCTTTGCACCTCCCGGTATCCTCCTGTCCATTCAGATACCTAATGGAGTGATCCTAGGCTGCTTCCCGCCTGCCTTGGAGCGCTGCTGCAGCACTGAGTGCTCCGGCTGCATCTGAGCCCCTTCTTGATGTACGGAAAGTGGGAGAGGGTAGTGATCAGGAAAGCTTCCCAGGATGCTTTTAAGAAAAATATAACCTATGTAGTCTGGGTTCATAAATCCTTTACTCGTGGGATTTGTGCTCCTAAATCTTCAAGGTACTTCTGAAAAGATTTCTTTTCATACAAATGCATTCATTTTGGAAAACTTACCAAAACGTTAATAAATCCTAAGTCAGTAGACTTACACCAAAGTCGACCTTCTCTATTACTGTTAGGAAGGAGAGTCACTGGCATCGGTTGAATTGAAGGGGATTTTCTTTTGTTTTGCAATGTATGTGCAGACAAGCAGGCACCAAGCTACAAGTGAGTAACTTTCCCACTAATCCTCCAAGGCGTGTGACAATATGACCTTGAGCTTTTACAAGTAAGAGCAGTATGGTATGTAAATATTATGAACATATATGGTTAAGTGCTCTACTTGCTGAAAAACACTGAAAATGATTCCTGAGAATGCCTAGCTGACCCTAAAGCTACACAGATTATTCTTTTTTTGTCTGCAGCATTCACCTCAGTTCAAAACCACGATGATATATTAGACACAAGTTCAGTGAAGCAGGAGTTTTGTCTTGTTGCCTTAATTTCTCAGTTAGGGATCTGCCTTATTCTGGATAGAAATAATAAAAATGAGAAGTAAAAAATTTTTGTATTGTATTTGCCACTACATTCTTTCCAAAAAGAGAAATAATCACTTGTTGAACTGAGAACATCGTAACTGCTAGCTGGAAATCAGGATGCCACTAATTGTGCAGCACGCGTTAAAGGATGCCAAAGAACGTGACTCGTTCTCTGCAGTCACGCACTTTAAAAAATGAAGAAAATCTGTTATTATTTATTTGAAAATGTTATGGCATCCATTAAAGTCATTGATATATGGAAAAAAGGGAAAAAAGAATATTGTTTTAAGTCTGTGAATGGAAATTTCACAACACAATAGAATGTCACCTTTTTTATGATGAATATGTATCCTACTAAAAACATTGGAGTGGCACTAAAACACTGTACAAAACCTAGGTTTATTTGTACACAAATGACTAAGATAAAGCAGTGAGGAAAAAAAAATGCAGTGGAGACTCATGATTTTGTAATGGAAAAGCAAAGTTATGATTACCTTTTCAATAACACTCCCAACTGTTGCAAGGGCTGTGTTTCATCTACCCATTTAATAATGAATATATTTTATGTGTTGTGGCACATGATAGCCTTTGAAAGTCTCCATCTCTTGATGTGTATATGTATCAGCAGATTCTTCCAGTTCTCACCATGCATTTTCTTGATTTGCAATTCAGCTTTCATTATTGATAGAAACTTGGAACCTGCATCCCACAGAGAAGTCCCAAGAGTGCAGATTTATCCATGGAATTTTACCAAGAATAAATTAGACCATGGACCTCAGAGGCACCACTCACAAGGGTATGAACTACTGGCTAGGGTCCATAGTTTCTGTACTTTGGTTATTTCCATTTACTTCAGTTTAACTTGATTAGGTTCCAGCACTTGGTAAACCTTATCTTTTTCTTTTTTTTTTTTTAAGAATATGTTTGCATATCAAGTAAATTTTTACATCCTTGCTCAACCTCTGTAGAAAGCTCTTAATAAAAAGGGAACTTGTAGCTTTGCATGCGATATAGCAAGAACCACAATTCCACCACATCTTGGGAACAAGCATGGGGTGATGGAAGAATACGACGTAATTATGCAGGTAAGCTATTAACTGAAATGTAAGATTATTAACTGAGGCAAGATTATTTCCTGCAGTGTCACCGAACACACTATTCCTGCATTCTTCCAGCATGACCCAATGCTTGTGATTGATAGTGGCTGTTAGGTCCAGACCAGGAACAACAGCATCCTGCCCTCAAATCCTTCCTCTACCTCATGCTCCTTGTTTCTCCTGTTAATACTCAGTTAACTCCTGGTAACCCTACGATTCCTCTGAGGGTCTTAAAACCCCTCCGCTTTCCTCATCATGCCATTATTACCTAATGAACGCTTTGTTCTTATGAAAATGTCTGTACTGAACTTTTTTTAAAAAATAGAGGAAAGAAAAAGACAGCAGCTGTGGAATGAGATGGGAGAAAAATGGCTTTGTAGCAAGGAGTGGCTCCTGCCATCATTTACTGAAAAACGCAGAGTTCAGTTTTTAAAACTGGAAATCAACTTATATTTCACACAGGCTGGAATTTTCAGTATGGCTGAGCTGCTGCAGAAAACAAGTAATAAACGTGCTGTATCTCTTGGTCTTGGATTGCTGGCAGTGTTTTAGAGCGTTTGAGGATTTGTTAGGATTTTGCCCCTGTGAGCAACTGTGTCCTTAGGGGAAAGTCCTATAGAAACCAGAAGGGTTTTCCTTTTAAGGTCTGATTCAAACCCCACTGAAGGCAAGGAAAAAACCTCCCGTTGACTCTGTAGGCGGTGTTCAGGCCCATGCAGAAGTCAGTTTGGTGACATCTAATTTTTCACCTCTGACAGAAAATTAGAATTGACCAATTGATAAAAATAATGTGCAAATACTTCTGCGAAATGATTTCAAGGTATATTTCACTGTTTGTTGTTGTTAAGGTCATGCCACCTGTTGTTCACAGATAGTTAGGCTAACTTACAGTTAAGTCATGAAAATGTTTAAAAATCTCAGAAGTTCAAAAGTTTTTCGATGAACGATCAATCATCTGGAAATTCATCACAGAAGTCCATTATAGAGTAGCTGTCATCATTTCAGTCTTTTGTTTAAAGAGTATCAGGCACTCAACTGGAAGCATGAACTGAATCCAAGCTTTGTGTTAAAGCTAAGGTTATAAATCACCTTCTACAGAATAGAAATATTTCTGGACACCAAATAATCAATTACATAGATTTCAAAAGCCCCAGAGGTTAAAATTTGAGCGTCAGTACTATTTTTTTGTCACTACAGCATTAACATATACACATGTATATACAGCTATACAAACCATACAGAAAGTTAAGCATTATGTTAACAAGATGCCAAGAGCTAAAATAAATATCTACCCTCAGCACAGCAAATTCATCTGAAAGCAGCTGATTCGGACAAGATGTTCATACCTAGACGTATATAAAACTGGGAGAGAGCTGACCCAGATGCCACGGTGATTGTGGCTGTGCAAAGTTAGGACCGCGCTCATCTGCAGTCTTGCAGGATGCTGAAACTACAGCAGGAACAGCAGGACGGGCATCGTGCCTCTTCCTCTGCTGCCAGTCAACAAATTAATGCAAATGGAACGAAGGGCAGATTTTGTTAGTGTAATGACCAGGAACTGTGACTAATGGAGAGCAGACAGTACGTGTTCTGCTCTCCCTGAGATGGTTTGGATAACTCCCAGCTCATGGGTACACAGGACATCTGTGGGCAGTAGCATCTTCAGCGGTCACATCCAAATGCAGCACAGCTCATGAATCAGAAACCCAGCTCTGCACACTGGTTTTGTGAGACATGAGCAGTTTTAAAGCACAGGATTCATGCCAGATAAAACCACCCTTACACTGAATGATCATGGAAGAAGCAGGAACAGTAGAGTGTACAGAGGATGTTAGGTAAGGATAGGATTTGGTCTGGGTGATTTTATAACCATACTTGGTGATGCAGAAGTAAAGTCAAACTGCATTCTTCACTCAGAGATCGGGAGGAAGCTTCACCTTCAGCTCACTCCCTTCTCCAGGGCTGCGCAATTGGGTGGGTTCATTGTTGTGGTTTTTCACATTATCCAGATGCAGCACACGTTGAGGATGGCTGGCAGGAGAATACTCGCCTCAGTGCAAAGCTGTCCTGACCTAACAGAGCAAATCCCATGTTCCAGCCTCCCACACACTGCGGTCCTGCACATGCTTGCCTATTATACAGTAATCATATTAATAGTCATTTACCAGAGATACCTCTCCCCATCCCTATTAATTAGTTCACATTCTGTATTCATCGCTCAGTAATCCAAGACTTCGATTTCCACCCTAACTGTGGGCCAAAGGAGCACATTTTTCTATCTTTGTGCCTTACAGGGTATGGAGGGAATCAGAGTAGCAAGAACAAACAACAGAAGGGATGCTCTCAAGTAACGGAGAATTCCCCACTCTTTCTTCAGCCCTGTGCAATAGGTGTACATATGTAAGCAAAGACGATTCCTGGTGAAAATTAATATTCCTTTGTGGGAGTCAGAACTGAATCAGGATTGACGCTGATTTCAAATGCAGATGCTGGCACAGAGTAGAATTATTTTTCAAACACCGAAGCTTTCCCTGGTAAAGTATTTAAGGTTGCATTTTCAGGCTAGAAGGAAAAAGTGATGAAAAGTTCTTAAAACTGAAGAAACAAAATCCTTGATTCCAATCCAAAGCCCTGCAAAACAAGATCCCATATGGTAATGGCTAATCTTAGGAGAATGGAGTGGGATAAAATGGGTACATTTTCTTTCCTCTCTCTGTCCCTTTTTCCCCCTTTGGTTTTTTAAGTTGCATGTAATATGTCACAGGAGGGTCCCTGAAAAAAACATGTTTTCACCATCCTTTACGAACAACACAAATCGCACATGTGTGTTCGCTGTGGCTCTGTAAGGAAACAGGTATGTGGTAGCTAGCAGAAGGCACTACACAGCACCAAGCAGCGCGGCGCAGAGGTGCTGGTCCAGATCCCAAAAGCGGCACGGCCCTGTTTTCAGCTGGGCTTCATTATCCCAGGATGAGTCTTTTGCTGCTGTGACAGATCTCTGTACTCCAGGTAGTTCTACCCACTTCAGCATTGCAAAGTGCTAAACAACCATGCTGTGCAGGCAAAGTGCAAATGCTTCTGCCCAGTTCTAAAATGCCTTTCCATGTTATTTTGGGAGCAATGCCTGTCCTTGGTTAGACCACGTTTTGTACTGTGTATAAAGCAGCTGTGATCCTAACTCGTTCTTTTTTGCCTGGGGAAAGTCAAGCAGTCAAGTAGTAATCGTGTAGATATTATGGGGTATTATTATTGATTGACTATACTGTTGAGGGTTCTGTAGTCATTAAATGAGAAAATGTCCCTGACATCCTAAGTAGGCTCTGCAAACTAAATAAGGCTTCTCAAGAAGCCTGTTGTCTGAACAGACCCTTCAGAAAGATGCCCTGTGTTTCCAGTCCTTTGCCATGGGTGGTTCTTCCCCATGGATGTTCCTTCCCCATGTTTTACAAGAAAACCAGTTCCTTTGGCAATGAGTTCCGTCCTTTCTCCTCCATACCCAAGTAGCTTTACACTTGTAGAGAGCCACTGGTTATCTACTGGTACCTGTGGAACGGTTTTCACAGTGGGGCCTGTTAACTTTCATCCTGAAAATTCAGGCCTTAGAAAAAAATGGGACCATAAAACACATTGTCAGCGTACATGATGCATGAAGACAACATTTCAAAGATGCTTTGAAAATTGAAATAACATGCAAAAATTGCAGACAGTTGTTGGGTGTTAGCTATCTTATGTTAGCTGGCAAGCTGTCTATTTTTCCAATTGTAGTTGACATAATATAAGGTGATATAATTCAGTCATAATTCTGCCATAATGTAATTCAGTCATAATTCAGTTCATAATGTAAGGTGATACAATTCATTTTATTGCTGCAGGTTTCTCTAAGAACTATGGACCTAGACCAAAAGAAGAGAAATAATTTAGCTGAGTATCTTGTTATGAAGCCTCAAATGATAAAGGAAATCACACCCACCACCTGCTATAGGGTGTGAATTGTTCACACAGAGAGTTTTGGGAGAAATCTACTCTCCATCTATGTTTTATTAATTTGGTAGTAACTGGTGCTTCTCAATTACCAATTACTGCTTCGGCCTACTAATCAATTCTGTCCTAGAGCAGGAGAAAAAGACATTGTGTGGTCACACAAGGTAGCAACTGCCAGGTTAGCCTGGATGCTGAAGAGTCAGAGATGCTTACAAGGTTTTGCTTGCATTCATTTTAGTGTTTCTAAAGATTCCCATAAAATTCATTACAAATAGAAATGGAAAAAGCAAACAAGCAAAGAGAACCATACAAAAATGTGTGGCAAAAGTCAAGCATTCAGGAAGAAATATATTTCATATATAGACTTTCATTCAGAACTCAGTGCAAAAAAACTTGAAGTATTTTCGATTCAGAAATATCTTGTGTTGCTGTCTTGACTTGGTCCAGTGTGTCTGTTGTGAATGGGCTGTAAGAGACTGGAGGTGTCTGCCAGAGATGGAGTTCAGAGAAATCACCGTGTCTGTCCCATGGGCTGCCCCATTTCACGGACTTGAAGTCCATAAGCTTGTTGAGCTGTGAGAAGTGGAAAATTAAATATATTGGTTCAGACCAAGAAGAATGTGTTTTTTTCTGAAGTGCTAATTCAGATGAGTGAGAGGTTAAGCCGTCTTTAGCTGACAGAGGAAAGGAGCAAAGCGTTTCTATGGTAGGAGAGCAGCTGCATGGTTTTGGAGTATTTTTTTGTACAACCTGTACAGGGAGCATTCTTCTGTATAGCTCCTATATTAGAAAGTCCTTTTTTGGTTCATTCTGTGTGTTATACAGTGAACCATGGAAATGCAATAGTATTTTACTGCAGAAGAACTAAATGTAAATTAACATGTAGTATTTTTTATTTAATTTTGATCAGCATGTAAAACATACTTTAATTACAGCAGAATAAAACCTGGAACTTGAGTAATTATTTAAATATACCCCTAGAGTATAATACTATTTAAGACCGGCCTCCCCTCTGATGTTGTGAGGGGTGGGGGGGTTATAGTGAAACATTTAAAATAACAGCTAGTTTCTAACACACACACACACGAAACACATTACTTTTAGAGCATTATTTTTACTGTGTATCTTGAAATAGAGTGTGTGTGTAATTCATTTAACACAACTGGAGCACTTGGAAAACTGGGCTCAAATTCCAATTAATATACATTACTTTTAAAGCAAACTACAAAAGAGGAGGGTGGTTGTTGCCGTAAGCATTTTAATCGGCATCACTGTTGCAAATGGCAAGAGCTAGGGAGGTCTAAGCAACATTTCTGCATGCCAGGGATAAAAGTTTTCCTTCGTTTGGCCTGGGCTAGTCTCAGCCACCTGGTATTTCTATAGCCCTACCCTGCAGCCTGGCTTTGGCTGTGGCATTAAACACACACGAGGGGGTGCCAGCCTGGGGGGCTTCCCCTGCTGCTTGCCTCCTGCAGCCCCAGCCCCACGCGGCCTCCAGGCACCCTTCGTCCCTTGAGGTGTCACTCTATCCCACCCCATGCTAGTGTTCTCACTTGAAAAAATAAAGGACACCTCCTTTTGCAGAGTGCCAAGTATCTCCTGCAGCCTCCTGCAAAGCATCATCGAATATTTTTCCCCAGAAAGGGGAAGAACGGGGCTCAGCGTTGTTTACATTCAGATGTAAACATTCTGTTTGCTGAGGTCCTGAGCAATTTCATCTCTGTCAATTAATTCAGCCAGGGAGTTTCAACATTTCTGGAAACTGGCTATTCAGATTTCAAAAGATTAAAGGGAAAAAAAAATATGAAAAATAAAGCAGCCAATCAAAATAACCAGCTAACACCCCCAAAAATAACCTATGTTAATTTTTTTCACTTATTAATAACGTCAGTCAAATAAATGTGACAAGATAAAATCAGAGTGCTTTCTGAAGTAATAACTTAAAAGGCAGTCAGTCAGAATTAGATCTGTCAAAATGAAAGGAGATAGGATATTGTCTGTGAGACACTGGTTTACCAGAGGCATAGGAAAGCCTGGCTTTCCTAAGAAAAGAAAAAATAAATTTAAAAAAATCTACTGACTAAAAAAACCCCTAGATTCCCCCCCCATCAGACAGCATAGCAACAGCATTGATTTCAATGCCATAACATGATTGCAACCGCAAGAAGGGAACATCAGGTCACACCATGTCATTCAAAAACAAGAATAACTCCATTTGCTGATGTCAGCAGTTTTCACAAACAGACTAAAATAGCCCGTTACTTAAGTGTTCATCTGCTCAGATGATTTGGGGTTTCATTTTTTTTCCTCTCCTTTCGTTTTCCTTTCTTTTTCTTTTTTTTTAATTGAAGGAAGGGAGTTTGAGAAAATTGTGTTGGCTATTGTAAGTACAGCCTGTACTTTGTCTTGGTGCTTGACACTACATTCTTTCTTTTATATGAGATGAAATTCATTTTCCTTGGGCTAGCATAAAATGAGAACACCGTGGAAGTTTGTGTCATTGGCAGAGGTGAAGGGTGGGCTGGAGCAGATGATCTAATTGGGCTTCTCCATCTTGAAGTTCTCACACATTGCGAAGTTCTGTGATGAGCTGTTGGTTTAATTTTACAGGACCTTGGTGGCCAGCTTGTGAAATCTGGCTAGCAAGAACATAATGGACCTTACTGCATTATTATGGCTGGGTCTGCTATGTTGTTTGCTTAGAAAAGAGCTCTTTCAGTACATAAATCCCAAAAATAAAGGTAGTGTCTGTTAACACCTTAAAAGTGAAGCCATACAGCTATAGCTTTGTTGCTTTAGTGGGTCTTTTCCATACATCTCTCCTTTGTGACGCATTGATGGCCTAAGAGTCTGACAGTGTGGCAAAAGAAAGCCCTTGAAAACTTAGAAAAAGCACTTCAACCTGTTGTTTGGTAGTATTTTAAAAATATATAGTTATTGCTTTCTGTCAGTGTCATGAAATGGATTTCACAAAGGATTTGCACTAGGGAAGCTTGGCTGTGCAGTTTGTGTATCCCCAGGAAGCTGATTTTGAAAAACCTCTTCATCTGTAGTTTTATTTTTATTTGGGCCTTGTCAAGTACCTGAAATGATTCACTGTTCCTCTGTGCTCAGAAAGGGCTAGAACAGGTAAGGGAAAGACACGTTCTGTTTGTCTTTATTCATTGTAAATTACTGACCTTCAAGTTATGACTGTCACTATATGGAAATTATTGCACTCCTACCACCATTAAAAAAGAAACATTGTGGACAAGTGAGGAAATTACTGTGGAAGTATATAGAAATAACTTAAAATTCTCTACTCCTGACCCCTCAAACTGTACCTGCCAGATGATGGCCTTATCTGTATCCCAGTACGTAGTGTGATATATTGCTCAGAGGATCAAACTAGTTAAGTAGCTGTTATTGTTAATTTTTCATTTTTAAAAGGCATTCTTAAATTGTATTTAGCACTCAACACCTACACACTAAAGTACATAACCCAGATGAGCTAATCTTTAAAACTGGCGTAGAAATGAGCTAATGTTTTTAGGGAATTGTATGCACAATATGGCAAGAGATCAATAGAGATCAATAACAATTGTGTGTGGGGGGGGGGGAACCCCACCGAAAACTTCTCAGCTGCCAGCAATAAAGAAGTACCAAGTTGCAAAATGCATTAACTGCTTTTTGGCTTGTTTGGGTCATCTGTTATGTGCAGTTTCGTATGGCAGGCTGGTATCTGGGCACTGGCACTGAAATAGCGTTCCAGGTGACAATTTGTACCTTTACAGTTTGTGGCAGCTATGCAAAAAAAGAGTCAAAGATGTTATCTCTGCAGAATGATAACAAGGCATTGATAATACTGAATAGACTGGAAGCAGAACTGCATGTATGCTGCACATGTGCATACATGTATGGTATACTCAAACATATCCAAGCACGCACATGCGCATATATGAATCTCAGTAATTATGGTTTTAAAAGCATGAAGTTGGCCTCAGGAGCAAAGAAACTGAATTTGTGAGCTGTTAAATGTCAGAGCTGACCTCTGGGAGTTTGAGGAGGGATGATGTGGTGAAGGGCAGGCTTCAGGTCATGTTTTATACAAGAAGTTTAATTGTTCTGGCTAGGAAGCAAAAGTGACTCATTTACTTGAAGTGGGTCCCTATCTCCCAATGCAGATTTCAAATGGGGGAGGATACTGCTAGCAATAATATCTTTAAAAGAATTGGACTGGTTTACTTCAGTATTTTAACTACTTCCATTCAGATTCATTTGTTTTGGACACATAATCTGATAGTGTTCCAATGATAGCAAAAAACAGTGCTTTTGTCACCCTTCTTGAACCCATGCGAGTCTTTTTGTTGTGTTTAAATCAGATTTTTTTTGCCAAAGAAAATTGTAAGCTAGTGGGCTCTTTCTGAGCCTTTTATTGAAAAATGTAATAAACTATTTAACCGTATAGATTGTAAAGTCATCGCGACACTGGGTTTGTGGTGTTGCTCTTTCCAGTTTCACTGCTGTCTCAGAAAGCTCCCTCTACAGATTATGCATGTGCATTTTGGGTTATGCCAAAAGACAGATAACACACATATATAAACAAATAATATATTTCACTTTTTTAGTAGCATCTGATTTATTAATGAGGGGTGTCATGCATTTCAATTCCATTTGCCTGTGTCCTGCTTTGTCCCCTTTCATTTATCAAGCTCCTATTTCATGGTTACCGGGTATTCCCAGCCTTTAGTTACCTCCAGTTTCGATTTTGGAACCTCCTATTTTTTTGGTGACTTATTTTCTGTAAAATGTGAATTTCAATAAGGAATTTTGCCCTAAAAAAAGTAAATATATTTCCTACTTTCTGATCAAGCTTATAGTTGAAAGAATAGAAATAATTTCATGGTTAGAAATTCTTGTTGCCTCAAGAGGCTTTTATCAATCACCAAGTGTAAATGCATTGTCGCTGAAATGTGACAATCCACTGCCACCGAGACCCTGGCTATATAGCACTGAAGTAAAAGTGAGTTTTGTTATGGAGAAAGGGCAAGTCCGAAGGAGTGTGACACTGTGCAAAGCACCCACCTTGTGCTGAGGAAGCAATGCACTTTCTGTTTTCCAACCTGCAGCTAAGGCTATATTTCAAGCCGTCTAGAAAATCTGTTCTCCTTCACAGAAAATATGACTTTTCAGAGAGATTGTTGAAGCCAAAGCTAAAAATACTTAAACTATAAACTCGGTATTTTTAATCACAGTAAATCACAGAAGTGGCGTGTGGAAGGGACTTCCAAGAAGTCCTATCTTCTGCCTGAAGTAGGATTTCCAGCTCTACTCCTCCTCCCCTTTCCAAAAGGTGAAATAACACTCATATGGTTTCATTATTCATTTAATGATACAAGCCTCAGAATTAGTTGCTGGTATTCCTTTAATGAGGATGATTTTCAGGCTGCCTTCAAGCACAAGTCCCATGACTTCTGCTGGCACAAGGTGAAATTCCTACTTCAGTAATGATACTGTGCCTGGCAAACATAATGTTGACTTAGTTAAAAATCGAGAGAATTCTCTGAAAATGAGATTTACTGATGAGTAAGATGAATAAGAAAATACAAATAGAAGATATATGAATGTATACTAAAGACTGGGCCAAGCTGCAAAAGCTGGACCCACAGCCAAGCTGCCCCAAAGTTTGGAAGGCTGACATTCAGTGTTCTTTTCAGCTCATTAACGATATAATTGGAGGCCAATCACAAATATTTTGTCTGTTTTCTCTGAAGTTCAGGTATTGAAAAACATCTGAAAACTGTTTTCTCTGTGAGCCTAGGTGTAGTATCAGTGTTCCTTCAAACACCAGGAACCTCAACTGAAGGAAATCGAATATGCTATCAATTAGAATAACATCTGTTCAAAAATTATATGAGGATGAAGATATGCCTTATATTAGATCTTCTTGTCTTAAGACCCGATCTGGTGAGTTCTGTTTGTGCCTGAGAACCCAAAGCATTTGACTTTGCTGCAGTTCTTTCTTACAAATATTTTCTTTGGTTTCAGTAAAGACCATGCTAGCCAAAAATCTGGACTGAAAATCTGGATCAGGGTTAAGAGCTCAGTGAACTAAACCCAAGTACTGTATCTGAGGACAGGAACATGAAACCATATGAGAACCGTAGGTCAGTGAATGCAGCCCTTTACTATTGCAAGCCACCCCGGTATACAATCCGCCCAGAAAACTAATCAGGTTCTTTCTGTTCCTCCTAGTCCTGCTGGAAGGCTGGATCAGCACCTCACTGTTCAGAGAGCTGATAACCTCACCTTCTGCTTATGTTTAATCATTCCCAACTTTAAAGCCATTAACTTTTTGGTCAACAGTGCTACATAAAATCAACGGCTTTCCTCCTTCTAAAACGTTTACCGAGTGCAATAGTATCTCATTGCTGCTTTTCTTCTCCCAAGTTAAATCATCAATTTATTCTCATCTTCCCCCACCTCTTTAACGAGTCCAAAAGCCTTTCTTTCCAAAGCTATTCCAGTTTAAATTAAGAAATTGTGTGATAGGCTTGCTAGGGTACTGTAATATAGGAAATTAAAACAGAACAGAATGTAACATCAGTTTTGAGGTCCCAGTTTATAGGATAGGCTCAGCTTTGGCTATCGCCAGGTTCAATTAATTGCAATTTGCAACCTACAAATTATGCTGTAAGGCAGACTCAAGTCTCAAAGCAAAAAAATTTAGCAAAGACCGCACACTTAGTTAGCTTGCTTCATATCAAACCATAAGAAATCATAAATCTTCCCTTTTTCATTCAACAGATTTATGAACTTAAGCCAAGCACTTGAAATACACAGTCTAAGATTTTATTTAGTAACAAAAAATGAAAACAGGTGAATTTCCCAGTATTGTCATTTTACTGTAAAAACTTTGTATACACTGATCAGTGAGCCACCTTCTCGTCACCTCCAGATTGAATCCTTCTGGTATGCAGAGTGATTCAAAACATAATCCAAACTTAAACTTTGCAAACTGCACTTATCTTCATCATGCACTGGAAATAAACAGATGACTCAATATCAAACCCAGCAGAGCTTTTTTTTTTTTTTTTTTCTTTTCCTTCTACAACTAACCAACCTTTTTGAGTGTTTCTGCTAAAGGATTTTTCACAAGTTGTTTTTAACTTTTCCTGTTGCAATGTATCATTATTTCTCATGAATAACTGAATTCCACATAGATCTTTCCTGACAGCTCTTACGAACATTTGCTGATGTATGAAAAACACAAGCACTAATAGACCTAATTAGACAAGCAAATACAAATGTGCCCTTAAAATGAGGGGAGAAGGTCACATTATTTTTATTGCATTTCTTCCAAAGATGCAACATGTCTTCCTGATGCCAATTAGAATCAACATGTGCAAATGTGTCCAGGTGAAGTCAAATGCTACACTTGGAGAAGTATCATCATCAAGGGGATACATTTGGTTCACACACAAAGGAGGTAATGTTTTTGCATAGCATATAATTAGATTTTGGAAGTCATTACCACCTAACATTGTGAAGGCCAAAAGGATTGTTTGAGTGAGTGCTTAACTCATTAGGAATAGGTCCAGTGCTATTGAGAGCAATACAGTCACCAGCTCAGGTGGTTACTAGAGGGTGAGAAGTTATGTAAAAGTCATCGTTTATGTCTGCTACCACCACTGTCAAAGGCTAGTAAATTAAAGAAAGCTTTGACTTGCCCCAGGATGGCTGTTCATAAGTTTTTGTATGGATTTAGGTGACCAAACGCAACAGCACAGCGACATATGCTAAGAGAAAGTGACACATGGCAAGAGAACATTCTAATGTACTTAACGAAAAACTTGTCTGCAGATAATAGCTTTTGAGTCTTATATGGGATAAGAAATGGAAGGAGGTATTTTGGGGTCTAACTCATAGATACCACACAGCACTTTTGCTTCTGTGGATGTCTGCCAGCATTCTGAGAACAGGATAACAGACTCATTTACCTCCCTGGTGCATGGATTTGTCTGCCCAAGGTTTGTCAGAAATTCTAGTAAAAATGCACTCTTTAAGTGTTGCTCCACAAGAGAAAGCAGTGGTCAATGCTGATGGATGGACTTGCACTAGATGGTAATAAAGCCGCAGAAGTTTAATAGCACTCCTTAGTAGCAAAAGGAAATCAAAGCTGGTAGAGTGTTCTGGGCAGATGAATATTTTGAAACTACATTGTTTATTTAGACCTCTTGCATCTACAAAATGGAGGTAGAAATCGTCGGAGACCCACCTCTCTAAGTGAGACTTACCAGACAGTCTCTTCCTGGTTATGCCAAAAACAGATTAACTTTTTTTTTTTTCATGTGTTACTTAAGCACTGTCATCTGCTAGCCTGAACAGAAGTGTGCAAAGAGCTAAAGAAAAAAAGAAAAACAGTTTTGATTAATTTCTGGTTTCTTGGGAATCTGCTGTCAGTAACAGAGCCGTAGGTCCCTGACCAAAGGGCAATATAAGAGGTAAAGGTTGGGCTGCAAAAAGGCAACAACTTCAACATTTACTGGAAAATCTCTTGGCAGCCAGTGTGGCCAAAGCAGTGTGTGGAGTGGTGGCCAGAGAGTATCCAGGAGTGACTGGATAAGGCACTGTTTCAGCAAGCCTTTCCTTTACTCTTCATTAAAAGAATACCTATGTAGCTGCAAATAGAAGCTAGAGCTGCCTTGGAGTCAGTCCTCAAGGACAGCCAGGACTAGGACCATAAAGAGCTGTTATACCCTATCGCTCCTGACCACAATGGAAACGTGGATGAGTTTTGGGAGGGCTCAAGTTAGTTTTTATTTGGCACAAATAATTTAATGAAGATTTAGATTTCGGATAGGTCAAAATGGCACATTATTAGCCCTTCTACAAGGCTTCCCAGTTCCATTCGGTTTTACAGTCTAGCAGAAGACATGCAACAGGTAGGTACCAAATTTGGGTATACAGAACCAGAGCAGCCTTTTCAAACTACTCTACAGAATTTAATATACTAGTGCAGGAAACAAGGTTTCACAGGAATTCAAGGTTACGTGTATAAAACAACTTATTCTTGTCAGTTGATTATTCTCTTTGTGTTGCCGAGGAGTGTGTGCTGAGGATTTGTTCTAAATGACTGTTCCCCAGCATTGCTTCACAATGTTGCTTTTCATAAGAATGTGGTGAGCTATCTAAAGCGTGCTTTATATAAAGTGTTTGGAAATGCATTTGCAATAATGAACCGGTGGTGGAAACTCATCGAGTAATACAGAGGCAGATACTGTGAGGCAATGAATTAACAGTAATAATAACATCTGATGCTGCAGGTTATTTTCATTCTAAAATAAACTCACTCATGTACAATACATGCCACTTGCATTTTTTCACTCTTTTCCCCTTTTGGGTGCAGACAAACAAAAAATGAGCATGCTCTTAAGAGGTAGGATTTTTAGGAAGGAGTTTTACAAATGCAATTACAGCAAGACATTGTAGCTTAGATTGCACATGGGTAAACACGTGCTTTCACACCAAGGGAAAAGTTTAGCTTGGCAGCTGAGGCTGAGAAGCATGACTCCGATCTCACTTAAAGCCAAAACTGCAGAAACCCAAGCCATTTCCAAAAATAACATCAAAATTAGAGCCTTGAACCTCCTCAGACTGGTCATGCTGAGAATGATGATCCTGGGGACCAACAAAGCTACTGAGTCCCCCTTGGAAACATTTTTGTGTGCTGATTTTGTGCTTCAGCCATGGAGAAAGAAATATATTTCGGCAACTGAATACAAGTATAAATCAAATTAATTCAGTTTCTAGGATTATTTTGCTATTTAAAAATTATTCTGAATTTTCAGGGCTTTCTTAGAATCACACCAGCTAATATGTAAGACTAAATCCTCTTAACTGACTTTCATTAACAAACAAAGTAGATGAGAGGAGATTCACCGATAACTTTCTTGCAAACTCAGAATAGGATCTTGAGATACTTATGCAGGCTCAGTTAACATAGCATCTCAATGTCCCACTATTCCAGTGATTTTTCTTTGCAAAATCCCTCCAGTGTTAAAAAGGTAGAGAATCATCATCATCTCTATTTGCAGGACAGAAAGCCTGCAGCCTGCTAAGACATCTTTATTAAGTAAGAGTGAAAAATCACATTTTTGGAAGGAACCTAGGCTCTGGTCATTTCTCAAGGGACTAAATACTTGGACAGTGTTGGGATCTGGATCTGGACTTTGCATTCCTTTCAATCAAACTTCTAATAAAACCAGGTGAGAGCCATTCTCATTTCCACACATGAATCGTACCACCTCGGCATCAAGAGAGCTACCCTGTGAATCCCAACCATGCTTAGGAGAGACAGAGGTGCCAAGATGTCCACTTTAGTCAGGAAGGTTTTGCAGAGATAAAGCTTCAGGTGCTTAAGGAACGTAACTTGTGTAAATGTGTCTTAATGATTATACTCTTGAGCTGTCTACACTAATTTTCAGACATTTAAATGAGATGTGCCGGCTTATGCAGGAAATCTGTGGTGACACGGAGAACTGCACTCTAGTCTGAATGCCACATAAAGCATTGCCCTCTGGTTATTTTTGCTGTAGACAAAGTCGCACTGTCTCAGAAACCAGAAATTACATGGAGATATGCAGGATTGCTGTCAGGTTCCCAATAGCAAGAAGCAAACTCCTCACTAAATACCTAACTAAATAAGTTCAGCTAGGACATAAGGCAGTGGGACCAAGGCAAAAAGTACAGGAGGAGTAGAAGTCTCAAGTAAAACAGATTCCTCTACAATACAGGTAGCCTGGTATGAAAAGTAAGAAGGCTTGTCTTTATAGAACTTTTTCTTGCATAGGACTGCAGCTAGAGTCCCTAAGTACTTGCAAAAGACAAAGTACTCCTACTCTTTCAGAGCTACGAAAGGAAGGGGAAAGGATCTCTTTCTATTGCAGACCTGTGGTAAGTGCCCACCACCTTGGCAATGCTAACACGCATAGGAGGAGCAAAAGATCTTTTATCCTAGTTCAGAAGGGGCAGTGAGGGGCTCTGAGGGATGTGAAGTTGGTTCAGTCGTAGCCTGCAGCGTTTCGCAGTAGGAAGCAAGGATGCAACACCATTTTAAAGAGACATTTCAAATTAACCCCCACCCAAGCATAACTGGGGAGTCTCAGGGGGCACTCCCCATTCAGCAGTTCTTAGTGTGGGCTGTGTGCAAATAGCACTAGCTAGCACGACATTATTTAACCTTTAGTGTGTTTATTTGGCGGTAGAATAAGTTTTGATTTTCCCATTTATAGAGATTCTGCTGGGAGAAACAACATATTTCACACTAGCCATTGCAGTTCCTGAGCAGAGTAATAAAGCAGAGTGATGGATAATGCACCCCTGAACTCCCTGTGCTTTATTATGCATTTCTACATAAAACTATTCTCAGTATTTGGAGAAGGAAGTCCTGACAATCAGCACTGGTGTTTATGAAACTCCAGACCCTATCCAAGAGTCCCCTGACACAAATGTTCTTCCTCACAGAAGGAACTGTTTCCTTAGCTTTCACCTCTTTAGAGCCGTTCCCTGCAACCCTTGTAGGCATTTTCCATCTGAATAGACTTTATTTAGGTTTTGTGCTTTTAGGTGGCTGTTTAGTTACTCCATCAGAAAATCAACACCCCCACCGAAACTCAGAAGGATGCCTGGAGACTTCACACAGGAGGTTTTTGTCCAGGCAAAACCAAGGAAAGGGTTAGGGCTCCTTTCAAAGCTCGTCTGCTGTCACACACTTATCAGTATTCCTCTTTGTGCTGGGAACTGCTCGGCTGCCCTGTGCCTTCTTTTGTCGTTTTCCAAAGCTTCAGCACAGAGCGTGAGGAATAACAGTTGTTTATTCATCATTAACAAAAATTGTTTACAGTACTCCATAGCTGTACAGTGCTGTTAAACGCACTACTGGATTTAATAAGGCCACTCAGTTGTACTTAGAGCTACTTGCACGCTCACAGACTTTGCTGAATCAGGGCTTAAGTGAACTGCCTAAAAATCACTCTAGATGTTTGAGAAGCCAGAACTCCTGACTCCTAGTTCTGTGCATTAACCGCAGGATTATCTTTCCCCTCCTGGGAGATTCGAGCTCCGTGCATTTCAAAATGACCACTACTGAATGACAGATGAATGAAACGGTACCATAAAAATAGCTATGATCAGAAGTTTTCCCTCAAACTAAACATTAGCACAGACCCATCTGAAGTTTCCATTTGAACATTTCCATTGCTTTAAAATTTATTTTCCATGTTCATGTACATCTCTATTCTGGCCCAAACCAGAAAGTGAAGAGCCAAAATACTGTACGAAAGGATATTTTTGTGGTCCAAGTGCAAGCCTTCAATGCTGAAAGTCTTGCAACAAAGCTTGTTCTCACAAGGTCTGCAGCCAAGTCTTGAAGATTTCAAGTGCTTAGATAGTATAAGGCCAGATCCTTGACTTCAGTGGAAATATACCTCTTCATGCCAGCTGAAACTCTGGCCCTAACACATATTCCCTGTCTTTCTAATCCACTATTACTCTACTACCAAAGTGTAGAAAACACCTGGTGAAATATTCAAAACCTGTGTGCCTCCTTGGACCTTTATCTCAAAAAAAGATAAAAAGAAGGAAACCTGTAAGCACCCAGTAGTGTCAAGCAAAGCCAAATGCAGACCTGAACAATTCCATCATCATAGATAATCCCCACTTTTTTTTTTTTGTACTGTGTGGATTAATAATCATAGGGCAAACTGTGGGCTGCATTATGCAGTGCTGATGGTAAACATTTTGAATCAGCAAACATCCAACCTCTACAGCTGAGCAGATGGTGCATCACATGAGCAACCTGCTATACCTTTTTCCCCATACAATATACACCACCCCCCCCCAAAAAAAACCCCAACCAACATCTCAACTCAGAATAGCTGCCAGCTTCCTTTGTAAACTGGTACACAATGTCAGTGAGCTATGCAGGTTTAGACCAGCAATGAACTTGGCCTGCTTTGGTGGTGGTATGGCCAGGCATGGAGAAGACAGCTGGATGCATACAAGAAGGGAAGGGCAGAATGCCAGTGCTTGTGGTATCTGTGGTGGCTGCTTTTCACCTGTACCATGCCTAGATCTGTGACTCTGTGTGTGTGTTACTTTTAGGAGCAATGTAGCTTGAGTAGCTGTTGAGTAATATTTGCTGTGGAACCTGTAACAGGCTGGTAGGGAGGGTGAAGCACACGTGCAAAGAAAAATATCTGCTAACACACACATTACATGCACATGTGTCCCAGGGTTAATACAGAATTAATGACCTCCCATGGCATTTTCATCATAAGCATCTCTTTGTAAATGAATCCAGGGTCATTTTTCCTCTCCCCGTTTTAGACGAAGTGCAAGTACACAAGAATACACAGAATCTTCCGCTACAAACATGACTTTTATTACCTAATATTACTAGGCATAAGAGGTGAAAGACAGACGGGGTTTCTAAAGCCACCCAAAGTGGATTCTGGCTACACCCTTCCGTTTACAGGAGCAGCTTGGCACCCACCAATCAGAAATCACAGGCATGCAGAAGGGAGCTGGTCTTAATGCTGCAAATGTGTTTATACTGGAACTCAAAATAAATAGGGAATAATGTGTCTTGTGTGTGCTGAGCAAGCCTATGACACCAACAAATTGAGCTGTTTTGGAAAATGCTGCCTAGGGAAACTTTAGCACTAAGCTTTCAAAGGACTGGAGCCAGGAGTGGAAAAAAAAAAAAAAAAAAAAACCAAACCAAACCAACAACAGCAAATAACCCAGAACATATTTCAAATCTGTGCATTTGCTATAGGAAAACCCTAAATTAAACAGCTTGGCTTTGGGCAACACACAAATCTTCACCACTTCGTTTCTCATTAAGACAGTTATAGTTCCCAACAAATGTAAAAGATCATCAAGCACTTAAACATGCATCTTACTCAACAAGAATTGAAAAGTTTCTTACATTTTGCAGAGGTTGAGCCTGAACTGTTTAAGGAGGTATAATAACCTAGAGTATAATAGTAGTCAGAAAGATTGTCTGAAACAAACACCCACAACTGACTGCCTCATTAATTCCTAGTCACGATTGCAGATTTAAGAAAGCATTTAAAGAGATGGTGTTTGTAGTTTCTGTAAATCAATGAATTTTGATGCTAAGTAAGGTATTGACTTGGAACACTACCAAAGTTAAACTGAACAAAATAAAGGTAGATTCTGCACAAGGGTCCTTTGTCCTTTTCTAGCAATGCCTCTACATTGCAATTCTATAGTCCCAGAAAGCCACAATGAGCACAAATAGCAATAAAACCAAAATATGTTCATTTTTTTTACAAACGTACAGTAGATGTAAGAACTCTTAAAACCATTTTTACCAAGTATCTGAGAAAGTTTTGTTTGTTTGATGCTACAAATCATGAGCCTGTGCATATAGTAGATATCAAAGAGCTACAAAAAGCATTTTCATAAGCCCAAGGAATATTTGGATGCTTTGTTGAAGTCTCCACACCTCCTAAATCTATAAAATTGATAACTGTTTGTCAGCCTTTTGAAAGTTTTTCTACTAAGGCTAGAATGCATGAGTAAGAATATTGTGCTATATTGCTGGGAACAGCGCTCTTCTGGGGCAGGTCTCTTGAGACCACCATTTGAGCTTGTGCTGCTCTCCTGGTACATCTTTTAAAACCACTCATAATCACAGCCCTCAAATCTGAGAGGAAAGAGCACCTGGTAAATCCCAGTGGTTAGTAACATCAGGCATGTCATGAGGACACATGCTTTTCCCACGTAGTCATCTAAGCGAGCTATGAACAACTGCTATGAGCCCACCGCATCATGTCAAGGTACAGGGTTAGAGACCGAGCATCTCTCCTGCACTCCCACAGATTCTAGCCGGGATTGTGCAGCTGGGTGATGACCCCTTCCCAGGTTTAGCCTGAGTGCCTAAGTTAGCCATCATTTTACAGTTCATGCCTGGGGTCAGGTAGCTGGTGACAGAGACTACTGACATACAGTGGCATTTTCCTAATAGACAGGAAACATTTCTACTTGCAGCCCAAATCGAGGTCTGTCACACTTCAGAAAGCGATAGTTTGATTTGTAATTGCTGTCACCATCAGCACATAAGTAAATTGGCATCTAGTAATGAACAAAAATCAAGAGGTTTGCTATTCTGTGTCGCAAACATCTATTACATTTAAAATATTATCCTTACTAAATATTACGTTTCATAGATACTAATATAGTCACTATATGTTAATATAGAATGTTTTCTGCTTATATTTTAGTTTCATACTCATATATTCAAAATATGTATTTGTTATATTCAAAATAGCATTGGTAGCACACCGATTAAGATTTTCCTCACTATTGAAATTTGTGGATGAAGAAATCACTGAAGTTCCCACTGCTGTGACAAAGGCAAATTCCTGCCAATGAAGTTTTTTAATGTACATGCAGGTGTTGTGCCAGCAAAGGCAATATATCACCTCACGAACAGGTCTTGTATAGCTGGTGGCAAGAAAGATCAGCTGGCTTCTTTAGTTGCATCTCAGTTTGGTTATACCTGTGCCTATATTCTACGTTCCGTAGCTGTGAATATATTCTAGATGCATGACAGATTGTCAGATACGAACATTTTTGGAATCCAAGCTATTTCTTTTCTCTTGTGCTACCTACTACATACAGACTCATGCCATATTGCCTTCCTCTTCATAGTTTTTCTTCTTTCTGATGTTTAGTTCTGTTTTTCCTGGCTCTGACATTCAAGGCCTTTCAGTTGCCAGTTTTTGCTTTCCATATCTGCCTTGCCATTTTCTGTATCTACTTTCTGGTATCTACTTTGTATCTACTTTGTATCTACTGCTCTACAGCTGAAGTTCAGTTTAGTTCGGATCTTAACCTTAGAGTGGCTTAGTAACCCTTAGTATGAGCTACGTAACATACAAGATTCTTTACTGTGCACACTTCTTACACACAAAGGATACAGGGTTGGGGGAAGTGTCTTGCCACACTTTTTGTAACTCAAGTAGTATGGAATATTTAACCATAATTTCTAATTGCAATTTCAGGTTATATACTTTCCCATTCTCCCTGAAGGTGCAACACACGTCATATATATTAGAGATGAAAGAGAGAGTCCTGCAGTAAAACAGCTCTGGTGATGGTTATTATTTGTTTATTCTCTTCTAGACATCTGAGAGACTTAGATTTTTGTACCTGATATGTAAAATCAAAAGCAATCCTTCCTGTTTGCTATTTTCCTTGCTATGTAGTCATGTGCTTTGGGGTGCATGAGATCTGTATAATCTCCATCTGCTATGAGCTGATTAGACCCCACCACTGCCCAGAATGGTTGTCCTCACCCGAGAAGGAGACCTAGGTTACTTCATAGAAGTAAATAATTACATATTCTAATATAGGATACCTTCTTTATCAAACATTGCCTTCAGAATTTCTGAAAATGAGAATTTTCTGTTTAACAGTTCGTATAGTTTTTCTCCAAACTAATAGATGCTTCAGTTCCTGGAACCAGGTATGAGAAGGCAGAACTAAAAAAAAACCCACCAAAACCAACCAAAAAGCAACAACAAAAACCACACCAAACCCAAACTAAAACCAAATTATTATATTGCCTGTAGTTTTCCCCCACTGCTCCATTACACTTTTTGGGTCCCAACAGGCTCTCCCTTGCCCTCCTAAAACTGCCTGCATTTGATTTCCTGTTGATGGTGCTGGTAGAAGACATTCCTCCTTGGTTAGTATCTGTGTAGGGCCCCTAGCAGCATGCTTGTTTCTCGTTAAGTCAGATATTTCACAATCCCCAACAAAACATAATTTTCTGGAAGAACTTAGCTTAACAAGGAACTACTGTAACAAAACCACAAGGCCTGCCATTTACTCTTAGGCTATATTTTACTTTTTGCCAGTTTCCTTTCTTTCTCCAAACATCATTAGGATACAATCTCTTTCCTAGAAAATACAACTTTTTCCCTCCTGAGCGGAACAAACTTTCACATGACAAAACAGTTGGCCACTCCAAGTAGTTTTCTTACAACAAGAACAACAGAGCTCATGACATTCTTTCCAAACAACAACAACTTTTGAAAATCACCTTCCATTTTCTGTTTTCCAAATTAAAGAGGCACTGTAAATTATAAAAGAAAATGAGACAAGAAACATAAAGATAAGCAAGTCTTAATACATAGATTGAGGAGCAGCCCCCCTCCCTTCTTACCTAGACCACTTTCCAGCTACTCTGGTGCTGCTTTTTCACATCTCCTTGATTTATACTCTTGGTTTCCACAAGTGTCTTACCTCGTTATATCAGTGTGTTTCACCTGCTTTGAGCACTGAGCACAGCTGAATTAAGCAGTAACCTCTTGACTGCCAGTGCTTGAGCCCTGCATATGGTCAAGAGAAAAATATTACTCAGCTCTTCATATCTATAGATAGGCAGCGAATGCTGTGGGTGGAAAGCTGGGCTTTCATTGAACTGTTGTGTCATGTGCCATGAAAAGCCTTCAGATAAATAACTGAAAAGATATTTTTGAAGTTACTGAGAAACTGAAAAGGAAAATAAGAGTTTTTTTCTAATTTGTCCATTCATTTCCAGTGGGTTTGAATATTGCCAGGCTGATAGCTATCATTTGGGATATAATTCCTCTTTATTATCCACAGCACAATCATTACAGAGACAGGCTTCCCCTGCTTGTCTCACCAAGGCCCTGCCTCTTTTTAGGAAGATAATCTGTGTTGATAAAAAACCGCAGTCCCTGCTGAGCCTCCAGAAATGAATTAGAAGTGGATATCTGAGTCCTAAAGAAAAAAAAAACCCACAAATCTCGAAGGACACCCATGGAAAACATGACTCCACCATTTCCATTCAAATCTAATGAAGCTTTAGGAGACAGAGAATGACTTAAAATGCACAAGCCAAACTTCATACTCTTTGAACCTCTATGGGAATTATGTATTGTCTTGACAGTATGCATCGGAACGTCTTATGGTGCCGTACCAAGTATTAAGACTAGGATCTAGTACGCAAGACCAATTCTCTGCTCCTCACCTATGGAGAAAGGGAAAGTGCGTTCTGAGTGTTTCACAAAGCCATACCCCCTTGGGAAGGCTGAAATACTGAGTGATGTGGGGCACGTTAGCAGCAAGCTGGGCAACCTCCCACCCACAGCAAACACGGAGTGGAAGAGCTTTAAGGTGGGTCATAGAAACGGTAACTGAAAAGCACGCCTCCATGGAGCTGCTAGAGGGCAGAGGAGCAGACAGCACACTGCACCTCATACCCCGGTTCACCTCCTGTGCAGCAGCAGCTTGTACCACAGTCACTGCGGCCATCCTGGGGGTCCCCAACAGGACTTCCATGTTCACTGCCGGCTGGGTAGACCAGGGCAACCCAACATCATCTGCTGAGCTCTGCAGGGCACCTTGGTCTTTTCGCTGCTGCAGGTTTTTATGGCAGGGAAAAACTCAGCTAGACCTTCACGTGTTGATCTGAATGTGTGAAGCTGATTGGGGAGGGGGGGGGAGGCGAACAAGCTCCAGGTTTTATCTAATTGACTACATATGATATGAAAGTCATGGCTGGACAATAAACAAGCCATTTCCCTCCCCTCCGTCCCCTTGTTATTAAAGGTACTTTGCACAGTATAACAGTCTTCGAGTACCGGCTGTAGGGTCAAGCCTTAAATCTAATCATAAAAGCCACCTGGTGCCTGAAATGGTTAATAACTCTATGAACCATGAGAAACAGATGCTTCTTTGAAAAGAGATGTGGGGACTGCGGAGATTTGTAATGTCTGAGTCAACAGGTGAAGTAAAAATCTCCAGGACCTTGAGTGCAGTCTGCTAAAACTGTAAACTTTCCATTTAGAGTATCTGCATTCTCTGTTTAATACCTAGTTCATGAACTGACCTTAATCCCAGATTGAGCTTGGTGATGGGATGGCTTTCCAGGGAATGCTGTCAGCACACGCAGAGCTTCACTGTTGCCCAGGGCTTAACTAAGTGCTTGACCTCGCGTAAAAGTTGTCCCACATTTTATTGACAGCAGCAAGTAGCCTGTGACTTCCCCGATATAAAGGCAAAAGGTTTGAAGCTCGATATTTAACACTTAGGTTCACAAATTCATTTTACGTTTTTAAAAGTCAGTGGCCTTAGCTGCTCAGCACCCACAGGGTCAGTGGTATCTCCCAGTTCAACAGCTGTGGAAGATTAAAAAAAAATAAATTAATTGCTAGATTTGGGCAGAAGAGCCTCAGGGGGAGCTCGGCTGGGAGAAAGACTTGGCAGTAATCTTGGGTCATCTAAGACACATTCCCCCACATGTTCCTCCTCGGGAACCTGTTTACAACATGTGCTGTCTCACCGGGCACACTCGAAGGGGTGTGCAAGAGTAACGATCCCAAAAGTTAGTTGTACCAGAACAACGGGTAACTTAAAGAGGCTCAAAGTCAAGGAGAGTGTTGTCAGTTCTTTGTAAGAAGACCGTTCTACTTTTGTGGACTGCTTTGTAGCAGGTTAGTAGGCAGATATAGTTAGCTGTATTCAATGAGGCTGACACTAGTATAGCACACAGGGAAGTAGGAGTGCCCCCCGCCAGGTTTCCTGAGTGCCAAATGTTTTTCATTAATGTCCAATTACGTGTATCTTCACTATGGAGCCATAAAAACTTCATTAATTAATAACCAGTTCCCAAAGCAGCCCAATGCATTGAATAAGTTGCCAGGCAAATACCAGATAAAAATAATGTTTTGAGTTCATGATTAAAAAAGAAAGAGTAAATGAGAGAAAGGAAGGAGGGTGGGAAGGAAGGAAGGAAGGGAAGAGAGACCAGCAGGCTGAGCACACAGGCTCTTTGGCTTATTCTTTTCGTGACACAGACAATATCATTTAATCCTTCATTTTCTGAAAGCTCACCACTGAGTGGATGGTTAGATGTTTAATTTACATCTAAATACTCTCACAACTGAGTCACTGCATCCACTGTAGGATACCACCTGCTTTTCCTCATACTTTTTGGAAAAGTACAGAAATGATTTATCAAATCCAGAGGAAGGATTGTACGAAAGACAAGCCTTCCCACAAACTAGAGATGGAGACTTAGGTCTCTGATAGAGCTGTGGAACATAAAATATATGTAATATAAATTATACATGAAGAAACAATCTATTCTTTGGCCATGGATTGTATTTGTAGCAGCACTGAATGTCAGACACCCACACCAGTGGGATGCAGGCACTAAAGGAGGAATAAGGATTCTTTGGGGTCTTAATTTCTGCATTAAGATGCTAAAATTAACACAAAAATGGTGAAACTTCTGCTTTTAAATCTAAAAGCACTTTAGAAAACTTACACTAGCCATTAAATGTGGATATTTGGGAACAGAGAGAAAATTTAGAAACATGCTGAAGCCCAAAGGAATAGTTCAGTCTCTGGAGTTCACAACCAGATGAAACACAGGAAATTACAGAGATGTAAACAAGTCTTTTAGCCAGGTTTACCATTACTTTCCCCTTTTTCCTTTCTATGTTTCAGTCAACAGTTTAATCCCATAAAAAATAAATTGCTTCTTGGACTTTCCTTGGTAATTGTTTCACTTACAAATACTGCATTCAGTCACCAATGGCTTTATCATTTAGATTAATAGGCAGAAATGGGCATTGAAAGGCTGTGATGTTCTGGAGTTGGTGTAACAACAAGCATCAATATCATGAACTGTTGTATCTTGGCAGTTGTTTTATCACCATCTTGATGGATTTGTTTTCCTCCGTCTAGCGTACAAATTGAATTTCATCATGTGTTGGCTAGTGATATAGTCATGGAACAGGGAATTTTTTAGCCTTGAGGCTTTGTTATCTGCTGCTTTGTGTGTTCTAAAGAGCCAGAGTTCTTAAAAACAGCACTGCAAATGTTCAGCTAGAAAATGCCCTTTTGTAGCCTTTGCAGATTATAACCCTTCCATACAATGTATTCAGTCAACTTTCTTCCTGTTTCCCAAACAGTTAAATTTAGAACTATTGTCTTGATCTATTAATGAGATAGAACATCTAGGAAAGTCAATGAGCAGTTACAAAACTGGCACCTACCATGTCTCAAATTCTCAGCCAAACTGATATGCCCATCTGAAAACAGATTAGTTTCTTCCTTAATTTTGGAGACTACTGCCTCATAAACAGCCTTTCCTTTTCCTTATTATTTTCCAGTGTATGATGCAAATACTGAAATGATTATATGAAAAATTAGTAGAGTGTGCCCAGAGGAGAGGGTGAAAGGACATTTTTCCTGAGTTGCCTGAAAAAGTCACTTTGCTAAATTTCTGCTATTTCTGCCCGTTTCCACCATGAGTGGCTTCTTAAGCTGTCTGTTATACAGCCAGTGAAATATGGAAGGTTATGGACTAAAAGCCAAAAGAGACATAAAAAATATCTCCACACTCTCCAAGGCCTTTGTACTTCAGGAGACCTTCTATTATTTTGGTTGTGGCGTATTATATATTGGCTCTTATGGCCCTCAGCATGCTGGCAAATGCAGAAACACAGACTTCACAAGAAATGGTCATGACTTTGAAGGGTTTGCTATCTAAATAGATTAGACAAAGGCTAGAAGAAGGGAATGTTCCACTGAATAAAACAAGACTAACATGTATAGGGTGAGGTATGTCGTGCAGACTGCTTTCTTCTCCCAGTCCCCACAAAATTTGACAATCAGACCAGCAAACAGATCTCAGGCTCTTTGCCATAGCCCAGACTGGAGCTCCTTGAAATTAAAATTTGTTTTGTTTAGTTATTTTTACTTACTGATTTTCAAGCTTGGGCACCTCTTTTGCTTTTTCTGCTCAGCACTATTAATGCAGCCTTTTGCCTGAGCCTTCAGCAAGCTGTGGCTCTGTCCATCTACAGCTACACAAATACAGATTTAGAAATTATGCTTGGCTGAGAGGAGTCAGCTCCTAATAAACAAGTAACTTCTGATATTTTCTCCTTTTGTAAAGTCGTAGAGACTTATTTCAGTTCTCTCTGAATCAGTTGTCTCCCTATCTGAAACATATATATTTTGGTCTCCATGTTTTATGTCAGGGAGCTGTCACAGCCAGAATTTAGGATGGGGTGTTCAGATACTGATCCCTGTCTTGTTCTGTTTATAGGCGCTCAGTGTATTGCGAACCTTAAGTTAGTTTACCACATTTGTCTTTCTAATTGCTCTCACCATGAGGGACCCATCCTCCAGCTACAGGAGGTTTTAACACAGAAGAATGTTCTGGAACACACGTACTACCTGGTGGTTATTTCTAAAACTAGTAGCTCACTTTTTATGTGAAAAATAAGGGACTACAGGGCCAAGAGAAAACCACTCTCTTGGCTTCTTATCTCTTGGCTTCTTGTCACAAATGTTTGGCAAAAAGAACAAAACGCCACATGATTCCATTTGACAGTATTGGTGACAGTATTATTAAGACTTCTGTTTTTACCTCTGAAAAGGTAAAACACAAGCAGCTCAGGATCCCCACAATATCTTGGCTGTCATGACCTCCATTGGCTGTATCTTTATCACTATTTCAAACCTGGTCTCTTTATTACAGTAGCAAATAACTGCGCTTACTAATGCAACATGTTGCTTCATTCTGCTTATCTTCTGGGAAATTTAGTGAAAGCACCAAAGTCACCTCACAGGGCCACTGAACAGTGAGCCCCCACACCTGAGCTAGTATCACTGGCTGAAAACCTGGGATTCATTGAAACCGACTGCACACAAAGGAAAACCCACTTTCAGAATGAAACATTTAAAGTGAAAAATTTTCAAAAAAAATCTAAACATCTACTGTAGGCTATAGTATCTGCTTGGGTGTGTAATATACCTGCTTCTGAAGATGGTCAAAACATAGGATTGGAATGAGACAGAGACTATAAAAAAACCCCAACAAAACAAAACAAAAAAAGTCTTCTTTGGGAGAAAGATATTATTCTTCTAGTACATTAGATGTAATTTGTACTACAAAATGCTAATTTTGTTTGCTTCCACAGTGTTTTTGCACTTCCCATTTTGCTTTCTGGAGCAACAGAATTTTACTGACAAAAATCTCTGTAGGAGGAAAATGTCCAAGTCACAAACATGAATATTTGTCAAAACCAAAACTGAACTGTGCACATACAGGCTCCAGCAAATAATAGTTGGTTGCTTGTCCATGCCAGGAGCAAAAAAATTCTCGGGAGATCTAATCTGTCTGGCAAAAGCTGCCCAGTCCAGCTCATATTTCTAATATTTGTCACTTGTCCAGAAGTTAAAAATATTGAAAATATTCACAATAAGTTAGAGAACTGAAAAAATAAAAAAGCAATTCCAATCTGTTCTGTGAGAAAATAAGGTTGCATGAACAAAAATATTACTTTTAGAAAATAATGATTTAAGAAAAAATGGAATATTTAATTTCATTTGTGAGTCCAAATAAAAATGATTAATGATCAGTGCATAGAGATTAAGAAAGCAGTAAACGGGACAAGATGGCTCAGGGAATTGGTAATGTGGTACTGTGCCTTTTTGGTTTCAATTTCAGCTTTTCAGTTGCTGTTACTAGTGAATCCCTTATGCTTTAAAAGTGGCTTTTATGTTTTAAATGTAAGTTCTCCTGCCAAGTGGCAGATTGCCTGAAAAGTCAATAAAAGTTAGGGTCTGGTTCACCACTGCATTGATCCAGTATCACGCTAGCGTAGCTCAGTTGACTTCAAGCCGTGTACTGGAGCACCAGGACCCAGGAGTGCAGTACTCAGCAGCAAATAACACTTGCTTGGAATATGAGTTCTCTCGACTATAAACTGGGATGCAGCCTTGCCAAATCCTGAGTTTTTATCATGAATCTCACAACATTTGATGCTTTCCTTATAGTTCCATGTCTCCCAGCTTTAGGATTAAAAAAAAGAATCTCTGTTTTCATTTCAAAAGTTAGGTTTCTCAAAAACCCTCACATTGAACTGAAAAAAAATAATTGTGACTTGATTGTACTTTTGAGACTCAAAAGAGGTGAAGGGGGTGAGTAAAACATCCTAATGGATACTGATGCTTTTTTTTTAACATAACTATTTAACCCAGTCTGCTTTCTAGGGGTCTGCCCCCTTCGATTTACGGTTGGCAGTGTTCGGGAGTGCTGGTGTGCTGGCTTCCTGGTCAGCCCGGTACGCAGCTCTGTTGACCAACAGCCACAGCTCATATTTCAGTATAAAACATGAGATAAAATTTCTTTGTAAAACAATAGTGCCAATCAAAACCACCAGCTGAAGCAGCATGCCGATGGGGTTTTCCCCTCCAACTCTGCCTAGCAAAACAGGGTGCGGAGTGAGGAGGAAAGGTCTACATTTTCCTTGAAAATCATACATGTTTCCCATTAACATTAATGGGTGTTTACATACATCAATAAGACTGAGAGTAGGCCTTGTACTACATATTCATAATGTTTAAAAAGTGAAATAAAAATAATACAAAGCATTATACATGAGGCAGCATTGTTACGAGCTGGAACAGGTTACACCAGCTTCTGTTCCCTGACCAATTATGCCTTTCATAAGATTTGTGTTGTATTCCCTGGCCAAGTACCATCATTGCCTTAATCGGAAAAGACATTTGAAAAAATTGATATGGAAAATCTGCATTTGACCTCGTGCCCTTGCTTCATGTCAACAATTTCAACCACATCTGCTCTTGCACTGTGAAAATGTTGGCATATTTCTCTGAGCTCTGCTCCGACAGCTGCAGACACTCTCTCTTTGTACAGGATAATTCCACTCCCAAATACTCAGAGAGCAGTGAGTGCAGATCTTTCATTGCTCTTTCATATAGTGCAGAGGCTCTGCAAAAAGAATTTGAGAGAAGTTTCCATTGAAAAATCTCTTTGGTTCTGGGTCCTGGAGGAAGAATTTATTCTTCCTGTTGCCACCAAGTGATGGTGAAATCACGCCTACCTGTGCAGTGGATGGTGGGAAAATGTTTGTAAAAGGAATACAGCAGTATCCATACACTAAATTTATTATAGCATGCCCAAAGTAAGGCAATCAAACTATCAAGTACAGACTTGCCATTATATTTGGAGATATAGATCAGAATCTGATCACGTAAGTTAGTGGGGTTTGCTTGCCTGATTTATTAATTGATGCATATGTTAACCTGGATGATAAACTTTCGGACCAGGGATTGCAATTAATCCCTCCATGCTGCAGAAGCTATGCAGCTCTCTGGAGTCCTGTCGAGACAGCAACAGCAATATATGCAAAGCAATGTACAGAGGTTTGGATAAAGTGAGAATGCTTATTTTCAATTAGGTATAGGTAATGATCATGATCATTTCTTGCTGTGGTGCTAACTATAAACAAATTTCTTAGGAATATGTTTACCTGACTGTACATATAACATTATCTGCTGCGTGTGTTCCATCTGTACTTTATTTTAAGGATGTGAGGGGCACCCCTTTTGACCTGCTTGGCTTTGCGCTGTGCGCATTGCATTTATTCACCCATTCAGGTAGGGTAAGGGGTACTAACTATCACATACAATAAGTTTGCTCCTTGCTGGATTGGTACCTTGGAAGACAAAGAGACACTTTCCACTTCCCTCTCATTTCAAACACAGAATTCCATACTACGGTTAGGTAGCGGGAATTGGATGGGGAAGAGGGGAAGGAAAAGAACCTTTTATTTCATTACATGGAAGTAAGGACTGTCAGAATGTATTTTGCATTGCCAGTCAGACATTAAGTTGGACCGATGACAGTCAATACTGTAAAGAATATGCAATATTTGAATCACGTACTTTAGAGTATTCTCTCTGCAAGGTCATTAAAATCTAACATATATTAAATGAAATATGGACTTCCATATACATGGCACATTCTTATATTGGCTTGGTTTTCTGTGCTGTTTTATAACCTTTGTATTTCCTTCTTGCAAAATTCCTTCTTGATTAAAAATCCTCTATATTTATGTACATGGTAGCAATATCAATGTGGCTTAGCCTGTTTGGTAATCATGATTAAATCTGGTCTACTATTACTTTTACTGTGATGAACAAGTCCTTGATTTTGTATTTTTTAAAAAGAGTTGGAGCACAGTTTTGATCCAGGGTGAGATGAAGGGTTGCACAGGGTAGAAGGTCAGTTTTGCTTTGTGGTTTTTGTACTCTTTAAGGACAATCACACAGGAAAATATGTTTCAGACAAATTTTTAAGTGGAAAAACAGAATTGAAAAAGATCTGAAAGAGATGTTAAATAGGGGTTGTAACATACTAAAGACAGTCTTGAAACAGTGTGAAAGACCTGTGAGCTAGGCTGTGCAATTTCTCCTCTGTATCTTCTCCCTGGGAGGGAGGTCTCCAGCACCCTCTTGAATTTGGAACAGGTTCTCTCTACATATTTTTGAATGTTTACATTCCAAATTGCTTGCTTTACGGTCGTATAATAAGTAGATCGATGTACTGGGATATTGTAAACCAGGAAACTTTAATGTCTGTGGAATACTGGGAACATCTAATATTCATATGAGTGTTTAGCAGATGTTAATGCTTTCTAGTTTGTGATGTCCAGGTACATTAGCTGATCTATGAAGTTCTGAGCCTTTTGCACATCTGAATAAGATAAATACTGGTTCATGCCACTAGACCTATCAGAAATTAACATCTCACAAAATATTTGTGGCAGTGGGTATTTAAATTTCCGTTCTGTTAAATGGTTCTATCAAAAAACATTTGGAAATATATTAAATTAAAAATATTATCAACAGAGTTTATCCATGAAATCCTGGAAAAGTCATGACAATGAAGCAATGAGAATTAAAAATTATTGATTTTGATGAAGAGAAAAAATACACTGGGTTTATTAATATGTGCCAGATCATGCTTTTACTTTATTTTAAAAGGATGGCTTCGTGAAGACAATAATAACATAGTGCATAAATATTTAGATTTTGAGTTAAGTACTTAAGCCATAAGTTGCTATCAGAACTTGGGAAATCCATCAACACCTGTAATTAGTTAGTAAAGTCTAATATTTATTTTTCCGGTTAGTAAACTGTACATCAGTACAACAGTAGGTCATGGATTCTTTCAAAATAATCGCTGGTTCCTACACCACCAGCTTGTTCATGGTCAGTGCCCTGTGAACATTAGGCAGCTGGATTTCAAGTCCAAATTCTACTTTTCCAGAGTGAACTGTTCATTCCTTAGTTATTTCCTTCAAGTACGATGCGATAGTTTCTTTGGTGATAGTTTCTTTCTCACTTGAATATTTAGGAGAACAGTTAATTCATCTACAAACTTCAAGGGAAATTTACAGGCTTTGGCAATATTCACATAGTAATATAAATAATACTCGCCATAAATTTTGCTTATTTAGTGGTTACACTTATGGACATTGACAGGCTTTGGAAACGTTAATCGCCTCAGTCTTACAATTCCCCTGATAAGTGGGTGATTATTGTCATCCTTTTACAAAAGAGGAAAGTAAGGGAGCGAGAGGTTAAGTGATTTACCCCATGTCCACAGGAAATCTGTGATAAAGCCCAGACCAGAATCCAGGTCTCCAGACTCCCGGCCACATGGTCTCACTCTGCCAGATTGTCCCCTACTGCCATTCCAATGGCTCTGCTGAAGGTTTGGGAACAACGCCAGAAATTTCTGCATCAAAAAAAGAAGCAGAGACAGTGGCCAAATACGCACATTTAGCTGGACTGACACCATTTCTGTATAAACAGATGTAATAATAATTAAGGGGTTCATCACCCTTCTGCTTACACAGAATATACCTTGGGTGCGATAGTGACCACACGGATTTGTCAGTACTCTTCCTGGTGTAGGCAGGTCTGAAATACTGTTGTGTTGTTCCTTACGATTTGAAAAAACCGAAGGGTGCTAAGTCTTAGCCTTGTCCTCAGGCAGCTGCTCCTGAAGGATGTCCAGTTTACAGACAGCTTCTCTTTGACCACCCAAATGTGCTCAGCCCTTTTTTCTGCTTGTTTAGCCACGTCTCACGTGAAATAGAAGCAAAATCCTATTTCACACTCCATATTTTGGCAGCTTTTGCCAGACTTGGGGATACAGAATAACAAAGTACTATATAGTGACTTTATACAGCACTGTTAATTTGCACTAAAAGCTTGGCTCTGTGCTGTCTTTCTCCTTTCAATGAGTCAGTGACTTCGCCTCTTCTGCAGAAGGCCTAACATGAAACCACGAGAAATGCCTGTTGTTCACATGCCAGGAAATCTTGTATGAGAACACAGCTGCAGCAAGGCTGGTTCCCATTCTGCACTGGTTCACAAGGGAATGGGGTCCCCATTCATCTCCTTGGCCACATATGACACAGCGCTCTGACAACCTTAAGGTGAGGAACTGACAAGAGATGTGTGGTGCTCCCCAGCCACAAACAGCTGTGGGTTCTACTGAAAGGTATAGGAAAAGGGTATGGCCATGTTACAACAGGACTTTCTTCCTGACCTTGTGTGTTGTTCTGGGGTACAGATCAAACAGAAGGACAAGTTAGCTCACAGAGCAAGACGTAGCCAAGATATACCTCCTCTGCATGGGCTACAGATCATTCCTAGTACTGCTACCCTGGTAATGCAGGCACAAGCCTGTCCATACTCAGGGCTGATCATAACCTCACCCTAACGTAACAGGCAAAGAGCAGGAATTTGAATCAGCAAGAAGCAGGTCAGTAATCCCCCAGAAAAAACCCTCATTTTCAGCTTTGTATTGATGAGACGTGTGAACTTACTTTGATGATGATACTCATCATCACTGATCTTGATGGTGTTTCTTCGTGGCACCTCCTGCCTCCTTCTTTCTTACCCAAAGCCAGAATTTACTGTACGGCAGCCTCTGGTCATGCACCTCTTTTTTCCCTAGCAGCTCTAGTGAGGGAGTCTTGTCACTGCACCCTCCTCCTTTGCAGTGCTCTGTATTAGCCTGTGTAGATGGAAGGGTTTCTTGACTTCTTTTTCTGCCCGTTACCTTCCTTGTCCTTGGTAGCTGCTGTCTTCTACTTTTTCTCTTCTTGAAAAACTGGTGTTGCACTGGTTTGGTCATGTTCAGCTGCCCAACAGTAGTGATACAATGACTAAATCTGTGGCTGACACCACCTTGAAAGAGAGATCACAATGTCGAGAGGGCACAGCATAAGCTATGAACTGGAAACCAAGACTGTCTAGCACAAAACTGAAGGTAGAAGTTGTTGCAAACTAGCTGTTTGTTTCTATATGTTTGTGATCTATTGATTACAGAGTGGATGTATGGGTCACATCTTTTTTTTCACAAGTAGAAACTTTATTTGGTGGGAGCAGAAAAGTTTTAGAAGTGAGAATTCCTTTAAATTTATGAATATTTGTATCCAAAACATGGACTACATCTGATATATATTCTCTCTGCAGAGGCCAGCTGGTTAGTTTGTGAGTTTAAGACATTAACAAGCTCTAGCGCTGTTAGATGCAGGGATTTAAAATAGTTTTGCTGCACATACCGGGTTGCAGGCAGAAGTTTGTAAAAACAACCCAGAAGACTTAGAAGTCCAAAGGGAAACAGAAAGATTCACGCATGCATATTGTAAGGGGTTTTTTTGTTTGGTTGGTTGTTTTTGTTTGTTTTTGTTTTTTTTTGCCAATCTTTTCCTATTTTGTATTCAAGGTTTCAATCATTTGTGTCTGCCAGCTCTGCAAGCATAGTTATTCTGTGTAAGGCTTTGGCTTCCTACTTACCTGGGATTAGCCAACTATTAGAAAGAAGCCGATGACTGATTTAAAGGTTTTCCACCAAATCTGTTGGCTTGGACAGCAGAGCCAAGAGTGGCTACTTATTCTGGTGTTGTGAAAATGCTATTGCTCAGTTTATATTTGTTAACTTTGAAGCAGAAGGTATCTCTTCCCATGTGCGCTGTCACCAGTCTGAGCGTGGGCCCTTAGAAACGAGATGGGTACAAATATTAGTACTTGCATGTGTCTTATCACCACAGCTGACTGATCCTCAGGCACGAATCCCTCCCTGCGCCAGCAGCAGTGCCTGCCACCTGCCTGCCCACGGTGGCAAAGGCAGCAAGTCAAGGATGGAGTGCTCTTGGAAGGGTCTTCTTTGCAGTTGGGAACTCTGGCAAGCTTTGTGCTACAACTGTTTAAGATTATTTAGTGGCTTTTAAACACTGTTCATGCCCATTCCGAACAAGCCCACAGAACATCTGCACAGTGTCTGCTAGCTGTGCTCAGGGAGTGTCTACCAACAATCCTATATTGTTCTCAGCAAGTATGTATCAGTCCAGATTTTTTCCATGGCTTAGTATCATCTTCAAGCATTGAGGAAACTGTGACCTTTCATTGATTCAGGCATGGAAACTATAATCACGATATTGAGTAGTTGTATTTGCTTTGGAAAAGTAATCCTATTGTTCTCCTCTTTTAAAGCTTAAACTAACAGTCAGCGTGAATGTCATCTTTATAAAACGATAGGAACCCTACAATGTCTGGTATTAATAATTGCCTCTGTGCTCAGTGTCTGAGTGGGGTTGGGACTGAAAGGAGAGAATGAAGTCCTTATGACAGAACTCAGGGGTAGTCTCTCTTGTGAGTATTTTTATGAGATGCAACTGCTACAGAAGTGCATCTTGTGCATCCCAAGGCAATCAGTTGGCTTTTCAAGGCAGCACAGCGGTGATTTATCCCTGACAGGAGAGAAGAACCCATAACGGTGCTCTGAACTGCCACTGCTGTTCGCTGATTGACTCTGAGTGTGCTCTGATCGGCTGAACTAGAGCTGTCCCACCAGGAACAGGCAGGCAGAGGCAGCAGCCTCACGGAGATCAGTGAGCCTAGTGCTGCAGCATCGCCAGTCTCAGACGTTGGTGACTTCTAAGAAAACCACCCAAAAGTCCTAAAGTGCTAGCAACAGGGAGTTTATAAGGGTAAATGTGACGGCAGTTACGCACTGACTACAATTGTAACTGTAGATGACAATCACCTCAAAAATTTGCAACAGTATTTTTCATAGCCTACTTGCTGTTGTATTGAGTGGCCACTGAAGGATCAGTGATGGAAGAAGGTCAGTAAGGTTGTACAGGGAAGGGTCTTTAGTAGATGGGATTCGGTTCATGGTTCCTCCTTAGTCTTTCTGCATAGTTTCAAGAGAGTCACTTAATCTCTTGCAGCTTCTTTCCGCTGTCTGCAAAAGAATGCTTTTGTCTGTTTAAGTTGTAAGCTCTTTAGAACCAAAGTGTAAATGGATTATACGTTTATAATGCAGAAGATACATGGGTCTTTGATGCCAACAGTGGCCAATATGAAATCATTAGAAAAACAGTATTAATTAGAAGTAAAGACTGCATTACACTTTGTTAGGGATGCATTAGATAACAATGGCTGTGCATACTGAATTCATGTAATTTTCACAGTTCTGCTCAGAGTAGGGAATTATTTTGGCTGGAAAACAACTCAAACAATAAGTGCCAGCAGCTGTGAGGTCAGGAATAACTGTTGGCTTTTATTTTTCAGCTCTTGGTCTTCTAAAGTTCGTTCAGTAAAAGAAGGAGGTGAGAAATATAAAGAAAGTTTTGACAGTGTCCACCACGACTTTTCTGAAGTTGGTCTTTGTTGGTCAGCAGCCGTACCTGAGTCATTGCTTTTAAATGGCCCCGGGTATAAATGGATCAAAACAGATGGTATTATGCTAAAGTCACTTGCTGAACAGTCAATAGATACTCAGCTATTGTACTCTAAATCATAAAAGTTTTATTTTGCAAGTCACTCCCAGAGCTAATTTTCACAACCTACCTGTAGTGTACATAAACCCCAGAGCTTATAAAAATGAAGAGACCAAAAGTGCATCTTGTTTATGTTTGCAGATAGGTTTTTCTGAAGAGCATCACATACAAGCACAGCTGACGGCAGACCAAAAATGCGCATATGTCAACAGATGCCAGTTCTGGAGATAATCTGAGTTTATCTTCCAGCTCTGAAGAGAGTCTTTACAGGAAGGCCCTGCTACTGCAGTTGCAAGGAGGGAGAGACAAGGAGCCATGCTTCTTGTCAACAGACTCTTCAAAGGACCCTTGTGGAAGAGGCAGTGTTGTAAAAGAAGCTATATATGTCTTTGAATCAGGCCTTGAGGAGTGCACTGTGACTGCTTGCCTCTTTCTGGGAGGCAATTAGGGAGAATCTTAGATATTTTTTTTCTTTTTTAAGCATACAGAAATATTTTTTCTGCAGCTTAAGGAAGAAAAAGAAAAACACAGATTTTATAAGAATAAACATGGGTAAATAAATGAGTAAACAGGAGGTTTGGGGTGGAGAAGGAAGAAAAAGCAAGGCCAGCTAGGAAAAAAAAATCTTTTACTTGACCAGAGAAATAAGTATACAAGTTGTTCTTTGGATCTGAAACAGAAAAAGATAGAAGAGACATTTGAAACCCTTACCCTTAATATGTTGGTTTTCATTCCTTAGGCTTTTGCGCTTGGAGGTGTTATACTTTACATAAGGGTTGGGGTCATTCTGATCTTATTTTCCTTTTTCTCTGTGAGTGGAAGGGCCCATGGATTTGAAATCTGTGGCAGAGATTCTCTTTCTGCGTAATCAGCCCATGACCCACCTTCCATTTTGTGCCTTTTGGATCCTGAGCACATTTCGTTTTCCACAGCTTTTGTTAATGCATTGGCTTTTAACACATTTCATATAAATTTTCCAAATCAGACTACTTCTAGCTGTGGCAACAAGGACCTAACTTCTCCAGGAGTAAGAGAGCCATGAGGGAAGGAACACAAGCTTGTGGGACTAATTCTGGCCCCACTGAAACTGTCCAGATGTCCGCATAAAAAATGAAAGCAGTGGAAGCCTGTACCCCTCCTCATGTACATTTACCACAATGATATAAGTATCGTCCATTTTACAACATGGGAAAAAAAGTCTTTCATTGCATGGAAATGTGTTGCATAACTACTGTGCCCTACTGTTTGGAAAATGCTGGGACGAGCCAACACCAACACTTCCTCTCATTCTCATATTTGGTTAATCAAATTACTTTTTACCAGACATTAGCCAGAACACTAGATAATTGTTTTCTATTTTAAATAATGGCTTGTTGAATTCAGAGGGCCTTGTTTGAGTCTGCAAAACCTGGCATTAAGCTGGAGTAAAACAGTATCCAATTATGCCCATTACCCCTAGGCAAGTACTTAGAAAAATCACCTGTCAACAGCACAGCATTCTGCCAGAGTAATTTTTTACTCCCTTTCTGTTCCAGAGGCATTTTATTTGCTGATCTATCAGTTGAAAAGTCCCTGTCAAAGAGGAGGAAATAACAATAATGTTTTAGTGAAGCAACACGCTTGTACAGAGGTAAAAGGGTTGCACCAGCCCAATACAATGCATTCCTGCCGTTATTCCGACTTAGACATGCAGACTGTGAAGCAGCCAACTCTTGTCCGGGAGTGATTAGGAATAGATATGGGAAAGGTCTAGGAAGATCATGGGAGTTAGAAAAGCATGTTCAACTTTATGTGCAGAAGACTGCCCTTTACCTTTCTTAGCTGGATTTTTACTCTGCTATGGGTAAGAGACCAAAACTCCACAAACAACAAACCAACCCCAACCCCAAACCAAAAATCTCAAGAAAAAGTAGCTGGTGAAAATTTTTCCTTTGCAAATAAGGACACTATCTATTGGATCTCACATGAAAAGGGATAGTGGACCCAGCTGATGTTAGAACAAAATATAAAGTTTAAATGTTGGGAATCACTGTGAAGATCTCCATGCCTTTCACAGTTTTTTTGGCTTGTTCCAAAGTATCCCTCTTATTTCCGATTTCATTTAAGTGGGCTCCACAAAGAAGTTATTCTGTGATTTTAGAACGTACAGTAAATAACTTGCAACATAGAACAGAGGTTGCTTTGGAGGGTCCTTTTGTATAGTCTAAAATGCTGATTTAGCATTCTTTGTACTAGCAGGCCACAGCTGGAGGATGCTAATATTTTGAGAAGAGACATGTCAAGAGGAAATAACTGAATCTGAGAATACATTTAAGAGAAACAATGAAATCCACTAAATCTGAAGCCTGTGTTGCATTCTTCACAACAATGAAAGAAATTCTGCGTTAAAGGGTTTCAATCTAGTTCAGTAAGGTGTATTAGAGAGGCATTTTCAACAAATGCCTGCTGAAATCAAATCCCAGGGAGAAGTAGCCGGCTGTTTCTGGGACTATATGATCAGGTTTTAAGATGATTTAATTTTTGACAGAAGCCTTCCCATAACATCTGATAACTAATATGTGTTTGCTACAGGTGACTGCTTTGGTCTCTGTTTCTTGAGCCGGAGTCCCTTCAGTCTCAACAGGTGATGTCGAGCAACCAGATCTATTTTTCTTATTTTCTTATTTTCTTATTTTTCTTAGCCAAAATGGCAGCTACTTAACAGTCACAAAGATTTCTTTTTGCACTTTCTTTGCCAATTCAATGGTACACAGAGGAATAAGAAAACTGGAGGCCAGGGGAAGTCTTGACTTCTAACACAGGCTTTGCCACTGATTTCTTGTATGACAGTGATTAATATTTCAGCTTTGCCGTTTGTTAATTAGCAGTAGAAGGGGATAGAGTTGTATTAAAGTGCCTGTCCAGCAAGGACTAACAAGCAAGCCCTTAAAGGAGCTGTTCATACAGATAGATCTCTCCTTGAATTTACATGTATGAGCAGTGCACTGAGCATGTGAAGTGACACACAGCCGCTGAGCAGTATTGTTATGAGCTGGGTGCTATAGGCACACCCCATAGCTCCATTTTGGCACTAGTTCGGTGGATCTACCCGGGCACAGAGGCGGGCATCGGCACTCAGCCCCCCAGGAGAATCAGCAGCCCTGACACAGGACATAGCATGTGGTGAGTTTTACATGCCTAAGAGCATGGACTCCAAAAAGACCATCATGCTTAGTAGAAAACCACAATACTGCCCACTGGTCAACATCGACAATGAAGAGTAGCTTAAATTTCACTTCAGTTCTAGGGGTTTTTTTGGTTTTCTCTCCCCTGCCCCGAAGTGTTTCTCCTAAGAATTCAGTGTCCTGAAATGTCTCGTAAAGGGTATGCTTCTGAATTGTTTCAAAACTGATGGAGGAAAGAAAGGTTGTTCTTTCTTCCAAGGCATGCCCAGAGGAGTACACAGTGATAGTCTGTCTTCACCATCACTCAGTGTTGAGTAAGCAACAAGGATGTTGGAAGCCTGATGAAATTTAAGCACGTTTCACTTTCTGCAGGAATATGCATTACCATCCAGTCCCCGGGGTTCTTCAGGCAAAGGACTTTCTCATCTTTCTTTGAAGCTTTTTCTGCTTTCCTCACAACTGGGGAGCGTTCACTGTGTCAGAGAAAAGTAGCAGGAATGACATTCATTAGGATGATTCAGAGGCAGTGCCTTTGTTCCCTGCTCCAGCTAAGATGTCACCATTGAAGGAGCAGTAAACCTTTCCTCACCTCCTTTCTTTCACACCTCTGACTCCCTTGACCAGGCTTACTTTCTCCAAAGTCCCTCTTACACCATCCTCAAAGGTGCGGATGCTCTTTGCGATGTGGTAGGTGAGGATTGCAATGCCCTCGGCCAGAGAAGGAAGCGGACCCATCTGTTTCGTAGCGCATCTGGGTGATGCTCTGACCTCGGGAGCAGCATCAGGCAGGAGCACCATCTCCCACCTCCCTAACTCCTCTTTCCAGTGGCACTCAATCTGCTGGGTGGGTACCCCCACAGCACCTCCCAGCCTGCAGAGACATTGGGGAAGGTTAACCCAGCTCAGCATGGGAGAGGTGTTAAATTATCAGCACTAATAAGGCAGAGGGACTTGCCTTATTAAGAAGCAGCGCTTCACTTTGAGCGCATAGAAAACTTTAACATGGAAAGCTTCATTGCCTACAACAAGTGTAAATGCCCCATACTTAGGAGGCAGCTGAACAAGGTCCTGAGGGTCTGAATTTTTGATTGGAAGCTTAAAGTAACAGGTGAGCATTGAAGTTGTATCCAAGATCTTTCACGGATTTAGCCCTCAAGTCCTATTAAGCAAGCAGCCACCTTAAACACACCTCAGGAATCACAATCTGTTGTTTATCACTTCCCACAGGCACCACTTGAAACACACACATGTGTGTATATGTGTGTATAAAAGGAATACCTGGAGAAATTTAAAACATCTTAATTAAACTTAAGATGTGTGGTTCAGATAAGATTGGCATGTGGCCACTGCATTCCAAGATTCTCAAATAGCATAATCTAATTAATTTTGTTTAAGAACACAGAGGTCATAAACATACAGTAATTTGAAACACTTAGTACCCTGCCAGCTGGCACTGTCTCCTTTCTGCTTCTTTGCGCTGTAATTTCACTTCCATTTATGCTGAGCCTGAAATCTCCTCGCTCTAGTAGTAGGCTGTATTATGTTACACAGTATTCAGCTGAGGTATTTTTTAATGAACTAATTACATGTTAGTTAATAATAGAAATTTCTTTAGTAGTCAACTGCTGAATATAATTCCGAGAGAACTACTGTAAGCTGGGATCTTGCAGGAATGTTTAGGAACAGGTTTCAACCAGAAGCATTATGTTTATTCTTTAATATGCTATAAATAAACAAAATAGATCTCCTCTGAAAAGCCGGATGGTTTATGTTTTCACTGCTGGGTCGAGCACTGGGAACTGATGTTTTCCCACCTTTATTAGTGGATGATTTTTGAAAGTCATTCAAAAAAAATGATGGAGAGTGTTTGTAGAGACCTGCCATCAGAGAAGCACATTTGGATTTCCTTCGTTTGCCATCCGCCCGTGCCCAGACTGTTTCTGCGGCAATGCTGTAGACACAGTCTATGCTCTCATTTCCTAGGCAATCTCCAAGCGCCTGGAACAGATAGCTTCTGCGAGGCTCAGACCCTCTTTATGGCTCTCCTGAACGAAGCAACATGATGTCATGTAACATGATGTTGTGCAAATCTTTCAAAATGTTTCTCACCGCTCTGCCCACCGGGGAACCATCTGGCTGATGTGTTCAGCCAAATATCCAGACAGCTCACGGCATTTCTGGTGACTGAGATGCAATGCAGATAAATTTCATTACTTTAGAGCTCAACTTTGTCATTCAGAAATAATTCTCCAAGGACACATGCCCTTAAATGTTGACTTTTGGCCTCCTGGTCTAGTTTTGAGATAGTGTGAGCCAGTGAGATTTTGATGACCTATGGATATTATTACATCAGAAGTATATACTTTTGAGAATGCCGTAGGTCAGATTCCCCCTGGCTGATGTAAATGAGCGCGGCATGATGAAGCAATATTTAAGCTACACAGTTTTATAGCGAGGAAGAATCTGGCTTGGCATATAGAGGCACAAGCATGTCATACACAGGCTTCACTATTCTCACAGCACATGCGTAACTATCGCTAACGTTAATGAAAGGCGTGCATCGAGGGGTTATGTTCTTACATGTACATTAGTGTGTAAAGATCTCCATCAAAGATTTTCTCTGCTGGAAGACAGGGATATGGTTACAAAGCTATTCTCTGTCTGGTACTGCCAGCAGCGCTGTAAATCCCCCACACCCCGTATCTAATGTACTCAGATGCAGAGGAGGCAAACAGTCATGCCAGGGGAGAGCAAAAGGAGAGCAGGCTGGCTAAAAGGCAGCTCTCAGAGATGAAAACCAGACGGAACCCCTGACAATCCCAGCACTGGGCTCCTGAGAACCTCTCAGCCTTAACCCTTAGCAGCTAGAAACCAAAGGAAAGTTACCAAAGCTCATTATTAATGAAAATATGAAGTGCGCCTTTCTGAGCATAAAACGCTGTGTGATGTGGAAGTGCTGGGGTTTTTTGGAGTGTTATACACGACAGGCACATGCACATCCCATTTCTCACCTTACACCACTGTTGGGGAGAAGGGCTTTGGAGCTGCAGAATCCCTGAGGTGGACAGGGGTTTTAGGGGTTTCTAGCCCAGCCTCCTGCTTGGACCAGGTGCAGCAGGAGCAGGTTGCCCACATCCCTGTCGAGCCAGTTTTGAGTGTCTCCGAGGATGGAGATGCCACCACCCCTCCAAGGAGCTGGTTCCAGTGCTTGACTATGACTCAAGTTTTTCCTGATACTGAGCCAGAATTTCTTGTGTGGCAACTTGAGACCAGTGTCTTGTGTATGTAGTGAAATCAAGATTGGCCTATAGCTTCACTAATCCCATTGAATTTATCCAAACAGTTCTAAGTACTTTTATTGTGAAGTGTAGTGGAGATAGAACTGCAGGGTACAGATGACCAACAATGCTATGTAAACCCACTTTAAATTTAGCTGGGTCTGATACTTATTAAATGACACTGTCATGTAAGTGGTTTGAGTAAAAAAGTTGGTGGTATGAAACAAATCCCTTTTCCGACGTATATGTTTCTGACATTGCTTAGTGATCTCAGTCCAGTTCTCATTGGACTGGTCCTCACATCAAAGCCCACCATCACAGTCGGTGCTCACAAATTTCTTGGCAAGGTTCCAGATTCTTAAAGGTATTTAGTCATTATTCTGCTCAGTCTTGCAAGGCCTAAGTGTTTTAGACAGGTAAGAACCATTTTCAGAGTTGCCTGACTTAAGACTCCTTGAAAGCCAAGACTTCAGTGAAGATGAAACTGGAATTTACCCTTCATCCTTAGAAGTAGTGTCTCGACAAAGGAGGCAGGAAGGAAAGTAAGGAGGGCAAGTTGTGGAAATTTATGTTGCCTTTACAGGTGTTGTACATCTTAAGAGAACTTCAATTACAGAAACCGTGTCACTCAAATTGAATAACTAAACCTCTTAAAATAAACTAATAGAAGGAAATGCTATTGGCTACAGGCCAATTTACATCTAACTTTTACATGGATACAAAAAACCCCAACAAACTACCAACCCAGATATTCTCTTTCCTGAACAAGAGTGCAAAGAATAAAAAACGCTAACTGGATTATTTTTTTTTAGTCCTCTTAAGTGTCCCTTGAACAGGGTCTTGCTGAAAGGTACTCTACAGGACCATAACTGGGAATAACCAAAGAGAAGATGTGGTTCACATACTTATGCATATGAGATCAAACCACTGCCTTGCATCTGGTGAGTTTGTACTGACAGTTTGTTTCCAAGACAGTCATCAATATAATGTCTGAGAGCTTAATCCTTCTCCCAGTAAGTCAGTACCAAGACTCCCACTGTCTTCTACTGTGTGGCTTTGAAGCCTGCATATTCAGTGCCTACAAAATTAACCACTACTTACTCAGGAGAAAAGCCAGGCAGAAAGTATTTGAATATAAACATTTACATGTAAAGAATTGCCTCTATTGAAATCCATTACAAAAGTGATTGAATCTCTGTCATTTTGGAGGGTTTGCTATTTTCAAAATATCATTTCTAAATCAACGTAGCTATTGAAATAGGAATAGCGTGTTTTATTTTAGGTTTTAAATAAGCCAGAAAATTCAATCTTGTTTTCTGAGTAAAATAAAATCTTATTCTATTAAAAAAAAATAAAAATTGGCTGTTTTACAAAACCCTTGCTTTGGATAACTGAAGAATAAACATAATGATTTCATTTTTTTAGGGATAAAATGTCATCTGAAGTTATACTTGATCAATCAGGTAAGTCTGTTTTAAAACTTGAAAAATAAAAACATTATTTAGATTTTGCTGTGTTTTCAGTGTTGTTTTTTTGACCTGTTCTATCTGCTTGGAAAGTAACCACAAGTTCCTGTTGGAGTATATCGAGAAGTTCAAAGCAACAATAAGGCACATAATAACACGGGTTTGTTCATGGGCAAAGACCATAAGGGGCGATGTGTTTCTCCATGCCCTTTTACAATGTGAGTCTCAATAGTTCAGTGGAGCTGGGCTTTTTGGGATAATTAGGATTAGTGCTTTAACAACATGTCATTTACTTTCCTCCATGCAGATTTTCCGAAGCATGGAATTTCATTTCATGCAGAATGTGGTGTTGATTGAGACTGAAGGAATGAGAAGTTTACAGACTATAGCTCATGCAGTCTTTAAAATACATTTCTAATTCAGATATCAAACATTGCAATTAATGAATTACTGATAATCTCAAAAAACAGTAACACTTCCTTTTGCTGTCTTCCCAATTTTCATGAAAGGGCACTGCAGACAGTAACCTTCCTCCCTGGCTGAGGGCTGTGGTGCAGGGACTGTGATTCTTGTCCTGCTGAGCAACGTTATACCATCAAGTGCTGAGCCACATGAAGTTTTTGGCTGTGCTCTTCTATTTTTTTTTTCTAGTTTTCCAGATTCCTATGCCCTGTTCTCCAGTTCCCAGAGGTAGGCATTTCTGTAATTTCGATTTACTTCCAAGTATCTTTAGAAAATGCAAAGTGCTCTTGGCTTGGATTTCGTACACAGTCCAGTGCCAAAAACCTATCTGCATTTTTTCCCTTGTATATCCTAATTCTAAACTTAGTTTTCCTTTTGCATTCTGCAGTACTATGCAATCCTTGGGGGGAAACAGCTATTCAGGGTAGCATTAACCCTGTGTGAAATACAAAGTGTGAACATTTTAGCTGCCCATCATCACTCAGCTGAACAAAATGGCTTTGTGGCTGGCACTTCTTCCACCTTACTTCTCCTCCCAGAAATTGCTTAAACAAAATCAGTCTTTCTAAAAACCATAGACTCACATTGTCTAGCCTAACAGCCCCTAATCCAGTCAGAAAGCCCAACCTGTTTGAAATAACCAAATATGCATGTGGAATTTGCATTAGAAACATAATAGACCTACTAACCATGGTTATTACAGCCCGCTCAATTGTTCAAACATGCCTCCCACCTGTTGCTGCTTATAATGTGCTCAAGTGCCATCAAGTGCAAAAGTTACAGTGCTATTTATATGGAACCTTCTTAGACATGCATGAGGTGCAAGATATATTTACAAGAGCCTCCTTTCATCTCTTCCGCTAGGCACAACAGGGGTCTCATCTCCTCCCTGGACGCATATGTGACTACAAATGTCATTACTGGAAATAAAATATTCCCACCATGCAGAGACTGAACCCCAGGGAGACCAGTGCAGGAATTCTCTCGAGCCTTTCATTTGGAGAAGGAGAAAGTGGAAATAAAAACCAAAACACAACAACAAAAATGCCCTACAGCTTTGCTGGTTTAATTGCCGTGTTGTGGATGCACGTGGGATGAAAACAAGGAAGGAACCGCAAGCATTCGGGTGGGAGTTGTTTCCAGATCCTACGGGAAATTTGTGTTGGTGTTGGGGGCCTGAAGCCTTCTGGAGTTAATGGAAAGATTCAGACTCACTCAAGTGTGCTCTGGATCAAGCCCTTAATACAGAAATGTGTCTGAAGAGGTGAGGCACCTCTTGGGCACAGCTACAAGGCACAAAACAGCGACTCCCTGGTTCTAATTAAGCCAGCTAACTTTTTTTTTTATCATTATATGATAAAAATATATGATAACTTTTATCAGTAACTTACCAGAGCAAAGATTTTACCCAAAGCTTCAATGATATTCAATTTCAGGAGACTCATTTCAGACTCTTAAGGTTAGGCCATGTCAGGATGGCCAGTTATGAAATGAAGCACAGAACCATTGTGCTTCATTGCTTCACTCAACAACTTGGGGAAAAAAATTAAAATGAAACTCCCAAATTGTTTCAAATGGCCCTGTAGAAGAGATGAGATTTCTGTCTTTACAGCTCTCTCACCCTTGATTCTGGAAAGCAAGAGTTTCTGTGAAGACGTGGATGAAACTTCACAGGAATGACTATTTCTGCACCATGCCAAATAATTACTCATGCAAGGGTACGGAGATCTTTAGGTATCTGAAACGTCTGTGATGCTGTATGAAGAGACCTGCATAATGGGTTTCCTTGGGCGCCAGCAAATTAGCTGTGGAAACATGGAGCTCCACACAAGCGGGCTTACCTTGTTCTTATCAAAGGCTTCTCAAACACAGAGAGCTATACTTAGGACATCCCATGATCTCTCACTCATTTACTGTACCATGAACCATACCGTTTTCCTTATGCTTATAAAAGTGGTGGTGTTATCCCATTATAAAATGAGATTATCCTGCGAGCTTGCAGCTTGCAGAACCTCTAAGTCCATCTGTTGGTGTGGTGCTCCTGTGCGTATCTCTGAGGACCTCAGTCTGAGCAGTATTCCAGGCACAGCTGGCTGAAAAGCTGCTGTATAACCTGTTTTGGAAGGAAAATTAGATTTTCAGCTAAAGTTTTTTTTTTTCTTCTCATGGATTGTCTGCTTTCCATGGTAAATTCCAGCTTTTGGCTGAAAACCCAAAACATTTGCAATAAAATATCTTGTGCGATTCTGAGATAGTGCATGGTACAGGAAGGTAGGGGAACATTTTCTGACAAGTACTGCTGATATAAACTCATGTTAATGCTGATGCTTTTTCATGTGGCAAGTTGTTAGTGGAGCCAGTGGAAATTGCAGACAGATGGAAGATACAGGTTGTTGCATGAAGCTTGTTCAGCATGCTGAACACCACCACAAATATGTTTTTATACGCACTCTTCTTTGAAGTGTGATGGATGTAGCATGTGTGAGTTGCTGTCTTATTTTTCTATTGAATTATTAAAAAAAAAAAAACTTTACCCACAGATCTAGCTGGGTGGTAGCTCCATTTTTCCCAGTAGCTTCTGACAGTAGTTACATTTCATTTGAAACATACGCTCACTTTTCCTGCATCCCCCAATGTAAACATGTAAGAGATGCTGGAATTTACCGAAGAAAAAGAACTTTGCAGTCCTGTGCTGTAGAAGGTGGCACAGGAGGGCCAGAGAAAACACATCTGTGGGTGAAAGGCTTGCACTCTGCCTTTCACAGCCAGAAAGCTGTAGGGTTTGCCTCGGCTGCCCGTGGAAGCACTGAGCTCAGCATTTGCTTGCTCTGAAGGGGATGGGGCTGTGCCCAGTCCCAGTATATGGCTTGTAGAGGGCCACGGAGAAGGCAGCTGTGCCCTGCTTGGAGAGCTGGGGGGTGAGGGCACTTCCACCGGCCCTGCCTGGCTCCTCTCCCTCGGCTAGCCCCTTACCCAGGGCCTGCTGTAACTGTGCCTCTGCCTTCCCATTGAGCATACCCAGCGCTTCCAGCTTTCAAGGCCATACAAACAGCCCGCCTGATGATTTTCACAGTAAAAAAATACGTTTGACCACCAACACATCAACATTTTCAGCATCTTCTGCTATCGGAGAAAATGAATAATTTTTATCCCCCCGCCCCCCCCCATTTATTTTAAAAGAGAGTTCCGTGTCTCTGGGTTAATTCATTCTGGCTGCAGTTTGAAAGAATGCAATTTGCAGAAACCACAAGAGGCTTAAAGAGTGGAGCAATTACTGCATCCACATTCTTGGAAAAGTCTGATAACAGCAGAGACCGTTCCTACAGCTCAGTGGCAGGCCTGGTTATGCTGTGAGAGAGTACAGTGTGAAAATGACTCACAGGGCAGCGCAGCGTCCTCAGTGCTTGCACACTGACATCAAAGCCCAGGAACTCGAGGCCTCCCTTGAATGAGCTCAACTGCATTTAAGGAGATTCTGGTAATCAGTCTAAAAAAAGCACATTAGCCATGTATAAGGAAGAAAAGCACACAATTCCTTTGTTATCTCTGGCATCAGTGGACCGATAGAGGTGTATTTTCCCAGGGTGTCCATCAGAGAAGAGCCCTGCAGGGTTTTTCAGATGCCCAAGAATGAAATTAGCATATATCAGGGAAAAGTACACACTGCCATCCTATTTGAAAGGAGAATGTCTCGTATGATTGCTAAATGTTGAATTACATTCTTACAAAATGTTGATTTTGTCAGAACCTGAAAGTTTGTCAAACAGATGATTTGTTTGGTGATTGGTGATACTGACATCTTCACACACATAGAAATGCTCCTTACCATTTTGTTTGTTCCCTAAATGCTTATGGATAATCATCACCCCTTTCACCTACCTGTAACAAAACCCAGGTCATTCTCCTGAAACAATAGATACCACTTTGTTCTGGACAGCTCGGACAACAGTGTTAATCCCCTTAATTTCCAAGTCCTGCACAACATTATTCTCTTACTTCTAGCCCAGTCATTTTTAAATTAAACAATTCTAATTTTGTTTTCCAATGGTGGACAATTGTCTTATTTTCTTGTCACATCTTCATTTAATTTCTCAATAATTGAACTTAGATGCTAACAGTCCCAATTCAGTTTCACACTGGGTAGTTGTATAATGATAACTCATTAACTGGTACTGGTGCATAGAAGATCTTTTGTAGGTTTATTAAAGATCTTGGTGCTCAGACAAACCAGATTCAATCCTGTCTCTGCCCCAGACTTCCTTCATGACCATGGGTAAGCTTCTCTTCTCAATGCCAAGGGTAAGTCAGCTTTCTCTTAAGTGGGCTAGCTTTCCCAGTATTTCTTTTTCCATATTTACAAGGGGTAGGATAGTGTTTCCAGGCTGCCACGTACCAGTGGTTTGGAGTTGGTCTTAATTTCTGACAAGTATTAGCCAATGTGTAGCACAGTGATGCTCTAATGCTGGCTCAGATCCCTTTGTAGTGATCATTAGCGATTCTGCAAACAAACACCAACAACAAAGAGCAAAAATACTGCAGGTTCAGTCTTTAAGAAACGTTACATCTTAGAGACAAAAGATCTTTTAACACCATCTGCTAGGAAACCCCTGCTAAGAACAGGATTTAGGTTATTCTTTCTTTAAATACATCAAATACTTCAAGTTTAAATTGACTCTGCTTTTTTTAAGAGTGTGGGGTGAGCAAAAGGAGAGGGACACAATAACATAATCACAATACAATGGTGTCACTATAAAACTTAGGGGAGAACACGTAGGGGGAATAGTGAATTCAGAATAGGCAGGAAGAAAGGTGGACTTGAAAAGAAAGGAATTTCTTGTAAACATTTCATAAAACAGCAGAATGATAATTTTTTAAGTTATGAAATCCATTGTTTTAATGCTAAATTTATGATGAACACCTGTTTTAGCATATGGCAAGTCCTGTCATGCTATTGTGGCTAGCAGCAGCATAATTGCCTGTATATGTGAGCTTATGGTCCTGTACAATGCTGGGGACATTCCCACACTGAAGTTTCAGATAAGCCTACGTAAAGTACTCATTGTATATAAGAATAGTAGAACTGGTTCAGGATAAGAGGAAATCTCATTTCTGCAGAATGGGGCAACTACCGAAACAACAGATGTGAGTAATATTGGTGCATCTTTCGATAGCAGCTCTTTGGCACAAATACACACACATTTCTTTGAGGACTACCAAATGTCCATTTGTAACTGGACTAAAAATGTCCGATCTGTGTTTTACTCTTTCCTAGCTGGTGACCACTAAATTTCTACCTCTAAGGGAGTGCCTCTTTGCCCAGGCTGTGTATTTTTTGAAATGGTCAAGGTTCTCATTAATTCATATTTTATATTCCTCTTCCTGTGGCAGCAGTCTTTCATTCAGGTTTTGTTTTGTTTTGTTTTTTTGAGGGGTGAAGATGTGTGGTGTTTGGTTTGGGTTTTTTTGTTGGTTTTTTTTTTTTTTTTTGGGGGGGGGGGGCGGGGGAGGGCAGAGACAGGGAAGGGTAGCATTAATAATTTGGGGATCTTCCTTAGATGAACTTCAGGCTATCATCTTATTGGTTAAAAATGTCTGTGAAATACTTAGCATCATGAAAACAAGAGTTTAGGCAAAGTTGTGGGAACATCTCCTCTTATCCCACCAGTCATTCAGCCACTATCCATGTTAAAGCATAAGCCCTTTCTGCTTCTGCACAAAGTCAGGGAAGAAATGAGGAGGAAATAATTTCCCCTTTTTTTCAGATATCATTTCTTAAGTGATAGTGACAAGCTCTGACAAAAAAGTCAGAAACTGAAAAATCAGTTACTCCTTTAGTAATTTTTTTAGGACAGGCACTAGTTCAGCCCTAGCAAGACCTTTTGGCCCTCCCAGGAAGGGAAAGAGACGGAGGAAAAACAAGCATGGAGAAAAACAGCAGGCTGTGAAGCAAATAGGTACAAAAGACAAGGGCTGTGGGGAGAAGATACAGGATCAGAAGTGGATGGATGTGAAAGCAAAGGAGGGACACGAAGGAGAGCCTCATGCTCACAGGAGAGATGCAAGAAGCCGGTGGTGGCTACCTGGGGGTGCTCTGCCCTGGGGGCTGGGGCTGCAGGGGAGTGGGGACAGGACTGTAGCAGTGGGGCTCCCCCCCCCCCCCCATTTTGCTGCTACATCTTTCTCCTGGTGATGTGAATGGCCAGTTCAGCTGGAGCCAGGAGAAAGGTGATGGAGAGGCTCTGATGACTTGCAGAGCTTTATTCTGAAAGGTCAGAAACTTCTGCTTTCCTCTGGTTATCAAAGGTGGTGCTCCAAACTGGGCTGGGAGAGCAGCTTAGAAATAACTAAAACCGTAGTGTCATACTAGCTTGTAACGTCCCCAGCAGAATAGTGAGAGACTTTCACCATGAGAAAACAAACAAACAAACAAGAAGTCAGAGAAAGGAAGCAGTTTTCCATATTTTGCTTGGAGGCAACAGACGTTTATCATACCTCTTTTGGCAGGACTAACTCTTGGCTCAGAGCAAAGCAAAACTTTCCATGGAGAGTGAATGGTGCTACTGACCCAGACACAGAGGTGTGGGAATATATGGGCTAATCCAAGCTGTCTCCAGCAAGGATGCTTTGCTGAGGAGGCAGCTGCTACTTTGTAAGGTCTTTGTGGCAAGTGGTTTTTATACTTTTTTATTATTATTATTTCTGTACAGAGGGGTTTTCCTCCATGCCTGGGTCTCAAAGGCATAGCCACCACACGATTTATAAATGACAACACTGATCATTCTTGAAAGCACAGCCACAGCCTGGCTGTGGAGCCTCTGCCAGCACTCTGAGCCATGGAAGGCCAGAGGATAATGTTGGCTGAGTCAAATGGCTCTTGAGGGATTTACAGAGTGGATTATACTTGAAAAGGGAATCCTCTTTTATGTCTATTCTTGGGAAATAAATGCTAGACACTGTTCAAGGTTGCTCTGAGTTGGAAGAGTTCTCTGAAACTGAAAGCAGAATCAATTTCTTGCCATTCCCCCAAGGTACTTCAGCAAAGTCCCAAGCACCTGATTTGGGAGAAGTGAAAGAAACCCAGGCTGTTTATGTAGTTAAATGACACAGGATGGAAACAAGCCTGAGTTAAACAGAGAATATGCTGTTCTTGTCTGCATTCATTTTACTACATTACTTGCCATTTAAGTATCTGCATGGCTTTCAGCAGTGCATCTATAATGTGAACATTGGTCCTGTCATTATTTTCTATATTAATCTTCTCTTCAAGGTAAAAGATGTTCAGAGTAATGTAGTTTTGGCAAAAGTTTGCTTTAAGGGCTGTAAGGAGAAGGCGGGGGAAAAAATACGTATTTTTTAATATACCTGCTTCTGTGTGTTTGCTTCAGAGAAGAAAAGGGCTAAATCCCCAGATTTTGTATTTAATACAAAACATACACAAATGAATTTTATCTGGAGCGTACAGCAGAAGAAATCATTGACAATGGCTAGTATGTTTAGATCTTTTAGATACCTGGAGCCTAGATATATGAGCATCAGCAATAACAACATATATTTGGATGCCACAGAACTGTGACATAACTGAAAAACACTTGAAACCAAACAAGTGAGCTGCTGATTCTGAAATACTTAAGTTTTTCATTAGTATGTAAAAGTAATCTTCAGTCTTAAGCCCATCACTTTCTCTTCTGCTTCTAAGTTTATGTCACAGTTTAAAAAAAATCTTCAAAATTATGTATTGTAAGAACTACTTCTAGAAAAGTCATGTTCAAATGTGTGATCTTTAAATTGCTTCAGGTTTTTTGGTTTTGGGGTTTTTTTTTGCCTATGTTGCTGCTTTACTCTTTATTAGCAAATGTGAGTAAAGCTTTCATAATCTTTGTTTTCAAGAAGTTCTGGATTCCTTCAAGTCAATGAAATCCAATGATAGAAAACTTAACCATCCCTGACACAGCTGGTTTACCAGCCTACCAAATGTCACTTGAATATATCGGGACTAAGCTCAAGAATCATGTAGTTCATCCAGTTTTGATAGATCTATTAGGCACTTCTGCTTTTACATGACAACTAACTATATGAATAATTTACCAAAAACACTAGGGATAGCAATGAATTTAAGATCACACCTGTGTTCAAATGCCTTCCTGATTGAGTGTGCAAGTGACTTCCTCGTTGTGTGAAGCAAGTTTGTGCATCTGGGAATGAACCTTTTAACTTGCAGTTACGTTTTGTTCCCACACTGCTACCCTACCTCCCCTACAGAGGCTGTTATTTTATGTTAAATATTTATGTTGTAGCGTCATATACATAGGATGTAACTCTGATACCTAATATGCAAGCACTCCCTGAAAAACTCTATATCCTGTACAATATTAAACGTCTGTATTTTGTTTGGTTCAGGTTCTCACACAAGTGTGAAAAGGAATTTGAAGCTATAAATCACTGTCGGTCAGTCTTTACCTTAAGTGCTAACCACATCCCTGAATCAACAATATGTTTTCCTTCCTTTCCACAGATGGGTTGACCCTGTGGGTTCACCGTGCGTTATTACACCTAGAAATTCCAGCCGCGCTCGCAGATTGCATCACTAACCACTATTCATTGCTGTGCTGAGGAACGTCTTCTCAGATGATTTGCAATCACACAGCTGAGAGCTTTTACTCTCCTAGCAGAGCTTGCTTTCAAACAGAAAACCCCAACTCTGTTAATATAATCCTAATAGTTAAGGTAAAGTATTAAAACACTTTCTAATTACTTCCTTCCCATTTCCTATGGCTTTTCTTTTAATAACATGGATTTTTATTATTATTGCTTGGTTTCAGACTCATTTATTTTCTGTAATAGGTCTGCTCCATTTCCTTGAATTTTGAGCATGAGGGACCTGCATGTTCAGCTCTGCTGGTGACTTGAGACAATATGAAAATGAGATGATCTAGAAAAGCTTTAAAATGTCATTTGTTCATGCAGTGCTGCTACATGGGTTGCCAGCATGGCCTGTTCTCCCTTACAGAGCAAGGAGCCTCCAAATAATTTCAAATTGCAGTTAAAAGCACTGCAATGAGTTTGTGCTTCAGAAGGAAGAGTGTCAAATACTGACTCAGCTGATGGTTTCATGCAACCTACAGGGATCCCTCAGAAGCATCCCAAATTAGTACTGGCTCTCTGCAATTCAACCTCTTTAAGGAAAGCACAGTTTCAAGGGACAGTTTGAACAGGGTGATGGTAAAACATATAAGAAAAATAATTTCTCAGGGAAATGAGTTTCCATGGGAATAACGCTGGTTTGCAAGCAACTGGAAAGTCTCAGAAGGCTTCCCCTTCCTAAGCACAGCAGGCATGGCCACCAGAGACTTTATATGAGGCCAGACATACAAACAGACACACTTTCCACTTACCACACTGATGGAGGTGAGTCAGTTGTTTTCTTCCTCAGAGCTTTTGTGAGTGAATAATATGAAACACAAACTCCTTTCATCACTGATTTATGCTCTTCCTTTGCAAATCATTGGATAAACCCTATCTTCAGCTGATGTAATTCTGTCTTATCTCATTGATTTCAGCTGAGATGAGGACCTGATCTTTGAAACATGAAGTTTCTTTTCTGTTATGGCTATGTTTAATTTCATTATTTAACTCTTGTATTGTAATTTTAAGCTTATATGTCTCATTTTGAAGCTCCTTACAAGGTATTTTATGTTTCTGACTATTCAGTCAGTCCCTTTCTTAACACACATCACTTGCATTAAGCTACTTGGTAGTTCCTTTCACTAAGGCTCTCTAGCCCTAACTCTTCCCTGCATTCTCCTGAGCTGCTCTCATCATCCCCCTGTTCCTTGGCAATAGTATCTTTCCCCCAGTACAGTCACTGGATTCTGTACAGGCTCTTGCGAATGGCTAACACAGAAAATGCATTGCCTGTCTTTGCCCTCCTATCCTTTGGCTACTACAAACTGGCATTTTGTTTGCTTTTTGCACTTTTTTTTTTCTTAATTTTTTTTCTCGTCATCTTTTTAGCACAGCTGTGCAGCTGGCTGCTGGCTTCAATTATTTTTCCACAATAACTCCCAGGTCTTTTTCCAGAGGACGGTGCTGGATGACTATTTAATTCAGCACATACAATAGTTTTTGCATCAGTCTCTTGCTTGCAGACAAATTACTTGATGTGCTAATATTGAACTGCATTTACCACCTGCTGGCTCAGATCATCTTAAATGATCTAAAGTCTCGACTTCAGTTCCACTGTTCCTTGTATTCTGTCTGCTTCTAGTGCTAGTATTATATTCCACTCCAAAGGTTTATTTTTAGGACACCTCTGCCAAATTGTTTACACATGTTAGCTCCCTTAACATTTCCTCATTGCCAACAGCTTTTGACCCCAGGGACAAACTGAAGGCCTCTGTATGTTAGTTCTGAATGGTATATAACCATGACAAGGTAAAAGTCTGAATACGGAGCAGGCCGTACGCAGGTTTTCCCCTTTGAAAAATCAAAAATGAAGAGGGAACAACCTTCAAAAGGGCTTAAACCCAGATGAGTGAGAGCAACTTAAGAACTGCTGAGAGCATGATGCTTAGTGGTCTCAACAGGAATCTACTTTGTCCAAGTCATTGGAACGAAATGATACTGGAAGTGTTGGTACATAAAGACGATGGTACATAAAGACACTTCACTTCTAACGTGTAAATGTATTTTGGAATTATATCAGTCCCTTTAAGTACTCTGAAAACTATATAATCACTTCAATGTTTTTGCATGCCAGTAGAATGTTTCGGAGGTGCCTGCTGCTTCTTACAGCAGTTCACATTGAAGTCAGATCTTATCAGGTTGCATCTGTAAAGAGAATGACAGGGGGTCACAGCAGAAGGCCTCTCAGATAAAAAAGTGGTGATACCTGTTCCCTAGGGCAGCTTGAAGGGAGGCAGCTGATCTGTACACTTCTTTTGAGTGGGATCTGGCCCTTGCCCAAAAGCTAAGAGCCCCTGCTTTGGTTTTACTTCAAAACAAACCAAAACAATCCAGCTTGGGACTATCAAAATGTCGAAAGTATGAGGGAAGAAAAGTGAAGTTTGAAGATATGAAAAAATCAGTTAGAAGGGGAAGTTTTATGTAGAATTAGCTGTCTGTCTGAAAATAAAGCCACCATTTCAGTCAAGTGACAGTGTTCTAAAGGGTTATGAAGAAACAGACATCTGTGACTTTAATATCCCAGTCCATCTTAGACCTTTTCTGGCAGTGCTACGAAAACATTTCCTACATACTTTCAGCCTTATCATGGAAAGTCAGACAGCTCAGGATCACATGGGTTGATAAGTTTTCAACCAAATAAGAGTCAGAAATGTAAAAGCAAAATACCCTGGGAAAGTTTCCTTCAGCTTGTATGTATGAGAGAATATAGTACATTCCCCTGTGCAGCCTATAATTAAGATGAAAGGCATATTTCCATATAATTTGCCATTCAGTAGCATGGTTTGCATTCCATGTGGGCTGCATCATCCTGATTCTTCTATTGCAATGAAACAAAACAAAAAATTAAATCAGGCTTAGTAGTTGAATAGGAAGTGTTGTTACAGTTCAGACTATTTTTAAGTCTCAGTAAACAAAGCCATTTTAACTGCTTGCTTTTCATAGGAACTGAAATGTATAGACTTTGCAAAAGTGTGACTTCTTTGTATAAAATCAAGAAAGTACCCTGGCCTGAAAAATTAGCTTTTATCAGATTTTTTTTCCCCTCCTACCAGATGGACAGAAGAAGGCAGAAGAAATGTAGTAAAGATATCCTACCTTGTCTTCAGCTACATTTTTAGCCCTCAGTGGCTGGCTGTGGGTCATAACATGGATCTGAGGGATCGTCTTGCAGGGCTCTAAGGCACCTTTACATGTATACACACAACCACACAAGCATTCAAACTTTAGCTCTGTGCAGGTCTGGTTCACCTTAAAAACTCTGTCTAGTCTTAAAAAAGTGAATTAGAACCTCTTTTTTTCTAAGGTCAAAAATACATGATAAGTGATAAACACTTGGTAGCCCTGACCAGCTGGAAAAAGTTTAGAAATTGATTCTAATTCTGCTGCAGTTCCACTGACTGCAGTGAGTTCAGGAAAACCTGAACACTTAATTAAATCCTAAGTAAGTTAGGAGCTCTTGAGAAGTTCTTCCCTTGTGAGATCTCTAGTACTTCCAATTCCATCTGTGCTAGAAATGGCATAAGAACAGTCTTTCTCATGGTAAATCAGCATCTCCGTATTTTGTCTAAGCTGGGATGGGGAACAGCAGAGGGCACACATATGTAAATAACTTAAAAGAAAAAATAAGTTGAGATAATTTTTTAACCCCAAACACAGTTCAGTTCAAGTTTTAGGCTAGGGCTTGCGCTGATTCTTCTTCTAAATAAACCTGCTAGTCCATCATTATTAGAGTCTGAATCCCAAGGAGATACATGTGTAAAGTCAGATGTCTGGCCATAGATCTATAGGAAACACAAATGTCAAGACACATCTGGAGAAACCGCAGAGCCCTTCAAATGCAGATCCTTCTATGCAGATACACCATTTGTACTGGGAGCCCAGTGAAGCCACTGGGAAATTGCCAGTGTGTTGACCATGAGGCTTTGCCCCCATGTCCTCAGCTCAGTTTAAAGCCGCACTGAGAGTGGAGAGGGAGGAGAGGACCTCTCTCCAAGGCTCCCTGTTGCACAAACAGAGCAAGTGCTCAGTGCCTTTCCTTGCCTGCACAGCAGCTGTTCTGGAGTTTTAACACTCCATTTTGGCTTGGCAACAGCCCCAGCTGAAGGAGTTCTCATAGTTTAGTTACTTGGTAGTTATGCATAACTTCCTGAATTTGCTAATGTGTTCCCTCATTATTCCTTCTTCTGAAGCTTCTGCATCAGTGGTGGGCTATTACCACCAGGAGACAATGTCCACTTAGTACACAGAAAACCCACAGCATTTATTAAGAGACAATGCAGCGGTTTCAGTTGGGTGTATACTGAGTAGATATTTCCTGCTGCTGCTGATAGCCCACCACTGGCACCAAAGCACTGGGAAAAGGAGCAATGGGGAGGGGGGTGCACAATGCTCTGGAAATCACGTATAACTAACACACCACCACCTGTTGGGTCACAGATGAGGGTCAACGTGTGGCTGCACAGCTGCAAGACCAGGCCAAGAGCATGAAAAGTTTTAGCACCTCCCTCTCCTGCTAAGAAAGACCATGTTACTCCACTTCTCCTCTCTTCTTGGGGCTGGCAAGGGTGCTCTTATTCCTCTCTTCTTTCTTATCCTGCCCTTCTCATGTTTGTCAGGACCAGGGGGATTCAGGCAAATGGTTCCTGTGTGCTCCCCCGGGAACAATTAGGTAGGCTCAGGAAGGAGAGAGAAGGCAGGGATATGGGAATGGAGCTTCCTGAGGAAATCTGGTTTCCCATGTCAGACCACTCAGGGCTCCGCCAGCATGAGCCGGAGAGCCTGAGTCCCACTAGACACCCTCTGTGTAACAGAACAGCACCTGTGGTCTCTGAACTTATTTCTGATAAAGAACAGTAGAAAGGAAGAATAAACGCAGGAGCAGAGGGCAAGAGAAGCAATGATTCCATGGCCATTAGCACATTGTTTTGTTTTGTTTAGATTTTACACCATGTTGGCATCTGCGACAGAAACTTGAGAAGTTTCAGAGTTGGGATTCAGCTTGTCTAAGTATCCAGAAGTTTAGATGTCTGCCTGAACCACATCTGAACTATGCAAAGTAACTTCTTGAGACCTCTCTGTTGGGCTGGAAATCTTGTAAGAACAGGCTTTCCCGTGACATTTCCAACACTCCTGCTTCCTGTCATGGCAGTGAAACAGCCGTCCTCATGGTATTTCAACAATTCTTCTACTAAATGCAAACCAGAAGTGGAGGGGGTGGTGGTGGTGGTGGAGATATATAAGACCTCTCCCAGCTTTGGAAATCTGCTGCTTGAGTTTCGTTCTAGAAAAATTTAGGGTTCAGAAGCTTTCAGATATTTTTTTTCCCCAAAACTTGTTCTACAGAAGACAGAGCAGAAAAGAGGAACTGGAAGTGCTACTGGCATAAAGGGGAGAATAAAGCTATCTCCCTTTTTGTATTTAAAAACCCCCAGAGGTATTTGATGGAGTTGAAAGATAGCATAATTAAAAAGAATAAAAGTAAACATTTTTTCACATAGCTTATACTTCTGTAGCACATGGCCACAGGATACCATGGAGGCCAAAAGCTTAACAGGATTTAAGAAATGATGGGTCATTTATATGGATAATAAAAATATTCACTGTCATTTTGGATACAGTTATATTAAAATATTTGCAAGGGATATAAACTCATCTGCCTCATGGTATAAGCCAGATTCTAAGTGAATGGCATTAGGGAAAAATTGTATTACATGCCTTTTAGTAATTGCTCTTTTATTGCATGTTATTTTGGCATGTCTGGTATTAAAGAAAGGATACTGGACTAAAAAACAAAATATTGTATGATTTACTATTGTTTTTCATAGCATTCTTCTGAATGCGTTGCATTAGAGGACTAAGAAATGGAAACTGCACGTGTTGTTACAGGGGTCATTTCCTCTAGCCGATGTGAGGTAAGACATAAGCCCTTATTTACAATGAGTACAACAATCAGTATAATATTTACCTCAACAGCTTAGTAAGAACTGTGAATCCTTATGTCTTTAGCACAGATTTGTTTTTCAAAAAACATACACTTTAGTTCAACCTAACTACAGGAGATCAGATTAAATGATCATAGTGATCTTTTCCAGACTATAGTATTTCATTCCTTCAAAGGGCACTGCAAAAAGTAGCTTTTTAACCTTCACAATAGCCAGATGATATATTACCTCAACTATACTTGGATGAAATGAAACAGAACAATTGATAAGTTTATGAAAAGCTGTGTGGTAAATCAATAGGAAAGCAGAATTACCATTGTGGTATTCGGGATTTCTATACCTATTAGTAAAATACTGAATCATAGTATCGCTTTTCTGTATCTGTAGATGCATATAGGTGTGAACATCTGTAACAACGCTTCTCAAAGGGCTAATCTATTTGACAGCAAGAACTGGTCAGAAAAACAGCATTTCTATCCCCAGTGGAAACTTCATATTTCAAAACTGGTTTTCATTTGAATCAGGAATAAAAACTAAAATATTCATGTTTCCCCATGAACAAAAGTTTGCTTCAAAATCACTGAAGTGTTTCATTTTGATAGCATCAGCTTCCTGTGACATTAATTCCCTTGTCAATACATTTTAAATTGGCCACAGTATATTGCATTTCAATAATTCAGGTATTGTAAGTAATAGTATATAATTCACTGAACACACTGTATAGCTTTAATATTAAAATTACAATCCTAATACAATTTAAAAGTCAGAACAAAATCAGAGTATTGTTCCTTATCTAAATGAAACATTTTAATATGATGTTCAAAATGATACATTCTCAGATTTCTCATCCACAAACATTGCTGATATTGCACGTTTCCTCAAAAAAACTTCCAATTAAAAAAAAGCCCAACTGGTATTTTCCACCAGAAATAATTTCTACTGAAAAATTTTTCACCCAGCTTTCTGAAAGTTCTAAGCCATGTTCCTCTTGCAATTACAGCTGATATAACTCAGTGGTGAGGAAAGCTACTGCTCTTGTTGTAGTAGGAGCAGGAATGGAGAAGCATTCATTAAAGCAAGAGAAAAATGGAAATGATGATTACAGATAGCCTCAGGTTACTCTCTGGTACAACACCACAGTTCCTCTTTTACGCAGTAATGAGCAAGCCAGATGTATCCTGTAATGAGGAGAGTAGGAATACAGTTTACTCAGTAACATATAAAACTGTGTTTCAGTTACCCAGAAAGATTCTGAACAGAAGTATATTTTCTCTAGGTCTAGCTGATTGAATAAATCTCTTTAGATTACGTATTAACATTTGCAGCAATAATAACACTCTAATAACAATTTGGGGTTGAATCATGCTCTCATCCTTCCCAAGTGCTCTCCCATTCACAGCTAGTCCTGTCTGGGGGCTGAAAAGGCTGTAGCTGATGCAAATCCTTGCCCTAACTTTTCACCTGCCCTTTCTGTATCTATATATCTATATCTAATCCACATCTATCAATCTACCTGTATCTCTGCATGCCTGTACCTCCATCTATGGCAAATCTATGTGGAAGTGTTTGTCCCTGTCTCCTTTTTCCTATGAAAGGACACTTGACACAGACAGACTGGGAAAACTGAATCATTTTGAAGACTCCTTCTTAAAACCCAGTTGCTCCAGGTCCTCCTGAGGCAAGGCACATGCAGTTTTAGTCCTGAGCGGTGAGCAGCAGACGTGCTATCTCATGGCTCACTGTGACGCAGTGGCTGGTGCTCTGTGACCCTTCAGCCCTTTCGGGGCAGCCTGAAGATGCCTCTGCAGGGCGTGCTGCAGAGCCCCTCATCTCTGCAGACCCTGGGGTAGCGTGGGTGGTCTGAACAGAGTGAGCCCGGGCTTGCACCAGGGGAGGAGGGAGGTGAGGGCTATCAGCAGAGTGAAGGGCTGGGCAGAGGCAAATCCCGTTTCGTTTATCACTGCAGCCCAGTCATCTGCTGAAGTTTATTTCCTTGTGGCCATCGGCCATGCCTCTTTTTGAAAAAAAGGAAAAAAAAAAAAGAAGTGACATACAGATTTATATAAATGGACTAATCACAGTAATATCGACTATATTTTGTATAGTACTGGGCTGCATCTGTAACAACAATTTGTACCACAGCAATCCCATGCATACATTGAATTAACTATTCCCTGTGACTGTAAAGCTTTTAATTTCATACTTGCTTTGTCATACACCCCTGCCATCTACCAACTCCTGCTGTCCTTCAAACTCATTTTTCCATTTCATTTCCACTGGTGGTTCATCTCAAATAAGTTATGCACTCTCCTGCGTCTATACTTAAACATTTTACCTTCTGTTAAACAACTGTGTTCTCACGATGACATTTAAAGAGATAGATGGTGAGCAAAAGTAAATGCCACTGTACGTTTCTTTATTTTGTATTGCACAGTAAGACTAATGTGTATCTGAAAACAGTAAAATCCAAATTGGATGAGGGAAGTGATATATGAACACCTGTACATACAGATGTGTTTCTTTGGAGCCAAGCTGAGTTTTTAAGGTAGTTTGATGGTATTAAGTGAGATAATGTCAATACACACAGGGAAAAAAATCTACAGTCTTTAAATCTTCTGGGTTTTAGCATTAGTAAGGAGAATAGAATCTATTGAAATAAATGTAGCTACATCAGGAATGGTCTTGTCTTTTGTGGTAATGATACTTTAAACATTTCAGTGTGATCACTCCATAAATTAAAAGACAAAGCAATTGCACCAATTCTCAAGTCTTCAAGATGTGAGAGCAGTTCAAGGCTGATCTTTATTATGGCAGTGAATAGAGGCTTCACAGTTAAGGCTGAACTGAGATTTGCAGTCATAGCAAGAACTAAATCTTCTCAAGGAGCATAAAAGCACAGCATACACACACACACACAGAATTACATCACTTGCTCTGAATGTGTTCCTTGAGAATTTTCTGTCATATCTGATAATTTGTCATTAGTTAGAAATATTTTTAAGATTTTCCATGAAAAGTATGTTAGCCTTTCTAATATTTTTAAGATTTTCCATGAAAAGTATGTTAGCCTTTCTAATAGCCTTTCAAAACACTTCCCAGTTATGGATCTTTAAAAATAAAACAGCTCCTAAAATGGAACAACATCTAGAGCACATATTCTCTTTTCATTTACTCAAGTAGACAAGACAATCCAAGCTCTCCAGAAGGACTGGATTTTGTACTTGGCTCATTGGAGACCAACATTCTAGTTTGTAAAGTGGAGGGAACCATCCACCCCTTCTCTCTTGAAGTACTAGGAATACATACGGTTCTCAAATGTAGTTACTGGTACAGGGTTTTCCTAGTTACCCAACCTATTTTTTCCTCAGTTGTAGATATGCTACTTGTCTAAATCTGTAACCATCTCTAACAAGTTGTTTAAGGCACCAGGGGCATCTCTTGCCTATCTGCAGATTAACCTTTCAGTTTAGTTCATCCAACCAATATTTCAAAGTACCTCTTTTCTGCTGTGCATCTGAACCTGCTCAGCCCCTCTGGAAACGTTCACTACAACACAGCCCATTCATTCTGTCTGGCTCATTCAGATGCATCCCAGCCAGAAATCAAAACCAGCACTGAGCCTTCCCCACGATGCTAAACCCAAAGCCAGCACTAGAGTTTGGTCCTTACTTGGTGTAGTTCTCTTTTTTTTTGGTGGCATGTACTGAACAGCTTTTCTTTTCTGAAACCAGATCAGGACTTGCAGGACATGATGTGCTGGTGCAGAAATAATGTTATGCCTTGACTACTTATTGCTGTCCCATGTAATGAGTTACAGGTGTCTTGGTCTCTGTAATGAGTGGCAGCAGCAGAAGTGAACAGCTATACATTGAAATATTTTTGGAAATGGAGTTTTAATGCTTCAGGTCAATTTGTGAAATGGGAGAAAAGCAGGTGAAAGGGGCAATCATCTTGATGAGAGGAGAATCTGGCAGGCCTGAACATACAGAGTTCCTTTGCTAGGTTATCAGCATATTGTCATTAGGTTCATCTGTATGAAGCTCAGCCCATCCCTTCTGTAGGGGAACCAACCAGCCAGCCTGGGGTAGCTTGACTGATAACAAAAAGTGTTGTACCATGACTAAATATGTTAGCTATCTATTTAGTGTTTACTGATAAAGTCTACAAATAAACTATAGATTCAGTTCCTCACTAGGAATGCATCATAACTGATCAAGACTTTCAAAAGCAAGAACCCAAAAGTGAATCTCCAGAGGCCATACTCAGACACACAGATGGTTCCCATGCAGCAACACCCAGACTTCACAGTTCTGGACACCCTGAAAGAAGTGATCACCCCCTTTTATTGAGCACTTGCTAGATACCATCTAGAATATTGCATCCAGTTTTAGACCTCCCTGATACAAGACAGACACTGATAAACAGAAGTGAGTTCAATGGAGGGACACAAACCTGTTCATGGTGCTGGAGCACAGGCCCTGGGGACCTGGGGCTGTTGAGCTTGGAGGAGAGACACTTCTGAGGGACTTGGTAGCAGTCCACCGCTGCCTATAGGGAGGTTATCAAAAAGACACAGTGAGAGTTTTGACAGTGGTCCATAATAGGAAGGTGAGACAGCACATACATGTTAAAACAGGAGTGTTCAGCCTGGTTGTAAAGAAATTTCTTCCCTATGAGGACAGTTAAGCAGTGAAACAAGATGCCCAGAAAGGCTGTGCAGTCTCCATCTCTGTAGGTTTTGAAAATCCTACTGGATAAAACCTGAGTAACCCCATTTGACTTTATCAATGGCCTTGCTGCATGCGGGAGGTCAAACTAAATGATCTCCTGATGTCCCTCCAACCTGCATTATCCCATGATCCTATGGCAGTATGACAGAACCTGTTATATTTCAGAACCATTTCTTCTATTCTTTGAGAAAATACGTTTGTAAACTTAAAGTCATATAAACCTCTTTGAATGATGAATGACACAGGAAGAAATTAATTTTGCCAAAATAATATTGCCTGAAAAGGGACTGCACTGGGGCAGAGGTTGTTTTGATTTTTTTTTTGCATGGGCTGTTACCTTGCGAGCTGGAAGCTTGCAGTGCTCTTCTTCCAGCTCATCTACTTGACTGACTATGCAGGATGGCACAATGTATAACGTATATATAGCAACATGCAGCTAAAAGGCATTGTACAACCCTGCCATATTGTGCCTCAGTGCATTTTGTCAAATGACTACAGGATTTTATAAGAAGAAAAAATAAAGTCAATCTCCTTTAAGTGTGTCTCTTTTTCTTCCTCTTCTAGATGCTCTGGACTATTTTAATCTAACAGATTTACCTGCCCCTTCTGCTTCATTAGGTTATATTGGTTTAAAGGAATGTCAGGTTTTAGTTTCATACGTGCTATTTGGCAGCTAGTCTCAAGGATGTCACACTAGGCAAAACCAAAATGCACCCCTTGTTTACTCAGGATGCAAATCCTGGACAGGTATATGCATCTGAAAACTCCACTTAAAAAGGAAATTATTGTACTATTTTGACTCTGCTTATAATTTTTTTCTAAGCATTCATTTATCTAAAAGCCAAAAAGATGTTGAAACTCGTGGAAGAAAAGTGTGTTGTACTCACATAGTGTGTTCAGTGTGTTGTACTCACATTTCATTTCAGATTAGTATTTTCTCCCTAAACCAGGTAGCTCCCCTGCATTCAGATTCCTCTCACAGGTTCACGTAGAAGTTTTGCACATATTTTATACAAGCTTAAGTAAAAAAAGGAACGGCATAAAAAAGATGAAGCTGTGTGCTGCTTTTGTAGCCATTTTCTTTAAGTTCTGGCAAGATCACCCAATCTTTATCTGAAACAACAATGTGAGAAGTCCTAAAGCAGAGCTTTACAGGAAAATATAATACTCTAAGAGAGAGAAAATGGACCCAGAAGAAGAAACGTGCAAACAAAACTGTCGGGTTTTTGAGCTTGCAGAGAACAGAGGAGCATTCAGAAATCACGACCTGTTTTCAGCCATGAATACCTTGTAAAACTGGAGTAAGACATGTTATCTACAAGCAGGTGAAACTAATGATTTTCTAGTGGTCCTTTCTTCTCAGCAATGGAGAGAAAACTTGAAAAAGCTAAAATAAGAAATAATAAATCATGTTGCAAGGAGAAGAATAGAGTAATTGACATTTACTCATTCTAGCTGATAGCTTTTGTCTTCTCTCTGATTATGGCCAAGAAAAATGTCTTTCTCAGGACTTTCCCAAGAGTAAGTGTAGGCATCCTTCGAGCTAAAATAGCCCAAACCCCCAAAAGTCAGTTAATTTGTACAGACTGCTTTGTAATGCTGTGGTTTGTTTATTTAACTGCAGCTTAATGTGAACTTATTGCAAAAAGATGCGTTATTGTCACTTTTCAAATGGGAAAAAATGAGGACCAATTCATCCTTGATATTTTGACTGGTCTCGTGAAACTACACAGATGTCCTAAAGGTGACCTACTGAATACTGAAGTGAGAATCTTTCCATTAGGAATAACAGACGTTTGATTTGATGCCTTCCCCATATGCACCACACCAGGAAGAAAAGAAACCCTCCAGGCTCCTAATACAGTGGTGCAGTACTCCTTTTCTATGCTTTACAGCTCAGAGAGGGAGTATATCACACAGAAACACCATCCATCACCTCCAGGTTCCTGGGGAGCTGCGCTACTCTACCATCTACTCAGAGCTGTGGTTGTAGGAAACAGTGGAGGCTAAGAAAGTTAAAACCTGACCTTCACCTGGTATAAATTGACAGATCCGATTGAAATCCATGCCAGTTTCTCGCCTGTGATTTATTTTTTTGATGTTTACATTTAAACGGGGCATTTGAAATTCAGTGTTAAGTTTCAGGAGCACACACCCATATGAAAATGTTTGTGTAAATTAGAAATAAACAATTATGCAAACTTGCCTGTGTTCTCATCTGTTTGCCTTTCCATCTGTACATTTTCAAATAAATTCCTCGGGATTTGAGGATTCATTACCAACTAAGAAAAACTGACAACCTGAAGGCTGGTGTATTTAATCCAAAATCTGTTATCCCAAGGAAATTCTTTCTTTGCTTGCGTCTCTGCTAAAAAATTGAGTCTACGTGTCAGAATAGGTGCGAAGATTTTGTTGGTGCTGCTTAGGTGGTTTCAGTTTACAGAGGGTTGTTTCTAGGGAAATAGTGCCCTGTGTGCTCGCCAGCAGGCTCCTGTGGCTCATCGAGCAGCAATTCATTCAGTTTAAATGTACAAGATTACAGCAGGGGGTAGTAGCAGAATTTAGAGAAGAACAGGAAAGGAGAAGCCACAGCAGAAATGACTTGGTACCCTAAGCAACACAAACAACAACAACCAAAGAAGCGGAGCCAGGCAGGAATTGGATAGTCCAGGATACTCTCCTGATGCTGCGCATAGTGATCTTGAGCACTCAGGCAGCAGAACGGTCCTCGTGCAACCAGGGGAAAAAAAATAACAACCACTTCTGGAAACTGCAGGGACGCGGAGAGCTCTCTTTCCCAGGGTGAGGGCTTCTGCCTACCACACCCAGCATCAAGTGTTTTGAAACCAACAACAAAGCCCTGCACAACAAAAGAACAGTAATAACACTAATAATGCTAAAATAAGAAGAGTTTGGCACCTTCCACTGAGAATCTATACAACATGCAGTGATGCCAAGCAACCAATCTTCTCGGCCAGAATAATTGATGGCAGGAGCTGAGCGAATCGTTTTGCAACAGAACACCTTCTGCTTACATTGGGCTTTTTGTGGGTGTGCCAGTGGGATATCTAACGGCACATCACAGGTTTCTCAAATGCTTTTTCTGTTTGAATGTATTTTGGTTACTCTTTCTATATTAATCAGTTTTACTTGAAATCAGAGCTCTGTTGCAATTAGGCTACTGGGAGACGTTGCATTTACCAGTTCCCAAAGTGTGCTGCGTAAGTGTATCCACCATTATTAACATATTAGAAAACGAGCTGATGCAAATACCCACTTGTACAACTGCAGAACCCTTTTAATCAACTTGCATGGCTAGAGATTCATTTGTGTGCATGTGCATTGCAAACAAGCACACAGAGAGATGTTACTGAGGCTGAAGCAGATTAATTAAAAATGTAAATGAATGTCTAGCACAGCAAAACATATACATAACTATTTAAATTTAATTAGGTGCTTAAATTATTTGTAGAATTAGGGTGGAATGACACTCCAAGCTAAGCCTATGATTCAGTATTTTGTTGAATCAAGGCCCATTTTCAGGAGCATTTGGGGGGGGACTTCATGCTTTTCAGCCAACTCTACTTACTAAATTACAGTTTCTGCATGGCCATATTTTTGTTTTCTGTATTTTGGGTTCATTTTACAATGACAGGCCATAAAAAAATTCATCTGTCTTAAGAAAAGTCCAAACCCAGCAGCTCTCAGGAGCCGTTGATTTATGGTGTCCTGCCTTCATGATCTTGCAATGAACATTTGTTCTGATGATGTGATGTTTGTGATTTCATATCCTGCTGTGGAGCTTCAGTGTGAGAAGGCGTATTTTGGAACTAAGATGAACTGGACTGTTGCCTCACCTACTCATGCAGTTTCAGGTCCAATGAATTGATTTAATCTCTCGCTTTTAATAAAAAACAGTTGTTATTTTTCTTACTCTCCACTGGATTCCTAGACCACATCTACAGTGGTGTCAAGAAAACAAATATGAAAATCACTGTTTAAGTGTAACTTTAAGTTCTCTGTGGCCAAACTGGCTTTCAACAATGTTTAACTATCAGAATATGAAATCATTTTAATATCTAGTCATACCTATTTATCCATGAATTGCACAAAGCATTATTGTAACTATCAATGACCACTACAGTTATCTGATCAGAATTTCCCTTCTTGCAGCTTGTGACCATTGACTCTCAGGCTGTCGCTGTGCTCCTCTAAGAAGAGTTGACCTCCACTTTGTCTGCACCCTCCCATTTTGTAGCTGAAGAGCACAAGAAGATATTCAACCACGCTTCCCCTAAGAATCATCTCAGCTTCTTATCATATCTCACATTTTCCAGACCCCTTGTTGTCTTGGTGGCCTTCCCCTTGACTTGCTGCAGTACATCCCTGTATTTCTTGTAGGATTACCACGGTCACTGTAAAGTGGAGAATATAAATGAAACAAATTGGGCAACTCACAGCGTTTGGTAGGTTTGATTGAAAAGTAATGGCTCTGGAAGCCTCTTGCATCAATTGTCCACCTCTCTTCCCATTCCAATTTGTTTCCTTAAAGTAATGCAGTTGTAATTCAGCCTCCTCTTTACTCAGTGCCATTAAAACAAACCAGGTAAAGAAGAATAAAACTAATAGATAGCAGTGCTGTGTGGAGACCTTCTTGTATGGGTGATTCAAGAACGGCCAGCCTTTAACATCAGATGAACTCTTAAAGTGAGAAGTAACACTTCTACTGTCCCTGTATTTGCCTTGTTCAGCACCTGACTATAAATCATTACCTGATCCCTGACACCGTCTGGTTTCAGGAATGTGTTGCCAAAGAAATAATGGTGCCAGAGGTACAAGTCAGCAAATGAAGACGTGAGTCCAGTGACTCCCCAGGGACCAGGCAGACTGTAACCCCTTCACACAGGTGAATACAGCTGGGTCAGACTGAGCAAACAAGGGGAGAGGAAGGAGCATCCTACAGAGTCAAAAACTGCAGAAAGTACATCTGAGGAGAAGCAAAGAATGGGGACAAAGCTTCTGGAGACAGGTTTTTGCAGTTGGTTTGGAGTTTTTCTGAGTCTTGCTGAGGCACTAGTACGGACTGTATTACAATTTCTTACCCTTGCAGTGGAATACACTTACTGCAGGTCCTCTCGCATCAGATATTATCTTTGCCACATCTGTCTCACTCTCTTTAGTGTGTTTTGAAGAGAAATAATAGACATTTTGAAGGTGCAGAATCTGGCACCAGCAAGGGAGGAAGATGCTGTTCTGAACACCATAGTGTTTACGGACACGCTGATGGAAACAGCTATAAAATAAGGTGAGAATAAGAATAATCTAGCGACAAAAATAATATCTACACCTTGATAAACTCTGAGGCTGTTTAAGCCAGAACCAAATTTAGAGTAGGGCAGTGTCAACCACCCAAGAACTGATACTTCCCCACTCAGGGATTTGCCAGTCCTTCACCTCCCACGCTTTCTCACACCCCCTGTACTACACTTTGTCTTCTTTTCATTCCCACTTTTCCCAAAGATGCACTTGGCTGCATTCGGCCATGAAAACATTGTCTTTCAGCATGTATTAAATGACATTTGGAGTAGAGGAGAGAGCAACAGTTGATAGAAAATGGTAAGTGGTGTAATAAGTTTGCTGCAAATCCACGCATGACATGCAGCATGGCTCCTTCCCTTACAGGCAGGACCAGCACTAACATACAGGTTGCAGCAGCAGCTGCCTAGCGCAGGGGCTGGCGAAGGGCAGCAAGTGTATCCATTAACAATTTGTGCCCGTAGCACAGGTTTGTAGCAGTTTTTGTTCTCTCTGCTCTGGGTGTAAGAGCCTTTGATAGAAAGCATGCCTCCAGACTGCAGATTGTAGCTGGACTTCAAACGCTGCGCTGCTCTCTCGTGACTCTTTCTGCCCTGCACTTTGATGTGGGGACACTTGGCGAAGGGTAGGCACCCCGTGGAGAAAAAACTCATGCCATCTCCTTCACAGAATTGCAAAATAACATGTCAAGGACACACGTTGCACTCAGGCATGGCTCAGTCATGATCTATTTGCCAAGTGGTTCTGTATTCTTAGCGTTCTAGAAATACTCGTTATTCTTCTTGTTGTTACTGTAATGTTATTCTTCCTGTAAAGGAGAACCCTGAAGGGATACAGTGGTTGACCTGAGAGAGTTTTCTGTTAACATCTATGGTTTCCCTACCATTCTGAAATACTTTCACTGTTTGCACTTGGGCTACCTGCATAGGAAGTAGCCAAAATTCTCTCTTGCTGTTCAGGTGTCACAAGTTTTATCTCTCAGATTTCCTAACCATATTCTCTGCTGTTGAAATCATTAGTTTGTATAGGATTGTATCTGTACAGAATCAGGCGCATCCATTTCCATATCAAAAAGTCATATTGCACTAATATGCCCTGCAATAGGAGCTGTTGAGGATTGCAGAGGAAAATAGCACCATACAATGTGCTTCATTAATTGTAGGACTGTACATTCATATTCAGCTTGATGTTAAGCATAAAAACAGTTGTTGCTGCACCTTGTTATTTAAACTCTACGTAAGCAATGTGAGCTAAATCCAGTGATGGAGACTTGGCACCAAATAAACTTCACCAGCCAGTGATGGAGACTTGGCACCAAATAAACTTCACCAGCAAATAAAGCATTAATCGTAAACTATAAATAACCAGTTGTTGCCGTAGCATTTTGCAAACTTTTTAGGGATAATCACAGCACACAGCCTAACAAGCTATAGAAGGGAAACTGCAAACAAGAAGTTGCACTAGCATTCACTATGTACTTTTTTCAACAGTTACTGAGATGATATAAGGCTTTTCTACTGCTGTCTCTAGAATATTGATTATACATGCTTTTTAAGCCAATTTTTAAATTTAACACATGAATATTGGCATAAATAAATATTTTTCAAAGGTTTAGAATTTATAAACACCTGTGGGTCTAAGACACATTTATGTCTGTTGCACTTGTTTGTCCCATTGGATGAGTTAAACACTGCTTTGTTTTATTCTTGTGTAGAGTATAATGAAATAAAATAAAGAAAATAGAACAGTTACATCTTTCTATCCTTTTCTTTCAGCTATGCCATCATTGCTCTTTTCTCCTTATACCCTTCTGTCACTTTGAAAGTCTTGTTAAAGCCTTGTTTGCTCCAGCACAGAACTGATAAGAAAAGCAAATGTTTACATTTTAATTGGATGCTGGGAAAGCAGAACTGCAGAAAGCACCAGGAAGATAGTGGCATCCTTTATCTGGGCAAGTCCTACCTTATCATTGGAGAAATACCTTTGATTTCAATGAAATAATAAACTGCTGATTTAGTCTATATTAGATAGGATATAGTACTTTTAAATACAGCTGCCAATAGAGAAGATTATAGTTTGAGTTTATATTTTGAAACATTGCCCAGTTTTTAATTTGTCATGAACCACAATGAATCACAATTAATGCTCTTTCTATGAGCGACAAGGTCAGTTTGACACTGTGAATAGTTAAATCATCCTTGGCAAGAGTCTTATTCTGGCGTAAATGTTGTAATGAGAAATCCACATTACTAGCAGCATTTGAAATGTGAGTGCCCAGCACTTAATCCAGTACTATTTGTTTTTGCACTGAATAGTAATTCCTTTAATGCAGTCATTAGGGATGCCTATGAGTTTAATTGGTTTGACATTAGATATTTTCCTTTCAATTGCACCTTTTAATGTCTTTTCTTTTTGATAAGCAAACAATTGGAAAGTCTTCCGAGCTCTGATTCTTCAGCTTCTTCAGCTCTACTGCTGCATGGGCGGGAGGGACTCAGTTCAGCTGGCTTCACACACCAATCAGTAAAAGTGCATGAACTGTCCCTAAAGACCTTAAACCACATTTCATTGAAGAAAACAGAAATACAAGATCTGGCCCTCTCCCCCTTAGCGGTCCTTGGATTTTCAGTGATTGCCTAATTTAAGTCTTCAACGCTAAGATCATCCTCTGACGCTCTGACTTAATAAAACCTTCCTCTGAGAACAGAATTAGGAGTACCACAAGGGACAGGTTATGAGGCAGAATGCTACTGACTGTGAGTAAGGGTATTAGTGTCTGGCGTTCTGCTGTTTGGGCCACTTTCTCATCTGTGACTTGTGCTGCCTTATTCCTGTACCTGCAGCATCTGCCTCGGTCACAGCTCTTGCGGTGCTGCCAGGGAAGTTTCTCCGCTGTCGCTGGAGCATCCTTAAACACAGAAGCATCCCAGAGTCAGTCATGGTCCACCCAGTGTGCTATGAAAGAGGTTTGCTGGGCCAATAGCCCCATCTTGGCATACACTTGCCCCAAGTGACTGCTGCTGCCTCAATGCAACCCTTGGCTCCATCTTCCCTGTCCCTTTCGCCCACCTGCTGCGTGGAAAAGGTAATGCAGCTTTGCAGAAGCTGTCACCCCTGCATGGGGGGACATGGCATAGGGCAAGGAAGGGCCACATGGTTCCGCTTATAGCAGCATTGTGTGGTCTGGCTGCATTGCCATGTGTGCATTAAACATTAAAAATATATGGCTGTTATACTTAAAGCATTTAGCCTCAATAAAAAATAGGGTTCTCCAAAGTCTTTGTAGCTGTCAACGTGCTTTCATGTTTCGTCAAAGAGATAAAGAAGGAACCAGAAGGATATATGTCCAGTAAGGAACTGTAACTTAGCTGTGATCCATATCTCACACATGTAATATCTTGAAATAATTTGTGCTACTTCTTTCATTCTGTATTTCAAAACAATGCTGTACATATTGTTTGGCTTAAGGAATAAAATAATTAAATGTATTTATATATACTAATGAAAGGCCAGAAAAGAATGCCTCTCATTTTTAATTTGACTCTCACAAAACAGATGTGATTCTTTTACATTCTCATGAACCACCACTGTCTAGCCAACAAATTAATTCCTCAGTAATATGCTGTTAAGAGTATGTCTAAAAATGTTTGCAGAGTGAAGGTAACTGCTGTCTAGGCCAGTCTTTCAGGGTTAAAATGGTAATGTTTCCCAAACGTACTGTCTGTTCACATTATACCATCTTTCAAAAGATACTGACTTTAGGAATACGAGTGTCTAATCCAGCAATGCCCTGCTTGAGGTAATTTTTACTATTGCCATTAAAAATGACAGGAATGATATTGCATCAACTCTAGAGCTCCCTGAAGAAGCTAGAAATCGTAGGATGCGAGAGAAATGATAAACTATAATGAAGATGAAGTACAGAGAAAACAGCTGACCAGTGCACCCCATGGGACTCCACCAGCTGTCATACTTAACGACTGCCGTGCCAGTAGCTTTTTTGCCAGGCAATGGAGTTGCTAATTAACCAGTCTAATGTGCATGCCCAGGCTGAATTCAGTGAAAACGGATATGAGTAGAAACAGCAATAACCATTTTTGGAAAGTTGAAAATTAGATTTGTGGGTTTCTTCAGTGGAAGCTTTCAATTTTTCATCCTTCTGGAAGCTGGTGACAATGCCCTCATCGTGGCACTTGCCACCAGCTGATCTTGTCAAGGTTTATTGCAGCTTTTTGACACCAGTTGCAGCTCAGGGGTAACAGTGTGACACAGATCTGGCTCCTCTCCTGACCTGCCCTTCAATTCCATGCAAGCAAATACCCTCTACTAGGATTTGAGGACAGGGGAAGGGGAAACAGCTGGAGCAGGACCCAAAAACCAGCACAACATTATTTTACCTAAGACCATTTTGATTTCAGAGGGAACTGCTTTTTGTTGCTCACCTGGTCCTTAAGCTGCAATATAAACCTGTGAGAAAGGCAATGTGGTTTTCAAAGTGACTATGTTGTACATCCAATGTTCTTGACAAGACAGATTGCCTTGGGATAGATGGTCCAAAAGTGCTGGAAGCATGTAGAAGGTCTGTACATGTGTTTTATAGACCCTGAGCACACATACAACTAAACATAAAGAGATGGTGTCAGTGAGTTATTGACCTCCGTGGAGCAGCCAGGAGCAATCACACAGCAACAGCAGATGTTCCATGTGTGCAAGTTTGTAGGCTGAACTAAGATACATCTCAAATCTTCTGACATTTTGTGGGGTTTTTTTACTGCTCCTACAACAATATCTTATGGATATTTTTTTTCTGCTTGACATCTAAGAAATATCTTCCCTTTGGTTTTCCACTTGTTAATAAACATTTTGAGCTAAAAAGCTTTAATTTTCAAAACTCTTCATGCACATGAATGTGAGTGTATGCAACAAAGCTGAAAGACTGTGGTTGCACAATGAATCTTATGAAGGTCCCTCATTAAATATGTCTCCTAATTCTGTTGAATTTTATCTATTTTAAAATGTTATGACTGATTTGTGACTAAATAAGTTCTTGTGTTCAAAACACCTGACTATGAATCAAGCAGCAAATTAAAAATGAAGGGATATTTAAAGTATAAATGGATGGTCCCTGGGGTCTCAGCATCTTGGCCCTGTGAATGCTAGTGATTGCCATAAGAAAAAGATGAAAAGACAAGATTTTCTTGGAAAAGAACTTTGAAAATTTTGCTCAGGATGAAAAATGTCTGTGTCTCCTTCAGTGAATATCAAGGTTTTCTCACAATTCCCTTCATGGTCACATCACAATAGCAAAAATCAGTGTCAGAGGTCAGCTGTAAGTAACACAGCCACCCTTTGGCCAGCACGCAGAGAAGTGCACAGAATGTCTCTAGGACTAAGGTACACACTGCTGTGGGTGCTAAAGAGCTCCGGTTTTTAGAGATCAGCAGGTCATTCACATCCCTCTGTGGGTGTCAGCAGAGCCAGGGATTTCTTTAAAGTATACCTAGCTGTATAATGAAAAAGCAATATCTTAATACATTTCACAGGGCACTGGGAAATGTAGCTTACCACTCCATCCCCATCCTGCCCTGCTCCCCACTGAGGGTGGTGGGATGATCCTGGCTGCAAAACCCTGCCTCGTGGGCATCCCCCCCAGTCCCCGTGCCCCGGCCTCAGGGAGCTGCTGGCCCACACTGTGGCCTGACAGCTTTAATCATACATGATGCTTTTTTAATCCAAACTCATCTAAACCAGGGTGTCTCCACCCTTTCAGGGACCACACATGCAGAGTGATTTGCCTTTGCCCCCTCTTTTCACACCCCCAGTGAGCTCCTCCACCTCCCTGCCAGCTGCTAACTCTGAAATGTCCCTGTGGAAAATGTATGGAAAAGGCAATACTGAAACTACTTGTGTTCATTTAACCCATCACACATCGTGATTCCACAGGTGGGAGCCAGCACTGCACCATCAGGCACTTTTCAAGCTGTAGGTGCTTTTCAATCATTTAGGGAACAATTGCTGTCACACAGCGGGAGGCAAGTTTGGGTTTACTAAGCGGTGCAATATGTGTTCCTCACTGGAGGATCTCACAGCATGATGGCAAAAATATGAATACGTTTTACATATGATCCTATAACTGATGTTGCACGTATATTATGTATGTCAGCAGTAGTGGATAATGCTACTTTAAGATTCATCCTAAGGTGGATTTTGAAGCCATCTCAAAGTATTTGAAGGTGATAAACGCCACGCAGGGAGACAAATTACCTAGGGTAGTGTAATACACTTATAACAAGGAGAACTAGGATGCAATGGAACAAAGTAAAATTCAGGCTGCATATCAGGAAAATTTTCCTAGCAGCAACGTCTATTAGCCTGTGGAATAGCCTCCCAGGGGAAGTGGTGGAAGCCCCACAGCCTGAGTCATTTAAAGCTAGACTAGAAAACATTCGAGAATAATCCTGAATTGGCAGAGAATAATCCTACATTGGCAGGGAGATGGAAAAGATGACCTAATAGGTCTTTTCCATCTCTAGCTTCTATGATTCAACCAAGGTATGTTGCTGTGTGTTATGGATCGGGGCATGCCCAGCCCATTAACTCCAAGTTCCACTTCAAAGTGGAAATCTTGAAATTTTACTTTGGCTTCAACTAACTTTGCCATTTCAGCAGACAGGGAGAGCTTTGTGTTCCTGAAGCATTTGTTCATTTTTAAGGCCTGCATAGAGAATGAGAATATTAACAATAAATTTAGAACAAGTTGTGGTTTCTTTTAAATGAGAAGGATATTTTCTGTTTCTTTTGATTTTTTTCCCCCTCTTTTCTGGCATTGCACTGTGAGAGGCAGCTCTCTGACCAGATTCCAGTTCTATCTATATATTTCCACATCTGTTCCCATCATTATCATGTTTGAGTATCTGATGCATACACTGTTGCAGGGAGCAGCACTTAGCCCACAAGCATGCCTGAATCTTGCAAATGGATGGGCATGTATAGGCATATGAGTCCACATATAACATTGCTGTTGCCACAGCCATGCCAGTTAAATATATTGATATAATATAATATGACATAAATATAACAACATAATAAATAATATTAACAAGCTCTCAACTTAGTGTAAATCACTGCAGCTCTACCCACTGAGGAGCTGCCTGGCTTGTTTTTACTGTAGTAGTGTGACTTTCGATGTACTGCTGCTAAAATGCACTGGAACAGATCCTCCAGCTGGCCAGGTTTACCTTGCATCCCTCACACAGCACAATGCGAATGTGATCTGCCCAGAAACGGCTTGTAGGGCATGTCCCCTGCCAGGAGAGCTCGTGTGCTTCCAGAAAACTGGCAGATGCATCACAGCTGCTTCCCAAGCCCTGTGCAGAGACAGGGAAGGGCCAGGGTTGGCATCAGCGAGCAGAGCTCCTCTCCGGTAACACTCGTGCAGTGCCACAGCTCTTTGCTGCGGAGCAGTGGGGCATGGAAGGGGCAGAGCACCTAGTCCCTGAAGTCTTGTTGTTGAATGTACTCTGATATTGTAAGAAATAAACCCTTTAACATCTGTTCCTGAGGAGATGTGTCCAATGCCCAACCCTGGCTGCAGCCACCTCTCACTGTTGGAAGGTGACAGGAGATATCCTGTGCACCATAGACCTGATTGTCTCAACATCTTCAGCTTGGCAAAGAAAGAAGAGTAAGTTTTGATACCGATGCTCCACGCTGGCCTTATTTGACTCAATATAGGGCACTTATTTTCCTTGGTGAGGCCAGCTCACCATGGGAAACACTTATCCAAGTGCCGTGGTTATTACTAAAAATTCCTGACATCAAAACTGGATAGCTTCCTAGCTCACATCAGAGTTACCTCAAAAGTGTGTCAGCGAGGCTGCCCTATGCTCTCACCCTTGTGGAATCCATGAGCTGCGTGAGTGTGAGGACACATAGCAATTATTTACAAGACAGAGTGTGTTGTGCCGGAGGAATGAATACCCTGATACTTCTCTAAGCATCCAGATCTTCATTTCACCCTTCTCAACCCATATGCTTAACGAATGACATCTGGCTCTTGTCTTTATAGCACACATTTCTCTCCCTCCTTTTCCAAGGAGGCCCTGATATTTTTATTATTTTTTTTATAGCTTTACTGAAATCACAGCATTTAAAGATCCAAAAAGTATTGCTTCTTATATTGCATGAGAGAAAAACGGATGAAAGGAAGGCTAGACTAAAGTGAAATAACCTTTTTCAGGAAGAATGTGTATCAGTTCAGAGGCATGTTTAGACAAATTACTGTATGATCGTCCTCTTCACTCTTTCCCTGCTTCTTTCTTCTGTCACTATCCCTTCTACTTGCCTGTCAACTTACGTCAAATTCAGACTCTATTTCCTTTTGCATCCTTGTTTCTAGGATGCCTGACACAGTTCCAGATACTCATTATCTAGAGGAGAAAGAGGGAAATAACAGCCCTCTCAGGGGACTGCAGTGAAAAATGTGTATTTTGCACCTGCTCTTGCATGCTAGTTTCTACAGGGAGCCAGGTGAGGAGTCCAAGCTCATAAAGAAAATTTGTAAAGGCACTGCATTTTCCGGGTACCAGCATAAACATTACATCTGGCTCCCTGTTCCTTCACCAGATATTTCAATGGCTAGGAAGGGTGGGAGCTTTTTCAGCCTCTTCTAGTTTTGGCAGTGACTTCAGCGGGAGAGGGGTTATTCCAGCACTGAGCCCATTTGGAAAATCTCACCTTAAATAATCAAACATAAATTAGATATCCAGGGTATTATCTGCCACATTCAACATCAGCTGCAAGCGGATCAAATTTAAGTCCAAAGTAGGAAATAGTAATCTGGAGCACCGCCTGCTCTCAAAGCAAGCTTCGGTGCCAGGCCTTGCCTCAACTCCAACTGTCAGGTCAGGAGTGGTAACGCAATATCATTTAGGTCCCTGAATTACAGAATAAAAGCTTCTCCATGTGTTAAACTTTTACTGTTTAACCTACTGATGCTGGAAATGAGCACTTGTTAATGTCAGAGTGATAACTTGCAGCTTTTGCATGCAAGGAAATTTAACAACTCTAGCACTTAGACTTTAAAGCATTTCTGTGAACCACCAGTGCTTTTGGGTGTGAAAGAACTGTTTAAGTGAATGCAATAACACTCACTTTCAAAGACTGGCAGTGAAAATTCTATATAGGACCAGCATCTTTCCTACACCGAGATCAGTTGCAATTACAATTTCACAGCACCAGATTGGACTCCGATGATGCAACAGGGTAACATTGATTACTCATAAATAACTTCAGAAAAAACAAAATTAGAATGAGTATCATACATTTTTGCTGCAATATATCTCTGCAAAATTTTTGTAGTGCAAAGCATTGTTATCTGACAAAAGAACTTAAAGAAGGGAGAGCATAAAGTCTCCTAATTTTTAATTGCAATGCTTACTGCTAATTGAAAACTTTGAATGGTGGTTTTCATAATACTAATTAATGATAGCAAGCCTTTATAAACATAAATGTTTCATTGTTCAATGAGGACATAAAAAATTAAATTGTCATTTTGGCAGTCATTCAATGTTTTTGGGATCTATTTTATAAGATATTTTACTGATGAAAATGTGTCTTAAAGCCTTAGCAATATGTTTGGCTTTGGTCTTTGGCAGCAAAAAAAGCAAGAATCTGAAAGCCAGAAATGTCCCCAGAGCATGCATCTATATTCCTGCTGTAGGTCTTCAGAGTTCTCCTTTTACAGGCAATTGGAAAAATGTTTCAGTGGCTGTTTTCTGATACATTTTGATTTGTATATGAGCAAATATGATGTTTCTACTGTCAGACAGTCCTATGTGTTATCACATTTTTCTTAAATGATTTTAAAGAAATTGCATTAGCTCTTCAAGTTGACAGGAGAAAATATTGGCATAATAAAAGTTTAACACTGATTTCACAGACATCACCATCTATTCACTTTCTGAGCAATTTTGTGTTGACTAATGAAAAAACAGACAGGGACAATCACTTATAATCAAAGTACATTTCATTTTGAAGTTAATTTTGAGGAAAGCATCATATACAGTTACAGAAAATACTTGGAGATATGTATAGACATTAAACTTTCTTGAAACTTTCTGTATCTGAATATGAAAAAATAAGGACACATTAGATAACATCCTAATTAAGAACATTATGAATAGATCCCAGCACTTTCTTAAAGACTTAATATAATACAGTGCTAACAATTAATGGCAAAAGATTAATTCTGTACACTAGATGTATAAGAGAAATTTTCTTCTCTGAGATTTTTCCAATACTTTACTTACTTAGGAGAACAGCTTTCTGTACTGCTGGTAAAAACTTGTCCATAAGTTGGGGTACATTTACTGTAGTATAAAAATCAAGAAAGGGAACTAGCACATAAGAGTCATCAAAGCAAATGCAGAAAGGGCAATGGGTCAAAAGTCAGGAGAGTTCATCCTGATTTTAACTCTGCTTTGATGTAATGATTTGGATTCTCCATCACCCATATTAAAATTTGGTAGGCAGGTCCACAAACAGTAGGTGTGTCTGTTCCCAGACTCCTAAGACCTGCTATATTTTCCTGAGCAAGCCCAAACAAGTGAACTATGGGTTTTGTTTGCTTATTAGTTTAATTGTTAAATTTTGTGGCAGAAACTGTCTTCCACCATGACATTCAAGTTTCTGACACCTAATTGCCTAATATAGTTGGGCACTGTTATTCAGAATTCTGCTTAAAGCATTTTTTCATCACTTTTTCCCCCCTAAATAAAACTTGAACTAGCTAACAGCTTAAATGAAATTGCCTGGCTCTTTTGTTTGCCTTCCTTACCTCTGCTTTCTGACTTCTGCTTTCTGGGGGAGAGCAGTGCTCTTTAAATTATTGAAAGACCATCTTTCCAATCTCTTTTCCACACACAGTCACCCAGGACCTTAAAGCCTGCTCTGTAACAAGAAAGGAGAGTAGTGACATCTCTTTAATCAGCAATAATATTCTAACTACTAAGGCATGTGCTTACTCTTACCTCTCTGTTTCCATGTTACACCCTTTCATCTCACAGTTCTGTTTATTTCTTGGACAGTATATTCTCTGTAACACTGTCTTTTCCTGTGTTTTGAAAGCACCTATGCCACCTATGTCTTTTTTTTGCCAGTCATGTAATGTAAAGAATTAATACTTCTTTTTCAGAAGTAAGTAAAAAGAAGAGCATTGGCAAGAAAGGGAGGTGGAAGGCTATTTCTGGGTGCTGGAGTGGCTTGCAGCCTGTAACAGATGTTATTGTAGCAGCTGAGAAGAAACTAATAGCTAAACAAAGAGGTATTTAACTTCACACTACATATGCTTGGACAATAGGGCCTTAGGCTTCAAGTCTCCAGATACTTGCATGCATTTCAGCAAAACATTCCAAAGGATGCATTACATATAATTTGAATGCCAGGCAGAATGATATACAACCTCAGGCTCCCCTTTTCTAAAAGCTGAAGCAAGGTGTCATGCCAACAGTGCAGAGCTGAGAAATAGCAGGTGACTGGATAGGCAACCTAGCACAATAAACCCCATTCTGAGGAGGAAAAAACATTCCTCCTGGAAAATACTAACTGTGCTAAAACCTGCTTGGCCAGCTTGCTATTGCTTGTTAGAGCAGCTCATGCAGAATATTAAGATTTTCTTTCTAATCTGGTAATAGCTTCGGACAGGAGAGTTTGAACACTGCTCAGGTGTGCACAGTCTGTCCTTTGCCTTTTCCAAACATGTTGCAAAACTCTTAATGGAGACATCTCTGTGCCATACGTGAGTATGAAATTCCTCCTCAACCCCAAAGCAGACAGTGCCTGGGGCGTACAATGTCTGTTTTAGTAGGTGTGTCCACCAAATCTCACTCAAAGGTACTTTGCTCCTTAAAAACATAGTTAGGGCATCCTTTCAGAGTCAGGACTTATCAGGTATTGGATCTCCTTGGTTCAGAAAAGGTTGTTTTATCTGAGAACTGTGCTGTTTCTGAACCGGGTCACTTATTTTTATGACAAGCTGAAAAGACGAGGAGACTATAACAACTGCAAGAAACTTTGCTTACACTGTTCTGTGGTGTTAAGCATGTTGTTAAGACAGTTTCTGTTTTATATAGTCATGGAGCAGAAACGAGGGTGAAAATGAAGAAGCAGAGTTGTGCGCCAAAAAAAACTTTAATATTCTTCATATATACATGATCTGAAATATGTCATCATCTGTGTCATTAAGTGCTCATGGGAGATTGCAAATCTTCAAGCAAGTGCTAAATGCTGTTTTCTATTTTCCTCTATATTAGTTATAAGAATTCTCTGAAGTGTGGGAAATGTAAATCTCATTTATGTACGGTAAGAAAATTTGTATTGGCTTCTGTTTCACAGAACCACAGAATTGCTGAGGCTGGAAGGAACCTCCTAGATCATCAGCAGGGTCAGCTGGAACAGGTGACCCAGGCACATGTCCACTCAGGTTTTTAATACCTCTGTGAAGATAATCATGTAAATAGTCTCAGCCATAAAATGAAACAAGCCTAAACCTGTGGAAAGCAAGACACCTGGCAGAATGGTGAACTAACAGAAGAGGGAAAACTACTGTGTGCAGAAAAAATATCTGTTCTGTTGTCATCTGTAAGGGCCAGGGCAGGCAAGTGCCTGAGAACTACATCTATATCTGTACACAACATCTGCAAGGGATCCTTCATCTTTTAGGTGCTCTTGAGATCCTCGTGGAATGAGGTATGGAATTGAATGTAAAGACAGAAAGCCTGGAAATGCCTGAGATCGTGGTGAAGGCAGGAACATGCTCATCAGTGTTTATTAGAGTGGCATGTTGCTATCAAGAGCTTGCAACCTCTCCCAGACGATGCTTCCTTTCACTTACCTTGCACCAACAGTGTGGGCTTTTCACAAATGCAGAGCACAGCTGTGGGCAGAGGAGGGGACGGCAGCTGTGTTGAAGATAGGCTGTTATTGACAAAGTCTACAAGGTGTGAGGCTGTGACATTGTCCGTTGCTCCCTGCACGAGCCTTTACTGCATAGAAGCCTAGCTGTGGAAATGGTCACCTGTGCAAGCAGCAATCACAGAAATCCTGCTGTACCCTGAACAGGTTCTTCAAACAGGAATAATGATGTGTTTGGGTATTTGTTTTGGTTTGGTTTGGTTTGGTTTGTTTTGGTTTGTTTTGGTTTGGTTTGGTTTGTTTTGTTTTGTTTTGTTTTGTTTTTAACTCTGAATGTAAAACCATTTTAGAATTAATTCCCTGTGAAGGACATTTTCTCCGGACAAAAGTCTTCTTATATTTTACTTCAATAAAAATCATATAAAAGTACATGATTTCACATTTCTGCAGAAAGTATAATACAATGTTACAAAGAATTTTATGGAAGCAATGCATCTATGAGTGAGGGTTGTATGAGGGCACACAAAGGGTTACAAGCACAGCTCCTAGACATGTGAGTGAATAGCTTGTGACGTTTGACTGTAAAAATGTGAGCTGACTAAATACCTAACTACCTTTATTGAGTAAAGTCAATAAAATTATTAACTTTCAAAGTGTACAGGCTAGCAGATGACATCTAAAGGGAACCCTATTATGTCTGAAGACTATCTTAAAGCTGGAGTGGTGGCATCTATGGCATCACACTTTCTACCTGAAAGAAAAGAACTAAGAAAAGGGAAATAGGAAAGTCCTTTCTGTCAAAGCCATGAAAGAAGGGCAGTGTTACAATGGAAAATAATATCAAAATGGTTTAAAAAGCACTAAATTTCTTCCATCACACAGATTTCAGTAATCATGAATCATACCGTTGTGCAAACATACATCTGGCATTATTTTTTTCATTACTGAGTGCCCACATATGTCTGAGTATATGGCACTGTGCTGGTCAAAGGTCTTCAAATTTTTTCTAACACATCAGTCCAGTGACAGCACAATTGGCTGAAAAATAAGCATAATTAACAATGGCATGTTTAATATTGTTTTATGATTGCCTTCTATTAAAATAGGATCTTAAGAAAGCATGACAACACTAGCAATCATAATTACCAGCTTAGCTGGACGTACTACAAATGTCGGACCAGAAAGAGAGATCACTTCCAGGTGCAATGGGGGATTGCATTTCTTACTGACTGGGTGAAGAAAACTGAGGTTGTGTGTTTTTCAGAAAAGTTGCATGAAAAACTATAGTGAAATTTCTGAAAGAACACTGAAACCAAATGTCTTTGCAAGACTATGTTTTTAATGAGTACGGGAAGGCAGCAGCAGTAATTTTTGTAAGCATACTCTACGCAATGACACAATAAAAAGATTGAACAGCTCCAACCTTAGCAGAGGCAATATGCAATACTTCATTAAACTGGTTCCCTGGAAGTGTTGGATAAGCTTCTTAATTATAGATGGGGACAAGGGTAACTAAAGGACTTACAGACCATTTAAAGCATCATACCCAGTTCCTAGATGCTAATGGCTAGTACAAGACTTCTGGGGATGAGGGACTATGGGGAAAATAGAAACCTCATGGCCGCATGTCATTGCAAATAAAAGTGGCTTAGAGGTGAAAGAGAAGGATGAAAATTATAAAGTCCTAATTCATTAATTTTTTTTTTGTTTATGTATGTCTCTCAAATACAAATTATGGAATCAGTAGGGATGACTGGAGGTTTCTCGACTGCATGAAGTCACTTGGGTTTCTGCTGGTGGCCCAGGGGGGAGATGGGTGAGTGTGAGGATGCTACGGAGACAGCTGTGGTCCACAAAGACATGTGAGGAAGTAGCCCCCAGGGCAAAGAAGGAAGGGGGAGAGAAAAGGAAAGAGAAACAGTGTGGTAGTGCCATGATGCCTGAACACTGTGAGGGTGAGGGAGAGGTGGAAGGAGTGTGGGTACAGAGAAGAAGAGGGGGGGAAGAGAAGGCAGCAGTCTCATGGAAGTTCAGCTGCTGGGGTTAGAAGCAGGGAAGGCCAAACCACCCTCCCTCCCCTCTTGCAGCAACCACTGTGGCTCTTCATCCCCGTCCCTGCCCCTCCTTGTGTGCAGAAGCAGCAGAATTTGAGGGAAACACACACACAGACACTTGTTCAGTGTAACCCTGTCATCTTGGGCAGGTTACATCAAGATGCCACTCTTGGCAGCTACCTCCTTCAGTGGCATACAGCACTGCCCAGTGAGCTTTCCTGCTGTCTGAAAGCCTTTCGGGAGTACTGCACCACCCTGCAGCCAAAGAACAGCCATCCAAAGATCAGGTCCCTGTACCCGTTGAGGAGCTTGGATCTGAGCTGTGGCTTGTCTGCTGGGCAAGTCCCTTCACTCTTCTGTTTCCTGGCTTAGTTTTCGTCTGCCAAGTCTATTCAGACAGCTATGCTTCTGAGTCAGGGACTGCACGGCAGCACACTCACCTCAGTCAGGCTGGGATAGCATTGGGGGGGAAAAAGCATTCTCCAGCCTGAATAAAATACATAACATAGCGAGCAGATGCCCCTGCCTTGTCATCACCAGTCAGAACTGGGGTCCGTCAGTTGGAGTCCTTGCCAAGATGTAGGTAGGAATTCACTAGTCACTGAGATAACAGGGATTTAGCCCATGTAGAGCTTTGTAGAAGAGGAAAAAACCTCTTCAAGTGGACCCTGATTGCCATGGCAGGCACCGTGGCATGGGGACACTTGTGTGTGATGAGTTCCCATCAGGGGCTCTGCTTTGCCCCTCACAGCTGCACTTGCAAGAGAAGAGTGGTTGGCATGCGTGTATTTTACACATTAATACAGTGCAAGAACAGCCTGCGTCGTGTTCCAGTACCTCAGGAGATAAAAGATTACTGCTGCCAGATAATCAGATAAACCAGGATGCCTTAGGTAAGAGAAGATAATTGTGTTAGGAGGTAAATTATACATAGACAAATCAGGTCAAATTAGATACCCATTAACAAGTGTATTTGGCATCAATTAGCCAATTTCATTTTTAAGATATAGTGTTAACTTTAATTTACAGCCACAGAGTGTTACGTTCTTATCCAGTGTTTATATGCTGTCTGAAGTTTACTGACTGTTGACAGAGGAGATGAATACATAAGCTTGTGCACGGTAGGCTACAGGATTTGTCCTGTGCAGTGCCCCGAGAATGCTTTATCTGTTTTCAGTTCCTTTCCCTTGAAAAAAAAAAGGTCACAAATTGCCAAAACTCTATGCATTGCTAAAAAATCCTCACTTGGAAAATTTTCAAAAGTACGCCTATTCCCACTAAAAGTCCTTCTGAGCTGAGGCGGATGGATTTCCCTGGAGGTAACCGATGCTGGCTCAAAATCAAATTGTACCAAAGAGACGCCACATTAACATAACTCTTTCAGTAATTTTTAAATGAAGAAATGTACCCAGTGTGTTATCTTGAGGAATTTGTCTTTTAAAAAAAATAATAAATTAATTTGAAAACCTTTAAAACTCTATAACAAGAAATTTCCAAAGAGCAAATCACAGCGTTGGAGGAAGGGGTATATTTGTGCATCAGCTCCACTCAGCAGGACACAGCCAGAAAAGCTCCACAGCGTGTTGTGAAGCCCATACCATCAGCAGTTCCTGAAGGTTCCCAGTTAGTCAAGACCCTTCATTTTTGGAGCAGAAGAATTCAAATTCTGTTGCATATATAACTGTGAAATAGCTCTTGTGTACAGCACAGTAATCATAGCTCCTGCAGAGCCACAGCTTTATTAATTTGCTGCAGACTTTTTAATTGTATTGGTTTTTAATAAACCTTAAGGTCTGATTCTCATCGTTATGACAGCTCCGTTATCAAGCAGACACAAGGCATGTCAGCATACCTGCCACAGAGCCAGGAGCAATGATCCTGGTAATCCAGTTCCGAATTCTGGCCATGGCTGCGTATCAGCCTATTTTACATCTGTCTCTGCCTCTATCAACTATATATCTATCTCTACCAGTGTCTGTGTCTGTATCTATCTATATCATCTGTATCTATATCTATATCTAATCTACACATACATATGAGTACATCTCCACTACATTGTTTGCAAAAGCCAGTGTGGCTTGGCCATGTAAGCCACTGTGCTGAGCTCAGGCTCACTAGGTCTTTGGAAAGGTCTAGACAAGGCAGTCACAAAAAAATATATGATTCCACTGACTCCTTAGACACCTCTATTCCTGAACCATTAATGTTGTTTCACAGCCAAAAGCAATGGAGTCAGTGAGTTTGGACACGGAGAAATATTGCACTGCAGATGAATTTTAGATAGACAAATGTAAATACGTGAAATGTAGCCCAGCCAGGACACTAGGGCTACTGGCCTCACTTTCTGGAAAAAGGCAAGGGGTACATACTCACAGTTACTGGTCAGGGTGCAGTTTTCTATGTCATGAGCACAATGTCACTGGCGCTGTACTGTGTGCCTTTGTACCACCCTGGCGCTCATTCATCAGTGTCTCCAGGAGGCGAATGGTGCTTCATGAGCCACCAGCAGCCATGGCTTCCAGCGACATCTTCCTCGCAGCCTCCGTGCCAAGCCCGGACCCATCCATGGTTCACCAGCTGCTCTGGCCACCAGCCACCCCGCTCCCTACACTACACACATTTGTTTCAAGGGAGGCAGACAGCTGTCAGTCGCTTCATGACTTTAAACAGACTCTTTAATATCTAAAGTAGTCTGATAATGTGCAAAATAATTTCAGGACATCAATCTTTATGACAAAAAATGTTTGTGTTACCTTTTAGAGAAAACTATATGACTGTTAGCTTACCTAGTTTAAACAACCAATGAAGAAAGGGTTAATAGAACAAGCTAATAATTTATTAAATGTTATGTACAATTTTTTTTCCCTACAACTTTAGCAAGACTTCCAATTCTTCAGTTGCCTGGCAGAGACCAGAATTCCTTGTGTATAATGTTTTGTACTCTGAATATATTACAAATTAACTGTTAGGTGTTTGGAACTTGCAAAACAATCTATTTGAAAGAGATCCTGGCAACATGAAATGCAATTGAGGGGAGGAGGGGAGGAGGGAAGTTATGAATATTATGTTTTTAAACTGGAATCTTGTTGGCTTTTCTTTAAAGTCAGATAGTCATAATGACTTGACTGAAAGGATAAATAATATTTGTACTGCATATTTGGACACAGAATGCCACCCACAGATCAAAGATTACACTCACACAGATCTGCAAACCTAAATATAAAGTTATATTATGGACTGAGAAGACAATCTACTCACATGTGTGCAATGCATATTTTGTAGATATCAAACTTTAGTTAGATGAGAAATGTTTTGGATGAAACCTTAATAAAACAGCTAAAAGGCTTTGACTGCAATAAGTATTGATGCTGAGCTCTGCCCATTGTTTGGAGACAGGACATTACAAGACCTTGAACATACAGGACAAAAGAGTCCCCGTGCTGGGAGATTTTAGCCTCTGGAAAGTTTTGTGCGTATGAGCACATTGTGCTGTCCACCACTGGGATTTAACTGAGCTGGAAATAAAGACAGGATGACAACTTGCTATGCAATCCTGTAATAATCAGAGGGGGCTAAAACTTAGCCTTACATATTATTCACAAATTAGTTTAAATGCATTTGAACTCAGTGTGGATTTCTCACAATATACTATTCCAATGTGATATAAGAGCCCACGGCTGATGAAACTTAGAGATACACAAATACAAAAAGTAAAGGGAGATGGTGTCCCAAAGACTAGACTGTGATGACTGAGGAGGGAAAAAATTAAAACCGAGGGGATGGGATTCCCTTTCACATACAGTATGGATTCTTGAAGCACTCCCAAGCTGTCCAACCGGCTGAAGATTAAAGAGGACTGGATGGAAACTCAGACTCTGCAGAGTTTGCCTCGGGTATTATTTACTTCTATCTGTGGGAGCTAAAGCCACAGCAGACACAGACACAACAGTGTCCAGTTCACTGGCACCCATTAAATGGAATGTAATACGAAGGTGCATACTACTGCTTGTCAGTTTTAGATTTGGATAAACCACATGATATGTGATGGCCGCAGGGAGTCTGTGTGTATTTAACATATAGAGATAGATACATACATTCAGAGCATTGCTACCAGAACCAAAGCTCCTTCTGGAATTGGCAGGAGAACAGTGTAAAACGACTCACCTAAAACCCCAAATTGTCTTTCTTTCTTTCTTTTTTTTTTTTTTTTTTTTTTTGGGGGGGGGGGGAGGTGGGGAGGGCACCACTTTCCAAAACTAGAGGAAAAGTTTTTATAGTCATTTGAACCTTTTTTTTTTTTTTTCAAGTCAGAGCCTTAAAAAATTCTCAACATGGATAAAACTCCAACATTCCTTGGACTTGGTAAACTAAGGTGGAAGTTTCTCAAGGTAAAAAATTATTTCCAGGCTAGCTTTTCTTATCAAATTTCACTAATTCTGTTCAATAGGGCTGTTAACCCTAACTAGAAACAGACACTACAGAGTTAGATGGTTCAGAATAGAATGACAAATAGTTTCAGGGAAAAGTGTTCAATCAGGCTTTAAATTTCTTGGAGGATAAAGGTGTGATGTTAACACAAGGTAGAATGATCTATATAGCCTTCCGTAACATCTGTGCATAAAAAATGAATGCAAGAGTCTACTGAGGGGTTACAGGGTTACATTGTGGTGCTACATAGCCAGTGCAATTTCTATGCATGTGTTTACCTACATTAAAGTCTAAATTCCTTTCACATAAAAAGTAAAATATGTGTATACTTAGGGCATAATAGATAAATTATCATCTATGTGTAACAATTTTGTTTAATACTTATTTGAGTTCTTGGCATTATTTTATTTATCAAGCATAAAAAAAACCATTCTTTTGTCTCTTTTTAGTGCATTACTATCTGTTTATCTACCACCTTTGCAGAGGTTTACACCATAACCAAGTCACTGTACCTGCCAGCTGTTGTTCTGCATTATTTTTCATCTTGTCCTTTGGCTCTTGGGCAGAAGGAGTGATCCAGCAACAAGGCATTCAAACAACGACTTTAGTTTATTTTCAACACAGCTAGCTGCTTCCCCAGGTAGCTCTTAGGTTTTTTCACTGGAACTAAAAGCCTGAATAAGTCTTGTTGTTTCATGGTGATGAGAGTTGTAACATATAAGGAGTGATGGTGAAAGAAAAATAGCTTTCCTTTTGGAGATGCTACAAGATCCAAATGGCAGCACAAAAAAGTAGAAGAGAGAATTTTCTATGGCATTGGTTAAACTCCACAAACCTACAAAAATTTCTTTTGGTGCATGGCCTCTCCAAATGCTACCCCAGAGCAAGGAAAGCCAGCACGGAGCTATTTACAAATTACTTAACTAGATCATTGCAGAGTGCTTTCCTTCTTGACTACTTATTTTTAATTACTAGATCCAGAGCAGCCTGGGAGAAAAGCCACCAAGTCATCGAGTACTATGGAATTCTACCTACTTCCCCTGGGTTTGAGTTTAACTCTCTCCTTTAAATGTGCAATGCATAGTAAATAACTAGAAGCAATATGTTTTAATTAGACGAACAGTGAACATTATAAAGACTTTGGGGGGGGCACAAAGTCTTGGTGTCCAGAGACACACTTCCATAGCTGCAGATATGTAGCCTAACATATGCGTTACCTGCTGCAGCAGAGGAAGGGAGATGTTTGCCTATGTATGGAAGCAAACACACTTGCCTGTTTGTGGCCACTGCAAACACTGAGATGCTCACACAAATATACACACACACACACCACTGCTATGGAGTTCAAAACTGTGCTTAAACATTACCAAAAGGTAACACTTTAATTAATAGTAAAATACAGTATCCCATCAATACAGGGATATTAAAAATAAGTAGTGAACAAGGAAGATGATGTCTTATGAGTACAGTAAATTCCAGAGTTTTAAATACACTTTGTATGAGTGCTAGAAAAGCTGAGACCTAAACGTTTTCCTTGTTGTTGCTAAGAAAGAGATTGGAATTAGGCTGCGCACAGTCAAATAAATAAATAAATCTATAGCTTTTCACTGTGGTCCCCAACCAAATGAATTGCCACCCCTATGCACTCTGACAATCTGGTGCAGTGCCTTTAATGAGTCACTGGTATTAGCTCCACATGCATAGAGTATCCACACTGTCTGCACAAGGGGACCGATCCTGCAATAGCACCGCACATCTGCGAGATGTAGTGTGCCTTCCATTATCACGGTTTTAATTGGCAGTTGAAAGTACACAATTCTTCACAGAACCAGACCCGAACAAATGTTTATAATATAAAACATGGGAAAGCAATTTGCCTCCAAAACATTAGCATGAATTGCTAAGTAATCTATTACAGCAAAACCCAGAACATTAGCATATGTTGGGAGGAACAAGCCAGATATTCTGTACCTTTTAAATCAAAGCGATAGGTTCTTGAGGAATGGGGTACATATGCAACAAGACTATTCACTTAAACCTGTCATCTCCCCAGACATATGGCTGTCTACGGATTGCACGGTTCAGGCTGTATCTCGTTAAACAGCATTATTTTGTGTGATTTTTTTTTTTCCAGGTTACTGGACATATTAAACCACTGGGGTGAAGCTGTAATACAATAAGGGGTAAAAAGCTTCAGGTAAAATATGTTTTTCAGAAACGGCTGACAGACAGTATGGATAGGCCAGTCCAATTTCTTTGTTGTTGTTATTCCCTCTTCTAACCATTGGCTAGGAATCAAGGTAACAGTAGACATATGTCTGGGACTTGCTTGACGGGTTGTTGTCATTTCTCCACCCCTGATCCAGTCATGACCTGACCCTGAAGGAGAGGTGTTTAAATGTAAGGGCTGTGAAGAGTGTTGGTCAAGCTGGTAATGAAGGGTAGAGAGAGGAATTCATACTTTTACTAGCTCCTCTCTCTTTCTTTTGTGCTCCTTATTTGAAAGCTTGGTACTGTAATCAGTTTATTGGATTTGTTCTTGTACAAGCACCCAAGGGAATAACCCAGGGGAGAAAATGTCTGGGTACATAGTGAAAGAATATATACTGTCAGCCTTAAGAAACTGAAAATTATGAGCTGAGCCCAAAAAGTCATGAGATCAGTGTGGAAATTACATGGGCTTTTGTCTGTATGTTAATAATACGTTTGGTTTCATTGCATTTGGTGCCTTGTTTTCAAGATTTTAAAATTACTTTTTCAGACAACTCCTCTCCCCATGCCCTCCAAAAATACTCAGCCTAACTTCTGTATATAATGCAATATGCATGAAGCAGAGCTCAAGACAAGTAGGCTGGTAAGGGACAAAGGCTGTTGTTACAGTAAGTCTTAGCACAAGCATACTGCTCAGGCATGCGCTTCATCACAGTGGCCTCCGTTTTCCGTACATGCTTCCTGCATCACTGTTGCTGGAGATCGGCCACCCCTTCCACCCTCTTCTCCCTGGCAGGTACTGAGTTTGCCAGGATGCCAGGACGTGGGGCTTCAAAGCATAGATGAGAAGACAGATTCCTGTCTGCTTCAGCAGCTGGACTTGTGTGTGTAGAAGAGCTCCCAAAGATGAAACAGAGGCTTATAGAGAAGTGTTTATATTGCAAGAGGTGGCTCTAACCATCTCCCCGTAAGATACTTCATGTTTGTGATCCACATCCTTATTCAGTGGCACAATGCCTATGGGTTAGGTATGCTTATGGTATAGCCTATGGGATTTGCAAGAATATAGCATTGTCCTTGAAATGAAAGCAAAGGTTTTCATTCAATTCCATGATTTCAGCACCTGGAAAGACAGTCAGTATCATGAAACTCCAGATAAAACTGAGACTAAGAAACAAAGAAATACAGGTGGGGACTGATCATCAGTATTCAACTGGGGACATAAAAAAATTCATTAACACTACACTGTGACAGCTAGGACTGCCACAATAGCATACTGCAGTCCCTAGGGATGTATGCAAAGGGGGTATTTCTCTGAGGTTCCACTGGCTTGTGCTGTTCTTTTCCTGCTCTGTAAGGGTGGACCTTTAAAACCAACATATACTGGTGTCCTTGACCTTTCCAGGATCAGCCACGATGGCCAGAGGTTGGGAGCGAGCCAAGCCTACACCCATTCCCTGACCTTCTTGCACATCTGTTGTGAGGAGAAGTCTGCTCCCAGCAGTCAGGGTCCAAGGCCAGTTTAACACACACAGTGTAATAAGGACATTTCCTAATTTTTATTACTCCTGCAGTCTTTCAGGTCAAGTCACAACTGAGTCCCAAGAGTTTTATTAGAAAGCTGAACTTATTACTGACATCCCTTTTACTTTAAAAGTTTAATTCCAATAGTTCTCTGCAAATGACAAGTTTTCTCCCTTCAGTGTAGAAGTGATACAAAGTGCTGCAGAACAAAAGAACCAATTTTACAAAATCAAACACAAGCAAAGACTCATCCATGTGACTTCTGTATAATCCAGGACATCAGCATGTTCTGATAAGCAGAGCTGTGATCTCAGGTTTTAGACCCATTCATTTTAAAGACTAAGCATTTGATTTCTTCTTGCTGAGCTCTGTGAGGAGATAACTGACATCAGTTTTCTTTGCGTCTTTGCAGTTGTTGTAACCTCATTATTCTTTGAATTATCTTGGCAGTTAGTAATTTTTTAGTTTTAGTTGGTGCCATCTCGTCTGTAGAGCTCTACAGTTAAAAGTACACACAAAGAAAGGTCACAGCACAAAAGCAAGTTAGTCCCCATCTTCTAGCCCTTGTAGGACTCCTTTTATTTCATAATTGTTCATTTTCTACTGCTTGCTTTTGTTTCTTGGCAATTGCATGATTTCATCCTGCCCATGCAGCTCATGTGAATGTCCCGTGAATGCTAGAAAAGTTCCCTTTCTTCCTTCATGCTGCCTGTTTTTACCATTTCTACTGGAGCTCTGTAATTGGGGTGAGGTAACACACCCTCATGACTCAAAACAGCTAATCTCCAACAGCACAATAACCAAGAAGCCTAGCATACATTGGCTTGTCGCTAGAAGCTGATATTCAGCAATGAACTATGAGAGGATTTAAGTAAAAGATTTTGCCCTCCTCCCCCCACCCCTGTCTGTCTTTAGAAAATAAATGTCTGATTCATGCAAAAATAATGTATGAACCATTTGCACTGCATTAAAAAAAATCTGCTTGTTATTCTGAGACAATTCTGCCTTCTTCTGCCTGGAATCACACTGCTCTGCTTCAGATAACTTAGGGGTGAGCCAAAAATATAGGGCGGTATTTGCCAAAATATAGAAGCTAAAATTACACAAATGTCAGGATAAAAATGGGAAAATGCAGTTTCTAATAGGCTTTAGAGCAACTGCAAGCGCAGGAGCAACATTCCTACAGCAACTGCTTCCCAGTGGCAAGTATCATTTCTATACATGCAGTAACTGCCATTAAATGTTATGCTATCACTTGCCAACAGAGTCTACAGAGCGGTATCAGCGTGACCGCAGCATTCCACTGCACTTAAAATAGAAATTAGCAGCGGTAGGTTCATTCTTATGGTCTAAGGGCGGGTAACAATTACTGGCCATTGCAAGGTCATTCGATGTGAGATGGCTTCTTTGTTCCATGTCCACTGGAACAGGGAGGAGGTAGCTGCACTTCAGCTCTCAGAAATTTGCACCCCTGCTTCTCTATTCATAACTGCTGCCTGTCAGCTGGAAAGCGTACTATCAGAGGACTGGTTAGTCATCAATATTTGCAAAGCACTTTTTTCTCATGAGATGCAAGGAACTCCAGAAACATAAAGTATTAGTAATGCAAATTACTGAGCAGACATGCTCGACCGTCTATTGTTTTCTGTGTTTAATTTCCACCTCCAGCTGAATTCAGTGGGTTTTCAACATATGCTTAAGGTTAAACAGGCTTAAAGGCCACTTCTAAATTGTGATGCTTTCTAAATTAGGAGCACCATTAATTGCTCATCTTGCAGAATGGAATTTAATTTACTTGGCATATTCTGAATCACTTTCCAGGAATAAGTTAAATTCTGATTACATGCATTCCCAACTTCCATAAAACTCTTTTTGCACAGATTGCTTTCTTCTCTGTAAATCCCTATTGGATTCACGAGTTCTTATTTCATTTCACTTCTCTTCATATATTTTTAAACCTCTGAGGTCTAAGTTCACTTCTGAAGTCAAATGGTTGAAATGCTGTTGACTTTCTGGCAATTCTGAAAGTGACAATTTTCTCCATCACATAAATTACTGTATTTCCTGTTATTTATTTTATGATACTGGTATTTCACTCACACAGTTTTTTCTGTACCCATAAAATTTTCCATCTGGGATATAATTTTCTAATCCTTCTATAAGCCTATGTATTTTGTTTCACCTCTTAAAGAAATTTAATATTGTCAATCTGCAGTATTCTCTCTTGGAGACAGATGATCTAAAGTTTACTTCTCAGTAAAGAAATCATGAGCATACAACCCACCTGCACACATACCACCTGAGAATGAGGAAGGTGCTACAGTTTAAGTCATTCTCATATGAAATCATCATCATCATATGCATGAATTTCTTGCAGTTGAAAACAGTCTTTTTTTTCTATGCAAAAGGAGAAAGTGTAGCTATCTCTGGAGTTCTTTTGCAGGGTTAAGAACAGAAGCCAGTCATGGCCTGACTGAGTGAAAAAGAGAAAAGAAAAGTCAAGTATTTTTTTTAATAGCTGAAAAAAGTACAAAGCTTGTGCTTTTGCTGTTTTGCCCCAGTGGAACAGTGAAGTCTATACAGCCAGAGACTATGCGAGAGCAAAAGCAGAGGCATCATGTGGATGAATTTACATGCTGATAATAATTTGGGTGATGTTATTTTATTATTGACAGAACAAAATGGGAATAATTTGTCTTTTTTAGGTCAGTATTTCCAGTAGTTTTATGATACAGGCCTTATTTTTCCCTGAAACAACTTTGCAGTTCAAGTTGTTCTGCATATAGAAGTCTATTGGAAATTTCCTTTTTTTTTCCCCCTCAACAACAAATTTCTGGATTTATTTCTCTTTCTTCCTTTAGAAAATACTAGTTATTTTGCCATTAATCCTCAAGACTTTTATGTCATCCTGAGAAATGTTTGTTTGGAAAAGTCTCTTGGTGGTGGCAAATTTATTAGCCTGATACTATAAAACTGAGAGCGTTCAGCTAACAATGATCCGAACATGTTCTTTGTCAAGGCTACAACTCACTCAAACAGCTGAGGCAATGAAGAGGGAAGGCACAGAGAGTCAGGATTAGGAATGAAATGTGTTCTTGAAAGGGCTGCCTGCCTCCACTGCCTCCTGGCATATTATTATAGGGAGCTGTGATCGAAGTGCTGAGTGCCACAGCAGTGATATATTTGCATTTCACCAAATAATATTAGATACATATGGTGCCCTTCACTTTGAAACTTTACCCAAAGACTTCAGAAACCTTGTGCCAGGTTTTTTTTTCCTTAGAGAAGATACTGCACACTAGTTTTATTGTACTAATTTCAGAGGAAGAATTTCCAAATTGTTCCAGGAGTGAGGTTTCAGCCTGCTCCTCAAATATTTCTGCCTGATGGACTATGGAGATACTTAAGGTAGCTTTTATTGAATTATCTCAGGTACTAGTAGTAGTCTAGCCAGAACAGCATGCAGCATGGTACAGGCTAATTCACATTTGCAAAAAGCTAGGGTTAGCAAACTTTTTTTAATTATTTGGTATCCAGCACTACAGAACGTTTTGCAATTCTGATTAAATGGAGCATTTTAAGATTATGCTAAATGTTTTGCTCACTTAAAACCTTGAAAGCATGTTCCAGCTTTCAGCAGCTTATCTAAAGACAGCAGTGTGCAAAACAGAAAGGTAATAAAATGCTGAGTTTCAGGGAATTCAAAAATCACCTTCAAATTAATGTTCCTGTTGATAAACAATTTTAACAAAATTAACTGAGAAGGATGTTTTGCAGAATCAAAAATATTTCATTCTGGGATTTTTTAACTGTTTTGCTGGGGGGATGATAACTTATTTAATCATTTATTCATATTTTAAGAGTCTGAAAATCCATTGGAACACTCGATTTCAAGTTACATAAAGTATTTCCAAAGGACCCAAAACACATTTCTTTTTCTTATTTTTGTGTGTGATTTGCACATCGTCAAGATACATCATCAGTAACAATGAATTCCTATGGTGGAGACGCCCAGCTCAGTCCAAAGCCTTTCTCACCTCAAGCAACTCTTTGAAGCCAGAAAAAAATGCAGAGGGATTTTACTGGAGAGCAGGAGGGAAGCACATGGGACAGTGGAGCGCAGAGATTCTGTAAGGGGAAGGTCGGTAAAAGCAGGGTGATGAGGGTATTTCACTGGCTTCTCTCACTAATTCCTTAAGGCAAGTGCTATTTACATAGTACTGAACATAAAAAGTAAATTGCAATAGTCGCTGTTCTCTTAAACTACTCAGAACCGTCACTGAGTCAATTTAGTTGAGAAATTTAAAAAGCCTTCTGAACCTGCAGCAAAGAAGTTAAATTCAGGAAATCTTCCCAACCTCTGTTCTTTATGGCTGGACTGTAGAAATATATATTTTTTCCTCTGAGGCCTTAAATTGTCTTCTGAAGAATATTGTTAACAGAAGGAAATCATCTGTTGAATGACTTATAACAAAGCAGTATTTGGCTTGTGCTGTATCCTCAAAGACATGTAGAGTTTTCATTGTAGTCAGAATATTAATATACGAAATTGTAATAATGATTTATTAATTAGCTGAGACTGTCATCGCACTTTTCTATAGCTAATTTAAATGGCAACCACACTGGAGTCTGTTTTGTCTCATGTTCTCCCTTTCAGTAAAATCAAGCAGAGACACTTTGTTGGCCATCCGAGATACTTTTATCTTTGCCTTCAAGGACCCTGGGGAAATGGAAACAGAGAAAGAATATGGAAAGAGGATTTGTACCTCATGACTTTGAGACTTTCCTTCAAGCGCTGCATTTTTCCCCTCCCTTTTCCTGTTCAATAAGATACCAAGAGAGAAAGCAAGCAAGGGGAGTGGGAGGGGAGAGAGAGAGGAAGGGGCATTGGTTTAAACTTTTTCTAAAGTCTAAACACTCAAAACAAAAGAATTACCTTTTCAGTTTTCCTGAGCCAGGATTAGGGATGGATTTTTCAAACTATAAAATGAAGAAAGTGAATCTGGTTTTCATGTATTTACAGCAATCATCTCCAACCAGCAATTAAAATAAAGCAGGGGAAGGAAGGAGTTTCAGTACGCAGGGAAGCAGTGTCCCTAAAAACACCCAACTGTAGAGCAAAAAGCATTTGCAGAAACAGAAGTCAATTAATTCAGTTTCCTCCAAAATACTTACTATGCTTGCCAAAGTAGAAGACAGGGAGAGAGCTTATCATGTCACAGTTCATACCTAAAATATATTCCTAAAATTTTCGAAGTGTTCCTTGGAGACTCAATAGTGACTCTTGTTCTTAGGTAGTTACTGAAGATATATGGAGGCAGTGAATGCTGAATTTCAAATAGGATCTACTAAAAGCAGGTCTATCTTGAAACAACTTAATAGTCTTTAAATCCAAGTGCTCCTTTAATTTAACTCTGACAAGGTCTAGTAGAGGACTAGAAAATGAATCAAGTAGATGAGTAGGATGAACAGGGAAAACACATATACATTTATGAGTCACTTCCATAGACTTCTGCCTGCAAAGAAGGCAGCAGCTGCACTAACGGAGCTTGTTTTCACTGCTTCGTCGATCCAAGGAGCAGAAGAGGCAAATATTCATTTTGGAAGAAGATTCCCAGTGCATTTTTCCCAAAAACATTCAAGACTATGCTTACCTCTGATTAAAATGTGGAACTCCACACAGCATACGAGAACACTGATGACATTTTCAACTACATAGATAGTTACTAAGTGTTAACGAAATATCTTGAAGTATCAGAGAATGAGTGGCACTGCACCATTGCATCTTCTCCCTGTTGGGAGCTATGGCCCCTGGGATCGCTCTTTTCTGTTACACAGTCTTAACAGACAAAATCGTATACTGTTAAAGCATCCCACAGATTTGTACTTTGTCCATAACCTCTTCCCACATTGTAACAATTTGTTACTCGAGCGTAAATCTGATACTTTTGGCTTGAAAGCAAAGTGTTAGGCAATCTGCAAACATGAGCTCATCACTTTGGGCAAGGTGAAAAGGGTCTCTTATGTGGTATACTCATTTTTGGCCTTCAGATATTAGTCAAAACTCTGAAAGGAAACCAGTCTTTAACATGGTGTCAATTTTCCTTTTTGTTAGCCTTTTTTCCATCTCTGACTCTTTCACACTTTGGTATGAAGCCACTCTTTTCTTTGTGTCTCTCTCTCTCTTTTTTTTTTTTTTTTTTTTTTTTTATTTTCTTGTGTGTGTTACAATTCAGACTTCTAGCAGGTATTAGCAAGCAGCTGTGTCTTGTAGGGAGTCTGTAATAAACTTGAGTGAGGAGGGATTTTATTTCACCATTTCACATACTCTACCCTTGCCTTTTCCTAGCTAGGCTAGTCTTCTCTAGGAGCAAACATTTACAGATACTGTGGAAAAAAACAAATATGAGAGAGAGAGCATTAGACAGCAGAAATGCTATTGTTATTCACCACCAAACTTTTTCCTGAGGATGACAAACACACAAAAGCTAAAATTCATAAAAGCTGCAAAAGAACGACATTTCCTGAACACAAGAATTTTGGTGAAACCAGGTTAAATACTCCTCAGGTGATCTACTAGTACTCTAGGTCTTTTTTCCACACATCAGACAGTGCAAAGTGTAATAAATTCCATCTCCAACTACAAACAGTACAAGCTTTCTTAAATCATCCTAAGGAGACACACAGATGCACAGTTTCAGGTATCCAGGCATAACTTATGGGTTTTTGACCAAAATCCTAGAGCAAAGAAACTTCTTCTCTTTTCATGGGTTTGTGTTGTGTTTTGCTTTGTGTTTTTTTTTAAAAAAAACAAACAAGCAAGCAAACAAACAAAACCTTAACATGAACTTTGAGTTGGAAAATACTTTTTTTTTTTTTTTTTTTAGTTTAACTCATCTATTTCATTTTTCCCTCTGTTGTACCTTTTCCAGCCAGGTCTACAAACTAAGACATCTGAGGGTGGGGTTTTTTGCACACAATACAGCTGGGAGAAGAAAGTCTAAACTCATTATTGGAATCCTATTAAACAGGACTACTGCCTCTCTGCAGACTTGCTATACTTGGGCTCTTCCTCACTAGACTTCAGGCTTATAAGGTAGGGAGGACAGCCACAGCTGGCCAGCCTTAGGTACACCAGTTAGCAAGACATCTTTTTGACTGACCTCCAAGTTCTTGAGGCTCAAAATGAAGTCATCATTCTGGCAAACTGGAAGAGAGAGGATCCTAGTGTTAACAAAGCTCAGCTCTTACTAAGATTGGAAAAGTCAGAGAAAAACTGAAAGTCAGCAAATCCTCAGATGTCTTCTATGGAGACTTCTAAGTAAGGAAGATTGCTGAGACAGAACTACTCCAAGAACTACTCCAAGACACATGAGCTGTCCTAACCTGTTTACTGAAAGCCAGTAAACTTGGATCAGAAGCTGGCAGTAGACACCCTTACATATTAATCATTTTCCAGCACCTTGAAGCACAATAGCATGTCACTAATAGCACACATGCCCAATGTTTAAAATGGAAAAAAAAGGAAACACCTGTGGTAGCTCTGTGGGACTTGGCTCTTGTATGTGGACTGCTGCAATAAAAATCATTGCAACAGTATAGGGATTCCCTGTAAAACCTGTGGGATCTGGAGGTCCACTATCTCTGTCTTGGGGTATCTCCTGCTTAAAAGTGTATAGTTCTGGGAAGGCTATGAAGGGGGAGGTAAGAGAGGGAGGACAGAAACTTGAGCTGTACAGCTACCTATAGAGAACTATTTTTAAAAACAGTCTTAGATTGTCAAAGGAATGTCTTAGAATGAATGCTGCTGATGAACTGGATTTTTTTTTCAAAGCCAAGTACAGCTTGAAGGAAAAGAATGTGGTGACTCTGCCTGTGCAAGTAGGAAATGGCCCAAGAGATCAGGCTAGAAAGAGACTTGCAGAGAGGTCCTCTCAGTCGGGCTGAGTCCAGACTGGAAATGGCAGAGTCCTACTAAGAACTGGGGAAATTAAAAGAGAAACAGAATTGAAATTAAGCCCTAAATCCAAGAAAAACTACAAATTATAGAAAGGAATCATCAAAGAAATTTATTTTGTGTGTGTGTGAGAGAGACCTTTATGAAAGCACATTGTTTTATAGCTGCTGTGTCTGCAGAGGCGGAGCTGGGATGGCCGCAGTGCAGCACCACGCCACAAGATGGCAAGAACCAGAAGCTGACCTCAAACCAGAATTCAGCTAGAACAATGCAACTCTATTAAAATTTGAAGATCCAAACTACCAAAATTTAACGTTAATAAAACTGGAGGTTGTTTCAGAAGATTTCTGTTTTTTTCTTTGCTCTTTGGCCTGTGGCTCTTTAGACAAAAACTAATCATTACAACACATCACACACAAGTGATGAATACCCGGTGCAGTACAATCTCCTCTGTGTCCTAATTATCTGTTTCTTTGTTTGAAGAAACATCGGAAAAATCTTTTCTCTGTCACCCTTTGTCTTTTTAGTTTCTTTCACCTCTAATTTTTCTTTTTTTTTTTTTAATTTCATGTCATACTTTTTCTAGCTGTCTCATGATCTTTAAATTTAATAAATTCTCATCCTTTTTAATAGCTTTCTCAAGTCTTTGACCACATTTACTTGCTGTGTCCCAACTTTTTCCTTTTTCCGTCCAACAACAAGTGAAAGACTAATCCTTTGGTCTTTAGGGGATGCTGAGTCCAAGCTAAGGGCAATCATTTGTTGTCAGATTAGAACTGGAACTATGAAAGTTCCAGGAACTTTATAAAAAGCCACAGTCCCATTCATGGTTTCAGTTTAGGTCTTTGGGGACAAATGTCTACATTGCAAACATAGCAAACCTACGTAGCATTAAGGTTTTTGGTCTGCCTCAGTACAGCTGTTGCATTAGGTCATCTCTTGCAGTCTTCTTCCAGTGGTATGGTTCTTCGATAATTAGCAACTGTGTTGATAGAGTCAACGCAGAGGCCAATCACCACAGAGGAGCTGCTCTCTTCCCCAAGGGTTGGCTTGTGACTGAAATGAACTGACAGGCCGGTGTTAGACAGTTTGCACAGTTGTATGTGTTCTGTGAATAAACAAAGACAAGAGATACTCTGCAGCTGGCAGGTTTTTCCAGCTCCACATTTACATGCAAAATACTGTTCTTAATGAGGTTGGACTATATGACCTCCTGAGGTGTTTTCCAGCCTCATTTATTATATGAGTCTATGAAAATTACATTAAAATTACATTAAAAAAAACAAGGATTCCATAGAAAGCTTTCATTTCATTCAAATGACTGATTTCTTCTTAATAGCCTCACTGGGGAATTTCTGAAAATGCTGAGAATGAAACTTTCCCCACCTCTGCTTCAGCAGGTGACAAATGCTGGCGAAATAGCCCTCAAGCAGGAATAGGCTGTGGCTCTCGCCATGCCTGACTTTGCAACCCTGAGCTCATGCTGAGCGGTGCTTGCTCCTTAGAGTCGTTTTGTCGAAGCCAGCGCAAGTCCAAAGTACACTGTCCACGCTGTGGGTCAGGTCTGCGTGTGCTGTGTGTAAGGGCTGAGGAATCTGGCACCCAGCACACGCGATCCGCTGTACAGTCAGTCCCAAGCCCAAAACAAATACAATTGGTGCACTTTAAACATCTCACCCCCTTTGTGAGCATCTAGCGACTACAGCCTTTATTTGTGTGCCAGCCTTTTCACATCGCCTGAAAATTTCAAACAATTTCATAGCCATGGGAGCGCTAATTAAAACATTCAGCAGTTTTACTGTCTGAGCAGTGTAAATATGATGTAAAAAGAAAATTAAAGAGCATTTACACAGATGCATACTTGTTCATTGTAGCAATAAAATCTAGCTGCAGGGACCTGGCAAGAGCAAGAGTTTCTTATTCTTCAAAACAAGTTATTCAGCAAAAAGTTAGACACCAAACTTTAGTTTGGAAGAGTTATTCTTTGTTAGGTTCATTTTTTATTCATTCCTCCAAAGCCACACTTCCCTACTTCTTTCCTGGTGTATAATACTGGTCACTCAATTTACTGCTGAAATAGGTTAAGAGATGATTTGAAACAAAATATTTGTTTCACACCCTTGAGGTCACAGTCCACACACAAAACTTTTCCCTTTTACTCATGCAACAGCCTCTTTTGGACAGTGAATCCCAGTCACAGGGAATAAAATCCCCTGAAATATCAGTGACAGGCTATGCCTAGGATAGGGAAGGCATTCTGGGGAATCTTATTTTCCAGTGCTGGTTGATGTTTCAGTCTGGGATTTCAAGAACACTGACTACAGTTGTTTACACTGCAAAGAAAGGAGCTTTTTGATCAGGGGAAGCTGAGTCACTACTCCCTGTTAGTTTTATCATTTTGCAGAAAGCGAGAGCTGATGCCTGATCTTTCTCTGACCTTTTATTCAAACTTCTTTCCTACATTCCCAGGCTGTTATATTCTGTTTAATCATGTCTCTTTGATATTCAGAAGAATCAGATACTTTTTCACTTGGTGTTACATGATGTCATAGGCAAAAGCAGCATAAATCCCATGAGGTTACCCTCCGGTCAAGACAGTTCACTGAGAGGATGAGACTCAGTCCTAAAGCTTTTTTCTGGGTCCTGAGCTATTTTGAGGGCTGGGCGAGGGGGAAGGGGGGAGCTGGTTTTTGTTTTGTTTTGTTTTGTTTTCCCACAGACATCATAAGACAAACAGACCATGGGTCAGGTAATGTAAGCAACAGACTGCAAAAGCATTGCCAAAAACTTGTAACCACCTAATCGTCTCTGAAGGAAAAAAATCATTTAAGTGACACATGTTAATAGCATTGAATTCAAAACACTTCTTTTGACATCCAGATGTTGGAAAGTGCCGTATCCTGATTAACAAAAATATTTTTTGGTCTTTCAGATCTTCCTTCCTTATTTTGATCGCAATTCAAGTTTTGGAGAAATTCTTTCCCACTACTGTCCACTGATCACATCACTGAAGTATTTCAAAATTTTAACTTGTTTCCTATAAGGAAAAAATGGAAAGCATAACCACAAATATTTATGTTAGTGTCAGTGGTTATTATTGGAAGCTTAGTTCAGTCTGCTGCAGTGCCATTGCAAGAGCATACCATCAGATATGGCATAGAGCTCCTCCAGGCATTTAAGAACAGCATCAACATGCACAATCTTTATAACCTGGGAAAGCCAGAGTATCCCAGATGGAAAGGTGTGAGCAACGTGAAGAAAATGCCCCCATGCAATTGCTTCTAATTGGAAAGCTTTGAAAAGGTATAGCAGCACTATCAACAGGAGTGAACTCTTGACATAAATTGGCTTTGGAGTGCCTTGCTCATGGAAAAAATAATAGCACTAGATTTCAACGTTAACTCCTTCAGAGCGAGCACTGCCACTAGTGATGCTCTGCAGCTAGGTGGGTCCTTAGCTGTCTGCTGTATGCTACAATACCAAGACACAGAATTTTCCTGTAAGATGGTGGTAAGTAAGGGGGGAATTTCAGGCAGAGGGAATTTAGGCCACCATACAATAAAGCCCATTTGGCTTTCAGTACTTTCTAAGGATAGAGCAGGTAAGTGGTGAAATTCCCAAGTTTATAAAACTTTATTGACTGATAAGATGGGGGCTGTCTTTTTAAGAGAAAAACATCACCCGTGATCATGATGCCAATGCAGAGTTCTCTTTCCACAGCATGAAGCCTGTGTTTGCCTAGCTGAGGGCTGTGGGCATTTCTTGTAGCTCATTGTAGTCTTATGCTAACTGCACATGATAAACAAAGTCTTGCAACAACAGTGAGGGTTTGATGCAATGCTCTAGCTTGCCTTTTATTCACTGTCTCAGACTGCTTTACAAGAAAGGCACACAACACTCCGCTACTGCAAGAAAGCCTTCTCCCACTCCTCCTTCCCAGGTGGATAATCTCTTTTCAGCTGGGAAAATAAAGGCCTTTCTTTTGTCAATGGTTTTCAAATCTACCAACAAAGGGAGCTAACTGCCAGGAAGTTATTGAAATATAAGAGCAATAACAACAACAAAGACAGACAGCATCTCAGAAGTCTAGTCAAAAGCCAAAAGAAGTCTGGGGCACGGTCAAGAGCAGAATTCGAGTTCCCCTCATCCTCAGATGAGAGCCATAACCACAGCCATATTCAATTTCCCTATTTAATACATTTTAGTACATTTTCACCTATCAACCAAGCAGCCTAATTTTCTGGAATTTTAAGGTTTATGGCCCATTTCAGTTTCTTCCTTTACTTTATGGGAAAGACACGTTGCAAATACTGGGCAACATCTTGCGAAGTCTTGTCCTAACCTAACATGACTGAGCAGTGTGGGAGGAGGAAGTAATGACTTCCCCCTGACCTGTGTAGCTGACATGAAGTCTGCCAAGAATCACAGCCTCTTTGCTCAAGGGAACACAGGAGCAACTCTTCGGAGAGGAGGCAGGGAAGAGGGGGATGGGGAGCGGGGGGTGGGGGGGGTCAGAAGCATGTCTCTACCCCCTCCTGTGCTCCATGTGACAGAAGAGAGTGGCTGCACCACTTAAAACGAGGTAGTAAATTCCTCTCCACCTTTCCCCCCATCAGTAGTTTGCTTGTGAAGGGTGGGGCAGTGTAGCTTTGCCCTGCCACTTCCCGGTTTGGTACGGTTTTGCAGTGCCCACAACGTGGGGTGGCATATAAAACGCAGTCTAGCCCGTTTGGAAAAGAAAATGGTTTTCCTGCATGGCCAGAAAGACAGAACAGTGCTGTAAGCATGGAATTTCACAACAGAACTAAAATAAAGCACAGTGCTGTTCCAGGGTTTCTCAATTCTTATTCTAAACAGTAATAAACCCACCTCCCAAACCCCAGTCCGGACGAAATATTAGCATTCCCTCCACTCTGGTTACAGCTCACATCCCTCTTAATACCTCTTGCTCTGCCATGAACTATTTGTATAAGAAAGGCTTATGTTTGAACTGGAATTGGCACAAATAGTTACCCATTGGATATTCCTTTTCTGCAGAAATCTGATCTCTTTCAGTGCTTCACAAATCACAGAATCCACTGAGGACAGAAGCCTGTGTTTTCTTCTTCTCCAAAGAGAATAAAAAATCGTCAGTAACCCTGACAGCTTCCTGTAGTGTGGCTCTCACAGCTTATTCCAGATGAGCCGAACGTTAAACTTGCCATAAAAATGTTATGATGGGAGGATGTATCTCCCAGTACTCAGAAATTATTTAGTGAGTTTTACCATCATCACCCCAGGCTGTAACTATTTCCCAGCTCTTCTGGGAAGCGAAAACAGTAAGAATACACTTAAAACCAGACCATAACAATGACAAATCATAGCAACAGTTATCATAGGCAGCAAAACCGACCCAAACTGAACACAGAAATGGCCATTGCTTCTGTGTGCTTTGTGAACACCTTGACCTCACCTACCTGGGCACGGGGAAGCCACTGAAAGCAGTTTGCAAGGATTCACCCAAGTGTGTGTGCCGGCAGGACTAAGCGGCAGCAGGGAGGCTGGCCCCGTGCTTTAAGCGAGAGGATACGTTTTATCCCTGCCTTCACCACATTCTCACTGTGAGATCTTAGTGACTCAGCTGGCCTCAGGTTCCTCACTGCGTAAAGCAAGGCACGCTCTCTTTTCCCGCTTTAGGCTCACTTTACAGTGGTGTGCACTAAATGCTCAGCAGAAAAACGAATATTCGTAGCCTTTATTGATTGCTGTGAGCAATCAGCCACTGGTATCTGTCAGGCTGCCTCAGATTTTGCCCGTGATTGCCAGCTGAGGATCTGCCCCCTATGGTTTCCTTCTCACTGAGCAGCTGCTGCTCCTTTATAGTCTATTTGGTTATGTCATCATTAGCTTTTTAAATATGGGTAAGGAACCTTAAAAATGTTTTGTGCTCTCAAGAGATCTGGAATTTCTCAAAAAACCCCAAAAGCTCTGATGTTTCTCAAGCCTCCCTCCCTTTCCCCTTCTGAAAAGGCTTTAAAAATGTGGAATGTTGTGGGAAATTACTCAGAATGTAATAAAAATGTACATGTAAAAAAAATAAAAATCTAACTCACAGCTTCCTTGGCTGGAGTGATGTCCCAGGGCTGGATCCAGCTCAGCAATGCTCTTTGGCCTTTCTCTAGTTTGCTCTTTCCAGGACCACATCCCTCATTTAGTCTCTGCTTCCAGGACCCTCTCTCTCACCCACCCACACCACATAAATATACAGACACATACAGCTCTGACACACATCTCTTCCTATGGCACAGGATACCCCCAAAGCTTCTTTTGTCTTTTACAAAGTTCAAGCAGCCCTGTATAGAGCACCTCCCTTCTCTAGTCTTCAGCTAGATACATACAGTCCAAAAGAGAGTTTATTTACTGCATCTGCTCTTTTAACTATTTAGTCACTGCATCAGTCATTTCTCCTCCAAGCATATCTTATAAAAAGAAACAAAATCACTTCTGGAAACTACCTGCTGTTTAGGGTTTTTTTTTTTATTTTGCAATGTTATTTTATGACTGCTCATCTTACACATACACACTTATAACTCACAAAATTTCTCCAACAAATAACAATTGGAAATAACTTTAAAAAATGTGGATGTTAACTTTAAGAAAGGTCTTACTAAGGATTAAAAAATATTTAAGTATATAAAGGGGAGTACTTCAAAGTTTTGCAAAATAAAACCAACTTCAAATTAACAATTTGAACTTTCTTATCCAGAAGTCACTTCAAAAAGTATGGTGTTCAGAGCTATACATATATGAGTCATTCTTTCCACTTCTTCTATACCCCTAAATATTTCTGCCGTTACCATTTACCAAATTGCATGCTGTTTACGCCTTTTCCATAAAAAAGCAGAACATTTTTGTAATTGAAAGATGTATTGAAGACAATAATTACTATTCAAATGAATATTACAGACTTAAGCTTGCTGACTTGAGGCTTAGGCTAAATTAAATGACTCACATGTGATTCAGCGGTGTAGAGATGGGCTTTTCAAAGCCAGTTAAAAGCATGAATTGAGGAAAGCATTTCATGAGGAGGCTCAATTCTGAGCATGTAATAGGAAGTTGATTAGAGTGCTTGCATGCTTAAATACAGGCTTTAGTACCTTGCTTGGTCATACCGTAAATGAGTATAGCTTAGATACGTAAATAGTTTAAAAAACACTGTGTGCCTAAAATAACATTTTACCCTTTAAAAGCTCTCGTCCATTTTAAATTTTCCATCTCTTAGGCGGTATTGCCATTGAAGGACACAGAGCTGAGTACGTTAAGTCCCTGGGGCTGCCCAGCCGGGTCACTTCAGCTCCTGCAGTAACCCACCTCAAGCTGGCCAACATGCCCCTTCCCACCACAGTGCATGGCCTGGACTTGCTCTTAATAAGCGAGATTTTCCCATTGCTAAATTCCCACTCAACTGTGCCCTGGGAGATTTAAGTGAGGAGGTTAAGGAGGGACCACTGACGAGGTTGTTTCACTTACTAAGTGCTTCTGGTTTGCCACTGCTATTGCAAAGGCCATCTTACCACCACGCATGGCCGGCAGCCCAGGAAAGGGAGCTCCACGGCTGAACACAGCAGCAAAGGCAGAAGGTCTCCCAGTCTTGTAAGTCTTATTGTTTGCAGTCATTTATTTGAAATTTGAAGGAATTGCTTTAAGGGACATGAATAGTTCTGGATGCCCTCATAAGTCCTCACAAGTCTCCCATGCTGATGGGAACTGGAAAGAGGTCATGCTTTCTCCACACTGTGCTAGACTTTCCAGGTTGATGGCCAACACTGACACTGTTTGCCAGGATAGGTATTCTTCAGATGAACAGCTCCCCAGTAATGTTACAAAAGCAGTCGCGAAGAGAAAAACCTGTAGTATGTCTCTCCTATCACATCATAATGCTGATCTATTTACAAAAGTGTGGTGTTAAACTTAGACACAAGCCCAAAGTGCTGCTAGGCATGCTACCAGGCTGAAGCAAACTATCTGCAGACAAAAAGGAGCCAGAAACTGCCCTGCATGGCACGGTTTCAGCAGAAACCCTCTCCTTGGCACATGGGAGCTGCCTGGGGTCCAGAGCTGGGGACAAGGTGGAGCTGAGGGCTGCCTCATCCTCTGCCTCTCCTGCCCTTCACAGCGTGATGAGCTCTGTGCACAGTGACATGGTGGTGGGGAAGATCTTTTCATCTAATATTCATGTAATCCACAACTTCTACAGAAGCTGTCATTTTTTTGTTGTGAAATGCAACAAGACTACAGTCAAAGCAAATCAATACTGTTTCCCCTCACTTTTAAATTGTCCATGTATCCAGGTGTGTTTAGAGTCTCTCTGGACGCTTAGGGGAAGGGCGTTTTCATGCAGGACCCTTACTTTGTGGCTGCATTGCTGGTGCAAGGGTTCATACAAGGTACAAAATGCTTCCTAGCAGGGAAGAGTGACCTTTCACTGTAGTGTGGCTGTAAGTCTTTTACAGATGCTGACGTGACCATGGAGGACTCAAGAGTAGCTACACATGGGCACCTTGTCAGTTCTGACCAAAGAAGCACTTGCCAGAACTTAGCACAGAGGGATGTAAATTGCTCTTTCCAGTCCCCATTTGTCAAACCACCCCCCATAAGCCTTGATGTGGGTAAGTGCTGCAGCAATGGAAAATCACCAAGGTGATTAGAAACCCTCTATTTTTGCATCTGTTTTCCAAAAATTGCTCCAGCAGAAGAGATCTTCCCAAGATCAGAACCACATAGTCTGTAGTAGAGGTGCAAAATGGCAAGAGAAAAGTCCGAGATCAGGTGTCCCAATACCAGGGGAGTAATTTCAGACCTACCCATACATCTGAGAACAGCATTTCACTCACTGGTTTCCTGATTAAAAATGCTTCCATCATTTTCGGGAGAGCAGCAGTTCCCTTAAAAGCTCTGCCCCCCGAGTCCTTTGCTCATTCTTGCTGCCAGAGCAGGGCTAGCACTTGCAAGGGTGGTTTTAGGCACCCAGCTCCTACTGTCTTCTAGGAACCCTTGGAAGCCAAACTTCCCGAGGTGTTTCTTCTCTAAGACGCTGTGAGTTAATTCAGCACGGTTTGTATACCAAGTAGGAGTGGAACAGTCTGATAACTCTGCTCCTTTCCTGTGTGCTGTTGAGTACTCTGACATGACATCTAGAGCACTAGGGCAACTACTAGTGTCATCGCTGGGAAGATGTCTTTTCTAACAACTCTTTCTGAAGTTCCTTGCAGGCTGGGAGTGTGCACCAGGGCCTTATCTGCACTAGAAGCAGCTTGGTGGTGTGCAAGATGTTGGCTATGCATATTAAAAATACAGGCTATTTCTGCCCCTAAACTATTACAGTCTGAGAGAGAGGTGCTTTACAAAACCTATTTGTACTGATACACTTTCATGTTTGTGCAGCAAAATATTTCTCCAGGAAATTGTGTTGAGGTTTGACTGCAGCTGATAATTTAAATTTAATCTAAATAACATTTGCACATGAGAAAACATGAAAGTATGCAAAGGAGTACTAACAGCCCACTACAAAGAGTTCTCAGAGCGGCCACCCAAAACTATTATGGTTTGCTGGTAATGCCGGCGGTACTTTGGTAGTGCAAGTCTAAATATGATATTGTTGGGCATTCTTCATCTGCCACAGCTTGTCACTACCACGATATATGACACAGAAATCAAAACAACTCTGCACTAACATCCAAGAATCTCAGTGCTTTTTACAAATACCAGCTACATCTCAGATACATAAAATGCTCAAAGCCTCCCAGAGGAGAGCTGGGAATGGAGGACAGCTGTGCCTGTCTTTTTTAAAATTCCAGGTTTGGGTTTTGTAGTTTGTCTGAAGGAATGACAGTAAGCAATCAAAGAAAAAGATGGGTAATTCTATAGTTGATTGTACTGGAATGTTTTGGAAAAAAAACCTCGTGGAATCACTGAAATGTCATTTTAGTGCCAGTGCAAAAATTACATCCAGATTACTTCACTTGAACATTAATGACACTGGAGAGACAGGCAACATTAATTGCAGTTTGTGCTATAACCTAAGGAATTAGTGAATGCACCTGCCTTACATAAATGGCAGCACTCTGCCTGCTATGAAATTACCTCTAAAACAAACATAGGCAAAATTTCCTGAGGCTGCTTGCATGTCAGAGAGTTCTGCTCCACATGGCACAGGAAACTGAACTGCACAAGGTGGCTAGTACTGCAGCATTTGAACTCTATAGTGGATGGCAGACAACCTAATGGGTAATTAAGCATAGGGCTGTTCTACTACTCAGCTTTAACGAGGACCGTATTCCAAGGGTTGAAGGTATGGAAAAGTATTTAGATATGATTTGCTGAGAGAATTACAAGGAATCTCAGTGCACACATAAGGACGATGCTGAGATGGAAGAATAGCTGACCATTTCATCTGAGTAAACTATTACATAACAGCTAAGCTATAATAAAACCCTGAATCCAAATCAAATAAGTCTCCCAGACTGCTTAAAATGAGTCACCAACAGCTTTATAAACATACAAAATACTTGACAAGGAAGTCTCTGATAATTTTTTAGTAATTATGTCTGTGAATTGTTCTCTGTTGACATCACTATTAGAAATGGTTTCCCATAAGTTTGCACTGCCTGTTAACATCTGCTCATTAATCACTGAGGCTTTGAATATTTCTTTCATTACAAGTTTATTAGAGAGTTTACACTGTTTGTTCAGAAAGATGTTTAATTAGCACAGAAACAATAGCTGAAGACAATACAGTTTTGTTTTGTATGGATTTTTATGGCTTCAAAAGCCTCTTAACAAGACATGATTTCACCAGAGAGTCACAGATGATGAAATATCTTTGCATCTCAGAAATCTGTATGGAACAGAAAACCATTTTTCATGGGCTTCAAGGACACTTTCAATTCTCATCTGTGGCCTGAACAAAACAATAGAAGTTTTGCACTGAAGTATGATTTGGAACCAAATGCAGAGCCAAATCTAGGAGGTCAAGCAGTGTTTTCTTAAGACAGTCCTACAGGGCTGATACAGTGAGCAGACAAATTTGGCCTAAAAAAGAACATGAAAAAGGAAGGATATAATCAGGGCCTGAGGAAAGAAGATCATCCCTGGGAATATGATTTTTGAGGAGAGAGGAGAGTCTAACAGTTACAACACAGTGATTTGGAGGCAGGAAGGTCCTAAGTTCAATGGCAGCTAAAGTATCACCACAGGCAGTTCACTTGACCTCTGTGGTACCTCAGTCAGCTAAGCTGTAAGACTGGCTTCCATGGATATCCAGATGTTGCCTCTGAATTAAACTGTCCTGAGTAAATAAGTTACCAGAAGAACTGCATATCTGAAAAATGCCTTAGCCAGAGGTTACTAAAGGATATTACTAATGACAGACAAATGAGGAACATCAGAGACTGCCATATTTGTAGATACTTCAGCCAGGGATGCTACTTTATGTAACGCTTGGAGGAAAATAAATAATGAGTTTCATTTTGCTGTTAAGAAAAAAAAAAAAAAAAGCCACAGCGCAAAGACAGATGCTACTGTTAAATGAAAGCTAAAATGCTTTCAGAAACAGCAAACATATAGTGGTAACTCTCAGTCATTTTAAAACAGGCTGTAAAAGTTCAAATGAAATCTCAGGCAGTCTATCTTGCAAGACACAAAACTAAGGCCACTCGCAGGCAAAGCTTATGGAAAGAAAATATTTCAAATGCCCAGTAAAACTCTTGATTTGCACTACCTACAGAGAGGTAGATGCCAGCCCACTCACACAGACAGAGAAAAGGAATCGGTAGAAAAAGCCCATGAGAAGCTGGATGGGAAATGGTGACTGTCCCAAGACCCTGACTCCAGCCCAGCCCAGCTTCATGTGGCAAGGGTGTATGTGAAGCCTTCTAAAAGGTAAGCCAGGTTGTGTGCAGATAATCCCACTCAGTTTTGCATTTCATAATTCACCTAGCATTTCAGCCTAGAAATTATGGCATGGCAGCAGCAATATTTCATCTAGTCCTGCAGGAAAACACAAAGAAAGTTTCAAGCAAGTGGGAAACTGGAGCTCTGTTTTCCTTCAGTATCTGTAACCTGCTGGGTGGGACCAAACCCAGACCGTGGCACAGTGGCTGCACTGCTCTCCCCATTAGCACAACTAATTACCAAGCTGAAATAGATTCCTAATAAATAAAGGAAACACAAACTACAGGGCAGCAATCAAGGCTGTCAGAAGGAAATGTTCCTAGTGGTAAGCTCTTTATCCTGATGTGGGGGCATTGGTTTGTGGCTCTGGTAAAGGGATGGGGAGTGGGGCTGCCTGCTGTTTGCTTCCTCTGAAGAACAGTTTTGGAGGAGAGTGGCAGTAGAGGGTAATAGATGATGACAGCTGGATGCAAGGGACCGGCTTATATTAAGTTATTTTTGTCTTCATCAAGACCAGTGCCATAGCACAGTATTTTGCAAGAATAACTGCTGTGACAGTCACATTTATACCTTGTCCACAGCTGAAGACCATATGTAATGTAATTGAATGTTACTATAATGTCCACAGTAGGAAGAAATTAAGCCAATGGTGATCATAAGCCCAAAGACAATGGGTAGATCTCTGGGGCTTATGATTATGTTTTTCAAATCCTCACACTTGCTTAATTTTTATTCTATTTATTTTTCTGTACCATCTCCTTCCTTCAACAAGTGGAGTGGCAAGAGCTCCACCTAGGATGGGTTGATATACTGGAGTGGGATGGGCTGGTGTTTGCACCTTTCTTTGACACAAGCAGCTTTGGTTTGAAAATAGTGTCTAGAAACTAACAGGGATTTTGCCATTTTTTTTATTATGTGCAAAATGCTAGGAATGTTTAAAAGTAACAGTAACCAAAGTAACAGGGAATAGGAAATAGGAGAGACATTTATCCCCTTAGAAACAGCTTTATTCCCCTTGCATTTCTACAGGAGCATAGACGTTTTCTGTCTGCTTTGGCACCAAAAGCAACTTTTTCAAACATCAGGAATTTTTCTGCCTTTTACAAGGGCTGCATATATTGAATGTGAGAGCAAGAAAATGGACTTCGGTTTTAAAACACTTTATCACTGCTACCAGTAGGACAATGTAACAAATACAGAATTCTCTTGAACAAGACAGACTGCTAAAGAAATATATAATTTCACTGCACTCCAAAGTCTTTTTTTTTTTGCTTTACAACTAGTTCCTGCTTTGTCAGATCCTCTCATCAGAAGACATCAAAGCAACTGAAAAATGTGGACTAGGTTAAGATGAATGTATGTGTCACTTGTGTTCTCCTGGTTGGGAGGTAAGTACAGTTCAGCATTAGAAAATAGGCATTTTTATTGCATGAGTGATCCAGCAAAATCAGTCACAATGGACCTCATCCAAATCCATTAACATCCATGGAAGATGGAAGGTTTTCCACTGATTTAATAAGCTTTTAATCAAAAGTACTGCCTCTTCTACAATATCCATCTACTCCAATCTTTCAAAGAGAAGATAAGTACAAAGCAAAAGATGTACACGCTGTCATAAAGGTCATATTCACTGATCGGCTATAGCATATGCCGTAGACAGAATTTCATGTACCTCAAGTTGACATCAGGAGCAATTTAGAGTTGGAGGAGGGTATTGAATAACAGCCTTTTAAATACAGTAATTATGAGGTCTTTGAAACAAATACTAGCGTTGTGATTTGGGAAGCCTGAGGAATTTAATCAGCCATTCTTGATCTAATTGCTAGTGTGATTTTCACTCTATCAGATGTGAGTTGTAATCGGTATTGAGAAGTTTGACATATGATAGGCTTATGGGTTCTCCTTACTTAAATGCTTTATTTACTTTACTGTGCTTTCTAAACACAATAGGTAACCTGGTTTGAAACTCTCACCCTTTTTTCCTAGGAGACAGTGAAGTAGGTGCTGAAATGACCAGAAGAATGTCTCTGGAAAGTTATCATGGCTAGCAAGGACTGAGGTTTTGATAGTTACAAAGGGCCAGAAATCACTTTTTGTTAGCACCTAGTATTTTAATGGAAGGAAAAATGAATCTTTGTCTGAAATCCCACCATAAGGGACAACTTCAGGAAAATGAAAGGAAATGCTCCTTCCCAGAGTGGAATTCATTGCTGCAGGAAACACTGGAGTCAAATACTGTGTCTGTATTCCTACAGGACTGCAGTGGCACTACTAATAACAACTGTAATTTCAAAGTATAGGCTCAATCCTGCACAAATAGAATCCTTGCAGGATCTGGGCTTAGATATGCAGATTCACCGAAGCTGGAACCTCTGTTCAGAATTATCCATGCAGACACTGGAAAGGGATAAGGAAAGCTGAGCTGGCACAAGTGTTGTGGGAGTCTCTAGCCAAAGTTGATGCTTTCCATCAAAATATGACTACCTGGATCAGGCCAAATCTTTCCTTTTTCAGGTGTGGAAATTGCAAGCATAGTTGTGATTTAGGGGTAACGTGTCTCAGTCTTCTCCCCCTCCCAAATTCAGCATGATGCATCGACTTTGGAAAGAGCAGCAAGCCAGCCCCATTGTGTGGGTTTGATTGTGCTGCTGTGCCCCTTCCTATACAGCCGAAAATGGGCGAGTGCTCCCTGTCAATGGAGGAGTGCAGAGCGGGGAACGTAGGGAGGCTGTAAAGAAATGTGATGCAACAGGATCTGGGCCTGATCCAGAGCTCAGCGGAGCCGGTGGTAAGAGTCGTAACGAGCCTTGGATCCCGCTCTGGAGAAATTGTAACCGTGCTTCACAGGGAGCCCAGGACCCACCTTCACTGGCTGCGCAGCCTGCCCTTGTCTTCACGCCAGTGGAGCCGAACTGTGCCTAAATGTTGTTTGTTATTGTTATTGTTATTGTTATTATTGAAAGAAGTATTTTCACAGCACTGAAGGTCAGCTACGAATGATGACTCACTTGCACCGCAGATCTACACAAATAGCATGTGCTAAGATTACCATCTGGTATAACAATCTACATCACAAGACACCACATTTCCTGTTACCCAGGGTAAGTAAATTTCAAGCATGAGGGAAAATTTTAGCAAGTTTCCCCAAGTACCTTTGCAGAAAGAATAATGTGGCTTACACAGAGGGGGGAAGAGAAAGGGAAATTATGAGGTAAACGCTATTCCCCTCCCTCCTGCCCCCTCATCTCCCAAGAAGAAAAACATATTAAGTTTGCAGTTCTCATTTCTATCGTATTTAAAAAGTCAAATCTATGTAATGAATACCTGCCTGGAGGGAGTCCAGCAGGATGCTGACAGCCAGGCTTTCTGGACACTGTGTGAAATGGAGGGTGTAGGTTTCACTCTCTCGCTCTCTCTCCTTTTCTCTTTCTGTTTTTGGTTTTATTATTATTATTGTTGTTGTTGTTGTTGTTGCTGCTGTTGTTGTTATTATTATTATTATTATTATTATTATTTTATTATTATTATTATTTGCTTAATGTCAGGGCAGTGCTGTGCGTGCTGCCGCAGTGCAGGGCGTTGGACGTTGGTGTGGCTGATGGCACTCTCCCCTGCACCCTGTGGGGCCGAGCCTGGCAGGGGGAGCACAGGCGGGCCCATGCCGCGCTGAGCCACCCCCAAAATGGAGGAAGGGCCCGCTCCCTCCCCCTGCCACAGCCTGGCTGCAGGGGATATGCATGCAGGAGGCCCGCCTCGCTGGGGACGCTGGTTGAGCAGCTTTCTAAGCAAGACACAGATGAAAACGTAGAAATGGAGCAGGCTGGCATGCTTCCATCAATGCCAGTGGCCCAGCTGGCCAGCAGCTGAGGGTCTTGTCCAAGCCAAATGACACCCGCTGGCATTGCATCCACCCAGGGGGAAGAGGCTTTCTGTCACAGTGCTTAGCTTCTGCATGCAAGGTGCTGAGGGTCAAATGTATTGCCTGGTAAAGTTTCCCAGTGCCATTGAGCATTGTTTTTCCATCTTCCCCCATCCTATGTGCCCTTCCCATCACATCCATGTGAGAGGAGGCCATGTCCCTGCTGGAAGCCCAGCTGAGGGCTGAAGCCACATCCTGGGCTGAGGCTTCAACCCCACAGCTTTTGCGGGTCACCAACCAATGCCACAGCTCGGCCTGCCATCTCGCCCTCCAGCCACGGCACTGCATCCCCCTCCTCACGGGTCCCAGTCACCTCCCGCGCGCTGGCACAGCCAAGGAACAGGACACGGGTCAGAACGGGACACGGGTCCACTCCTCCTCCAAGGAGGCTCCCGAAACACCTGGCTCTGGGATTTGGCCCGAGCTGAAAGAAAGACCTGAGCCTCGGGAGGAGAAATAGATAAGCCTTTTCCAGACAAAACAGAGGTGAATAAAACAAATAAATAAATAAAGCTGGGCAAGCCACCGGATGCCAGAGGCGCTGCGCATGAGTGAGGTGGCTGGGAATCCCCTTCAGGATGCTAGCAAGGCTTTCTTTGGCCTCGGGGAGTTAACGCCGTCTGTGATTGTGACTCAGTGCTGTTCAACATCGGCTGCGGAGAGACAGGCCTCTGCAAGGACGAGAGAGATTTCATCTCTTGCTCACTTTTCAGCCAAAATCTAGCACTCAGGAGAAAGCTTCTTTCTTTCTGTGCATTTGTTTGCATGCTAAGGGCTGCAGCCTGCACTGTGGTGGAAATACCAGGAGACAGGGAGACAGCAGGGCAAGAAACACAGAAATAAAATGTAGAACTGTAAGTGCTCTTCTTTCCCAGCCATGGGCACCCTGCCTGCCTGCCCTGCCCTTCCCTGCCCTGCCCTGCCCTACCCTGCTCTGCCTACCCTGGCACATCCCTGCCAAATTTCCCATCCAAAACTCCTTTCCATGACTCACACATGTTTTAAGCCACCTCAGGGTCAGTGCTGATGCCTAGCCAGGCAAGCTGGTATAGCTCAGTAGCTCTGTTAAAGAATTCTGAGATCAATGTAATCTGGGGAGAAAAACCTTTTAAAGTGAGAAACTTCATCTCAGCTTTCTCCACAGCTTTAGTTATCTATCTTGCAGTGAAAGGGCAAAGATCAGGTCTTCCCCTATGCTCTGTGTAGGTCTAGGACTACTGTAAATGCCTGCAAAATAACTGCTGCTTTCTGAAATAAAAAAAACAGTAAGTAATGCAAAGATCACCAGTTGAAATTCTGCACAGCCTGCTTGCTCACCGTTTTAATCCATGGCATCAGCATAATTGGGATCTATATATGATGCAAGCTGGCAGACCTTTGTTTATCAGCTTCTGAATCTCCACGAAAACCGCTGCCCAGTGATGCCAAAAGGAGAGATCTCCCATTTTGATGCCAAAAGGAGAGATCCCCCATTTTGCACCGGCCATTCAGTCCGCACAGCCTGCAAATGCAGGGACTGCACCTCAGACTAAGTAAGAAATCAGCCAGCAAACAGAAGGCTCGGTTGTTATACATTGGATTACAGAAGGCCATGTTTTTTTCCACCCTGTGATCTAAGGAGCCCTTACAGTAACTTCAGAGAGTGAGATGCTCTCACGAGCTAGCAATATACACCAAGCACAGTAGTAGTGTTCCCTGTGATACCCAGTGCCTACTGAATATACGATGGAATACCAAAGCTAGTACCACTCAAAGTCAGGCCAACAACAGTTTCGTTTCTCATTCTGGTTTATCAAGGTCTGGCTCAGACTTGCACTGACTTAAATCAGAACTCTCTTGAAACCAGAGGACTGGACTAACACAGCAAATGAAGACCCAGCACAAAGGCTCAGCGTGTGTCAGGACAGTCAGAGATGTGATACACTCATGTGTAACTTCACATCTTAGTGAACTGAAGCAAAAGCTCCCAAATCCCCATTTAGTTTTATAAAATTTCTTTAAAGGATGATGCACTGGACACAATAGATGAGAAAAATTTTAAAGCAGGGCAACTGTAGGAACGTCACATTTGCCTTGAGGCTGAAAATTTGGGAGAGGGGCTGCATTTTTAAAGGTATTTTCTTAGTTTGTAAAAACAATGCCTAAACTCATCTCTGAAATCTCAGTATCAAGACACAGATTTCACAAGCAACCCTGCAAGAATAAAACTGTGACTTCAGCATTTTTGAGTTATTCTTAACATATGAGCCACTTTCTAGAGAATCCAAACCTTTGATCAAGTTTATGAGAAATACCTGTGACAGAAAGAAAACATTTAACGAGCCAGAGATGTCAATTATGAGCTTTCAAGCAATTTCATACCCTATATAATGCATATAAACCACTGTAGTTTAAAGGACATTTTATCATTCTATAAATGTCCTGAACTATCCTTTCTAATATTTCAACTTCTTTTCATTCGAAGCATGAAAGATAAACCCTCTTCACATGTTCATGGTCTTTCATGGCATAAGGCAAAACAAATAGGGAACAAACCAGCAGAACTGCACACAGGTTGTAAATTTCAAATGAAACACTTCTGTATTTTTTATTTTAATCAGAAATTGTTCAGATGGATAAGCAACTGGTGTTGGGTTTGTGCTTTTTATGATTTGCTGCTTTTTTTATATTCTCCTTTTTTGACTATTGTGCTTCAAGACCTGACCCTGTGTCACCAATATTAAAGAGGAACTTACCACTGGCTTTGGAATAAACATGTTCATTGGTCAACATCTCTGAAAGATGATTTTAGACATCTTGATAGTTGTTAGCTATTTTTAGTGCCTTGAAGTGCCTTGGATTTTAGAAAATGCTGAATTCCAGTCTTCTGAACTGCACAACCATTATGTGACTCAAAGACAGACTTCCCAAATATTTGTTTGCTTTGGATAACCTTTCTCTTTAGTCTTGAAGTTTTACAAAGCTGTCCATCAGCATGCTGAGAACCTCTGACTGCTGGTATAACAAGGAGTGATAAAATAATTCTACTTCAGCTATTCAAAGCTCATGTAGATGAAATTCTGCTTTTTAGCATTATCAGTACACTTTGACTGAGAAATAACAGGGTGTTTCCCTTATGCAACTAGGCAAATGTCCTGGACAGAAAAAATGTTAAAACTTCCAAATTAATTTAGGTACTCAACCATCAGACAGGCTAAATCCAGCTGCTTTAAAAGTTCTTTCTCATTCCTTCACAGTCTCTGGGCCTATCTGTAATACCTTATGCTTCCATTTTGTGAGGTTTCTTGCAAAACATATTAGCCTCAGTAAGAAATCTTCAATTCCCATGGAGAATTACATTTCAAAATGATGCTCCGTGCTAGTAAGTAATATTTTTCCTGGGCTTCCACATATGGCAATATTTATCTTCAAAGTTTTCCTCTTTGGCTTGTAGGCTGGCTTGCAAACCAGATGGTCTTGTGTGGCCTAATTGTAAGATGATTTGTTGTGTGATTCAGTAGCATTGTTTATTTGTACAGTGGTTTGATGGAATTTGTAAACTGCATAATATTGTTTTACTGTGTTTTCTTTTATGAAAGAGCCACATCTTGCTCTGGCATTTGTGGCGGTGATTATAATTAAATGTAGTTTCTCAAGATACTTTGATCTCTGTTTGCTTGCTGCATTAAACTAGTAACATAAAAACACAGTATTTCTCATTTAAGTAGGGAACCAGCGCTGGATTTGAAGGCTAAGTGAATGCACCAAATTTTACCTTGAAAACCCAGGAATATAACAATCAAACAAATAGGACGTTAATTGAATGGTAGAAATGTGGTGGCTTTTCAGCAGTGTCATCTTTATGATTTACTTGGAGCTAACGTTTTTGTCGTCCTTTTAACAAGGCTCTTTTATATAGTTTCTGCAGAGGTGTCTTCTTTGCTTTTTTGAGAAAAGAATAGTTTTGCCTTACTTGATCACTGCATATGGTTGCTTGTGTTCATATAAGTATTCCTTAGCTGTGAATATATTTAGGCTGCCAAGTCCATAAACAAATCTAAGAGCTTTCTGGCCTTCACAACTCTGTTTCCATCACGTAAGGTACCTTCAGTGATCTGTTTGGTTTCTGGTAGGCAGGCTTGTGGAGGTGGAGGTGTGGAGGTGACTGTGACTGTGACCCCAAGAAACTGGAGAACTGGGCTCCACGGTTAGAAGATTGGGAGGATTCTTTGACTCTGAGGAACACAGCTTCAAGCCACCCCCCTTTATTCAAAGTCACATGTATGTCTCCTAGCTATCAATGGTCTATATGGCAAACAGATAGACACAGTGCTATAGCCTACTTTTCAAGAGAAGTTCACACCTGATACAAGAAAATCACCACCATGAACTTATGGTATTGGTACAGCCAAACCTCAGAAGACAGGCTGCAGAAAGAAAAGATACAAGGATCAGATTTGTCATTAAGCCTCTGGAAGCAGTTCCTTTAAAGCAAATAAAAAAATTTTGGTATGCATTCGGAATTATTTTATTACAAAGATGCTGAGTATGCAACCTCTAGTGAAGTAATTTACAACAGATTTGAAATAAAACAGAAGAATCATAGTCTTCTAAACAAATTCTGTAATTATTCCAGCAGGGAATATGGGTGCAATGATGATTCACACAGAAAAAAGTCTGACTGACCTTTATTTTTTATTTGGACACTTGCTTTTTTTTCTTCACTTTCTACAAACACATTCTGTGGCAGATTACTCTTGAAAAGATTTCAAAGGAATGGATCAAGATTCACAGACAGATGCATACCAGCAAGTAACCCAAGCTCATGATGAAGCTGAAACTAGACTGCGATGAAGCTACTCCCACACAGTGCCTGGCTAGCCTAGGGATGCATCATCATTCTTTCAGTGCCTTGACAGAGATAAGTCACGGCTCTTGCATTTTCCTAAGCAGGTCTGTGTCTGGTATTAAACATTCTCATTCTTCCAGTTGGTCTCTGGAAATGCAGCTTACAGTTTTCTTCTTTGTGGTCATTTTTTGCTGAATGAGATTCCTTCACACTTAGATTTTCTCTTAGGTCAGGCAGTGGTTGAACATCAAGATGTGTCTGAACACACTTTGTCTTCTGCTGAGATCTACCTTACCTCAATGGGCCATCATAGCTTTATTTCCTTATCAGGTTGCAACTACTCTGCAGTGAACAGAAGCCCAACTGGAAGTCAGAAGCACAGCTAATAACTCCTTTAAGAAGTGTCTGCCCTCCCTTCCCATTAGCTGGTGGAGAGTATTGGTGCTGAGGTGCTTCACCCTCTTCTCATAGACAGAAGGGGGCTGGGCTGTTTCTGAAGAGGCTTCTCATTAGGACACTTACACAGGTGGACCAGTTCATGCTATAAATATATATATTTTTTTAATTTCTGGAGAAGATATTTTCAAGGCTGGAAACAGTTTAGATGATTAGGTAGTTCTTTTTCTTCAGATTTTTTTTCTCAACAAGAACCTGCAAATCTGACATTTTCATTCTTTTTTCTTAAGTACCAAAGAAAGAAGACAACGACTTGCTTTGCAGACTTTTTTGCTGTATGTGGGAAGCGTGAGGGAGAGGCCATTCCTCTGAAAAGAGCATATTCTCCATGGAAAAGCTGCAAAGAGCACAACTTCATTCCCTGCTCTGTTTCAGTTATTCTGCAGATTAAAGTAGATGTTGCCATGTTAATTCAGCACAGCTCATGGTTTCAAGCACTTCTTTACAGTCAGGAACACTGGAAACTTGCTTTCATGTTTGAAATGAAAACTGATATACCAATCTGACCTTATGACTGCAACAACCTAGAGCGCAAATGAGTGATTTTTGCTCTCAAGCTGAGCTAGTAGTGCACAGCACTTCTGATGTGAGAGGATAAGGCAGATATCAAAGATATCTCAACAAGGTCTAATAAAACTTTGCAGATAAATTTGTCTCTGGGCCAAATTCCAATATCAAAAGTTCAGTCTGAAAACTATTTGAGAAAGCCATAAGCAAGTGAAAAGGGTAGTTTTCCCTAGCTATAGCCATATGAATTACATGCAATAAATATGGCACAAGACTTGAATACAGCATTAAAGAATGTTATTTTCAATATTGTCGAATGAGATAAAAATGACAGCAACACATTGTAAAATACACCAATTCCAGCGATAAATTCAATTGCCTTCTCCGGAAAACGGTCATATTCTTCATTTTTCTAGATTTAAAATTTAAATGCAAATGTGTAATAAAACCATGTAATATAGCCTAATTTCATGTAGGCTAATGTGGCAATCAATGTTCAAACGCTTTACAAACACACAGCCTTTATGTGAAGCCTCCAGTAAAATGGCAAACTGAGCCTGACTGTTCCTAGCCAAATGACTTTAAAGCCTGGTTTGTCCCCTGTTGAAATAGTTGTGCTGGAGTAAAGCTAAAGTAAAAGAGCTGGGAATAAGACCAGTCAGTTCAACTCAGTTGCCTCCAAAAGTAATTTCCTGCATCCAGCAACACGAGTTACAAAAACAACCTGCTATGGCTGGAGTAACCCAGAAGTGAAACAGTCTCTAAAATTTCCTTTTTTCCTCCCAGGGGCCATACAGTAAGACTGCTAAGAATATAACTAGTGAAGCTGTCCAGAAAGTGCAAAGATACTTAGCAAATAGAGACAGAGCCATACAACTACAGAGAAAAACTATATAAACGTTGCAGTCCAATGCAAATTTTAGAGGTCTTTAAATTCGTATGCACTGCTTTAATCTACGCATCTACAGAAATGGATGAAGCATGAATTGATTCTTTCCTTTTTTGCTATCTGCATTCTCGTGTCCAGGGGTTTTCATATTTGCAACCTGTGACATATATTTTTCCATATACATATTCCTCGGCTTCTGAGGATACGTTTCCCCCAGTGTGGGTGAGAGTCACTGATTCCTCCTACGCTGCTTACAGGAGGGTGGGGGGGAGGTCTCATTAGTAAGACAGCTGTTTTGATGAGTCCATGAGGGTCTTGTGGAGACAAGTATCTTTGCATTATTTACATGGTTAGCCCACTGCTGGGAGTGTGTTTGAAGTCCTGCTTTGTGTCCAGCCTGCAGCGCACCTGGCATATTACAGAACTGCTTTAAGGGACCTGGCACTAGAGAAACCCAGGGGTTTAATGCTTGAGATCTCTGCCTCAGTCCCTGGGATACTTGCTGTGATTTCAACTACTTGATAGACACCATCTGTTACTGCAAAGCAGAGATAGAGGCCAGGAGAGCAGTTAGGGGTGCTTAGCTACAGGTTAGGGTCTTGTTAACAGCTCCTTTAAATTACGTCTCCTGACTGATAAATGATCTCAAAATCTATCTGTGACTTTCAGTTATTCCTAGGTAAATTCCTACCTCCCTAAAGATGCCCCTATTCCAAGGCAAAGTATGAGAAATGGGAACAGCCCTTTGTGTTATGGAATCACAGCCAAGTCCAAAGCAAAAACTACAACAAAAACCAGTCCAGTTTTCCTGTGGCTTTATGTAGGGCCTATACTTACGCTGACATAAACCTTCTGTTGTGTTCATCCTTCGTGCTCTGCTTTCTGTGACCCAACTTTGCATACATCAGTTGGCTCTATTTGACACTTAAGATCTGCAGTGATTCACCTCCTGTGTTATCCATCATAGCTGGATATCAATGTGAAAAAAATGAAGTCAGCTCATATTCTTGTTTACAGTCTTCTGGATTTTTTTTGTGGTTGAGTGTTTCATAGAAGAAGTAGAGGAAACAATATATTTCAGAGTATCTCCAAATCCAGCTTTCCCTCCCAAATGTTCACAAATTGATCCAGACCACCTCTTTGAGAACAGGTTACACACTGCAGAGGAATGCATAACTTGCCCATGAACTGCTGCATATTTTGTCCTGTGTATTTACATTTTTCCAAAGGAAAAAAAAAAAAAAAGCAGGTTTTTCCGGATGAAGATATTTTCTGCTTTTGATGGATGAAATTAGTCTGCATATCCTTGGAGACTGCCAACAAGTTTACATAGGAACTGGAACGAAGCCATCAATTCGTTTCACATGGGTTCCATCAGATGGCAAAAAAATCACCACACAGTCCCACAATGCTCGTCTTTTAATGACTAAGGAATGAGGTGACCAAAGGTGTGGTGTCCCACTACCAGTTCTCTGGGAACCACCTTGACGTCTAGGGACACTTTGACTGTCCCTGACTGCCAGTCTTATGAATGGCAATTGGTTTTATACATCTTTGTGCTTAGGAAAAAAAATACAAGACTATTGTGTGAGACTCGCATGTGGCGTGCGCAGAGCTATTCAAGTGTGAGAACTTCTGGCATCTTAAGCAAAAAAAGCCTTACACACCCCAGTAGTGAATTTGGTGATTTAAGTTCAGGTTTGAACACTACATCAGAGCCCCAAACATTTGATTTTCAACTTTGGTAAAACACGTACTCATGTGTTAACATTTTGATTTGATCCATCTCTAATTAGCTGGATCAAACAGCACGGAAGAACTCCTTTCTCAGCCTCATGGTGTGCTTCACTGAACAAAAAGAGACTCGAGTCCCACTTGCCATTTGCATCTTCCTTGTTCCCTTTCTGGTGACAAATGTTTTTGGTATGAGTTGAAAGGATTTTTTGATTGGGACCTGCCTACAGTATGTGCAAACAGTACTGAGAGCCAGAGATCAGTGACCACTGACCCTTCCTCCATTCCTGCCATCACCTTGGTTTGGCACTAAAACACCCCATTCAAAGGAAATATTTGTTTCTTGGACCACCATATGTTTTAAGAAAGGCTTATACCCCAGGGGTTCTGTATTAGATTCCAGCAGGTTACTTCATTAAATGAGCATATCAAATTTGATTGGAAGTTCTCATCAGCTTTCTGTTCCATTTAATTTTATTTTTATACAGATGAAGAAATTACTGTTACACCCATACCCACTGACAAGCCAACTACATTACTTCACATCTACTTTATAACCACATATAATTACATAACCTCTTGGTTTATTTTCTTCCAGAACTCATGGCTCCTCATAGAATCTGTTCTGTCTGATCTAAGAGGCAGATTTTGGCCTAAAAAATGGTTTTCAAGACATTTACATGGTTTGGGGTTTTTTTGCTATATTGAATATTCCACATTTATTAACCACAATTTGATTCAAGCAGAGCAGCAAGGGCTTCACTGATACAGTCTGGAGAGGCTGCGTTAGCGAAAGGAAAAGAGAAGCCCAGCATCAAAATATTCTGCATAAATCTCATTATTGTGGGAGAGCTTCCATCTTTTCAGCCCCACGCTATAAAAATCTCTGTTAGCACACTGTGTTCTCTCCACTTTGTTCCTCTTTAGTTACAGGCACCGCAACCATTTTCCCATCTAAAACTTGCAATCAGCATTCCTCCTCAAACCCTCCTGTTCTTCACTGATTTCAGAAATAAATCAGTCAGTACTGCAAAGTATTCTCACCTCACTGCATGAGGGCTACCTTGGGTAAGAAGGGGGCTGGCAGATTACATTCATGTCAAAGCACAAGGCTGGGTAACTAAAAATAAGTAAAATGAAAATTCATATCTGAAAATTTTGCAGGACTATTGTTTTCTACTTATATAAACTCATTGAAATTAATTAAGGCAGATTACTGTAAGGCTGGAGCGTAACTGTGGTGAAATGGCCCCTAAGATTGTTTTTAATGCTAATCCCAAACTGCATTGTTAAACCGATTCACAGTGCACAGGGTCTGTTTGTTATAATTTATCACAATAACGCTAAAAAATTTGGCATGAACATATTCTTCCATTCATGCCAAGAAATGCTATGCACCCCTTAGATCCCAGAGAAGGCACCAGCAAGAGCAGATAGTCACCCTTTTTGTCAGCAGTCTCTGGTCTGGAAGCATTTTTTCATATGATTTTACCAACTTTAAAATTAATGACGCAACGCTGCAGCCCTTCCTTCCATAAGTTTTATTTCTTTGACTAGATCTGCAGAAAGTCTGACAAAGCAAAGCTGCAATACTAGGCTCCTTAATTCTTATTTGCTTAGATAATGCAATCACATATTGCAGAGTGCACAGAGACTTACAACAAACTCAGGAATCTTATTTTCTGTCAAAAATCCACTTCCACATGGCTACGTGGATGCTGCTGGCAAACTGAAACAGCTGAGGCCGTTCAGCACCAGAGTTTCTTGCGCTTCTTTAGCCAGTGACAGAAGTAATGGTTGGGTTAGACCACCACTGTTCATAGATACGTAGGGGTGGGCGGGGGTCTGCAGGGTCTCTAGCCCAACCTCCTGCCTAGAGCGGGCACAGTGGAAGCAGTCTGCCCAGAGCCTCACCCTGACAGTTCTGAGCATCTCCAGGAATGGAGATGCCATGCCCTCTCTGGGCAACCTGTTCCATGGTTTGGCCACCTCCACTGTAGATATTTCCCTTTCGCAAAGCCAGAATTTGCCATGTTCCTACTTGTATCTGCTGCCTCCGATACCCCATCCCATTGTACACTATTTGGTACCCCATAGAAACCCAGAAGTTTCGCTGAGCTCTACTGAAGGACGCAGTGGTGTGGGATCATTTAGTGTATGGGCATCATGCAACAGATTGCCTTCTCACCTCCCGCGGCACTACAGAAATGAGGAAGAAACTACTTTAAGAACCTCAAGCAGTGAGGAAAGCCCCCAAAACTGATGCCTGCAGTCACAGGACTGGCAGGGCATGGTTCTGGTGAAGGGTCTGGCACAGTGAGGCTGTGGGGTACCATCGCTGCTGCCCAGGCCAGTACCTGTCCTGTACATGGGACAGCACTGCTGCTCCGAGCAGTCAACCAGAAGCCACTTCTTGTCTACAAACCAAGACATATACTGCGGTGGCAAGAGGGGAAAGCAATCTTCAGAGCAGACGTGATTCACACTCACCCTGCATGGTTGTTCTTCACCTCAGGCTGTGCTGGACTGTGTCGGGGTCACAGACACTACAATCAAACACCTAACCAAGCCTTGCAGGGATTAAACCGAGCCAGAGCTGAGGAATCGCCTATGCCAGACGAACGCTGCCATATGAAAGCAACACCAGCATATAATTGAAATAATTTATTTACCACTAGAGCACCACAAAAACAGACATACAATGTGTTAAAATACAGAGTAATCGATCACCAAAGTACAACACAGCTGTCCTTTTAAGTTCCTTTTTTTTTTTTCTCCTTTAAACCATGCCAACCATAGAATTGTATCAATGCTAGACACATAAAAAATGCTGTCCTACCCCACCCAGCTAAGTGCTAAGATTCCCCCTCAGCCCCCGTCAACCCCTTGGGTCTGATCTTTCAAGGTGCTGAACATTTCCCACCAGTTCTCAGGGACTTTGCTCAGACAGTGGCAATTACTGCCTCATGACAAGGCCTCTAGCTCAAAGTCCTTGAGCTGTTGCAGACCCACCTGAACATCATTCAAGGGGGATTTACATCAGACCTGAGCGGTGCTTAGGACCCCACTCTGTAGAGGGGAATTTCACCCATGAGTTCTGCACATTGTAGGATCAAGCCCAACATCCTTGGTAATTAAAAGGGAAATACATGCCTAATAAACAAAAAAACAACAACAAAAAAAAACCAAAACAAAAAAACTTGTAGGAGCTTTATAATAGAGCATTTCAAATACTATCAGTGCATTTTGAGGAAAAAAAAAAAGTAAAAAAAAAAGGTAAAAAAAAAAATATTCAGTCTTTGGGTAAAGACTTACAGAAATAAGGTTTTATACTTAAATTTAGAGAAAAACTCCAAACCCAAACCAAAATTTTCAGCTGCGTCCATCACATAGTCAGTATAGTTGGACAACTATGCTGTCTCCTATTCCACTTTTTCAAAGCTTCAAAACTGGTTTTGAGGTGCACTCCCACAGCAGAGAATTGCAAAAACATCTTTTAATTTTTGTAAAATGTGTTCATCCTTGCCTCCTTTCCTGTCCAACAAAAATACCGTTCTCATACTGAACCTGATAAAACTAATTTTGCTGCAGTATACAGCAAAATCCAGAGTATTTACTACCCTGAGGAGTTTCACTGAGTTCAGTGCATCTTCTCACTGGAGTAAGTCTGGCTCAAGCAAGTGTTAGCAGGACAGATTTTTCACTTGTTCATCTCAACTCACTAAATAAATCAGAAGTCTAACATACCTCCTCCTCTGCGCTGAGTCAGCGGGTGGGATTAGATCATCTGTGGGGCTACGTTTCCATCTAGGCAATAAGTACAGGCTCTACCGAAGTCCCGAGGAGCTGCGTGTGCCAGCCGCTGCAGTACTTCAGTTTTGCATCAGTGTTCTGCCGAAGCCAAAGAAATTGCACTTCTTAATGACAACATCAAGCTCAGGAGCGTCCTCCCGACAGCGCTTGGGTCAGTGACAGAAAATGTCCTTCTCATCCAAAGTAGTATGTTTCTAACAGTTTTCCAGCTTTGCTGTGCAAAACCATTCATCATGTGAAATAAACTGAATGCACCTTCTTCATGGTTTTTTTGCTGATTTAGGTTGGGGCTTTTTTAAAATGGAGTATTATGATGTGGATTTTTTTTTTTTTTACTCCCTCTACAATATTGAAACATGTGTAACACCAACAAAATCCTAGGAACTCCGTGTTCTTTTTTTTTTTTTTTTCCTTTTCTAAAAGAAGCTTTAAGGTGAACTCAATCAGAAAAAAAATTGGCAAACTCGCAAAAATCAAGGGTCTGATCCTGCAAATCCTTACACACACATCAATAGCATTAAGGGGCCTGCCGCGCCGCTGCAGAAGATGAAGGCAAACCTCTGTTACCTGCAGTAGGATCAGGATCGGTCCCACAGACTAACTGGGGGCCAAGTCCCCACTGCATGCGAGGCCAACGCACAGCCTCTGACTGCAAACCGATCCTGCTCGCCCCCCATTCGGGGCACTGCTGCGGCAGACGCTTCCTACCAGCCTTCTGCACAGTGGTGAATGTCATTCTCTGCAAGGGTTTGCCTCGCCTCAGCCAGGCTGGGACATCTCTTCTTGCAAGACCTTGCTCCCTGCCCATCTGTTTGAATGTCTATAGCCGAAAGGAAATAAAAAGATCTAGGAATCTGAACCGCATCACGGCTCAAGCATTACAAACGGGGACAACCGAGGAAGGAGGGGAGGAGCGGAGGGGAGAGATCGCTTTAATCCATCTTTTTTATAAAACAGAAAAACAAATGGTCAGGTAGCTTATGTCATAATGTTGAACAATATACAAAGCACATGTATAGCAATTATTATAAAACATGTATTTGTAGTGCAAGTCAAAATATAGGGACTCTACTCATACTGGCCAGCTAGAGGGAAACACATGATTCTGAGTGATCAAAAAGAGCCCCAAATTCAAATTCAAACTCAGGAGAGCTGACAGTATTACAGAGTACAAAAATATGGTGAAAATTTACACATTACATATAAAGTACTTAATTTTTTAATAGTTTACAAATAGAGATCTACAGATATGTTTCCAATTAAGCTGGCTTTTACTACCCACCTATTGTAATACTCTAGGTATGGTTACATATACCAAAAGAACAAAAAAATCCCATAGCATAGCTATACAGCAACATATTAAGGTCTGAAGATTAGACCAGTACATGTTAAATATTTCACTGGTTTACTAAACTGACATTTTAAATCATTTACAGTAAAAAAAAAAAAAAAATCTTATAGACTTGTCTTTGAGACTGAAACAGAGTGTCCTTTATTAGTAAATTATTCAGTATTTAAAACAAGGGTTTGAGACCTTACAAGAAGCCTCTCTAGGCAGCTGGCATGAAAAATAAGGTATTTTAAAGGCAGAATTTCTCAATAACATAGTAACTGATTTCTATTTTAATTGAACTAAACTAACCATTACTTTTCTGATTCTTTTGAGCTTGTGTTCCTTTAGGCTTTACAGGTATTTCTGGCAGCTTATTTGGTCTCAACTTTGTCCACATTGGTTGGTTTTCTTTTTTCCAATGGCGATACGGAAATGTTCATTTGATAGTTTTTACACACAAATAAATAATGCACTGTTAACTCTACAACTAAGAGGAGCGGGTAGGATGCCTATTGCGTAACAATACAGAGAGATCAAGTAAGGCACGGGACAGATACAGCAACTCCACTTCATGGGATTTTCCTGTTTTTTTCCTTTCACATAGTAACACTAACAAATTTCTTCCAGTGTTTATTTTTTAAAAGGTTTCTTTTTTCTTTAACTTTGCTTCTTGTCTATCTCACACTATGTGTAGGTGAAATGTAGGATAAAGGCCTTCAATGTTTTGCTTCAGATGCCAGTTTAAAAAAAAAAAAACAAAACAAACTTTCAAACAGTTCAGACTAGTACCGCTTTTTTTTTTCTTCTTTTTTTTTTCTTTTAACACTGATGAACCTGGGTTTTCATTTATCTTTCTTTCCTTTTCGCTCTCTCTTTCTTTTTTTCCTTGGTAATTTTTTTTAATATACACACACCACGCTTTTCAGGGGTATCCTTTAGCTGCACTTGCAAGACTTTACGATCATGTTGGACAGCTGTTCAATTTTGGGTGTTTTGCCAATGTAGTAGAGGATTGTGAGGGGCTCCAAATCCTGGGACACGCAGCATGGAGAGGCAGAAGCTTCTGGATTTATGGTGTTATACAAGCTGAGTACCTAGAAAGAGAAAGGGGAAAACCGACAGATTAAGACAGCTACCTCTGCCTTCCTGCCACTGCAGAGCAAACTCCTTTCTGCATCGCTTCCTCCCACAGCGCCTGAGAGAAAGCCCACTGAAAGCAGCATGAAGATTCCTGCATTTTAGTGTTCTTTATGCTTCTCCAGTTCAATCTGGTGACATCATCTGCCTGCATTTCCTAAGGTTTTAGCCATACAGTCTTAAACCTCAAAACAGGTACATGCCTGGAGCCTGCCTTGAAAGTGTAGCCCTTTGAATCAACACACACACACACCCACACACACACACACACACCCCGTACTGATATGGAAAGAAGAAACTGGAAGGTTTTTATCTGTGTCTTCAGATTGCCATTCGCTGTTACACGATTTTGCCCTTACAAGAGTGCCAAAGGCAGAAGAGAGCCCTTCAGAGCATAAGCACTCCTCTGCTTTTCCTCTCTGGCTACATTTTACTAAGTCCATTAATGCCACCCTGCAAGCACCAGGACTCAAGCTGCAGTTACTCCTGTTGAGAATCAGCTGTGGTGAAGTTAGCAGCGCTGGTGCTTTATGTCACTTTGGATTACTATGCATGGTTCTCTGCAAGGGAAATATGTAGGGTTACCCACTGATGGTGCACAGGTATTTCTGAGGATGCCATTAATGTGTTAGCCAAACACCAAGTGACCTTTTCCTAGAACTTCAACACATTTACAGCTTAGAGAGACAGAAGATCTGTTCAGGACAGCAACACTAACTACTTTATTAAGCAACTTCTGACTCCTTGGGCAACTATCCAAACCACATATTTGTGACCATGACAGTTATTCTTCCTCTTTCCTTTAAAAACAAGTGCTGCTCCAAAATGTGTACACTACTACTCCACACCAGCACGGAAACTTACTTACCTTATTTATACCTCTGCCTGTTGACATTGCTAATAGTACAATGCCACAGCCAGTGACAGCCACAAAGGACACCTATACGTGGGTCTGTAAGTTCAGGAAGTGCATACTATCATGGCTTTACAGACCAAAGGGAAGCCAAGCTGCCCCTTGGACATGAAGAGTTCTCCCTGCTGGCTGACATTGATCTGGTATTTTAAGGGAGGTTTCAAAAAAGGGAGTCGTCATTCTTAGTATGGACCTGAGGGTGAAATTCTTATTTTATGACAACTGCGATGCAAACGCCTGCCTCTTGCATTTACTGTCTAGACACCTTTATTGACAGTTGAGAGAAATAAGCACCTCACAGCAGAATAGTGCTCATCCTGAGGCAGTTGGCTAAAATACCACATCTAATCACTGAAATAAAAAGTCCCATCTCAAACGACTATCAATTCTTCAGCGTCCCAGACACAAGGTTCCTCCTTCGCATATAAATTTTCAAAGTACAAGAATTAGTACATCTTTTGAAGTAAAAGAAGCGCATCTATCAGTACATTTTCATGAAATTCACCACAGCAGCATATCAGTAACAATGAAAAATGAAAAATGGCAGGTGATAATCAGGTGGTACAACTCAGCCGTTTCATTACTCTGATAGTGCCTCCCTCAGTCCCCTTGCTGACCCAACGCATCGCGCCATCTTCTACTCATGCTCTGTAATGAAAGGTACCTTCCCATGGAGCTTTGCAAAGCTACACCAAGTTCATGCAAAGAGCATTCAATCCACCTGAATGTCATATCAATGAACACATTAGAAAAACCAACAGCTCTGGGCCAATGCATTCCTACTGCTTCAACACTACTAGCTTGAGGCCACAAGCAACTCCCGCTATAAGGCCACATTTCATCATCCTTAGTTACTGAGATAACAAATACAAGCTCTGGGAGTTAGTGCCGATGTCAGTCCTAGAAACGTATTTCACCCTGCAGTTATAAAATAAGAGCTGAAAATTAGCAAAATCATTACTTACTCTGCTGTGCTGAGTATCTGAACTCCATAAATATGGGCAGGCTCCTGCACAGAAATTAGCATGATATCCTTTAGGTTCATGAATCCATTTCCAGCCAAGATCCCTCTTGAAGTCAATATAAAGTGGACGCAAACAGCAATTATCCTGCACGTTCCTGGGAAATAAAATACAGACAAACACATCGGTCATAAGAAAGGCAACACAGGGAATAAAAATAATCCGGTTGCTTGCTCTCTGAATGATGCTTTACAGGCAGGCAAATCCAAGTCCCAAAAATTTACAAAAAAAATTACATTGACAGTAGTTTATACTGCACCTGAACTCAGATGCTTAAACATGGCAAGACTTGCTTATACAGAAAAAGCTAACGGTTTCCCTGAAGGACTAGTATTTTTCTCCAGGTCCTACTGAGTGCCCTCTCTGAATAGGTGAGCACAGTGGAAGTGATAATTTGGCTGTAATTATGGGGCTGATGGGTCTGGGAATCATCCCAGATGGAACTCGGCTTCTGCTTTCTAAGGCCACAATCTTCCTCATCTGCCACCGTCTCTGTGGGACTGGAGACTGCTGGGCAGGTACTCTTTGCACACAGACCCTGTAGGTCTACAAATGAGGGTCCATGCTCTGTACAAATGCCAACTGTTAAGAAACAGGATAAGCAACTGCATTACACCTCACAGGCTGGTACTACTGCGTAAGTATACTGAATACGGATGCATAGTTACCTAAAACAATAGGCAGCATCTAGAGCACGCTTCTTCCGCCGACTGGGCTGTTGCGACTCAAGTCTGTAGGAGGGTAATAACATTAGCAGAAGATGTGGGGTCTTCCCACTGTATTTTTTCCTATTGGACTTTAAAGCTTTCACATCACCACTGGAATATGTGTAGTCATCAATACCTTTAAAAAATACATTTTGGTGATAAACATTGTGTTGCTTTTTCTTCACAAATTAAATAAACCATGTTTTTAAAAAAAATTCTCTCAGAAACTGGGCAATGATGGTGTCAGCTGAGCATGTTTACTGGGGAAGTGGGGGCAAATTTCAACCCAAGATCCCTACGAAATTCACAGTTCTCACGTTACATATTGTATTAGCCCTCCCACATTCACAGCCATTTAATGGCATTTCAGCACATTTACCAGAACTGTAGAAATAAGTAACAGAACAAGATTTCTTCAGTCACTGCATCTGCCTTGCTTAGTTTCAAATGCCCCAAGCAGTGATGCTTTTGTCATTTCACTTAGGGTAGCATTCCCATCTTGTAACAGCTACGTACCTTTTAAAACCTTGTAACACCATTAAAGCTATCCTGGATACTTCACCTGCATTTCCCACTGCTTACCTCTATGCCATTAGTTTTCTCTATCACATTTACCTCTTGCTAATGCTTGTAAATTCTGTCTCCCGTTGCCAGTTTATTTAGATCTGCTGTTTTTTTCCCAGAAAGTCACTTATTCTACCCCTTCTTTTGTATAGGCACGGCAAGGACATTGATCAAAATATTTCTTCTTGAAGTGGCAGTCCATGACCTCACACTTTGTATTTTCCCTTGAAACACTACCTGCCTTGCTAACTTCTTATCATGGCAATAGCAGAAGCAAGAGACTCAAGGTATTAGCCTTTCCTAGGAGTCCAAACAGCTCATGTTATGCCTGTTGTTAATACCTTTTTGAAAATTAACCTCCTGAACCAGGTAATATTATCTAAAGAGGAAAAGGTAACACTTTTCTTTTTGCAACATTTGCAATTACAGCAACCAAATATCATACTAATGATTTTTTAAATACACACAATGGCTTTATTCATATGTACAGCACATGTATTTACTCAGAGAAAAAATTCCAACACAGTGAAACAATGGTTAGAAAAACTTAATACTTGACAAGGAATATAGCCAAATCCTTGGAAAGCAAATGAAGCAAACCATGATATACTTTAATAAATGAGAAAAGAATTTGGGTTGGTTCTAATACAGCCATAGTTTTATATGTACTGATAGATGATAACTATAGCACAGTCAATTAAATAGCATTTCCCTTTTTGAAATTGAAATTATAATGGCTTAGAAACACAAGGGAGCTTATGTGACCTTCACATATTTACTCTATGTTACCTTGTCTGCTGTCCATAAGAAGCACCTACATCCATAACTACACATTGTTGTTTGTTTCTTAATGCTCACTCAATGCAATTTTTAAGTTTTTACCAAGCTGTCAGCATTAAAAATACCTTGTGTAACTAATATACAAATACATTACAAAAAAATTCTATGTGCCAGTCTAGATATATAGAGATAATCAGTGTTAACTAATGCAGTTCTGTTGATTTCACCTAAGAATCAGACCTCCACTGCTGGAAGTAGAAGCACACAGACAGATACACCATTGCTGTTTCTTCAACCCGCAACGTATTGGCAGTAGAACACTGTAGGACATTTATACAAGTCTGGCACCTGTTGTGCAGTTCTTCACAAAGCAACCAATGCCATTGCTCAGAGTAATTTAAAATATTACTAATATGACCAGAAAAAAGGGGCGGGGTGGTGGAGGGTAGCTGGAGATATTTAGTGTGCCTGCAGAGCTGGAAGTACACCTGCAGGTACTTACAAAGACTGGAACCCTCTACACTCTGTGAGGACAAAGGAAGGTGCTTCTGTAAGCAAAGAAGCTGTTGCCCTACCTATACTTTGGAAATTTGCCACAATAAGTATTGTTTGACACTCATAAAACATGCCATGCTCACACATGTACCTATTGCAAGCTGTTTACATGCGTGCCAAACACCATCCTAATTCTACCTTCCGGCAGTAGCCTTCTCTACTAAGCCTGAACCATTAACAGTGCTAGGATGGACAGCAGTCAAAGGGTTTATTTTGAAAATATTCAGCAAGTTTTCTCATGACTATCCAACAGTGGATGGTCTACTGTGCACAGTCTTCCCTACGTCCAAAACGGTGTATCTATCTAGTGAGCATGCAGACACTTCAGGACATCAAAGCTGCATGCATGGAATGAGATGGCTTATTCATGCCATCTGGTTTTAGAATAGTTCAGCTGATACAGTTTTACCCTTGTGCCTTCAACACCATTTCCTATCAGCTGAGAATTAAGATTCTCAAATGAGCACGTTTTCAGTCAGCTGAATGCCATTTAGAGAGGCAGTAATGGCTCTTTATTTCCCTTCTCAATCAGTAAGTACCACAACATTTTAAAAGATTTTTTTTCATTTCATTACCTGCAAATCTTGCTTCAAGCTCCTCACTTTTATTTGGGATTATGTAATTATTGGATGGCACGAAGGTGCAGCATGGACAATGTAAGCTTATCTTAAATCCAAGGTTCCTATCTGCAAAACATAAAAGCAAGTGGAGTTGGTTTTTACATATTGAATGACCCTGAAATACTGCTGAGTTAATGGAGGAGTAGTTGGGGCAGGAGTGAAGGCAAAGAGCACTTGTTGTCACCTCTGTGATGGAGCCACTCATGTACAGCCTCAGTGACATCAAAAGACAACCATTCTCCTTCAGCTCGTGTTTTAACTACTTTGCTGTCGATGTAGCGCTGTCCTGGTGATGATAATTCTTTAGATTTTAGAACCTGCAATAAATGACAAATACGATTGCCTACAGGTTAACATTTACCTGTTTTTTTATTAAAATGGGCCACCAACATTATAAATAGCACAAGAAACTATTACAGCTCAAATCTCTATGTAGCAGATGTACATTCAGGCACATTTTCAGAAAGAATTTTCTTAGGGTGTGTGGGGAGAGGAAGGTGATATAGAAACACCCTAATGAAAACAGCTTACACTTCCAAGCAAAACAAGCCATCACATACTCCTTCCTAAGAGAAATCACACAGAAAAACTGCCCTGAAAACTTGTCCTGCAACACAAGTGGTCAAGAGATCATAGTAACTGGAACATCAAAGGAGGTTACTTTACCTTCTTCAGTAATACACCGGTTAGAGCATAGTAACGGATGCTAAAGTAAAGCCTGTACAATGTAGTCTGTACACTGAAGATATTATATTGCCCCCCACAAACTAATCTGTATGGTATTGCCTTATCCGTGCTTCCAGCCCTCCCTCTGACTTCAGGTACTAGTCATACATTAAACAGAAAAAAAGTTATTGTCCATACAGGTAACCTGGGGGCGTGCAGAGGCAGCCTGGTGTGAATGGTGGCCACACATGGATTTGTGCAACAGGTAATGCTGCTTCCATCCAAACTCTGATGCCAGCTGTATTTGGATTTGTGTCAAAAGTTTCAGCAAAGCTTGCCACTGAGCGTGCAATAAAAAAATACCTGTACAAAAGAAATGCAGCCCCTCCCTTTGAAGACAGAGCACTGCATGCCTAGAATTTCAGGAGCCCACAGTCTTCCTCCTATCTAAACAATTCAGCCAGTGCCTTCCCACATACATACAGAGCCTGCTATTAATTACCTTAACTCTAGCAGGATGAAATCAACTGGACTTTTGGCTACTAACAAGTTTCTGGTTTCCTGGTTATTACCCTGTTGATAGTTTTGTGATGCAGGAAGCTGGAATGCCATGCAACATTAAGTCAACTCCAAGCAAGATACCACACGATAACATCACTTCGTAAATTCTGGCAAGCCAGCTGCGCAACCTCATATATTGTTTTGGGTTCTTCCTCTTTTTAACCACCCAAGTCCACCTCCAAATGAAAAACTGACAATGTCTCATTGTTTCCTCCTATTTTCTCAGCCCACACCAACCTGACATCTAGCAAACGCTGCTGGAATAAAATAATGGTGAAACTGCATAATACATGTAAAGAAAAATATTTCAAAAGAGGTGTGAAATTATGTCATCATGATAAAATTAGGCTTTCTATAATTAAACAGAAAAGCAGGCTTGAAAAGGCCAGAATCTGCACTACGTGTAGAATTTCCCTCTTTATTTCAAGGGAGTGCTGGACCTCTCAAAGGCCAGCAGTGCAGTTCCCACAGTAACATTTGCCTTATGAGAAGAACAGCACCATGACAAGCTCTTTGCCTTCTTTCTGATCAACACATTTAGCAACAAGACACGAGATGTTGGTTCAAGTCCAGAAAATTGCTAAGTGCCCCTAGTAGGCGATGCCGAGTTCTCCAGTAGAAGCTGAGGTCACTGAAACATTGAACATTGGGACTCCTTTTTATGAGGCAACCTTCAAAGTGTTTGAACAACTGTTTACAGAGAGTCTGGCAGCAGCAAGGGGACTACCATTGCTCTGAAGTGCCAGAGGGATGAGAGAATCAGTAATCAATGCTGGGAAAGTCCCAGAGAAGTACAAATATAACTTTGCCTTCCCTTTGGTCTTTATCAGGTCAACTCAAGTGTTTCTGAGGATGTAATGCAGCTGTCATTCTGCAAAGATGTGCTGGGGCGGGGGTGTGTGTGTGTGAGGCAAATGGGACAGAAGAACTTGGCTCATTTCTCTTCCTTTCTGCACAGTCATATCTTTCCAAAGACTCCAGAAACTGCATACCTCAGTTTTGGCAGAGATGTAAGGATCTAAAAGTAAGTAATGTGCCAAAAGCAATCTCCTGATGTTAACTATAATTGGTCTTAGATACGTTCTGAAGACTCAGCTGTGCCTTGGTATCCAAAATAAGATGTCTTTATCCCAATCCCATTGCTACCAAAAGACAAAGCCGAGGGCTGGCAGTGTGCATCCGGCACAAAATGCATTCGTAAAAGTACAAGAAACCATCACTGCACATATCCGATGGTACAGAGAACAACCATCCTCAACAATGAACTGAAGGACAAGAAAAGTGTTTGCAGGTTTCAAAATCACAGGACACTGTGGGACAGGATGGGCACTGTGGATTAAGAGAGCTAGACATTATCCATACTACGCTATCTATGATACCTGAAAGCAAGGCTTCTCTCCATGTTGTTTATGCTGCATGTCCAGTAAGAAAATTATAAAGAATGAACCAAAAAGCCACAAACTAAATATGGCATAATTTCCACAATTGACATTATGGGCTAAACAGGCACTAGACGTTCTTAAACAAAGGGCTGTTAAGTGTGATGAGTGCCATACTTAGTAAAATTAGCACACCTGGCTTCAGTCTCCCTCTCCTGGCCTGACTGTAAGTATCTTTATAGCATTAAGGTGATGTATGATCTTAACAACCTGATTGCTTGTAGGTAAGAATTATCTTCCAGACTCAACATTTCCATTTTTTTCTTCTTTTTCTTTCACATTGTTGCAAGTGAGCAAAGTTAATGGATGATAAAATCCTAGGCTGGATCCTCAGACTCTTTTCTCCCACAATATAACCTGATGAAGGACTCTTTGCTTCCTTTCCCACACTGCATTTTATGCTTCCATCTGCACCGAAGCATTGCACTCTACATGAAATGGCCTATTTGTAGGCATCTATTAGAATTTTTCACACCTACAAAATGTTCTTCATATAAGCCTTCTAGGAATTATTACAGAGAATAAGCAATTTATGTTTTCTCTGCCATTTTACCTCTTTGGTTTGCCTCTTTGTACTCTGCACTACATTTCTGGTCTTGCCTTCCCTATCAGCAACACACATTTTTCTTCCAATACACCCTCCAGCCTATATTCCCATTGAAAAACTTCCCTTCTGCTATTTCCCATACCTTCTTCCTACTAGATCAACCAGTTTAGTTGCAAAAAAGTTCCATGCCTTGCAGCTTTTGTGCTTGAAAGCTTGTCTACGTCTTCCAACTATACTGATCCGTCTTAGAAGAGATATTACCTTTACCTATAAACATTGCTTTGCCTTGCCTATAACCACAGCCTTACCTTTATGCTTACCCATCGCAACCACATCAAACACTGTTCCCAGAAATGTTGCTGCACAACTTGTATCTGCAGGAGCTAAATGAAGGTCTAACAAGTAGGCCTGTGTGCAAAAGTTTGCAGTGCACTGAAAATATTAATAGAAGACAAGGCGGGGTGGGGTGGGGGGTGGCGGGAAACCCAAAACAAACACAGGAGAGAAGGAAGACTGAGTTAAACTTCCCCTTTAATCTTTTCTCATTTCCTTCTGGCATCATGTCCAAACACTCCCTCTTTAAGAGGCAGAAAGAGTTTGGTATGTCTGTGGGTCATGATGTGGATGGGTAGGGATTTTGGGGTGGGGGCAGTACTGTGTACCACCACCTGCATGTATAGATGACAGGTTCAATCACTTGCATAAAGAGGAGACAGAGTTTCCACACACACAACCTCACCTGCCTCACTTACAAGCAACAAATTTAAACACCCGCGTGCACAAGTAGCTGATGATGCACGGCTTCACGGGTGCAGGTGCAAGGGTGCACACCTTCTCACACACACACACACAAGCGAAAAAAAATCAACAAACTCAAAATTCAGGTTGTGCAAATCTTCTGCAGCTTCTGAACATGGGGATGTTCTTCCAGGTATATCTGTTTCTTTGGCCTCACTTTCAACAGAGTGATAAAGCAATACTGCCTTTTCTAATAAAGAATTATGCAGGGAACATATGCATATGATCACATTATGTGGGGATGAGCTGAATAGGTAGAAGTGTTACCAAAAGGTTATCCAGCATACTTCTAGCCTAGTATGCAGAGTAATTTTCATTCAGTAGCAATGCTTTAAATTAAGAACAATTTGGTTTGTTCTACCTTATTTTTGTATGAGATTCTTCCCTTTCACAGGAAATCAAATAGCCAAAATTCTTGTTAATTTCTTCTTGATAAAGTATCTTGCACACTTAAGCCCTGCCTTCTAGTTATCTTTTTCTAAGGCCTCTGCTAACCTTTCCCCTCTCATCAATTTTTTTCCTATTCTGATCCTTCTCAAAAACACCTGGGGAAAAATTATTTTAGAAATACACGACTGACCTCTAGATATTACATACATGCAGCTACTGTCAGCAGATCAAGGCAAAACAAATGTGAACATACGAATAATGCAGTTAAATCGCAGGAAAGGGCTCATGAAGCAGCCAGATGCAAACAAAGCATTGCTCGTGCTTGTACAGCTACACATGTTTAGGAAGCCCAGTTGGGGATCTCAGTGATGACAGCACTCACATGCCACCCTCATCAGGCCTGCCAGATTTCTGGTATTTTATAAATGCTGTTGAAATCTACTCTTCATTGGTTCCGCAAAGGCATTCTGCTCAGTCTTCACAGGCAGACCCTCTGCGCGGCTGCTAGGGATGTGTCTGCGCTCCTCCTCATCCCTTAGAGGAAGCTGGATCATGATGCTATCTTGGAAGCATAACCCAAATCACCATGACCAGGGTGTTCAGTGGTGGAAAGCTTTAGTTTTGTCACAAACTGCTTTTAGAAGAATGACAAGTGAGTTTCCATAAAATACTGATCTCTATAAATTACTTCTGCCACCTGCTATGCTTACTTTTCACACCAGCTGGAGAGAATTATCTGATACATTTTTTTTTTAAATTTAAGTATCAAGTAGCTGAAATCTTAATTAAAATACTGGAGGATGATACTGTTTATTTATGGGCACACACTAATACCCTCAAGTAACCATCACACAGTTCTGAGTATAAAAATAAGGGCAAGGATTGCCTTAGTCTGTATTTATAAACTGTAAAGTACACTGAGAACACTGTTACCATTCATCATAACAAACAAAGCAGAATGTTTGCAAAATCATCAGAAATATGGCTTCTTTTAAAAATGGGGCATATCAGAGGCTGATGTAAGCAGAGCAGCAGCATTTGGTGTCAGTGTAATTATACTGATTATAAAACAAAACCAAAAATACTCCAAAACACAAGACTCTGTTAATAGAAATTTAATTATTTTGCTCAGATTTTCCTTTGCCTACTCCCATTCTGATATATACAGGCAGCTAAAGCTGCGGATAACCCAATGAACACATTAGTGGATGTATTCTATACAATAACCACTGAGAGGAAATGCCAGAACAGCCCATCTTCATGACTCATTATGCACTCAAAAGGAAAAAAAATGACAGAAAGACACACTGGTTCTTTCAAACTAGAGCTCCAGAACAGCAACTTGTTTAGTTTATTTCAGATTTGATGGTCTGGCCAATAACTACTTTTAGTCTTCTACAGTTACCACAATCAAATGCAGAAGGATAGGAAAATTAAGTATAATTTACAGTGAAATAGCTTTGGCTAATAAATTCATCACCTCCCCAGCAAGCAAACAAACAAAAAACTGAATGTGGTTCAGCAGTGACAATACACAGGCTGATGCATCAATGACATACATCTGCTGCCGCCAAGAAAACCCTAAGACACACATCAAAGGCCAAGCTTTAGCAATAACAGGGGCATTTTACAGCTGGGTTTGAGAATTATGGTCACCAACTGTTATGAAATATTTTTGATGACTTACGGTTTCTTAAAACAAGTTGATGAATTTTCAAAATGTAGTAAGATCATACGGCCACTTAAAAATACCTACTCTGCCTGCTTGCATTGCCCTGGAACTTGGGATGGTCACTGCTGACAGCCAGCATGACTTCTGCAATCACTGAATAGCAGTAAACATGGCATTATCTTGTAAAAACCTGCTATTAATCTGTTTTTCCTCTCCTTTCATTCTGCACTGCCTGATCTCCTCTCTCCAGATGCTGTTGGCTCCCTGATAATTTCCTTCCTTCCCTTCTCTTCTCTCTCACTTCAGACTCCTGCGATGTTCTTGTGTATTACATCTTGGCAGGCTCACTAATCTTTCTCTTACTTATCAGTCATTATCCATGGTTTCCATTGGTACTTCAAGGGCCTTTTAAAATAATGGAAATAACCTGACATGTACTTGTGAGCTCAAAGTAAATAGGTCCAAACAATGAGATCCAGTGGTAAATGATGTGCTAATGCCGGTTAACATCAGAGCAGAGATAAATTCAGCTATGCACAACGTCATGGCTGGAAACTGCCATTTAGAATAACCTCTTCTGAACCAGAAGAAACCTGTAGGGGACTCCAGCCTAACCCTCTGCAGAAGAATAACCAGATTCCCAAGGGCTGCACATGCAGCCGCTTGTGTTTTCCAAATTCTTAAGTACTATTCACCCTACTGAAAGATTCACTTGCTGCCTGCTTCCAGATTTCAAAGGTCTCCTCAGACAGCTCTCAGGAACTTCATCCAGCCCTTTCTGAAGCTTAAAGTTAAAAAATGACCATGCTAATTCTCAATCCTTTCTCACTGCCCAGTTGAGTTTGAGGTCTTTGATCCTATCTTGGACACAAGCATAAGCAAACATTTAATTATGTTGCAAACCTCTCTAGTTTCTTACTCATTATACATATGTTGTAAAGTGCAAAGCCTCCGTATAGTACCTTTTGCCAGATAATTGGGAATCTCCTACTTATCAAAATTTTAGCTACTTATCACCACTAGTGCAGGAGACTGACTCTGTATTTTTTCAAAAATTCTCTGTGCGAATTTTCAAGCTTTTCTTGTAACTGCTTCTGCAAAACAGCAATTCAGCGCCATCAGCGCTATGGAGTAAAAAGGGCTTTACAGCCCCCCTGCTTATCAATGGAAGCTTTTCCATTACTTGTAAAGGTCTCTGAATCAGGCTCAAACTGAAGGCAGAATCTTCAGAGACTAGTATATGAGATGGAGAGTTCCTGCCAAAATACAAAGGTATGGAGTACTTGACAAAGTTTAAAAAAAACCCCATAGCTCAGATCCATCTGCTCAGAACTTGCCAGACACGTTCTTCATGCAAACTTGCAAATAAAAAGAACATATTGCATGCATAACCCAACCCCTTTTATATCTGGATGTGCTACAGCTGCAGTAGGATTCTCTTACAGTGTTGGCTGCTACTCACTTAAAGGTAAAAGAAGGTGAAGTGTGAGGGGGGCAAAGAGATGAGCAGCTCAAACAGGTCAAAAAGGGAGGGGAAGTCAAGTGTGTAATGGAATCACTGTGACTAACTCACTGCATCTCCCTGTGGTGAGGGGATGAGCTCTGGGAAGAGAATGGATCCTGAGAAAGGATTTCCTCTCCATTTGTTCCCCAAGCAGGGTCTTCCTCCTGCCACTGAAGATACATGTGCAGTGTAAGCTGGGGATACAGCCCTGAAGCCATTCAGTCTGACTTACGTTTAAGCAGGCAGGAAGACTTTGCATTGTATAAGCAATAAACAAGAACGGAGGGTTTGGGGTCCTCCTCCTGGAAGATTCTGAAATACTGACTGCAATTTCCTGCTGTTTAGGAGAATTTAAGATAGCTCCAAAGAAAGATTTTACATAAAATGAGGCAAAACAAAAAAATCCTGTAAACTTATCTAGCATTTAGCTTTAACTTGCCAGAGGCACATTATGTTTTATTAAAATATCAACAAAGAGGAGCCAAAGTCAACAAAAACAGAGTGGGTTCTTCTAGCCATATCCCCTAGATCCTGCAGAGTAGTCCTGTATTCATCTCCTCTTTACAGACAGATCTCCCAAGCCCTTCCTCTTCCTCGGTCCTGTCCCTAACAGCCATATCTCATGTTCACATGCATTGTACTGCAACGTGTTGTCATGCAACTTTCTTTGCTATCTGAATTTTTTGACTTACTGCTTCTTCGAAATGCTGTCTTCTTCTGCAAGGCACTCCTCTTTCTTCCTTTCCTCTTGCCAGCATTGTTTTCCGTAAGTCATGATTCTCTTGTGGTTTTCTCTTCCCACCACCTACAGGCTTCCACCCAAACCACCTTCTGTCCTCCTCCATTTTCTTCCATCATCTATTCTTTATACAGGCTTCTCCCTGAAAAAGCTTCACGTTGTTTCCTACATGTTCTCAAAACAGCAATACTCCCTTCCCCTCATCCAACGGGCTTCCTAGTGCGAGGCCAGCAAGCCAACCCGATACTCCTCAGCCCAGTAGCTACCACGCCGCAGTGCTTGCTTGAAACGTGCCCATGTCCCAGTGTAATGTGGGCTTGGCTACCCCACCAGACTGCAGCCCAAAAAGCAGGAACCCAAACCTAGTGCCTGGTTTCTGACCCATGTCCTGCATTCCTACAATCCCTATAACAAGAGCCTCAACAAATCTGTTAGCTCAGTGCCCCACATTTCTACACACAGCAGTGTTGAGCTGGGAGTACACACTGGCTCCTGCCAGTAGCGAACAGGGATATTATATACTTCTTCAAGTCGTCTTCAATAACTGCTCTGTTCCTGGCAAGAGGTGGCTGCATCTGAGACAAGCTCTCAAATCTCAGTGAATATGACACAGCGATAAATACTTCCCTTCACCCACACTCTCAGATTATTTGCCAAAGGTACTCTATACATCGTCTCCAGCATATGCACTTTTTTTAGTAAGGCATACAATATTTTGACACCCCCCCCCCCAAAAAAAAAAAAAAATATTCTGGAACAAGAAAGCAGCAATCCGACGAAAATATACTGCAAATTAACTTCCTCTGGTTGTGAGCTGTGAGCTGTTGCTGAGGGGGAACTGGGGGGAGGAGGTTGGTAGCGTAGAAAGTTATTAAGAGTAGAAAGTTATTAGGTCCACACTTTATACCAAGTTTGGCACTTCAAAGAGACCACTGTGCATTTACTGTTTAACATAACCTTGTAACCTTTCAGATCGCGAGAGTCTGGTTTCAGGATAGCAATACGTGAATTGTAAGATCCAAATATACTACTTCAGATGTGGGTCACAGCAATGGCAGTCAATTAAAATCAAATGCCCCAGGTGATATCTGTAATACAGACATCCTGTGCCAGCTCACAGCCACAAATCCTACTTCCTGGTATTTTCTTCCATGGCATTAGAGACGGCACTTTTTGGCAAGAAAAGAGAGCAAGGTCCCTCTGCTCCTGATTATACGGAGATCAGTCTGGAGTAGCTCTGCTGCAGTCAGTGTAAATTGCCTCAGATTTGCACCACAGAGATTTGGCCCAAATCTATAGTAGCTTGCTCTAAATGTATTCCCTAACTGAAAAACAAGACAAAACACTGTCTGAATTGAAAGTATTTGAACAACTGACTGTGTTTTAAATTTAAATCTGACTCATAATGGGGTAATATGTTCCACAACATCTTCCTCCTCTACCTCCAAGCGGGTAGAGAGGCCCTTAAAGAAATGGGGATTACCACTGCCTGGACGGCAGACAGTTCTTCCTAGACCCTGAGCAAGCTTCACAGAAGCCCTCGGCATGGCCTGGGCCCTCCCCAACATGGAAAGACCAAAGGTCTGCTCCTGCTTCCTTCAAATTCTTCACCACAGTCTGATGTCCCCCCTAAGGCTTTAACCTGGTGCCGTTCATTTGCTCCAACCCTGAGCTCTCCTACATCCTGTGGTATGGGTCCTCCCCATCCACAGCCTCTCAGGTACCCCCACCCACAGCAGCCTTGGAGAACGATGATGATAAAACCCAGCGCTGCGGCTGCATTTTTTGTGATGCTTTATGATGTGTTAACAAAACATGGCACGGCTTCCATAGGAAGTAATTATCAGTTGTTATTGTTTGGCCGTCTGTACATAATAAAAATACCTTAAAAACAATACCACAACACTCTCTGAATGACAGCTTTTCACCCTATGAGGGTTTCCATGCATCCAGCTTTGCAGTGATGCCTATTTATATTTTGGAATGCTTATTCATAAAAGACAAGGGTTTTTTTGAAGGGTGCAGGGACTTTATTCATAAATACAGAAGCACCTTAATAAAAGAAAGATGTGATGAAGTCTTCAAAGCAGGCAAGAAAACTGATGAACAAAGACATTCCCATAACAACTGAGCTTTATCTGATCAAATTCCAATAAAGCCTGCATTTGGCATAAATCTTTAAAAACATAGCAAGGGCCACTGGACGATGCTAAAACTTGTTTATTTAATATTATTCCTCCTCCTTCCTCCAAAAGTAGTTTATCCTCTTAATATTTTCTGAAAACTTGGTGCACGTTGAGAAGCGCATTGAGTGAACGTGGTGCAGTGGAAGGATGACAGAAATGCGGGAGAGCACTTGACACATCTGAGGCCACTTCCTTCCCTCCAGCTTCCCACTCTCCAATGTGCTGATGATCAGTAGCACCACCAGCAGATTAAACTCTCCCTTTCGGGCAGAAGAAACAACAGAAAAGATAGTGCCTTTAAAGAATTTAATTCTCTGTAACTTCACTTAAGCAGAGCCAAGAAGAGACAAAAGCTTTTATACCAGCCTTATGAAAGAAACTTCATTCCTAGCTCTGTGAGTTCTATTATTTTCCACCCTAAGACTACTTAATATGTGCACTGCGCTTCCCATCTGCACAGGAACACACAAATGTGGTTGCCTAATCCTTAAATACCAAGATAAGTACTCTGGGTGAAAACAGACATTAAAGAAACTGTTTCTGCTCTTGTGGATTACCACTTGCCCACTGGCTTCGTGGATGCATCCAGGACACCTCCATGAGAATTAATCTTAAGGACCCACTGCCCATAGAATCCTGGGGCGTAGCAAACCTGGCAAACAGATCCACAACTACTCGCTCCCAGCATAAATACAATGGGGTGCTCTCTGCTCCAAACCTGCCTCTGAGGTGGAAACAGGGTCCTGTTGCTGCTGCACTGAGGGCTGGGAGCGAGGGGCCATGGCCCTGGCTCACCACACCAAGAGGTCCCAGACTGCCTTCCCAGAGTCAGTGCAAACAAGGGCTGCAGGAAAACACAAAGTCCTTTTCTGATGTGGTTTGGAAAAGGCAGCCAAGTATAGCCCAAGGAAAGCTTAGCTGAAAAGGTGCAGTCTTGCATTTCTTTTTTCATTGTAAGGGGTAGATCTGTAAGGTCAGAGGACCACACAAAGAAAGAATCAGGAGGAGAAACAAAATATTTATATTCTGCTTGCTTATTTTTTCCATTTACCCTGCACATCTGCCTCTAGCTGTTCCTAAAACAGTCCTTCAGAGTAATATTGTCTCTTCTGCACCAGTGGTATATACATCACTACTAAATTGCCACCGGAATAAATCAGAAAGTGCTTGGAGAGCAGTTAGGAGACTTCCATGTGTTCAGGGATGGCCACTTTCACAGTGAATCACTACAAGAGAGCTCTGAGTCTCTCCAGAGGACTTCTGCTCCTCTCTTCCTGCTTGACTGAGGAAGATGAGGGGACATGGGAACAACCATTCCCTGAAACTGCAGGTATGAGAGGAATTTCAAAAACCCTTATCAAGAAGATCTCAACAAAGCAAAAGACTAGGCAACCCAACACTTGGTGAGAGGAAAAAACCCCCAAACAACCTGATTATTAAATGTTGCTTATGCAAGATGAAAAACCACATTGTTCCTTCTGGGTACAACAGCCCTGGCAAGCCCAGCACACATCTCACAAGACAGGAAGCAGTGTTTATGCATGGACATGGAGCGGTGCCTGCACATGCCAACTCCTCTGCAAGGCTCACTCTCCATGCGTGGCTTTTCATGCTGGAAGCAAAGATACCCGAGTAAGTCTTCAGCCCTTACAGAATGTACTTGTCTCTCCCACTTCCACCAAAATGAGCATCTTCCTCATTCTCCTCTTTTACCACCCATGTTTGTACTTTCCTCCACTGCTAGACACTCCTATCTGCACTATCAATATGTTATTACACAGCCCTGAAACTCCTCTAGCATCACTGTTGCACCAATGCCTCCTACCCATCCTTCCTCACTGTCAGCATCTTAGATCTTCTTTCTAATCTCTAAAATTCATATACTAAGTTCTAGGATGCTTTCTATAGCACTGTTCTATCTACGTCACAGAATCAGAGAACATCTCCAGTTGGAAGGGACCCCTCAGGATCATGGGTCCCTCCCCTTCAATTTCTCCTTGCTTTTGCTTTCCTGTTAAACACTGCCTGCTAACTCCAGGCGTTGTGATGGACATCAGATGCAGCAGTATTTAGGTACTCTGATGCTCTCACAGTAGAGCTGGCAAGGAACCTGTGCAGTTCAGACTGGCCATCACAGAGCTGTAACACCTCCCTGACAAGGTCTTGGGAAGAGCTGCATACAAGATTGCAAGAAATAAATATGACCAAAGGGGCAAGAAAACAACCAGCTTAAGGCAGCTACAGGAACTTGTAAGTAAGCAAAGCAGAGAGAGGAACTAACAGGCAGCTCTTATCATTTTAACAGGTGCTCTGCAAGGGAAATGCTCCCAAGACAGCCTGTCACTCCACAGGCAAAGGAGCAAAGTAACACACCTAAACCATGCCTGGCACAAACACTCAGAGCTTGCTGCCTTTGGCTTGCCTGTTACATGCTGGAGAAAAGACCGAATCCTACAATAACCTGCACTGATTGCTCACCTAACACTTCTCTCGGTATGCCTCACCCAGCCTAAAAAAAGCCCAACCTACCATACTCACCAGCTATATATTTATCTAAAGGACCCAAGTACCTGCCCTGGATGCAGGTGTCAGTCCTTTCCATGGGTACAGGCTTGCCAGAGTCAGGCTCTCTCAAATAAGCTCCAGCTGTTTCTCATCACAAGGCAAAATCCCAGCCAAGCAAAGGCCCTTTCTTCCATACCTCCACTGAACCCTTTGTGTCCCACGTTCCTCAAACGCAGAAAGGCAATGAACTGAGCTCAGGCAACCACAGCTGTACTCCTTTCAGGTGACTAACAGCTCTCAAAAGTAGAACAACAGAAAGCCCAGAGATGCCATCAACTCCTTTTAAGATGTCTGAACAGTGAGGTCAAGCCAGAACATACAATCGTTTCAACAGGCTGGTGTAGCAGCATCACAGGGACTTATTGTGTAATTCTCTTTGATGACTATTACATGTAATTGACACCAGTGACTCTCGTTAGAATGTTCCTAACTTGCTCTTTTAACTAATGAGACGTTATTTACTCAACTTTTCAGCCAGCCTGTCCTTGGGAAGGAAGGCAGTCAGATCACAGTCATGAAGTCAAGTGTCCAGTAACCACCTGTGGACCTGAACCACATTCAACTGGGAATCAGGCTTCTCCTACTTGAGCATGTGACCTCAAATTGCCCCCGTCTCTGCTCCAGGTTTGGCTTGCACTTGACCAGACCAGGCAGCAGGAGGTGAATATTGAAAGTAAGGGAGAAGACTAATTCGAATTTGTACCCCACTGGATTTGAACTGAATTCTACAGCGCTGCAAACCCAGGACAGTGCTCTGGCATAGCTATTGAGGGCAGCAACATCCGAATCAGTGAGGGGCTCAATGCACTTTTACAATGCACTTTTACATCAATCTTACCAACACTTAGGAGTGAGGGAGTTAAGGGGTCATTTTCTTCCTCACTCCTCGATCCCTGAATTGTCCACTCCCTTGCCTCAATCCTTGGGCTACTATACAGAAGCCAGGTCTGAAACTACAAAGCTTTGAAACTCAATTATTAACATTGCCATTTCTGCGAGGAATGGTTAGCAGGCTTCTGCTGAACACAGGCCAGGACAGGAATTTGACTTCTGCGTAAATGACAGTCCAGACCAGGTGCTGGGAGACAGAGATCCTGGGGATGACTTGGTAGGGGATAGAACAGACGTCAAATATTATATGCTGAAACTCTGGAGTCCTGAGGCACAATTGCTAGAAAAAGTTTGCACATCTCAGCTTCATGTGATTTTTCAATAAAGTTCCTTTCTATGAAAGGCATGGGAAATAAGAGGCTGCTTTGAAAAGATGGGACTCAACCGCTTCTCCTCGTGATTTGTTCCACTAGATACGTACAAGGTGGGTTTGCTGCAGAGAGACAGGGAGCTGACGCACATGAGGTACCACCATACCTGGTACAGCTCTATCCGCTGCTCCGAGACCCGCGCCTTCGAGTTCTGCAGGCGGAAGACCCTGAACTCAGCCTTCACCAAGTTGGAGGCATTCTTCTCCATTGCTGAGACATCAAATCTGACGATTCGGAAATAAAGGCTGTAATAGCTCGGCGGGATGGCATCTGCAAGAAGGCAGTGTGATTTTATTATTTTTTTTTAATCATAAAACACATTGTTCTGTCAAACAGTGTAATACAAGACAGCCTCAGTAAGGGAAATATCTGTAGCATGATTCAGTTTCCAATGGCCAATTTAATATTATTAACAATTTAATAAAAAAACCAAAAAACCAAAAAAACAACCTGCTCCACATGTGTTTGATTATGGGAATACCATATTAACAGAGATTAACAACTATTTCCAGCTCTATTTCAGGTCATGCATTTAAACCTCTCCTCTTTCAACATACTGGTGGAAAATCCCAGATACTTATAAAAGGGGAAAGAATCATAGTAGTTGGTATCTGGCAAATGCCTTCAGACATGCACGGAGTTCACAGGGATCTGCTAAGATGACAGGTAACAGCAGCTCATCAACCTGCGCATCTCTGAAGTCCACTTCCCCTAGAATATAGAGCATCTAGCCAGCTTCAGGTTTAGTTTTGTATTTAGTTATTAAAGGATTCCACCAGAACAATATTTTCATTCCGATTATAGTGGCACGGGCAGGAAGAGAAGAAGAAAAGGAGGGAAAAGACAAGTGGATAGTAGACGTTATAAATGGAATTACATGAATTTTGACCACTTGGAAGCTGTGAAAGCCATAAACATGACCACCCCTCGCTATATAACGGGGGAAAGCAAGAAAACCAGGAAAATGGACTCAAGCCATTAAATATTAAACATGTTAAACGTATCAGTTGAGGTTTCAGAAGTGTGTGTTCCTCCTTGTGAGCCAGAGACCCCCGCGCAAGGCTGAGCACCTCCACATTCCCCCAGGCCCTGCCGCCTGCCCTGCTGCCCCTGCTCCACCAACGCAGCCACACTCCCGGGGGATTCCAAACAACTCGAAGGCCCTGATAAAAATCTCTGTTCAAACCAAAGGAAAAACTTCCTTTTCTCTTACAGTGGGAAACTGAAGTGGGTAAAGAGAAAAAAGAAAGAGGACCATTGCATTGTGTGTGTGTGTATTTTCAGCTGAGAAAGCAAAGCTTGCTGGCTTCCTCAGGACCTCGCCAGCAGGAAGATGTCAGGTAATTATCACAAAACATGAAGTTTTCCCACTAGTCACGTAGCTCAGGATTCAGCACACAGTGGCAGGAGATGACAATCTCAACATTAGGGAGGTGAGCAGTTCAGCACCCATGGAAGATCCAGGCCTTGCCCAAAATCCCAGCAAGGCCTGCTGCTCCACTGCCTCCCTCGGCTATCCAGGCCATTAATCCAGGCATCTATCAATCAAATAAAGTACCTTCTTCTGGAAGATATCTAATTCTTAATGGATACAATACACACAAGTTATCATTTCTGTGTAAAGAAATGGTAGAACGCAAGTCCAGTACATTTACCTTCGTTTCTAACTACTAATGATTAAAGGTAGTTGGAAGAAATCCTTAATAATATTTATTCATATCAATAAGACATATTAAAGACTTTCTTCCAAATATTTAATATTTGGCTGCTATTACCAGAACTTTTGAGCAATGCAGCAGCTCCTGGCTACACAAGGGAACACCACTCACAGCTAAATATTTAATAACCAGTTTGTTGTAGCTTTTTGAATAATTCCAAGTTCAAACTGCCTACAAAATAAATAGCAAATACAAGTCACACAAGGAATAAAGCAAATTTATTCTGTCTTCACAAAATTCAGAAACACGCTTCCTCTACATAATTGAGCCAAAACCTCTTCTTCAAATGATCAGAGGTAAAAATTCCTAAAAGTAATCCTAGCTGTGAGAAAATTTTGATTATAAAGAAATAATCTTGGCCTCAACTGTAGATGCATTATAAGTGAGAGATGACAAGTTTGCAAAATACTTTAAAAAAATCCTCTGAAAGAGTACTTCCCAAAGCAGACCCTCAGTATGGTCAAATGGGTAAGAGGTATAAATATGAACAGGAAGCCCCAGGCTTCCTGATGATCCCATTTAAATAAAGAAACGAAAAAAAAGGTTTTCAAATTTTCACACCTGCAGTGCTCAAAAATAAACTCCAGGACATCATGATCAGTATTCTTGCCTGTCAGCCTTACTGACAGAAAACTGCTACAATCTTACAGTGGGAAGAACTCAAAGGAAAAAAAAGGATGCAAATTACCCCGGTGTGATAAATGCTGTTGTTTTGCAAAAGCCATGGGGCTGGTGTCTCAAAATACCAACTAAAAGTCTTCTGAGAAAAGCTTAACTTTATGCACTGATGATCTTAATTACAATACATTTTGCAAATTCTTATAAAAGCTACTCAGTTCAGAGATTATATCCTCATCTAAGAGAGAAATAATCTCTTCAATTTACTTTTCTGCTATAGGAAACTCTGACGCTACTATTTGTTCTTCAGCCAAACCTAATCCTACTAGGAATATAATTTGGCATAATAATACGTATATATAAGATTGATGCTTCCAGATGAGTTGTAACTTGTCCTTCCCTGTCATTTATTTGAGGCATCAACCTACCAATTCATTCCCTCTGGACAAGCCAAACTAGCAGCCAGCCACTTGCCCTGGCACAGACGAACCCTGTCCAACTTGACTTTACTTCAGATTGAAAAGTCCTATTTAACTCTCAGCCTTATTTATATTTGGCTTCTAACTTATTTCTAGAACTTTCTTGTGCTATATTTGCAGCCTTTTTTTCACTTTCTATGTTTTAGAAACTGTATAATACAAATCTGTGAATATGTATCTGAACGGATTTTCCTGATCCATTTCTGCCTTTACATTTTTTTCTCTTTCATATATAAAGAAGATAGAGAAGGAATATTCTTTCAGTGTGCATGTTTTTGTGTTTGCATATGTGCATTCGTATACACAGTGAACGAGTATTTACCTTCCACTGGAAGGCAGGCATGGGACACCCACCATGAATAAGAATGAATTCTTGTCTTACAGGAGTTTCATCTCTCCTACAAGATTGTTTGATACCTTGCAAAAACCCACATAAGAAATTTGATTTCTTTATTCCATCATTTACAATGGTATCCATGGGAAGTCAATTCAGGAAAAGGCATTATTCAAGGATAACTGAAAAAAATGTGGGTTTTTTTACCAGCTGGAACCCTTCCTCTGAAAAAGAATGGCTGACTGCAGAATTGGGGTTTACATGAAAATTAATCAACATTAAGACTGAGAATTGAGACTTGCAACTTTTTTAAGGGAATGGAAAGAACCCTATGGAGTCTACAAAGTTTTGAATTAGCCTTTAAGTGATCACAGATGCTGCAATTTATCTCTCTTTGTGACTCCACCTTAACCTGACAGTTGTATCAATGCAGACTCAGTTGGATACCTCTGGACTCCCCTCTGGTTTTGGCCCAATGGCTCCAGTAGACGCCAGGATGACTCTGACCAAGTTAGTGTGCAAACACAGTTACCCTGCTACAGACTAGACTCCTTAAGTATTCTTTGAACCATTATCATTAATGAGTAGAATTAAATCAATATGTTTCCTGTAGCTAGGAAAACACAGATTTCTTTTGTTTTGGAGAAAGGGAATAGTAAATGCAATGAAAGATTCCATTTTTATCATCTTTAAATTATTCATTAATTCAACCCTCAAAAAACTGAAGACTTCCAGCTGTAATAATCGCAATCACAATCAACACAGCACAGTTGAGACTAGAGTTATAAAAAACAGTTGGAGAAGGTGCAAGCAGCATCCCTCCTTCTCCCTCTAGCCTGCTGAACATCGAGCATCGTAAGTTTAGCTTTTTTACTCTTTTTTTCTTCCTCCTCCACCCCCCACTCCCCAAACAAGCTGAAATGTCATTAGCTGCTTTACACAGAACAGTCCAAACTGCCAGGTTAAATTGCGTTCTGCTATGTGAGTGTTTTAAGTGCATAAGGACATTGTGGTTTCTGTGCGTCTTACTGATGTTGTCCGACATCCAGCATCCTCTAAGCTCCTGTGCCAGCAACTAGGACAGAAAGCAGCCCTGCTCTGACAGAGCAGAAAAGCACTGAATAGGAGGGGTGCAGGAGACCTATCCCAAAATACTCAAGTCTGAAGTATTGCTCCAGGCTGGAGCATCATCAACAGGACAGACTGAACACATCCTCTAACTGACCATCCAGGACAGCACACAGACCCCCAGGCATTGCTGCTGGGAGATGAGTGAGATGGAGTCAATCTCCCTTAAAACAGAAGTGCAAATGGAAGGAGTTTGTTTCATGCTGGAGATGTTCCCCAAATCAGGAATCTCCTGCATAAAAGGATGACATTTTGGCCTTCCACAGTTCTGTTTGATGAACTAAGCCCTGCATTTTCACAGATTTCCTCACAAGTACTGCGTGTACTGACATTTCAGGAGAAACAAAACACTGTTTGACACAGCTATTCTGTGTTGGGCTTTCGTTCTGGCGAAGAAAAGACCTAAGTTCAATTGCATCCAAACGAGACTTTTTTTCCCCTCTGAATTTTCATTTCTGCTATTGAAACCAAAAAAAAAAAATCAATTATATGTGCAGCCCAAGTTAGGAAATGTAAACAACTTTTCTTTTCTCATTGGAAGAGGCCAGACAGGCCGACTTCACACATACACCCACACTGGAAAGGCTGAGAGCTTCAAACTAATCCTTCCATCAAGGGCTTGTAATAAATGCTCCAAAGATTTATTTTTACTCCCTTTTGTGTTTATTAAACTTTGGAGGGTTTCTTTTCCTTTTTCTTTTCTTTCTGGTGCTTTGCCCATTCTTTATTACGGCAGCTACAAAACATGGAGTGCCCTTTTCTTCTCGCCCTCTTTTTTTTTTTTTTTTTTCCCTCCTCATCTTTCTAACTGCAGTACATGAATGACCATGTAGTAGGCTTTGAAGCAGCACATGCAAATATTTATATGAGTAGCTTGATTGTTATTAAATGCAGTTGTTATGATTCCCATGCTCTGGCAAACTTCCCTAACCCCTCTAACTATTAGGACCGTTTAGGCTGTTTAGATTTCAGCTCACTGATAGCAAATCCTAAGGTTTTTTTTTTTTGTAACAAGCAACATAATGTGACCTTGTCTCTCCCCCGTGTGAATTTTACTCTCTGCTCAACATACAGGTCCCTGCCACAAGCCAGGTCCGGCTTCCTTTAAGGACATCCAGCCATGGTAAGTGAAGTAGCATGTGCAAGACTGCTGGAAGGATGGGCAGTTTGTCAGCTGTACCAGCACATCTTTCCAGCAGGATCCCGTCCTTCCTGTCAGGCACACTCAGGTCACAAATCCTCTCCTCTTTTCCAGGGGAAGTCTCTCCAAGAAATTAGAAACTTGTTTAATGCATCTGGGCTCCCAAAGCCCACGGATAATTACTCTGCTCACCCCTCCTGACCCTGACGTGACTGCTGAATCCTGCTGGAAACTGCCTCTCTGCAATGAAAGGGGATATATAAATACAGTGAACCAAATTATGGAGGCCTACAGGTTATATTTGGGAACTGGGATTGGCCCTCAGAGGTAAATCAGTTGTACATCAGCTTTCCATTAGCTCTGAAACTTTATCCTGCTGTGACATTAAGTTATGAGCACATCCATTAGCTAATCAGTGCTCTTGGACAGAAACACTTGTGCTGCTCTCCACTCCGACATTCGCTTCCAGCCTCTTGCAGCAAGCTTTCAGAGTCAGATGGTACAAAAGCAGTGTAGGAAACTTACTCCAATATTCCAGTTTTTACCTACAAAGCTGCCAATGAGCAAGTACCTTTATTTGTCATAAACCATTTGCTATTGAGGAGGGAAAGGGCACTGAAAGTCACAAAAAAACCTGCCAGGAACACATGACGGATAAGGTTTCCAGCTGAGGCCCAACGACTCTGGAGCAGCTCTTCTAGCAGAACAGGGTATGTGTGCACCTAGAGCGCAATGTGAGACACAATGTCTGCTATTGCACCTATTTCTGGTGAAGAACCCATGCTATGGTGAAGAACCAGCAGCTACGGATCTTCCACTGAATGATCCCTAGATACATAATTTATTCATGGCAAAGGGGCACGCATGGTTCTCAATTCCACATTTCCTGATAACTTCAGTCTTGCTATTTACTGCATGTGGATATGCCGACACTTAACAAGACAGACAGACAGGCATACATAGAGGAAAAAAGCTTTCTTCATCAGCAAGAAAACAGATTGGGGATCCAATTGCTGGATGACCCTTGAGCATTACAACAACTGAAGACTGAAACCTGAAAGCACTTCCCTCTTTTACCCCCAATACTGACCCCTGGACCTCTCCCTGCACGCACACAGGGAAGCCTCCGTACAGCTTCACTTACCCAGTGGATTTTAGAGTGAGGCAATTCCTCTTGTAGAAAAAACAAAGAACCAAAACCTCACTCCTACACGGACTCCTGCTGCAGCTCTTTAAACATGACTTCCTTTCAGCAGTTACACTAACAGAAGCAAACCCTGAAGATATATTCTTATTTCAGGGATTCCTTCTTATATTAGTTAACTTTTTTCTCTCTTCGTGAGCTTCTGATATGTAGCAGGGAATCCATCCATATATGTAATTATTATGCCATAAAATGGCCACAAAGACTCAAGAAATGTCAGTAAAGACACTTAGCAGTGCTCACGTAGCACAAATGCATGCTTTAGTTTTTCTGTCTACACTTTCTCTATCAAGGTCCACAGGTCCAAAAAACACACACCAGTGAAGGTCTAGGTGGGCATGGGTTTAGAAAAGAATAATTACCTAATTACCAAATTTTGTGACATATTTCCACTGTTCAACCACTTGCTGTTCCTCTTTAAAAACACACTAAGATCTATGCCAACATATGAAAAGTAAAAAAACCCAGGGTGTTCTCCAGATTGAAGAGATAGATACAATGAGGCAAAGATGGAATTTTCTTAAGATATGTCTATGAAATTATGTGTTCCTTACTTAAAATCCAACAAGGGCCTTCTGGTTCTGCTGCTACTTCCTCATTGCTTCACCAAGTCTGAATTAAAAGATGACTAGCCCAAGCTATGACCTCAACAGCATAGTGATCTGGTAGTCTGGCTTCCAGCTACCCAAATGATTAATTCCTTCAAGGTACTTATTGCTCTGGAGTTTTGTCAACTGTGACACTCTTATGTAATTGTATTTTGTACTCCTGATTTCTGTAAGGGTGAAAAACATCCTGCAGTCATCTTTGGGTCAAAATGCAACTGGTATAGTAAGGGCACTGAGTGTAATTAGCTATTCATTACATACGCCTTAATTTGTGTCACTTCATCTCTACTAGTACATTGGAGCTGGGTATGAGACCTATACTGGGCATCAAACCCTGCCAAGAAAAGCTACCACTGCTGTTTTAAAGCTGTAACAATACAAGCTATTTAAAACTTCCTTTTTTCTTTTTTTTTTTCTTTTTTTTTTTTTTTGTAATTGTTCTCCCTGGGCTTGGCCAAATCATGTCGCAAGTTCAGCCTCAACTGTATTTACATGCTGCAGCTGAAACTGACTTTGGTTGATCCTTAATTTGGTCTGTAGGCCACTGTAAGAAGGGCTGTAATTTTCCTACATCACTAAGCTGTCTGATTTAAGTGAATCTTATCAGCCAGAAAGCCCTCATTTAAATCCTTTTTTCCATTGGACTTTCTCTCTCTGCCACTCTTTCACAATTATTCTCATGACGCTACTAGTCTTTTCAGTCCAAAACATCATTTAGCCTGAAAAAACCCCATACTACCCACACCAGCTAGAAAGAAGGAAGACAGAAGAGCTACTTTGAAGAATCAGCTACAGCTTCTCCTCTCCGCCCTCTCCTACAGGTACCATATGAAGAAACGCTGCTGGGCCAACATCACATATGCTTGTTCACCTCCTATGAGGTCCAACACCAACAGTCAGGATGTCTGGGCTATGACAGATTCCCCAAATGAACCCTTCTTGAAAAAAGTTCACAGCTATTCCATCACACAAAATGCAAAGGAGAGTCGCATTTAATACCAAAGAGTAAAACTGCAGGAGCATTCTGCTTTATCTGAGAAGATGACCCAAAGCCTCAGACAAAGTCCATGTGATCATTCTCCTGTGAATAACAGAGAGGTGTAGCCCAACAACCTAAAACAAAAATTCTCTGTCAGTCTGTGTGAGCTGGAGTGTAGCCATGTATGTAGAAAATGTCAATGATTAAAATTCAAAAACATATCTGCAGGATTACAGACCAAATCACTGAGCTACACAGGAAAAAAAAAAATTACCAAAAAAAGCAAAGTCAGACAAATCCCCTATGCAGCTCTCCTCCCCTTTCTTTTGATATCACATATCATCTCCAGCGTTCGTCTAACCGCCCCATACAATACTGGCCTAGTGGTCTGTGCAGGGTGTCAGTGTGATCAGCTCCTATGTTTTCCTACACGGGACCATTAAAGAACAAATACCCCACAAAAGTGATATGCTGTGACAGCAGAAGCAGCAAGAACTAACCCGTGTGGGATCAAAAAACAATGCTCATAAAATAACCCTCTTCAGGGACAGGCTGTAAGCACCACTGTGTATTGCTTGAGTGATGCTAGCCTAACCTCTCTACACCTCCTTTGTTCCCCATCGCTGCTCATTTGCAAAGATTAGAAAATCTGAATGTTTTATGAACGAGAGAAAAATACTTAAGAAAAACATACATAGTCCTTCCAGACAAGCTACACAATTTATTTTGGAGGAAACCAGTTGCTTGTGCAGGCTGCCCTGAACAAAAAGGAAACACCTGTGGAATGGATAGGAAGACACCTGAAAGTAAGGACTACAGACTGCATGCATGAGTTAACATCTTTAAATGTATGCCAAGGTAAATCAGCACACAGATTGCAAGAACTTGTGTTATTACTACTTCACAGCCACAGGGCAGTCCTGAGGCAATTACAAGCCACAATCCCGGTTCTTTACAAACTCGGCTGTACTGGGAGTGTGTTCTGTTGAATAAAACTTACTCCTCTAAGAAAGCGCACTTTTCTTCTGCAACTCTGAAGAACGCGAGGACTGCCCAGAAGACTGCTTCTGCTATAAAACAAAACTCTGAGTATTAACTTACAGAAGAGTCAGACTGAGCGCTGAGCTTTAAATCAACTGCCTGGATCCAAACCTCTGCAGCTGGAGGAGGATCAAAAGCCAGTTGAAATCACTGAAACCTCTGGCTACAACGTAAGGGGAAACTGTTCGGTCCCTTTCAGGAAAACAAAATCAAAACTCCAACCCAGGCAGACTTGTGACCACTGTCAAATACTCCTATTTCCTACACAGGAGTGTGGAGTGCCTCCAGGGGATGGCCCCTCTCAGGACAAAGCAGCACACACAGCCCCACGCCTGATCTTTCTCTCCCAGCAAGAAAGGCTCTTTGCCTATTTGCAAAAGCTGGAGTAGCTGGAAATGAGGGTAAATGAGCACCTCACATGGCAACACTGCAAGTCCCCCTCAGGTTCATGGTATTCAGTGGACATTTTCTGTGCTGAAGAAATCTCCTGAAGAAAAATTCGCTCACGTGAACTCACCAGACCCTCCTCTCTGCTTGCCTTTAAAGCTTTCCAGGCTGTTGGCTTGTTTTCCTTCCTCCATGCTGAAATGCAGGGGCTGGGTAATGCAAACAACACTGATGCATCATGTGACAGCTATTTTCAGGTCTAAATTTTGAGCCATTGAGCATTGCTTCATTGGGGTAACCTAATTACTCGGGAGTATTGTGAGAGCAGCAAATGCTGATTTTTCCATTCCTCACCATCTTTCAGCATATACCAATCTCATACATTTTTAGAAAGTCTGAAACGTCTGACCTCAGTTATCCTCTTCTCAAAGTCCTATTTATACATCAACTCATGCAAAGGAGCCAAGAGGGAATGTAAACACAAACCATACTATTATCTTTGTTTCTCAACAAAGAAATCTCAATCTTGTGGCAGGTGAAAACATATGGGGTAAAGAAACAGCACAACAGCTCGCTCTCTCAAACATAACCACTCCATAATCTCACCGCTGTTTATGCAACACTACAGTGTTAATAGTGAGAAAGGCATTATCTCCAGATGTGCCCTCACTCCTGGGTTAGATGCCATGGTAGCAAGCCCATGATCATGCACTCCCAACAGGAGCTGACAGATCCTTTTCTTCTGGGAAGATGAGCAGCAAGCTAACAGGAAAGCTGCTGCATCCGTCAACAGGCATTAGAACACGTTACAGAGTTAGCAAAGCATCTCTGAAACCTCCATGAAGTTTTCACCCCATTGAAGTCACTGGCAAAACATTCCCATTGCTTTCAAAAAGGGCTGGGAATTTACCCCCATACTTGTAAGCACAGCGAGGATTTTTCAGCACAAGAAAACTCTCTCCAGCCTCTCTGCCTCCTGTTCTCCATGAATTCAGCTTGCCAACAAAAGGTCCTTCAGCTTTCAGCAGTTATTTTGTGAACATTCAGGGAAGAAGAACTCCTTTCAAATCCCCATCAGGATCCTTTGAATGAAATCCCAGGTTATCATGTATCACCACTGAAATCAAATATGTAAATAGATGTATGTTGTGTTTGGAAACTTCTCAGGTATGTACTTTGCTATTCTGCTTACGCTGGAATGTAAGAAAAATACTCCTAGTGTCTTTCATCTCTCTCCATGAAGTGCTGCTCCTCTTTCAGCTAGGAATCATAAGCAAGAATTGCAAGTAAAATTGCCTATCTGCTCTTCAAAAAGAAGAAAAAAAAAAAAAAAGAAAAAAAAAAAGGAGAAAGAAGAAAAAAGGAAAACACAGGGGCAAACTGAAAAAACTCACCAGGGAACACAAACCTTTCTCAATGGCAAAGTAAGACCTGACTTGCTGGCACTGTTCAGCTCAGTTTTTAGGGCTGCGGCGAACTCAGTGACTTAGATTATATTAACCTTCTGCCATTCACAAGACTGACCGACCATTTTCCTTGTAAGAAAGACTTTTTTTCTCTTTCATTTCCCAACCTTCTGGCTGCATGCTACTGAAGTGGCATCTCCCGAAGCAGTCTGTAACAAGAGACCTCTCCACTGACAGGCTGAAGAGGCAGGCATGATCACAGTCCAGCTGCATGACTTGTAGATCATATTGCTTTACATCGAGACATCAGGACTGCAGTGCCTAAAACCCCCTCAGCAGTCATCATATCCCCAAAACCCAAGTAATCTGGAATAATTCTTAACTAATATTTTATCTTCTCAAAAGCAGATTAGGTGTAAGGTTAGATGTGTGTGTGTGCGTTTGAGAAAGTCTATGTATGTTTATTATTTTAAAAAAAATATTTCCTCTTCCTGGCACCTTTCTCGTGAATTTCACTTGCACTGACAGCCCAACCAGCAGGATTAAAACTGGCTTCACAGTGTTACCTCACTGCCAGTTTACTAATGAGCTATATCAAAAAAAATATATATTGTGCAGACATACTTTCATTGAATGCATCAGGCTCACCAAAAAATGTCACTTCTGTCATAAATCTATTCTCCCCATCAGCATACAGGAGGAGTTCGGTATGCCTGCACACACTCCACACCTCTCCCTCCTCCCAGCTCCAGGGTTCCGCAGGCACTGAAGCCGAGGTGGCAGGTGGGATGGAGGCATCCTGCAGCCCTGGTGGGACCTGTCGCCCATGGGCAGGACATCCCTGCACCCCCAGGTGCTGCACAAGTCAGGCAAAGAAAACTGAATTCCTCCAGCAAGCCAAAGGCAGAGAAGGTAGCCAGCTGGCAGGGTCAGGCCATTTGCAAGAGCCACAGGACAGTGGTCCTGCTGCAGGGACAACCTGGGTCAGGTCACCCCAGACCTGGGGACCAGGGTGGTCTTTCTGGGATCCCAGAAGGCAGCTCCAGTGAGGAGGATTGTGATTAAGCCTGCTCCTTGGACAGAAGCACAGGCGTACGCTTTGAACGCTAGAAATCAGGCTAGTACATTTATAAGGCTAACCTCTCCAAGGAAACAGACATCTACTTCTTTTAAGGTAAGCGGCAATTACCTCTCCTATGTCTACGTCTGTAAAATTAGGCCATTCACTAAACATCAGTTTGGTACAGTTTGCACTCTGACAGCAAACATGCTCATCACAGGCTCTGACTTGTGCCTTTAGTGCTGGATGACTTGAGCTGTGTTTTAAGCCTGTGAATACACATCTGCATTTTAATTTTCTGTGTAGAAAGCCTCCTAATCACAAGCGTTTTTATGAAATCCAAGGGGATGGCTGGAAATCCCTTAGATATGTCCTGTGGATTATACACTGCCACAGCGATGCAACACTATACAAAAATCTACTTTACAAAGCTGTGCTGGAGAGAAAAAAACACAACTGGAAAACATTTTGAATTATTTAAAGAACTAAGAGAACTTTCCCCAAATCCAATTTTCTCCAACAGTATCACAACAACCACAAAGCTGTCATACACGACAAACTCAGTGGTGTTGAAATCAAGGAAATGGCAGCAAAAAGACATTCTCAGGCTATTTCACAACACAGTTTAAGCTGTTCATACTGCTGTGTTTATGTGTCTCTCTACCTTAGCACAGAATAATCCAAGTATCACTTGTTTTCAAGTCAAACGTTTTGTTTCCCCTTATTCATCTGCAGAGTGGTTCAACCAAATGGAACGGAATGTATGCAAGATAAGTGGTAAAATCAGTCTGAATATTTATTAGAATAACAGGGCAAGAAAAGCCTACCGCTCTGCTTCACAGAAAGAGCATAGGCACTGGCTTCACATTAAACGCAGTCCTGCTGAAGTCATCCTGTGAGCTTTCCAACATAGCCATGTGCTTAAAAGCTTTCCTGCCTCAGAGCCCCCAGTAGTGAGGGAGAACAGGGTGAATCCAGTCCTCATGAAGCTCCTCACTCTGAGGAGAGCTCAAAGGACCAATCCTTCATGCACCTCACACTTCCAATGTGATTTCTGTTACTGCTTTCCCAACCTACCCAACTTGCATTTTGGAGAGAGCTCCTCTGTGCAGGAGTAATAGCGAGTGGTAGCTTTCCTGACTATGCTGTTAATGGCCTTCCAGTTCAAACTCCTGGTGACAGAGATGAAAACGAGTGTCAATTTTCTGTGAGCAAGCAGAGATTTACCTGCTATACTGAGCTTGTCCCATCCATCTCAAACCCACCAACGGAGAGCCACCTGCTACTAACACTCTCCAGGCCTCTCCAGCCTGAATTAAATTCCAGTCTAGATAGAGCCATCCAGTCTATCAAAAAATGTCTGGTCTTAAAATGGGAAGAGACTACAATTTTAACTGACAGAAGTTGGTTAACAGAGATCCCTCACACAGAGGTCAAATTAAATAGTGTATCCCACAGAACCCAGCAGGGCAGTGGTCCTTGCTCCTTCATGGATGACTGTACTGAGTAAGAGCATACTATAAACCATGTCCTAAGTTGCTTTTCCTGTTAACATGGACCTAGAAGGGGTAGCATCCTACTGCCATAGGACTGGAGCACAAAGTACTGCCTGTTCCCTATGGCTCAGACTACCTCACATAGGGCCACGTACCTTTGAACTGCTGTTTCCTGAACAAACTGTAAACTATCCTCTTCTTCCTTCTGTCTGCATACTCACACAGCTCTGTGACCACAGTTTTTAAGTGCACATCTATCATTCATCGCAGTTGCTGGTAGCTTTAACTTTTGCTGCCTCATCTCACTTGGAGCTCTCCCGTCATTTCATTCCTTTAAACCACTCAGCCATTTCCCCTCTTCAATTAGTCCCTTAAAACTTTCCTTCCTCTTTAAGCTTATGATTATTCTTTCATTAGAGCATTTTGTGATGCTCTCTAAGGAGATCAAAATGAAATACCGCCCCCACCCCCCACCCCGGCCAATTACACTGTCATGTTCTCTACAGTGGAATAACGTAGAACTTGTAAAAAACTGAGCCAGTGCAGAGATTGATAATGAAGGTAACACCATCAAGTTTCACTCTCCTCTGGAAGGGGAAGAGGGTAAAACTGAGTATACAGTCATAAAATACATGAAATTAAATACGCCTCTGCAAATGAAAGTTCCCTGTGAAAATAGTTTCCAGGTCTATGGTTTTAATTACTACATAAATGAATGGAAAACAGGATTAAGGAATTTGCACAGTTGTTACACATCGTAGTTGGAATCGTAGCATTTTTTTCAGCTACAATAGCATGAAGGCATAATCCAATAAAGCCCTACTGAACTGGATCCAGCTTTTCCCTGATATTCCAGTTTGGTAGACAAGAATCTGAACTTGCTCTCCAGCAGCACTCACATGGGACTGAAACATGCAATATTGGGGTGATTTTGCAAAGCTTCCTCATTTCTTCTCAGGCTTCAGATTTTATGATTTGCACAGATTTGAAATGTTTACGAGTTCCAGTCATTCAGCTTTGCTCATTTACCATTTCTGTGTCTAAACAAGATTTCAAGCCCAGATTGAACCATGGGCCACAGCCTCCTTTAAAGGAGAAGTCCTCTGAGCAGACAAAGACATCTGGGGACAAAAGCAAAGTGTGCACAGGAGCAAAAGTGTTGGAACTGCTTTTGTGCCCTCGTAAGAATCCATTCATGTTTGCAAACACAAAAGCTTGGGGCTTTTCATCCACAGCTAGAGCAGACCTTTCATTTTATTTCCCCGCTTCCTTTTTCTGTTTTTTGTTTGTTTGTTTTTTTAATCCTGCCACGCACATTGATCTTAGCCTGAACAAACTGTCCATGAGTGACTGTTCTTTACACGTCTTCATGCAAGTCAATTACCCAAGAAGAACACAGCATGCTGTACCAGCTCATTCAGGCTTTTCTTCCTCAAGCTTAAAATCTCCCTAACTCTCCTGTTCTTCACAGGCCTGCTCTTCATCTCTAGCTGGACTGAAATTCAGTAAATATTACACTTACAAGGTAACAGGTCTGGAATGTGAAGCATTTAGAGCTCAGCAGAGTCTCTTCTTGGCATCTCAACATATATACTTGGTTGCTTAGTGCCAAACAATATTCAACTGGCTTTACTCAATTCAAATGAAGATCTTAAATCCCAGGACTATATAAACATTGTTTACCAATCAAAACCATAGTTAAGAGAAATGTAAGGGAAAAGACAAGTGCTACTTGCCTTTTTAGAGTCCCAAAAAAGTGTAGTGTCTCAAACAAACCTTTCAATCTGGAATACGTGTTTACATTTTTGTTATCATCCTTCATAAATGAAAGACAAGAGAGAGCGGATAAAGCCTCGTGCTTTCGTGCATTCCGTGTCACGTTATCGGCTGTACAACAGCAAGGACCAACACATGCAGACTTCTGTCATTTTATGACAAGGTTTACAGGACAGCACTGAAAGCCAGCTGAAGGCTTTTCCCAGATGGAGGGTCTGGCACACATCTGACCACTGACCTGCTCATACTTAATCAGCCCTACCACTGAATGAATTAGGAGAGCCAGACTGGAGGCATCTGCTGAAAGCTATCTTCCACAGCTATGAAAGCAGAAGATGCATTTATCCAGCCTTTTCCTTACATGCAAAAGATACTGCTGATATTGAAAAACAGAGTCATAAAGCAACGATGAAGTTCAAATTCTTTTTATAAACAAGCATGATTGAAGAGCACCACACAGCATAGCTTGGGAAGGAAAACTCCATGTATTTCTTACCTGCTGACCTAGGGCTGTGTCCATACAGGCTCAGCCTTGACAAATGCTAACTTCTAAGTGCTCTCTTTAGAACTGCAAGACCCCCTAAGGCTGGAAGAGCTCTTCTGAGTTTAATGTTTGCTCCTGCTAACTTAATGGCATGGATTAGATGCTTCCTGTCCAGCACAGCGAGCTGTGAAAGCACAAAGAAGAGACGTGATTCTCAGCTTAAAAACTTCTCTCCCGTCTGGAATGCGACGGCTGGCCATGCCTACGTACCAACACTTGGTTAGCTCTGAATGGTACAGCTGGCTACATTGTAAAGACTTCTTTAAGTGAGATGCACTGACTTTATGCATTTATAGATCAGAATGGGGAAAAATGGTAATACAGCAAGTAAAATTCAAAATGAAGGTAAGAAATAAACCCACCTTTCTCCTCCCAGAGCAACCAGTGGTCTCGAGACTTTCTCAGTGGCACTGTAACTAAATGTAAATGGTTTGTCTTATTGCAAATTGCAGAACTGCCCACCTAAACGGTTTATCTGGCTGAAGCTGTAACACTGCTGAATTAGTAGTGTCTGTGAAAGGAGCAAAGATGATCCAATTAAGACATCTACGCAATACATGGACAGCAGAGGCATCCAGCATTTCTTCTGAGAGGTATTGTTAACAACAAAAGTCATCTTACTCAGCGATAAGAGTTTACCTCAAATACAACTTTACTAATCTACATACAGACTATATGGTGCTCACATACCTTGAGGCAGAAAGTTATGCCTTGCTAACCTAATCCTCAGAAGCATGAAAGCCCATGCTCCCCATGTGTGAGCAGTGCATTTCTCTACTGAAGCTAAGAGAAGAGAGCTACTCCATAATGACATGCCTGTAGGATAGCTGCAGTAATGCTAAACAGAATGCCAAAAAAACCCCATACATAAAACCACCGGCTCAAAAATCATTTTACCGTTAAGCCTGGCCATGCAAACTGCTCACAGGTAGTGAGACCCTACTGGCAGGTAAAGAGAGATTGCCATATGTGCAGAGGACAGCATGTTGCCATGGTCTGCCACAGCTACCAGTAGGGAAAGGCAAAAAGATTCCCACCTTCTCCTGTTGTGGGGGAGAGAGAGACAGCCAAGGCAATAGATCTCAGCTCAATATTAGACATGAGAGGAACACAGAATGCTGTTAACTACTAGCTCCGCTTCAGTCTCTCCTTGCTGATACCGGATCTGGAACTGCATTGCCCTGGACTGAATTGCAGGTTTTAACTCTCAAAATACAAACCAGAAACAAGGAAAATCCCTTTGAATCTAAGACACCAATACTCAGCATAGACGCTTAGGCAAGAAACTCTGACCAGCGGCAAGATGTGGGAAGACAACTGCTTCTCAGACCCTGCTGTTCCATTTGAATGGTTTTTTTAACCCTATGCTAGAAACTATTAGATACTGATGACTAAAAGTGATTCATTCCACCTGTCCACTTCTTACTCAAAACCACCCTTTTCCAATCTGATCTAAATTGTAGTCTCCAACCTTTACTGGTCCAGCCACGTTAAGAGTGAGTAAATAATGCTGTTGTGAGCAAGTGAAAGCATTACCAGCTTGCTCCAGAACAGTGATAATTTTTTTTTTTTTTAGAAAAATAAAAATTACAAAATGTATTGCCAAAAAAGCTATAGTCAAGCGTTTGAGCTTTTCAAGTCCTGGTATTTGTTATTGCTATTACAAAACTTTGCTATTTCCCATATTCTTTAAAAAAAAAAAAAAAAAAAGACAAAGAAAAAAAGAAGAGAAAGAAGATCGTTTTTCTGAAACACTTCAGGCTAACATAGTAAGATGTCCTAGACAGCTTTCCCAGTTTTAAAACCATCCCATTTCAAATACTGGTTAATGTAAATCTGGAAAGTTGCCTTGTCTGGAGTAAAAATCATATACAGATTGAAAAAGGATTAAGTTTTTTGTTACAACAGATGTACATTTTATACTTTAACCTTCTAGTGTCTGGAACAAAAGAGGGGAGCTGGGGAATAAGGAGGACAGAGAATGGTACAGTTCCCTGCAACAGCTGTTGCTGAAGGTATGTACTCTCTTTTCACAATACACAAGGTAACACAGGGCATTACAGACACTCAACTGTTATTTTAGAGCGCAGACCCTCCTTGTGACAGGTTAACACATGAAGAAATGGCACAAGTTCACACCATAGTGGGCACTCAGTTCTCGTCTGTGCTATTCATAGCTGAGCATTCAGGTTTACAAGGCTAGACTAGTTTTCCTGTGTCCAAATAAAACAGCTAGATGGATCCAGTTGGATCTTCCAAAGCACAAGATAAACATCTTTTCCCTGAGACACTACAAATGCCAATCACTCCAAGTGTGGCCACCTGCTTCAGATTCATCTGCAGAGGACTGGCTTTTAGATATACATCACCAAGACTGAGCTTCCGATTCCTTTTTATTGGTGAGTTCTATCACACACCGAAGGAGGCGTCATGGTAACAAAACCGTGGTGCAGGACAGCTCTAAATCAGAGGGACCTGAGTGTCAGGAGTATGGACACATGCCACGAGCAGGCTCACAGTATTGCCAAGACAATGGAACTACACCCAAGCTTAACAACAGATTATTTTTTGCCTGTTTTTAATGGTGATTTTTGCTCAATTAAGTTCAACCCTTTACCTCTACCTGAAGTTTCACCTATTTTGTTTACAAGTTTTGCAATAATTGCAAAAAAACCCCAGCTTCCTATTTGCAAGCAACTTAATTTCTGCTTTTTTGGGCATGCATAAATGTTTGAGACAAAATTTGTTAGAGAAAGAGACACTCATAGAAACACACACACATACATGCACACCAAGAAACCAAAAATACAAAAGCATATATATTTCAGACTAACAGATGATATCCAACTAAATATTAGAAAAAGATGTTCTGACCATTTATGATTCAGAAGGATCCAAAACTAACGCAGACTCCAGACAGATCACATTCAGTGAAAGAGCTCCACAAATTGCATCATACAACACCATGACTGCGATAATGAATATGGATAGCAATTACAGAGTCAACGTCTGCATTTCTTAAAGATCAAAACAGACTAGGAATGCACCGGTGGCTTCTCAGAATAACCTAAAGAAGGATTTAAAAACACGTTAGTTCAAAGGAGCATGAAAAATATGGTGGCTCTTCATAGCAAGTTTTGAATTTTCTTCTCTACATGCATTATTAGTCACATTTCCTGCTGGTGGGGCTTGCAGGTATTCAGCTGACCTCTGCCTACAGAAGTAAGGCTCCAGAAATTATCTGTACTGCTTCAGTCATACGACACTGGCACAAATTACACAGGATGCTTAAGCTTCTTAAGAACCATATCCAGAGGGAACATCTCACTGGAAAGCAGGTTGCGCAACAGGGAACTGTGCAGAGAGTTTATTGTTGAGTTAAGTGTTTTCTTTGAAGTACTGGTTGTGTATCCTGAAGGCAGAGTCCTTCTAAACACTGATACACAAGAACATGTGACAGTGAAATATTGTACATATTTACACAAAACAGTATGCTTCAGGACTATTCTAGCTCTACCCAAGCCAAGTCTGACCTACTGTCAAAAGGAAAAGCTCCACATTTCAGAGGTGGAACTTCAGAATTCACAATGTAGGTATATTCAAAATGCACATGTGCGTTACATCTATAATGAGATATAATTATCTTTTTCCTGGCTTTGTATATTTGATACACAGACACTAAAATACTACAGGATCACAGATTCAAATAAGAAGTATGGGACATCAGCTAACCACCCTAACAGTCATGCCAAGTAACAAAAGAACAAGTATTTGTAGTTTTCAAATTTACATGACAGTAGGTTATTTTACATACAGAAAAGCATTACTGGAAGCTAGAAGGAGCAAAACCATAATAAGAAGTAATCACAAATATTAAAATGACTGAGAGAATGCAAAAATCTAGTTCAACTGCAAGGGCATGTCCAGACAGCACGGGTTCATAGTATATGGCAGATGAATGAGATCTCACTGCAACACTCCAGCAAAAACAATGTGCTTTCAGACTGCAAGGAAAAGGTGAAAATAAGCCTTTTACTACAATTAACTGGGATCACACACACACACACACACACACACACACAAATCTTCCTTTTAGTGCTAGGCATCTCTCTATTAGGGTAGTGTCAAAAGAGACACCAAGTGTCTCACTATGGAGATAAGTCAGATCTAAGCAAGGAGATCTAGCGGCCCAGAGCCTGATGAAAGACAACAAGACTGAATACCTGTATGAAAAGTAATGGAATGGGTCAAAACTCAACCATGCAGAGATAGCCGAAGCATGTAATCGTCAAAAAGTGACAGCAGTTTTTAGGGCAGTAACACCATTAGCTTGGAGTCCACTTTGCTCACTAAGAGTTGTTATGGAACTACTGCATTAGTTTTTTAGGCACTCCTGGCCTCAGGATCATAAGAACTGGTAAGACAGTTGAGTGGACCAGAAAGAATAAACTGAGGAACAGAACCTGCCTCGGCCTGCTCCCCCCCCTTCCCCCCCCCCCCCAAAAAAAAAATTAACATCTTTTTAGACTGTGATATTCACTGCAGTTTTCTATTTGGTTTGACAAGGTTCCATCTTTCACCTAACTGTAGCTGCAGTTAAGTGACTATTTTAAACCAATAACCCAGGTGGCTTCTAAAAGTAGTGCAAATGGCAACTTCTAAAAACTTTTACACTTGGCCTTTAAAAGTAGACTCTATGAAAAAGGACACGCCAGCAGTGGTGAGGAAACAGACCACTTGCCAAGTCGATCCTTTGTAACCTCATCTCCTACCCTACCATGTATATAGCTGAGATCTTAACTATACTGTCTAGAGGGAAGGAATTTCATATAGAAACACCAACAAGTTTTGGGGAGATTAAATATGGCACACCTACCCTGCAGAGCTGCCACTTATAAAAATTACAACTTTTCAGTTGACTTCAAAAAGGAAATAAAAGAAATACAGTGCAAGCAGACTGCCCTCAGCACAGCTGGAATAAATCAGGGCAGTTCCCCCTGCAGCGAGGACAACTGCTTTAAGTTTTGGCAGCTAAGGATCCAGTTCATGAACATATAGTTCATTTTGAAAATAAGTTACCAAAATGTTAATCTAATGATTAGGTAAACAGCATCTATGTGTGATAAACCACATCTCTGGTTAAACTGTGGCACCACTTGCCTAAAGCACTGCAAACACAATGCCCCCAGTTCCCTTGCCACCTACCCCAAGGGTGGAGGGAAGGACACCTGGACACAGCAAGTGAATCAGCCAAGACCTGAAGCAAAAAGGAAGAGATGGGAAAGGTAGAAAAGATGAGCTCATGTGCAAAGTAACATAACGTATGGGATCAAATATAGGCTGCTGGAAAAAATGATGCTCAGAAATCACTAACAGTCACAGGAGACAAAGCACCACTGTCCTAGAGACCTGGGCCAGGTACTGTGCTGGCATGAAACTTCGAACAGTCCCTACCCAAAGAAACAAACCCCAAAGAAACCAGAATATTATGTTTCTCATAAATATAAATTGTGTGCTCTGGAACAGCAAACATAGCCAATGTCGTACACTCAGTCCAAAAGATGATACAGCTTTGTTTTCATTTCTTGAAAAGAGTACGAAGAAGTTACTTCTTAATTCATTTGGTTATTTCAAAATAGAGGCCTGAGAGAAAATGCTTAGAAGCTATTTCTCCATTCTTTTCAGAGCTTCCATTTTTTGAAATGGCATCAAAACCTAATTCCATCTGAAAAAATGAACAATAATAATGCAAGATGAGGAGGGTTAGAGCTGAGTTCTCTTCTTCTCATTTTATAGCCTCCTGTAGACATCTGTGGAGACCTCTGAGTAAAAGATACTACAGAATGCTACTCATCATCCATCGGATTGTTTTTTAAAATGAAAAAAAAAGTATGATTGTGACACTGTTCAAATTTGACAAGTGACTTTCACACACAGCCAGCAACTCGGTTCACTGTTTGCAGTATATTCCGACAGAAGGGATCCCCAAGGTCTGTCTCACTTCTCCAAGTACATAGCAAGCTATAAACGAAATAACTGACCAAGGGCCACAGCACAATGTAAAACCACCCTGACACAGACCATAATTAGAAGCAGAGACCCAGGCACAGGTGCATTCAGTCCCTCTCCCCATTCTTCTACCTTGCTTATACAAGCAACACAGGTCTAACAATGCACAGCCTTGGATGCAAAGGACTGTGGACAGATGCACAGTTTTTTACACTTTACCTAAACTTCTGAAAATATCAGCCACAAATGAATACGTTATTCCTTATCTACTTTACTGTCCCTTATTGCTTCTATTAGCAATTACATTTACATATAAGAAAAGATAGTTTTAAATGTAGTGTCAAGTATGTAGTACCAGAAGGTTGGACTAGAGCAGCCTATGAAATCTAATTAAAAAAAAAAAAAAAAAAAAAGAGCAGGAGTGAGGGAAATAAGGAGTAGTGAAGAATTAAATACAGAACAAGAGTGGAAAAATATTCAAAGAAACTATTTGTTAGCACCTGGAAGAAAACAAGGAGTTGAGTAACAGCTCACATAGACCTGTCAGAAGCAATTAGTGTCCAAACAACCCAAAGTGCCTTCAGGACTGGATAAAAGGCTTTGCAAATGGAGGAGAAACCACAGATGACATTTATCTTGACTTCAGTAAGTTTGGACACTGACACACCCATTACTAAATGAGGGAGATATGGTCTGACAAAAAAAATACAGTAGGTAGGCTGCAAGACTGGAAAACTGCCCTAAGGAAGTAGCTGTCAGTGGTTCCTAGTTAAAAAAGAAGCATCGACCCAGCCAGGGGCTGCAGAGGAGTGAGATTACTATAGAGCCATAAAACAGACTGACGAGTAAATTTGGCCACAGCCACAGCTGCCACAAAAAGCAAGGCAATGATGCGTTTTCCATGATGGATAAATCGTGAGTAATTCTGAGCTGCAGCAAGGAAGGTTTGTGCTAGATACCACGAAAACATTTTGACGTCAAGGATAATGACGATGCAGTATAATAGGTTGCACAGGGTGGTGCAACCTGTGGTGGTGAATGGAAGCCTTTAAGAAAAGGTTACACAAATATCTATCTGAAATATCGTGGCTACAGTCTACACCCTCTTCTGATGCAGGAACAACTGAGCAGCCTCTTGAAGTCCCTCCAGCTCTGCCAACAGCTATCACAGAAGAAACACAAACAGCTCACGCGCCTGAGCTTCATTAATGTATCTACCGATACTTCTATGCATCAGATATTTTATACAAAGTAATTCCAGAATATATGTCACTAAGTCAGGTCTCAGAGGGTGCAGATCAATACAGGAACTCTACTAACATCCACAGACCTGCCCTCCAGCCAGCCAGAACCATGCCCAGTATGCAGCAAGGTATAACAACTGGGAGCACAGAGCTGAAGCTGCCACACACAGACAGCTCCTACTGCAGCCAGTGAGTGACAGGCTTTTAAAACCCTTCCTGTGGTAATGACATCTACATGCTATTAATTACAGACATACAGACAGATTAACTTAAAAGTTTAACAATGTTTCTTTGAAACATTCTGTTTCCTGGGTAATGCACTTGGAAGTTTGCTGCAACTATCTAATAAAACATAACTGATCCTTAAGTTAGAGAGATAAGCCTTGTGTTAAAGGAATTTATACCAGGATATTTAAAATGTGTAATAATGCAAGTATAACGAGTAAATTCTCTGTAGTATTACTATTAAGTTAATGCTTAAAACAACACAGTAAATAATTATAAGTGATACTCCATGCCCTGGTCTTGAATTGCCCAAACTAGGATGCTATGTTGTGCTTTCCTCCAGTGGTGATTCATTATCTTGGGATTGCTTGTTAGATTGCTTGAAAAGTTATATTCAGTGTGAAGAGTGATGGCGAAGTTTTACTAAAATTACTATGATATGCCTTTTTTTTTTTTTCCTTAGTCTTTGGCACTATTTCATACTAAACTCTGAACTTACTGCTTTCACTGACGTGCATTTCAAGTTTAAAGCGAAACAGTCCAATAGCTGAAGCCAAAAGTTTGACCTCCATTATAACTGTTGTAATCTTCTGGGAAAATACCCTCTTGACTCTAATTTCTCTTTTCAGACTCACCATGCTGCTGCTGAGAAATAATAGCTATTGGGGCTATAAGGCCAAGATTAATGTCTGGCCCTATAAAAACCCCAAAAAACCAAAAACCCAAAAACAAACAAACAAACAAAAAAACCCAACCCACCAACAAAAACCCAAAAAAGCCCAAACCAAAACAAAAAAACCCACCAGTAGCACTGGATGACACATGAAGTAAGCATGCTGGACTAGCATAGCCATGAGATGATGAACACTATCGCATGAAGAAATATTTGAGATCACATGAAAGTATCTGGTTTCGAGCACACGTTGCCTTTTGCACTGTAGCTGATTATACCACAGAGCATCATTATCTGACTTGTCAGTTTAGAAGGTCTGTAGGGCTGGGAAAAGCACTGCGAGATCGACAGCGCCTCATGCAACAGGGTCCTGATCTCTCACTGGGGCTTGAGCAACTACTGTATTACAAATATTACAGCATTCTTCACTTTGCCTCAATTGGATAGTGTTGTTAGATGGATGCAGCATGTTTCTATCAAGAAATATTTGGCCATGCTTCCACCGGAGTGAAATGATCCCTGTAAATACATGGACAGATTGTGGTTGGCCCTTGGCTCCACACATCAGAAAACCTCTCTGTCAGCAGCTGCAATACGGGGTAAAAGTTGGCTGATGCACTAGCAGGACCAGAATGGGAGCAAAGAAAAGGATCTCTGTTACAGGAGCTGTGGAGAGCCCTGACTCACTAAATGTGGGCAGTTACAGCCTCCCCAGCTGGACTGTTCCTACCCATGGATGTTTTACTTAGCACCTCTCAATAAGACGAAGGCGGGGGGGGGGGGGGGGGGGGGGGGGGGCGGGGGGAGGCAGAGGGGGAAGGAATATCCAGAGCGAACTTCTTTCTCTTTTTTCAGTTTTTCCAGCATAGAAGAACAAGACTGCTTTCATGTAGGGTTTTTTTCCTTTGGTGACATCAATAGAAGTTTAAAGTTCCTTGTCAAAAGTGATGAAAAAATTATAAACAACACAGAATAGCTGCCAATGCCCTTGAACGAAGAGCACTCATGATTACCTGCTTAGCTGTCTGTACCCAAAACCAGTACCACTGCTTCGTAACACTAAAAGTAAGATGGGTATTTTGGTATTTACTTGAGGTTAACGAAGTCTCTAAGGCAGAAGTATCCCAGGCCCTCACAGACTTTCCAATTCCAGTCAGAAACATGAATTCTTACCAGGAAGACTCTGCAGGAGCAAACGCCCTTTGCGCAGCACACACGATGTATTTGCTCTTGGTGGCATCGACTGCTTTTAGTCAAGTCAGCACACGGCAATTCTCACTTCCAACCCGAGGGGTATGAATCGCAACAATCCAAACTAGAAGTTTGTAAAGCTCATCTCACCATCCCCAGACTTTCACAAAAGCAGATAAAACAAAGTCTCTTGGGTATGTCAAACAGATTGTTTCTTCCACCGGGGAAAACCACAGAAGGATGAGAGAAGTTTCATCCTGATACTGAGGCTTTGTACTGCCTTGAGGTTTCCCATCACTGTTGATGCAATCATGGCTATCAGCCCCTCAGATAATTACCTTTCGTCACCAGCGGTTCTGTCCGTTTTGGCTTCAGGTCAAGCCAGGAACCTGTCATCATTTACTGACTTCACTCAAGGTTCATGGCAAAAGCTGAACCAGTATAGAGAAACACATCACTTAGGAAGGTGGCAGGAGAATCCATGGCATCTCCAGATATCTCTGAAATGCCTTAGGAAGAAGGCAAGAGAATAGTGACAGATTTAGGCATGTCAGACTTGGAAGGCAAGTAACAGAAAATCTTCTCCCTAGAAGCTGTTTTCACACTGGAACCTCTTGTGCAACATGTCTGTGATGAATCCATGAAAGAGGATAGATGCCTCCAAACTTCTCAGAGGCTTAGAAGAGAATTCTTCTCACTCATGTATTTCTGATCAAGGTTGCAACAATGGAGACCAAGGAATTAAGTTCAATTAGGTTTTACCAGGAAACCTGCAAAATTTCATTTCAAAGAATACTCCACAAAGTAAAGCATTTGCAGTTTGCTGACAGCAACCTGTCTGCAGGTCCCCAAAGCCAGAAAGCAATGCTGAAGCATTCCTTCTGCTCAACACTTCACCTCAGCAGCAGGGCTCAGGTACTCTGCAATTCCTCGGCCTCCAAAACCAAACCCACAAATCCAAACATACCCAGAACTTTGAAAAAGAAACAGAAAACCAAAAAAGATATGGGTATCAGAACATTTCAGCATGCATCCAACCCTAAATACACTAAATATAATGGAACAGGATAAAACGCAGACCTAGATCCTATTCTCAACAGCAGAATCGCATGTGGACCACTATACAAAAAGGGGGTTCATACAAGGTGATAGTGATGGTGGCCAGGCACATGGAAGCACCCATCTTGCCTTACTAGGTATTCAAAATCACACACACAGAAACTCACACTGGATTGCCCAGCACAGATTAGTATTTTCATTCTATTGCTATTTATAACAGCAAGTTGGTCTCTCCTCCTTTTGTTTTTTGTTTTGTTTTGTTGTTGTATTTTTTTTTTTTTAAGCAGTGGGCATCACTGCTCAGCTGTTCTAAAAGTGGTCAGGAAATTTCAGGACTGCCTTGCAGAGAGCAGAGGAGATAAAAGCAAGTCCCGCGGCACAAGCTCCGTTCCTCTCGCCCCACCTCTGCCAGGAAGCGCTCCTGTTCCCCTGGCAAGCGGCGCAGCTGGCTGCCTCCGCCTGCTCGGCCAAGGGTCCAGCGAGCAGCCTTTCCAAACTATTCCCTGGCTGGAGGAAGAAATGAAAGCAAGTCATTTTCAAGAAAAGCAGATTGGATTGTCCAACCCTTTCACTCTGGGGAGAAAAAATAAAGAAGAAAAGGGAATTATACCAGAAGTAAAAGTGTAACGGAGAAGGAAAGGTGAAAGAAAACTGCACATTTTTTTGCATTGCAGAGAAGTTAAGATTCACAGACTCAAAGCACAGGCATCTTTAAACAATTAAGATAAAGACAGTGGGTAATAGATGATTGTTAGCTACAGAGGGAAGTGAAAGTTTTTAACCACATTAAAATTGTGCAATCTTTCCTGCTTTGTAATAGTAATTACAATTAAAATTATTTACGCACTGGTCCACTGTAACAGAAAAGCAGAGACTTTAAACCCCTCTTAGGCAAAACTCTCCAGCCAGCAGAAGTTAGTGGCACTAGCTGCCTGCATGCAGGAACTGCACACCCGCCTGCCCATGTGGAGGTGCCCTGCTTTCAACTCCTTCCTCCACTTTTCACCCCAGCTGCCCTCAAAAGCATCCAGGCAGCTGGCTTCTGAAGACTCCTAAAATGCTTCATGGACTGCATGAGAAACGTGGCTGCTCACTGAGCCCAGAGACTACTATGGAGATGGACATGGAAGGATGACACGTTGAAGAACAAACAGTACAATACAACAAAGCTTGAAGCAGCTCATCTGCAGAATGGCATGTACAAAGAGCCCCAAATCATGCTATAAATCAGGGCTATCAGAGAGAAGACTGATGTTGACTAGCTGGTCATTCTCTTTTATACAGTAACTTGTCAAAGCAGACTGTTCCCTGAAGATACTTGCTAGAGTTAGCTCCAATTCAGTGTTAGAGGATGGATTCAATGAGAGCATCTGCTCATACTATTTAAGTACATATATTCCTAATTCCAAGGTACTTTTACTAAGTCCCTATTACTAGGATGATTTATGATCCATCGTGCCCTCTACGCTATTTTGAACAGAACTGAGATTTCTTTATAGATTAAGGGCTCAGACCTCTGGGTGGGGTAGGAAGAACACCTCCACTAACTACTCTGCAACATGGAGTCACCAAACTGAGTCAGTGACTTGGAGGTCTCCCACGTCCTGTGCTATTGAATGTGGAAAAGAAACCCAAAAACATTGTTTGCTTTCCAAAATTATGGCTTCTGGCAACAGAACTAACCTTACACGGACTGTCTGGCTCCTTGCTTCTCTGAGGGAAGAGCTGCCAGCTGTATGAGCACTAGATAACCCATCACCACCTACTTCCTCCACTCTAGTTAGGAGTGGTGGGTGGCACTGCTCCCACCAGCACAAGGGCAACCCACTCTGTCAGGCCGCACCTTTTTATCTGGTTCCTGCCCAGACACGGTACTCTCTGATCACCTGGTTTCTACAGACTCCTTATTTTAGTTTGGTGGACAGGTAGAAATGACACAGTTCCACCATCAACAAATAAAACCACTCTGGTCAGAAAACTGTGACAGAAAACAAATGCAACCATAAGAAGATAAAATTTAAAAATGCAACTATATACTACAAACAAAAGTAGAAGTAATAGCTGCTGAGAACCACTACACATCAGAAAATGAGAACTGCAGAAAACAGATGAGAAAAATCAAATGGGTGTACCAACTTCATGGCCAAGAAACTTAAAGATGAGATTTACTTAAGTACTAAGGAAGCCTAACAGTGACATTCATCCATTACAAGATAAAAACTGTTGACATAATAATGCAGAAATATGAAATGTGCTTCTGCAGATAAAAAAGCCAGGCAATCGTAAGATGAAAAGATGATTATTTTTTTTATTCCAGCAGCAACTCAGAAGGTCTTAAAACAGCTACTACAATCAGACATTGTAAAACCAGCAAGACCAGATAACTTGGATGAAGACTTTTCAAAGAGCTGTCCAAGAAACTATCTAAATTGTTAAAACTGGCTTTCAATAAATCCCAAACACTGGAAAATATCTTAAGGATTTGAGGCAGAACATATTTGCTAATATACAGTCCTAAACAGAGCAACCCATGCTATCTCACATATACAGTCAATCTTCTATTGATCCCAGAAAAAATAGACAAAGTGCAGGAATGAGAATCAGCTCAGGCTCAGAGGAACTAAGGGAGCATAACCAACATCAGCAAGAAAAACAGATGTCACTGGTCCAGTATCTTGGTGAGTAACACCGACAGTCCTGTTGGTAAGAACCTTGTTTTAACATAATGTACTTGAGTAGCTGCAAGACATTTAACCTGGTGCTACATAATGATTTCATTAGGAAACAGGAACAACAGGACACCAACACGGCCTGGCAGTAAATGAATCAAAGCTTTGCTTTTTTATGAGACTACAATGATATGCAGCCTGAGAGACAAGCTTCTAACAAGGTCCCACAAGGCTCATTTTACTGTACTCTACTATCTAATATTTTTATTAATCACCTGGAAGGAAACTAAACCATTATTAACCAACTGCAGATGAAATAATGATATGGATGTGACAAATAGATGCATCGCGAATACAGTGACTTGAAGCCTTTTACATCAAGATGTAAATGTCAGTAGAATCAATATGAAAATACAACTCTAGGACAGAGAAACTAGACCATACTTACAAAGCAGAGGACTCCATCCTGGGTCAGCACCTCTGAAAAGAACTTGGGGAGGGGGGGAAACCTGGTGGATAATCACCGAAATATGAATTTTTACCTCTCCCTGTAGAGCTCCTGGCAAAAGCGCTTCCAAAATTAGCTGCATTAACTGTGTAATATTGAATTAGAGCAAAGTCTGCAACACACATGTACTTGCTAATGGCACAGCCACTGTTGAAGTACCATGTCCAATACCGCTGTCCACAATCTCAGCAGTAAATGAATAAAGTAGAGGAGTTTCATAGGGAAACTGTAAGAATAACTGAAAAAGCTAGGCTGCGCCTCAAGGAGCACAGCATACTGAACTTAAGAGAGCTGTGGCTCGATCACAGCCTATGGATCTGAAACACACTCAAAGTCGGGTAAAGCAGCCCGTGCCGAGCTCCTGGCTGCCTCACCACAGGGTCTTCCAGCAGCCACACGAGCTTGCTCTCAGCCACATCGGTTCCTGTCTGTGAAACTTGCTTCTCCTGCAGATGCCTGCACAATGCCCACAAATTTGATAATGGGCCTTCAAAAGAGCAAGTGAAGGCTTAAACCAGATCCAAATGCCAGAACTTGAAGCTGAACAACTTAAAACACAAAGATGCTTGTTTCTAGTGCATGTAATTAATCACTGAAACGATTTACCAAGCATGGTGTGAATGCCCCTTCAAAAAGGAATTAATTCAGCAAAATTCAATGGCCTCGAAAACGCAGGCAGGGAGATCATAAGACCACCATGATGGCTTTCAGCTTTTTTAATCTGTAAGTGTCCATTCTACCTTAACTCAAAGCCTCCTAGAGCAATGTCAGTCTCATCCTTTCAGAGGTACGGTATCATATAAATTAGTCATTAGCCATGAGTGTGAACAGACCTGGGGCCTTATACCCTGAGAAGAACATCCCATCCCTGCTGAGATGAGCATCTCCTTCAGTTGTAAGGCAACATTTGTGTTCAATCAGAACCTGCTTACAGGTCTGGCTGTCATTATGTTAAAACACTTCATACTCCTTGACATTGTAATATTGCCTTAGATTAAACAAGAATCAAGCCCTTTGGTTTCATAACCCACGTCAAATGGCTTGGGATCGAATCCCATCCCAACAGGACATAGGAAGTTCCACACAGATAAAATACGAACCAAGCTTTTTTTGTTTTTGTTTTTTTAAAACCAACCAACCAACCAAAATCCCAACAACCTGTGGTGGATGTTGAGTCCTCCCAGGCTTTGGAAAGTATATAGTAGCAGTACAAACACAACACAAAACAGTATTCAGGGCATTTCTAATCAGTAAAGCAGATTTACCTGAGTCAGGCTTCATCTGAATAAAAGGCTGGATTCTCAAAGGCTACAAAGGAACCACTCCTTTAGGTGCTGCTTAAAACCCTGGCCACAATGACTGTTCTGCTTGCCTAAACAATCACTGCGCAGACTCCAGTTTCAACACCACAAGGAAAAATCTGGAGTAGCTTTACTGACTCAAATTAAATTGCTCCAACTTTTCATCCATGCAAAAAACGTACCTCAAAAGTTAACTCATTATTTTGTGAGCCACTTTGAGATGTATCAAGTCAGAGAGGCTTTATGTAAAACCACATGCACCTTCATGCTGCAAGCACAGCTCCTGTTCCCAAACTACTTGGCTTTCCAGCTTGTAAATTCAGCATATATCATGCAGCAAATTGACTTTCAGAAGTTGTTCTCCTGGCTCCAGCTCTATTCAGAACTGACTTTTAAGATTCTACCGATAACGCAAAAACACCTTGTTGGCTTAGCCCTGACCTATCATTACCATCTACCGCACAGATATTTGCCACACTCTTATTCACAGCCTTCAGATTCTTGCCTGCTCTGGGTGCTGAGGTCTGATCTGGCACGTGTTTATAAAAAGTCTCTGGATGTGGAGTGATGAGCTTCTAGACAAAAACTCGCTGTAGGGAGGATGATAGAGATATATTACGGCATGTTTATTTGCCAAGACCTTTGCAGTCAGATGGTCATTTATTTTAGACAGGGGGAGATGTGGAATACCTACAAAGTACAGGACATGAACTCATGCCTCCTTCTCTGCATTCTGCAATTCTTGCCATATTGCTGCCATATGCTTTTCCCAGATGACATCTGCCATCAAGTGCTTCTATCAATAAGCTACTAAGGTGTTTATTTTTAAAAGTGGTTCTTTCCCCCCCCCCCCTTTTTTTTCACAAGGCCTTATGCAGAAGAATATCTCCAATGGCAACTCAATAAAAGGGAAAGCACCTACAGTAATACGTCCCAGCATATCTCAAGGATGTGGCTGTTCCCTGAAACAAAGGAATGGCACTTAATACCTCATCCAAAGACTTTTGGAGTCAATGGAAAGACTTCCAGTGTTTTCAGCAGACTTTGGACCAGTGCCCTTAATCTGCGGAACATACTCTCAAAAGGCAGAAAAATGGAAAGGTTTGACTGTATCACATGTATAGCTGGCCTTGTAGCAAGTGTGCATGAGGCAGATTCCTTTCCAGACTCTACCTCAACAAATACACTTCCAGCCAGAGAAAATTAAGTCTCCCAATAAAGTGGGTAAATAATAGGATTCCAACTTGGAAGGAGGTAAGTTCCTTCAGACACATGATATTGTTGTAACTCAGTCTCTGGCCACCTTTATAAAGATGTCTTTTTCTAGATCCTTTCGGGGCTCTTTTCTTCCCTGATTAGAAAGAGGAATGTGAAATTTCCAAATACATGGCTCCTAGCATTGGGGAGAAATGCAATCTGGGATGGGGGAATCCAGATGGGAAGAGGGAGAGAAAGCCCTGACCCCCAACCATCTATTCTGAGTCCATCCTAACTGGGATGAAGTTGCTCACTTAGCTCCCTTGCTTTCCAAACTGTATATCCTGGCAGGCAGCCTCTCAGTTCCTATCACACCACCAGATCAGAACAGCAGATTTATTTTCAAGAAAGCTGGAACTTGTTCCTCACTCACAAACCTGAAGCTGTATGTACGTTTGCTGCAATAGCCTGCCATTATACGCTAGATAAACACACAACAAGCACAACAAATGGAATGTACAGACATCTTTCAGCATACCTCAATGTTGAAATGCGGCTACTTCACTTCCAAAGTGTGCATCAGGAAAAACTGGAGTATAGAGCAGTGATTGGCCCAAGACATATACAGCCCTTGCTCTGCCAGGGAGGCCCAGAGCCAACTGCAACAGCCAAGAAAACTGGGCTGGATCTCAGAGATTGGGTGAGAATGAGAACACCAAGGATCTGCAGGGATCCAACACATCTCGAGGCAGTTTAAAACATCCTATCATACTGGAGTATACAATATATCACTTACCCTTCCCTGAGGGCAAACATCCCCTATACTGCCTGTAGGCATTTGGACAAAGACATGAGCTGCCGATACTGCACGTGTTGGTGGACCGGACACCTGGCATCCATCAATTTTGCTTACTAGGTATTCACTAAGGTGCTCTGCTTTGGTATTATCCAGTCAACTGGATCAATTCCTGCATCAAACCCTTGAAGGAAGACCAGGAACTGCGACACAAAGGGCCAAGCTGCCCCTCCATTGCCGTGTTCACGGGGAGCAGTGACATCTCTCAGCTCTGCTAACCTGGGCTACCCCTGGGACCCAGCAGAGGAGCAGCAACCTGCCACAGGCTCCGCTGAGTGCCAGACCCTGACCACGCTGTGCCTGCCAGCCACTTCTGCCATCATTTCAACCCACTCCTGCGCATGAAGAAGGTAAATTTGCTGCATTGTTTTCACATGTCACTTGGAAGATGGAAAGACCTGCGGGTGGTGTTCTTCCTAGTGTACATCTTGGCAGTCCTAGAGAAGGTCTTTATGACTGTTTGTGCAAAGCCCCCCCCCCCGAATATATTATGTATATTGGACAATGCCCACTCACGTAAGCAAAGACTACTCTCTGATCAGTTTGGGGTATTGGAGATCATCTGGAAACACAACAGTGGGCTGAGGATTACTAATTATTATTGCACAGAAGCCTTCATGAAACATGGGACTGCTAGGTACTCTCTGACCACTTCAAAAAAAGAGAGTCAGTGCTGTTAATATCTATTAGTTTTTCAGCCTCCTGAGTATAAAGTCCACCCACAGGGCTGGGTTTTTTTGTGGGTTGGTTGTTTTTTTCCCATCCCAAGGAATGAAACGCAACGTGTTCTGATTCCTATCTTTTCAGTCATCACTATGGTAAAGGTAAGTTACCATCACCATTTCAGCTGAGCTAGCTGCTGAATTGCAAATGCTACACGTAAACAAACACAAGAGAAGGAACTTCAACAGGCTTAGCTCGCCTTTTTAAATTCAAAATTCAAGGCAGGGGTTTAAAAGAGATGAAGCCAGGGAAAACATTGGATACTAACACCAGCCAAACAGGGAAAAATAACGAAGTTGTAAGCCTGAAAAACTGAAATGGAAAGAATGACAGATTTACTGCTGCATTTGATGCACATAACCACTGATAGACTCTCCCCAGGAAGTGTTGAAATTACCATCACTGAAATGAATCCAGAAGCTAAAAATTAAATTATCTTTCCCAGAACATTCCAATCGGGGCTTTGGCAACAACAGATGTTTTAATGCTCTTAAATATATGCACACGCATGTGTGCATGCATGCACACACACACACATCCTTAAGTACAGTATCCTCTTTCACGCAAGACCTCCCTCTTAGTTTTCACAAAGTCAGACTGAACTTACGGTCATTCTGCAAAGTCTTTTCTTCAAAGTCTGCTCAAATGCACAACTGTCAGATTAAGCAACCCATAAGGAGTCTTACAGCAGCTCCAAGTTATGAATGAATGGTTATTAGTGAACTTGCTTGTCAAGACAGATGTGATATTTGTCAGTGCAGTGTGGGTTAGATACGGTGGGAAGGAGCCAAACAAGCAAAGTGAGAGGTCAGTGTCACAACATTTCCCTTTTCCCCCATCTCAGTTCGCCTAAAACAATGCCACAGCTTTTGCTGAAGTGTAATAAAGCAGTCTCTTTTCATGCAACCTACCATGCTTATTTGAAAAGCAACAGCCACACAAGAAAAGTGGAAGAAAAACGGGTGCAAAAGGAGAGAAGAACATTGTTCTGGTGCAAGAAACGTACAGTGGAGGCACAAACACGAGACTGACAGAAAACACCACATCTTTAGAAATTTGGTAACACCTTCATCAAGACCACCCTGTGGAAGCTGAAACACCATGCATTATTTTTCTTGTATTAAAACGTATTATTACAAGGATCGCAGGCTAATTCACGTTGGAAGGGACATCAAGTCCAACCTCCAGCTCAAAGCATTTTCAGCTACGAGGACAACTTATTTATACTTTATACAGTTATGGATAATATTCCGAAGTCAGCATCACACTGTGCTAGGTCTTATGTAACAAAAAAAAAGAGGCTCCTGCCCTGAGGGGCTTTCAATAGGAAAAGGCTCAGCTCTACAGTCCTGAAGATCCTGAATACGTCAATAAGCATCACAGATTAAATGAAAAGGAATCCTCGCTCACTGTCCAAACTAAAACCTGAATGAGAGAGAGATGTTCTAAAGATCCTCTCCACACTCTCAGCCATAAGCCTGCTGCAGGCATGCCTGTGAGGTCTAGCATCTCCTGGAAACCGAACATGGATGCCAGAGAACCCAAACAGCAACACAAGGTCTATTTCAGCAGAGCCTGTCTTTCCACAGTGAACGAGCAGTCTCTCTGTGCTGCTGCCTAAACTCATCCCACCAGTCCTCGTCTGCAAGGAGCCAGGAGCTTTCCAAGCAGCACGCATGTGTGAACTGCCGTGTGGCTCCCTTTGGAGAGCCTGGCTGGTGTAGAGAACACTATGCTACCCAAAGAGGCAATTTCTCTACTCTGGACCAACCTGCAGAGCACCAGAAACTTGTAAAAAGCTGCTCACCAGACAGGTCTAACGAAGCCAGGTCTAGCACTTCATTTCTCCAGGGCCAACCCTGTGCCATTCGAGGTAAGAGAACAGCAGTACTAAACATGCTCATGAGCCATTCAGAAATTAAAAAATGAATGGCCCCACTGGAAGGAGATAAACCACAACCCTTTATGCTAAGTTGGTTTTTTTCCAACTCCTCATCCTCTTGTCTCAGACAAATCTTTGAAGTTTATCCTTTACACCATGCAGCCGTATGTCTTGTACAGTTGGGTGCCCAGCTGCAGTTGCTTATCAGCAGCAAGGACAGTGAGGACAAGTGTGGGGGAGCTGTTTTAAGAAGAAACATAGCTGCTTCTGAAAAGGATCTTCTGAAAGACCACCGCAGGAAGCCAACTGACAGCGATATTGGAGCTAGGCACCTACTTGTCCACATCACAGATTCAAAAGGATACATGCAACAGCCTGTGGCTGAAGGCAGGATGTACTTTCCCTAAACAAATGACCAAACCAAACTTTTTAGTCTAAACAAATCAGCAGAAACATCCATCACAGTATTACATTAAATAACACCTGGGGTGCGTATCATCCTCAAGCTAAAAACTGCCTGCTTGAAAACATTTAGCATGTGGTTTCACAACAGGAACGGAAACATTTGTGTGTGTTCGCTCATGACTCGTTTTGTCACCATCCCCTGGGGTTCCTCTCTTTATCTGCAATACAGGAGCAGTCTAGCACAGACACTGCAAACGCAAAGAAGCCAGCTGCCCAGCAGCGTCAGCCTTCTTCGGGATCACGGGAGCACTGCAGAGCCTCTTCTTGCCTCTCTACAAAAATCCTGTAAAGCATTTCCTTCTCACTGGGCTCCAATGCCCAAATGACAGATTTCAACACAGCGAGAGGGATTTGAACTGTCTGGCTTTGTCCATCCCTGCAAATGCACCATAAACCGGGCCCCAATTAAGGAAGCTAATTAGGCATACACAGAGCCTTAATGTTAATGAGTCCATTCATGTGTGTGAAGCTCCCCGCATATTTCAGAATGGTGCTGAAGAAGCTCACCAAGGACGACAGCCAGGAGTTCTCATTCATCTTTTTGCTCAGCTCTGGTGCAGGCAGGAATTTCAAACTGACAGCAAAGCACTGGAAGTAGTAACTTTGAAGTAACACAGCCATCCTGATGACCGCTACCGTTCTCACACAGCGCACCAAGGATAAGCAAGGCTAAAACCAGCAGCTAATGAAGGTGATGCTCCACTTTCTTCACAAAATCACCTGCTCATACCCAGTCCTGCAATTAAGTGGAGCCAGCAAGAGTGCCATGAGCTCTGGGTACTCTCTGTGTATCTCCAGCCATGAGCAGAAGACAAAGACACACTTCCAGATAGGTCTGTGGGACCATAAAACAATTAAGACTGCCAGTGGGCTGGGAGGTGGGGAGCGGCAGGGGCAGCAATGCACATCTAACTCTTTCACTCAGCAAATTAGAGCAAAAGTGCCTCTTTACAACAGACACCAGAGACAAAGAATTCAGGAATACAGACTGACATTTCTGTCTTGCAGGTCTTCCGACCTTGCAGTGTTAAAGAGAGGGGCCATGGGTGTTCTGCTTTCCTGTAGGCTTCATCCTCTGGAAGAAAGTGGGGGACCACGTACCTTGCCAGACCAGCTTGCAGACCTCCCCGTCTCCGAGCCTGTCACCTTGCTTACAGCAAGTCGCTGGTGATTCAGAAGGCAGGCAGGGAACACAAGTAGTGCACCCCACCATCTGCTCCGTACGAGTGGGAGTGGAAGAAGAGAGCTCTCTTTGACTTTAGCTGCCCTTCGTGAGTGCACCACAGCATGACATTTTATTATCCCTCATAGCATGTGGAGGACTACTGTCCCAAAAATTACCCTGCCCTTTTTCAAAGCCATTCACAGTTTCCTGGGTTTTTCACCATCACCTAGGACGACTGCAATATGTGCCATTCATGAACAAGCAGTAAGAAAATATTCCTCCCACCTCTCTCCTCGGGGGAACCTTTGCATTGCTTCAGGTTCTCTCTGCAAACACCTCTTACAAGAGGTGCTCCAGAGCACAACCATTGGGCCAGTATAGCTAGAAGGTCTTAAAATAAGGCGTTCCTTCCGAGATGGTTTCCGTATCATTAACAGCACAGGAAATCCTAAAAGATTAAGTTCTGTGTTGTGCTAAATGTAAACACACACAAGCTGTGCAGCAGTAGCTGGTAACATTGTACTAACGATGCTGGCAGATGCGGAGCATGGCTGCTCCTGCATGAGTAATTCTGGTACCCTGAAGACAAGGAGTCCACCTACATATAATTGCTGGTAAATCGCGTCCTTGTTAAAGTAGAAGCATGTCATTGTGCCCAGCCAGTTTATAATGTTGTCTTTCATGAGGCGAATATTCAGCAGAACTACAGTCTATGTAAAGCAATATTCATGGTCCAGAGCTCCTGAGAAGACTAAGCCTACCACCCAGTTCAGGCTGGAACGCGAAGGGGCTCCTTCATACCAAAGTAGTTTAAAATCCGCGCAAAGCCAGGCTCAAACCCAGGTGAACTGTGAGTTCTTAGGCTACTGAGTACTTGCAGACTTATCTCCAAGAATGCAGAAAACGTAAAAATTTACCTGTATTAGCATGAACGCATCAGTACCAACCAGCTCATTAACTGACATAAAAATTGCCAGGAATGAAGAACTAGGTGCCAGTCCCCACATACACGTGTTGCCTGTTTTTCTCGAGCATCCCCTGTATGCACTAGTATTACAATTCACAATCCTTAACTGTGCTGGCATTAAATTTGTTTATTGTCACTGTAAAGGCAACTGTCACCCAGCCTCAAATAAATAACTGAAGTATCAGGCCCTAGATAATCAATGAAGAGCTGACAAGTAATAAACTTCTAACATGATCCAGCTTTCACAGGAATCAGTATTAAGCACCTACTCAGGTAACTGCCTCGGCACAGAACACGCATGAACTCTCTCTGATGCTGTGCTCAGCTTCCATATCCCACCCCCCTCTTTAAAGCGCTCCATAAAACAACTCCACTTCTGCCTGCCAACTGGACTTAGGAGAGATTCAGACTTTCAGTATCTAATCCATGCTGTCACGAGCACAACACAGGCAGGCATGCTTGACAGACAAGAGCTTGTTGGTTTTTCCAAACCTCTTTGTAGTATTTTCTTCCACCACTACTTTTCACATCTGTTGGTTTTGAGTCCGGCAGTCTCTGACTCACTCAATTTCCACATATATTCTGACTTGATGAGTCTTTAACCTCAAGTGGACTGTCAAGCCAGAGGCCAGATGCCCCCTTACTTCCTCAGCGCAAACTATCAGTAAACCTTAGCATAACTTTACTTTGAGCCTTAAACTAACAGCATGTGAAAAGATTAATATGAATAAATTCAAAACTAATCAGATCCCTTCTTTAAATGTTGACACAGTATTATTTATATCCCATAAATACCTTCTTGACTAAAATTCATCCCAGGAGATTGGCATCTTGCCAGTTCTATTCATATTTACTGTATTTATACAGTACAGTTGGCCAAGGATAATATTTAAGACAAAATATGCCTTAGGGTATATACAATATCTCTTATAGTTTTCCTTTTAAATCTCCTCATTGCTAAAAATATTTAGTCTGAACTTTACAAAATGCCCCACGAAGACCTATCACCGATCTGTAGTGATATATTGCTGACTATGAGTATAATTAGAGCATATTTGTAATACTTGGGCTGTAGTCAGTTACTGAATGCTAACAACTTGCGGTAAAAACTGAACCACTGATCTTTCCCATGCCTTCCATCCAGCTGCTTTTGACCTCCAGTGTGTTCACACTGATCCCCTTCTCCCTCCTGCCTCCCTCCAATGCAGCAGAAACCGTAGAGTTAAAAAAATTCACTCCGATACGTCTAGGAGAAAGTGCCCGCGGCCGCCAGAGCTGCGCTTTCAATTTCCTCCTTTAAAATATGGTGGAGCGATTTCTTCCTTTCTGTCTTTTTTGGAAAGGTTCGCTCCATCCAGTAAAACTAGAGAGCAGTGGAAAAACAGTTAACCTACTTACTCTGATGTTAGCGACAGCCCTTGCACAGTAGTAGTACTGGATCTGCTGCTAACTGGCCCTCCGATCCCAAACGTCTGATGCACTCTGTTGGTAGATACCTGCAATCTCCTTTGCTCTTCCAAAACTTCTATCGATACTTTAGCACAACTCTGGCCTCTAACAACATTTTAAAAATAGATCCTCTTTTGTCAACACCATCCAAGTCACACACCACAGATATTTTAATTTTCTGGAAAGTACGCAGCTGCCTTTCGGACTATCGGTTCTTTGTAGTTTGCTCATGCGTGGAACAGGGGACAGATACGCTCGGGACGGATGCATTTTACAATTCTCAGAGACTCCCCGTTACAGGGTCAACTCCACAAGCCAAGGCACTGCTATCAGCCTTCCCAACCTTTGCCCATAGGTGTTCATTCCTCTGCTCAGGGCACGATCTGACAGGTCCCAAAACAAAGTGCCGACTCCCACCAAAACCACGAGCAAAATACCACATTGTATCAACGTGGAAAACAGGCATGACTTACGTGCTCTCACCACGGCTATGAGTTATACTGAACCACTCTGCTCATACCCACTTGGCTCCAAATATAATTTTCTTTTCTTTTCTTTTTTTTTCCAAAAAGTATTTCTTCCCCGAGGGTAACAAGGGCGGAGTGTATTTACCATGGCTATTAAGGATGGTGCCATAATTACAATAATAAAATGGCTCTGACTGCCAGGATGTCCTGTACCTGATGCTGTCATTTAAGAATAAAGGAAGAAAGGGAGGCAGCTGCACCCAGCGTGGGGTTCAGATACCTTGGCTGGCATCCTAGGACTATCACATGCAAGACGGAGCAAGCCCCAAATCTACAACTTGCTAAACTAAAAATAAATAAGGGGAAAATGCAATTAGAAACTCTAGGATAAAGTTACCAAGATGGCTGCATTATCTATTTAAGCAAGAGGTATGCGCTTTTCAAAAACAGACAGCAAGTATATAGGGCATCTCAAGTGGCGGGGGAGGGAAGAGAGAGAAAAGCGACCTAAATGAAAAGAGTAGGGACTAGGTTTTGGACATGCAAACACTGGAGTTATTTTCTGCTTCTGGTATTTCACTTTCCTCAGTATGATGATGATCTGGATTCTTTTAAGGGAGTGCACTGCTTTTCCTTTCCTTTTTTTTTTTTTTTTCTATACACTTAAACTTCACTACCAAAACAAAAAAAGGCACATCATTATGATTATTAATCATTCTAAGTGGATTCGGGCAGCACAGAGCATTTGTACACCCACCCACCCCCCCTTTTTTTTTCCCCCCCCTCACAAAACGTGGCACGGATCACCAGAAGGTCGTTAAAAACAGCAAAAGGCAGACGGGCTGAGACAGGTTCCAAGAACCGAGGCTACCCAGAAGGGAAAACTTTTCCTGTACCTGAAATGAAAGCGCCCATGAACTGGAGCGGGAGGCTAGTTAAAGTGGGAAGAGGAGGGAGGCTGTCAGCGCCTCTGTCCTCTCTCAGCACCAACCTGAATAGCGGTCTGCGGGACAGTGTGCTGGAGGGGCACAGGCAGAAGAGGAGCCGGTAACTTTTTTTTTTTTTTTTTTTTTTTAAAGACCTCCTTTTCTTTTCAGTTATGGAGAGATGGAAACCTGCCCGATCCAGACACTCCAAGGGAAACAACAGCAGTGGAAAGATATTGGCTCTTTTTGGAGGCTGCACACGGTGCTGCGGGGGAACTCGACCCAGCGCTGGGGGGGGGAGCGGGACCCTGGGCGGTGGGAGTGCTTCCCTCAGGTACGTGGTGGTGCGAAGCAGAGGCACCTCTGGGGACTCCTCGGGGACTGGAAAGGGGATCCGAAGCCTCGTGAGTCTGGGGAGACGGCTGCCCCCCCCCCAACCCCCCCAGCCCCCCAGGCTATATATGTCTATCCCACCACCTAAACAGAACCCTGGAAGCCACCAGCTAGGAGATGCTGAGGACAGGAGCGAACCCGGCAAAGGCAGCAGGTTATGATGCACGGGGCTGGTTTTTGAAGGTGCTGGGCACTGCCAAGCCTCGGGGGCGAAATTACGCACACATGCACGCACACAGGGAACTTACTTTCGGGGTAAAAAGGCTGCATGTCTATTTTGTAAACTTCTTTGGCATAATACTCCTCGTCGCTCCTCTCCCTTTCACAAGTGGCAGCTCTGTGGTTGGCTTTCTCTTGCAGCAGGTCCCTGGTGCTGTTGTAGATGGAGATGACCTCCGGAGGCACCTCCTCGGGCTCGGGGTACTCGTCCGGGGGGCTGGTGAGCTTCAGCTTGCTCAAGATCTGCCCCCGGATCGCCTCGATCCTCTTGCGCATAAACTGATCCATGTCGAGGGTGCTGCAGGTAGACAGGCTGAAAGCCACGGTGGCCAGATCCACGGTGAGCAACACGCTCAGGAGATAGCAGTGCATTTTAAGTGTTTAAATACAGCGCCCCCCAAAAAAAGAGTGACTTTAACAACGAACAACAACAACGAGGAAGGAAAAAAAAATTAAAAATAAAAAGGGGATGTGTGCAAACAAAGGGAAGATCTGCAGACAAAATGCAGTTAAAAACCGGACTGCAAGGACGACTCGCAATCGAAAAACGCACGGGAGGCGTCAGTGAAAAAAATACGAATAATAATTAAAAAAAAAAAAAAAAGCAGCAAGTTGCTACAACTAGATAAAATTCGGGGGTGGAGTGAGCCGGGCAGAAAAAAAAGGGGAGGAAAAAAAACCCCACCAACCCCAAAGAGATAAAACAAACCTGCGAATCAAGTAAACGGGTGCGAGCCTGCTCTCAGCGCGCCGGCGGAGCGGGCTGGACAACAAAAAACGGGAGAGAAAAAGGGGAAAGAAGGAGGGGGGAGCGGCGACGGGTATCGCAGGGCGCTGCCGCAGCCGGCGGGGCAGAGGTGCCGGCGCGGTGCTCAGCCCCGCCGTGCGCCCGCGGCGCCCGCGGCTCCCGGGGCAGCGGCAGCGGCGGCGGCACCGCCCCGCGCCCGGCGCTCAGCCCCCGCGGCGGCGCCGGCAGAGCCGCGCACGTGTGCGCCCGGCGGCGCCCAGCCCCGGCCCCCGCGGCCCGGCGGAGCGGCAGGCGGCGGCCCCTCGGCCCCGCGGCGGCGGCGAGCGGCGATCCGATCCTCCGGCCGGCCGCGTCCCGCAGGCTGCTGCGAGCGCCCCGCATGCACCGGCCCACCCCCGCCCGGGCCCGGAGCTCTTTCCAGCTCCCTCCTCTTCCTCCGCCCGCCGGAGCGCCAACCCCACGCCGCGCTCGGCGAGGCAGCGCCGCCGCCCCGAGAGCCTCCGCCGATGGCGGGCGCGGAGCGGGGCTGGCCGCGGCGCGGCGGCCGCTCTTCCCCCCCCCCGGGCTCCCCCGCGGGGCTGGGGCTGGCCCCGGCGCGCAGCTCCCGGCGCTCTAGCGCTCCGCCCGGCGCCCCCCGCCCGCCGCCCCCGGCCCCTCGGCTCTCCCTGCGCGGAGGGGACGGGTGCCAGCAGATAACATCACGGCCGCGCAGGGAGAGGGAGATTTATACGGGCTCCCCGCCCCACGTGCTCGGCTCGCCGCGAAGTGACGTGGAGCGGCTGCGGGAGCGGAGCGCCCCGCCGCCCGCCTATGCGCTGCGGGCCGGGCCCCGGGCGGGCGGCCGCCGGAGCAGCCAGCGCCTGCCAGCCGCGTCCTCAGGAGCATTATTATCTGGTTTTTCGAAGAAAGGCTTCACCGCCCCCCGCACCCATTCCCAAAGCCACGGGGCAGCAGCACCCCCGCCCTGCGGGAGAGCGGCGCCTCTCGGCGCGCCGCCGCCGGGGCTGCGGGGCCGGGGCGATGCTGTGCCCCCCGCCCGCCAGCGGTGCCTGGCCCCCCCTGCCCCCCCCCAGGCCGCCGGTGCTGCCTGTCCGGCATGGAGGTGGGGGAGATGCGGGGCGCTGCTCCTGCCCCGGGGTCGCCCCTCCTGGCGCAGCGAGCAGGTACATCCCCGCCTGCACCTGACGGAGCCCTCCAGCCCCAAACGCTCGGGCTGTGCCCGGCCGTGGTTCCGCCGCTGCCGCCTTTGGCTGCAGCCACGAGCACCGGCTCCATCGTGCCCAGTCCAGGGGGCTGCAGGGGGCACAGCCACCCTCCTCCACCCTGGGGACATCACTTCGCTGGGCATCCCTCACCTTCCTGGCATAAAGCTTTCCTTTCACGGTCCGTTTATCACCCCTGCACATTACACCCGCTTCATAAGGCAGCCTTTTTGTTCACCCTCACCCCTGTTAGCCCTGTATTCCCATCTAAATTAAATCGGCACAGGTTTTACTTGCTGGGAGTTCCCAATCACACCCTCCCCCCAGGTAGGACAAGGCTGCTCCTGAAAAACCTCTGCTTAGTTTCCAGAGGTGAAGAAACACATATGAGAGGGCCCCGAAGGGCCACAGGCATTCAGAAGCAGAGCTGGGCCGGTGCCTGTGGTATTACAGGTAAAGGTACGTAACAGAAGTGCGACAGGATGACCGGCATCTATCTGGAAGCACAACGAGAATCACGTAAGGCACAAACCAGCCCAGCACCACCACAGGCTTTCTCTGGCTGACCGCATCTCAGGAACCACCTCCTTTCTGCAAAACGTTCGGATGTTTTTCTGATGCTCGACAACGGCAGCCCCAAAATTAAAAGCGTGGTTTCCTTTCCCAATGGAAAAGCTGCTCCCCCCGAGCAGCTGTGGCTGGGTGCTGGGGTGCTACACGCTGCTGTGCTGGCAGGTCTCTGCTGTAGGGGAACCTTGCACCTGCCCGGCCAGCCCACCCTGTGCTGCTGCGGGTACCAGCAAAGATGAGATTCTCCGAGAGATGAAGGAACTAAGAACATATATTCTTCACAGCTATGTGTACACACACAGGCTCTGAAAGTAAACTTACTCTTCATTCTTTACAAGCACATGGGTAGGCACAGCACTGCAGACACGACTGAGACTGCACCCTCCTGATGTAAGAGTTAATGGTGCTTTCCACTTACACATATGAATTCCTGCAAGGCCAGATGAAACATCTCTGCCACAACACCACGCTTTTACTGCTGTACATGTCGATGTCCTGCTCCTGCTGACCTCAAAAACACAGCTGCAGCGTCAGGAATGGCAATGTTTCCAGAACGACTCAAATAAACAAGCAAGCTCAACATGTAGACTCAGCTGGTTTCACTTCTGCAACACACCTGTGCAAAACCAAGGGGACAGTTCCTCGAGCTGTTACATCTCACAGCTCTGCTGCTACCCAGCTGAGGAATCAGCTCTGTTACATGAGGTACCTCAACCGCAAATAATTTAATAACCTTTTTCTTTAGAAGTATTTCTTCCAAAAGCTACAGATGAAACCATGGAGAAATTCCTTACGCAGCATCTATGGCCCTCTAACACTTTACTGCCATCAATGCACTGCCCATCACTTGCCTCGGGGGCTTCAGAGCAGCTGCGGGGACAGTGCTGACACCCTCCTTCTGCAGGAAACCTCCCACCATCCCTCTGCCGTAGACACAGCCCTGCCAGATGGCACAGTGGTTTGATTCTTCCAAGTTTATTTTTATTCCAGTTTGGAGAAAAAGCCCCCACGTACCCAACCTTGCAGTGTCTTTGACAAATCCGGGAGCCTTAGAGATGCCCCGCTGGAGGCCAGCAAACCCCCCCGTGCTGTGTGCCCGGCTGGCCAGGCTGCCCATGCCACCAAAGGCACTGGAGGTCCAAGCTCCGGAGGAGCCCTCCAGGAATGCCGGCCAGAGATCCAGCTGGGCTGACAGCAAACCAGTCTGACTAGATTTTGAAAGTTGCTGAGATTCCTTCTGACTTGGCAATGTTTCCTCAGCGTCTTTCAGACCAGCGAAGAAGAAGAACAGAACTAAAATAAATCTCAGTTCTGCTCTCATTCAAGAGGACCCATTTGCTTCTCTTCTGACCCTTTTAGTGTGGCACAGGGTGTCAGGCTTACCCGGGTGCAGGTCTCTGCCTCACCGCTGCAAGAAAGCTCCATTCCCTAAAACCTTCTGGTGTCACCACGGTGATGTTTTTGCCAGGCAGAACTTCCCGGGTGCAGCCGCAGAGACAGGCTTCGGCTTCTCCCTTGCAAAAGCCTCAGCCACGTGAGCTCAATCCCCAGCAGCTGCAGAAGGTCCATCACACGTGCCTGAGCTGCTCCGGTTCGCCTCAGGAAGGGACAACCGTCTTGCTGGCCAAATCATTCAAATACACAGCGACACTCGTTAAAAACCAACTTTCCACTTTGTGAAGGGAAAATATCTGGAACATATGCACCATTATATACATCCTGATACACCTCATCTTCTGTCTAAAATCTCTCCCCTGCACGTTTAAGGGTGTTTTTGCCATAGATGTCCTGCAAACTAGGCTCTGAACGGGCACCCTTTCTACCTTGCTGAAGTGAGCAACGCGCAGAAGAGGCAAGCAAAAAAAGTCAGAAATGACAACAGCCAAACTGTGCGCACTCTGCAAAGCTGGGTGAAGAGCACTATCATCAGAATTCGATAAACCACATGCCCTTCCGCACAGGTAATCCAGCTCCCACATTCTACCTTCAGTTTTCAGGACTGACATCTCTGTCAAAATCATCCCAGTTATGGCTTTGCATGTTAGCTTGAAAAGCTTTTTATTTTTTATTCATTCCAAAGTCGTTCTTATTTAACGATTACCTGTTAGTTTCAAAAGCAGCTGGGATTATCAGACACTAAAGTTTAACTCGGCTCACACTTATCTGCTCCCTGTGCCTTTATGAAAGGGACTTACCCTGTGGGGCTGCTGTCAGTGGAAGCTTTGTAAGTCAAAAAGCAGGAATGGGCCCTTAGCGTGCATACAGGGAAAGAACAGAACTTATCTGTTTTGGAGCTTTTAATTCAATACAATACTGTCTTTTTATATATTGATTTTTTTTTTTTAATAAACAGTAACTGTTTATTAGAAAAACAGGGACACCTGGAAAGTTACTTCACTAAACGCAAAGGTTTCGTGTTTCCTATTAACTTAAAAATTACGTGGTCAGGATTTTACAATTCGTGGTTTCTTTTTAGATTGTTTTGGTTGTACGCAAATGTGCTGTGCGAAATACAAAGGCAATAATCTTTCTAAAACTGCTGACGACCAGGTCATTAAGTAAGGTGGCTGGCCACATTTCATAAACTAAAGAACATTGTTGGAAGAGGAATAACTTTTAAAAGTTAAGAGGTGACTTCTGTAAACTCTCACACTGATGACGAGTGCAGGATGATTGCACAATTAATTCTTTGTGGCACGCACAGAAATCTGCAGCCGTAACTGTGGTTGTGTAGAATCTCAGTTATTCTGATGCAGGGTGCTAGGGAAAAAACTTTTGAATTCTCCTTTTTATAAAAATACATGTACGAAGGTTCAACTTGTACAGCCAAGGTGGCACCTAATAAAGGTGAGGCAAAGAGATGACAAATAATGGAAAATTGTAATATACACCATAATAAAACCTTAGATTTTACTGTTTATTATCCTTAGTGAAGTAGAAGTCCATACTTCTGTGCTGCACATTTCATTAGTGTGCGCAGTAATGCCTGGATGAATTTGAGAGCAAATCCTGCTGACCTTACTAACCCCGCTGCCCCAAGATTGCATTTCACACCACCTCAGCCCACTCCTGCAACGCTCACGCTCCAGAAGATAAAGGCTGCTCTACAGAACACGCTGTTTGACACGCAAGACTGCTATCCGTATATACATATACATAGGTAACTACTTGTCAACTTGCAAAGGTGTGTTTCTGATATATGTCTATTGAGAACCTATTTGTAGGAACGAGAACTTATTTATATATATGGGAACAAGTATGTATTATATATAGTAGGAATGAGAACTTTTGTTTTTATAAGTATCTATATATGTTCATAGATATACACACACATTTATGTATTTCATAAGTATACATTGTTATATACATACATACACATACATAAAAAAATAAAAGTTCTCATTCCTAAAAGTAGATTCAATAACTTCAGTGGACACAATCACAAGAGAGTAGTCAACAGGATCTGGTCCAAAATGCCATTCAGGTGTCACCTCTGTGATCTTACAGAAAAACGGCACCACCTCCACCAACACAGTATTACAGCTAGCTGTAACGTCCACACAGCAGCGTATGGTCTGTGTGTTTAAAACTGTACCTTAATAAAGGACATCTAGAAAGCAATTACAAAAAACCCACACAAACCACCACCCCACCTTGCAAAAAAAAAAAAAAAAAAACCAACCAAAAAACCCCCCAACAAACCCAATCCAATAAAACCACCAAAACCCCCCAACTTTAGACAAGATCTGATCCCAAGACACCTCAAGCCACAATGACAATTTGAAGGGGAACATTCAGGAGGTGCTGAGATATTACAGGAGTCCCTTAGAATAACTCTCCCCCCAAGAAGTCTTACGGGTAAGAGGAAAAATGGGAACAGAAAAGAAGGTGACCGTTAGTATTTCAGTGCTAAGGTTATTACCCACATTTTCCATGGCTTGGATTTGACAACCCACAAAATAGCATCCCTGTAGTATTCGCCCTCTCTCCCCCAAGAGCATGGCCGGACATTAGGGAAGCAACATCACAATCAAGGGTCTAAACCACCCATCCTAAAAATCTACATGTTTTCTATAAAGGCTGCACACATCTGTGGTGCGTCCAAACAGGCTTCTGCCTCCAACAACCAATTCCCATCTTTACATCAGTTAAGGCTGAAATCTTGATAAAAATTTTGTGAATGCCAGAGAAGTTCCCCCACGGCCACACTTCCCAGAGTCTGATCCCCTCATGTGCTCTTCCAAATCTGCTTGTCAGCGCCGGGGATGCCACACTAATCTTCTCTGTATCATTCCAGTTTTAGTCTATGTACCACCAAAAAAAGGACTTCCTTAATCCTAGCACCTGTGGTTTTAATCACCACAGGAAATCCTGTTTCCACTGAAGTCAGTGAGTTAAATCTGCAGAGGAAAATGATCAGATTCACTAACAATAAAATAAAAATAATTAAAAAAAAATGAGAAAGGGAGACATCTAAGTGCAGTGGTTTATATATCAGAGGGTCTTGACATCTACTTACAGCAAGTATGACAAAGTAAAGACAGTAGAGGGAAAGTCATCCCTTTAATCTCAATGTTTGAACTCCTGACCTGCATCTCTTTCTCAGTATTACAGCTGTTGCCTTCTATTTCTGAACTGCTCAGCGACGATTTGGGTTATACCTCATTAAGTAACGCACGAATGATATCTATTATGGGGGGTGTGTGTGTGTATACACAATTATCTACTATAAATATTGTATTCCTACCAGAGCATCTATAGGAGTTTATTCAACAAATTAAGTAACTCAAGTTAGAATACGCACCCAGATTGCACTGCTGAAGTTTTAAGAAGATTACATATATAGCAAGATTAATTGGCAGCAACTTCAAAAAGGGGCCAGCCAGTAATGCCATATTTTAAGCCATATTCTGCAGCTACAAAAACCAAAAAGCCCTGGCTCTGGAGTCCTGTCTTCACAAGCTGCCTGTGCAGTCTGCCCAAAAGAAAAGTTATGCTAAGCTAATGCAGCTTCAGAAATGTTTTTCCCTAACGGTTTTTAAGCAGCACATGTTCAAGATGATCCTACAGAGTTTAGAGAAAGCAATGCATTGTTTCATACTACCTCAGGAGAAAACAAATCAAAACTCATGCAATACCGAGCGTTTGTGCTGCACTCAACAAACCAGCTCTGGGGAAGGTCTTCAGTGTTGCCCCTCAGCCTTACGTATTTTTAAACCCGTTTTCTAAGCCTGGCTACTGAGGTCAATGAAAGCAGCGCTCTTGAATGGCTGGTGAAACTACACCCTGCCAGCCAGATGGTTTGAGCTCGGTGACTCAATCTAGAAATAGAACAGAAAGATCCATTTCTGTGATAGTGACAATTTTCAGCCACATCTAGATCCGGCTCCAAAATAACCTAGAAGAGGTCACCCATATGGCAAGACAATGTCTACCTCTCCTCGATCAACAGTCTTTTAGCCAGGACTGCAGTTAAAGACACCTACTCTTCTGGTTTTTAGCTGGGCTCTGCTAAAAATGTACACAACTGCTCAGCTTTCCCAGCAGCAGGGCTTTCAAGCCCTGTACCCAGAGATTCTCTGTGCTTTCCTGATTTATGCCAGAGGCGCCAGCTCAGGTCCAGGCTGCCCCCAAGAAGCTGAGGAGCAGTCCCACCTGCACATCTGCCAAGCCCACAATGGGGCTGAGCGCAGTGCCTTGTCCAGCTGCACCCCACGGTGAAGAATTTTTCGAACACCCCTTTTTGCAACTCCAGCAGCACACACGAACCCCCCCAGGCCAGTGGTTTGCACTGGGAGTCTGCTTAGTGATGTGTTCTCCGGGAGGACCACCTGCGAGCACCTCCCCGTCATCCAAGTCAGGCCATGGGTTAAGGACAAAGATGTTTACAAGCATAAGGAAGATCAAAAGAATCACAGTCTTTCCACAAATTTAAAGAGTTCTGCATTTTCTAGAAAAGTAGGAGAAAGGCACTGTGCAAACAACATTTAAGAACAAGATACCAAGAATGGGAGAACTATCTTCATTAAACATATCAAAGCCCAACCTGTCTGCTGGACATCAGCTTCTAAGCTTCTCCATCATGGACACTGACAGCTGAAACGGCTACTCTTACAAATGTGAGCGTTGTTTGAGCATCTGCCTCCTTAGCAGCTAAGTCAGAGCTTAGAAAAGCTTACGCGCTGGCTGCCAGTGCGGATGTCAGACCCAGCACCATCTCAGATAAAGGACCTGAGTCCACAGACCCGCCACTCCAGCCTCTTAAGGAAGTAAATGAAGTTAATTCATCACAAGGCAGATGGTCCAGCAACATGCTTTGGCAGCAACGGAAGGGAATGAGAACTGTAGACAACGGTCTCTTGTAAGCACAATATTGACATTACAGAAAGACACACAGGTAATTAACTTTCCTTCTTACCTGAACAGTCGTCTTTAAAAAAAACCCCGATGTATTTCACTTCTGCTTTAACTCTAGGTAATAACACCAAAATTTAAAAGGAATGTTCCATCAGTTAAAAGGGCAAAACATAGCAGATGGAGAGAAGAGCAGTGGCACCAGCAGTCCTGATCTGACGCACTGAATGCGCTGGCACCACGTCAGAAAGGTGTTCCACATCTTGTGAGGCCCGACCGTCCCTTTGCTCACAGTCCACAAGAACGAATGTCAGTATTTCATCCCTTCAAGCTGGATTTGTTTGCTCGATGTTCTTACTGGAAGTGTATTTATATTTAAGTCTAATACATTGTTTTGTCAGAGCAACGAGCCCTCAAATTGAGGATCTTGCCTGAAGGTTCTGAATTTTTTTTTTTTTTCCAGTCTTTTTCTATTATCTTGAAGTGACACCCACTTGAAAATTCTCTGAAGCCTTTTCTCAGTAACAAAATATTTTTCTTTCATAAGCACATAAGATTTCAACAGATACCATCCAGTATCTCACTCGCCTAAAAACCAACTATATACAAACCTACACTACTGTTACCAACAGGTAGCTGTGTGCCATCCTTTACTTACCAACCTTAAACTCTTTTGCAGCTCACTGGGATTACAACAGAGGAAGCAGACCTACACCATGGTGGAAAGGCGAACAACGTGGTTCTGATCGCCCCTCGTCTCCAAGGAGCACTGGGAGGTGCTGACTGTATGGATGTTATGGGTAGATATGTCAAAGTCTCAATTACCAAAAGCAGTAAGCTCAGGTACTCAGCCCTCTGCTAACAGCTTTCGTTCGGACGCCTGAAGTCAGGCACCCTTCCTGAAGGGGATGCAGACGGGTACCTCTCCCTAGACACAGGGTACCCTAAGGATGAGGCTGCCTCAAGACCATACTCCAAGGAATCTCTGCCATTGGCAGGGCTGGGAATGAAGACCAGGACTGTCGATACCTGCATTTCTACCCACAACTTCCTACTCTAGTAACACAGCATTGCCCACAAGCCCTGCAATTTATGGGTCCCTTGAAAAGCAAAGCAAATCCTCTGTAGATAAACCACACACAACCCAACAGTCAATGCAAACACCCACACAATCAAGAAAGCTTCTCGCTACCATTTTGCTCGGATCAAGCAACACTTGTATGTATTTCTGTTCTGAACAATAATGGGAACGTCCTTCTTCACCGGGATACAAAAACAAAGTTCAAAGCAACAGAAGCGACCGAATAGCCATGGGCTCTCGGTCACAATCTCCAAGATTACATTCATAATGTGTTTATAAAGGGCTCGTAAAGGGCTAGTGGAATCCTTAAGTACTTCAAACAGGTTTTAGAACTACAGCAAACATCCTTCTGTTACCTTCTACTACTGACACATGCCTGTCGTACACATGATTTAAAGATCTGATTAGTACATAACATCAGCAGGTTGTATATTTAACCATTTTGAAATGACATGTTAAGTTTTGATAAGTGTATCTCTTAAATGAACTATTTCTATTAACTATTTAGCTACTTTTGGGGACATATATGTCTGTAAGAAATCCTAGTGGTATCAAACCCCAATGCAAGTCTGATCCTGGTTGGCAGTTCACAATTACCACCACACACACTGAAAACAGAATTAAGAAACACTGAGGAAGTGTTGCAAAATAATGCTCAAAAGGTTCACTTACTGGTATGAGAGAATGGGCTATTGAAACAACTGAGGCACCATGAAGAAATAATGCTTTTTTATGACTAATCCTAAAATGCCCTTTCCAAAGTGCCTCTTGGAAGCCATTTGTGCTCATGGGGTCACACCTGAAGGCTTGATGAAAGTGTCCTAATTAATTTTACAATTTGATATCCAACCAATTAAACCCATGATTTAACAAAAAGAAATCGTTCCAAAGGATGAAGCACTACACAAGCACAAGCATCTCTGGTGTTGAAGCTATACAGATGGGTTGGAGTTTTATTCCAACGTACCCAGTAAGAAAGAATAGCAATTAAAAAGATGCATTTGAAGACAAAAATGCTTTGTCCAAGAAATATCAGCCACCCCCTATCAGTCCTGAAAAGAATGATTAAGGAAAAGCCCTTATCTCCTAAACCACCTACAGAGATGAAACCTTTGAGATTTACACGCTGACAAGAGGTTAAAACCCACAGCTTTAGAACACCAGTAAATAAAGAGTCTTCCACCATCTGTTAACCAAGAATTAGTCCAGTCTCCAGTGTCTGCCACCGAGGTTCTAGTGTCTAAGTTTAACATCTCATTATAGCGCCAGGATCCTATCTGCTTAACAAGATCCTAATAGTCCTAATTACCTCAAGCCTTCTCCTGGCCCTCTTACTCCTTACTTCAGCAAGTCTTGAAGAAATCATTGAGCAATTTGCAGGGATTGGAAGTGAACAACATTGATGACTGCTCTGTGTGGATATTAACTGTGCCAGGACTCATTTCGTAAGAACGATGAGTTTGTCATTTGAAGTTGTGCAGAGCGTTGTGTGCCAGATGACTTCTGCCTTCCTCCCTGGAGACAGCTACTGAGCCAGCTCTGAACAGATGCAGCTTTACAGACCACCTTCTTCTGGAAGCATCACATAGTCAAAACACTTTTATGGCCTCCAAACAAGTCATTTCTCTCTTTACAACAAAACACACACCAAAAAAAAAGCCCTGTCTCCAGCAGGAAGCAGCTTCCAGCTCTTTTGTTCTGCTCTGCTCGTGAGCCCAGGAGAACCTGCCTCACAGCTGCAGAACAGGAGCTCTCCCCTCCCTCTTTTTAGCAGGGAAGATGCTGTGGTGCAGTAGCATCAGGCACAAGGACATTCTACCACCACTCCCAAAGCGTTTCCCTAAGAGCAGGCTGAAGAAAAGCAGGGAGAAGATAGTTTTTTGGGGTTGTTTGTTGTGCTTATTTCTTTTCTTATTCATATCCCAACTCATGCTTTCCTTTGCTGAAAAAAGTTAGCACAATTAATGTGAAATTAGACCAGAGGGTAAGAGACATGGGGAAGAACTGACCCTGTGCCTTCTCTTATTAAACAAAGCTTTGTTGCTTTGCATGCAATCCATAGAATATTAAACTCTACATACTCTGGAGTTGGCTTGAAGCCTAACAAAACTGGAACCACCCCATCCTTATTGGCTTTATATAGATAGGTACAGAAATATACAAAGTTGAGATGATTCATGCTCTCTGGAATGAAGGGCAGCAGCACAGCTTTGCTTAAGCAGAGATATTCATGGGAGCAGGCAGAACATACCGAGTACTCCGACAGCGAGGAAAAGCCACTGGAGGTTGTTCTCAGTAGCTATCAAGGAGGAGGAACGCTCCTGAAAGCGGGCAGGACAGCTAATCCCACAGCTGAGAGAGGAGACTGGAAGGTGTCTGGGCCAAAGAGGGTTTTGCTCTTCTTTTGAATTGCTAGTCAACAAAACTTGTGAAATCAATCAGCTGCCCAGTGGCTAGAGTTAAAATATACCGCTCCCACCTGCCATAACTGTCCTGACCTTGTTTCTTTTTCAGAGGTAGTTAACCAATTTAAATTATTCTAGGAGTTTCTCTGCATATGGCACAACCAAATGACATGGCAAAGGCAAGACACAGTATCAAAATTAAAAACCTATTCAATATACATACAAATCTGAGTATTACTTGTCTTAAAAGGCAAGAAATGTGCTCCACTTACAGGCAAAAAGTTCCACTATGCACTTTAGATGAAATGGAAGCTCAAGATATTTTTAGCAATATTGATATATTCCATGTTTTTCTTAAATACACAGGTAATACTTCAGTGTTTTAATCAAAACATTACATCAAAAATGCACAAATAAAATCACAAACACCCAAGTATTCTAAAATTGTTCTGAAGTATATAAAAAACTTCAAAAATCATCTTGGGATGTTGTAGTTCCTGTGAAAAAACTAGATTATTTTCAAAAACTTTGATCTCGGACAGGGATGGTGATAGCAAACCAGAGAGTGACTGCAGATTTAAGGGTGCAGATATTATTTTTTCACACAAAGTAACTAAACTCTGTAGAAAGAAAGCAATGCCAGGTTATGTATTATGCTGCTTTGTAGACTCAAAATTCATTGTAGTATATTTTTGTGTTGCACTAATGAGATGCCAGCTCTCACTGAACAGCTCCACAGATGTCTAGCCCTCAGAAGCCGGGATAACCATATGTCAAACTTCTGTGGTTTTGCCACTTGATATTTTGGGTGTGTGCCTTCATTTGTGATAATAAATATCAGGCCACAAACTAATGTCTCCTCAGATATCTAATATGTTTAACACTCAAAACAGCTTGAAAATCTAAACATTTCTGCTGTTAGCTTTGAGTTCTCCTCAAAGAATTACGCTACAATATATACCAGATGAATAGACTAGGGATAACACAACCATTGCCAGTTGTTAGGATGGGTCTCCCTGCCATTTTGTATGTATATTTTTTATCCTGCAGCACACACACAGTTCAAACCCCTTCCCCTCCGCCTTTGTTAGGAAAATCTAAATCCACTGTCCTACCACAGATTTCAATGCTGAAGACTGAAAATTTGCAAGTCGCTCCTCATCGTATCTGGCACATAAGCAGGTACAAAGAAAGGTTTGTACGCGAGACATCTGTAGAAACAGACAGAATAGTACTATGTATTTTAAGTATCCATTAATAGGCCCCAAGGCATTTTCTTCACATAGGAAACAGGGAAATGCGATAGGAAAGTTAAACAAACGACACTGCATCAGCCAGCAGAATTCAACCCCAGCCCCTCATTTAGAACACCTTAATCGCAATGCACTTCCTTCCGTATGCATGTGCTTATGTAGAATATATTCTTACTAAGTATGGCAGCTTCTGCACCTTCGCAACCAAACAGCTAATGAGGAGAAACTGCTGTAGCTTAAACAAAGCCAGCAGTGTTACACTGACAGATGTCTTCCAAAATTTGTGACTGTTACAGCATGCACCTAAGAGGAAGGGCTTTTGTTTGACCTTTCAAAGACCTGAAGAATTAGCATTATAGCCGACTAAACCCACAGGATGTGTAGAGGTCCAGCTCCTTACTGAAAAAGGCCAGAACACCAGAACTGCAAATGAAGCAACATTGAACACAATTTTATGCGGTATTGCTAGAAAAGCCCTCGTTCCTCCAACAAAAACAAAAGCCAACGACTGTCCTTTCCTCTCTTACCAGTCTCTTAGCTTATACAACTTCAGACTTGCAATGGAAAAAACACATATATATAAAAATAAAAACGTAAAAGCTAATCAGTAGGGTCAACTCTTTTTACAATTATGTTTCTAGAGTTGTCTCCAATCAAACTAATGCTCCAAGACCAGAACTATTACATTAATGGTTACTTTTCTTTATTATCTACAAAACCTTTTCTGGCCAAAGTAGTAAAGACTCTATAGGAGTCCGATAACTTTACAAGGTGACGGCATTTCTGTGTTTATTGTAAGCCATTTCTGTTGCGAATTGCTAACAACTTTTCAAAGTGCAACACTGATTTGGAAATGCAGGCACATTAATACATCAATTGCCATGACTAATGTATAAACTTTTAATGACCTTGGCAAAACCTTTCTTTCATTGGGCAGGTGCCACTATTTTGACTGTACAAAATGTTTTGGAAATATGTTGAAAATTATACATGTTTTGGAAAATATTTCAGGATTTCGGTATAGCAAATGAAGCTATATTAAATAAGTTTGACATGGAGGAGAAAACACTCCGAAGTGGTGCAAGTCTTTTCTTTTTCCTTTAAAAAAAGAGAGAGATCCTCCAAGTGTTGTACATTCACAGAATGCTGACTTTTTATCCAAACAAAGTTAAGAAAATAAAGTATTATCTTGAATGGTTTTCAGTTTCATTCAGTCACTGTCATCATCTCGTTTCAGACCACCTCCTTGTTCAGTATTGCCCTCTCCATCGCTTTCCTTGTCCCAGTCTTTCATAGATGCTCCCATCATGAAGTCATCACGCAGTATGTTCCATTCCGGCCCCTCTTCAGACTTCACTTCACCCTGAGTGTTTGAGGGGAGGAGAAGAGGAAATGGGAAGACAAGATGAATGTGAAAGGCAGTAAGAGATGGAAGCTTTTCATGCAATCGGAAGGAAACCTCTCATACTCTTACAATTTGCCCTGGCAGACCTACCAAGACCTAGCTCTTTATGCAAATGGTGCACAGAAATATGCAGGACACTCATAAATGACTTGATGCTAAAAAGCAAACTTGTTTTAACCAACCAATAAAAGAAATATGGAAACAAAACAATTATTCCTCATGGATCAAACAGTCAACCCTGGGCATGGCTTCCTTTATTAAAATCTTTCTTGGCAATCAGAATGGATTCATGATATCATTTATTAACCCCCAGGTGCTGCTTCATTAGAACACTTCTTGGCACATTTCTAACACACAAATATGGATTTAATAAAGGCTTAAAACCCACCAAATTTAATATTGAACATATTCTGTGATACGTGAACCAAATCCCCTTTATGTGGATTATTACCTCACTACCTGGGCTTGTCATATGGTTCAAAGCTGCCTCTAAAAGAAACAAAGTTGATCTGCACTCAGCAAGCCAACAACACCTTACTCCAAGTTTCCTACCTCTCGAAGGCAGATAAAGTGAGGCCATGCTGCACAGACTGGTAAATCATAAAGGCCAGCGAGAGGAGCAGTCTCAGGGCAGGATGGAAGCAGCCTGGGTTGCAGTTCTTCTACGGGACATCGTACTTGGGCGGTGCAACAGCGCCACCCTGTGGCACCACTCGCAAATAACAGCTTGAAGCTCTCACTGAAGGAAAATACCAAAAAGCATTCGATGCACTGAAGGATTTTGGTGTGTTAAGCCTTAGGAGCAAAATATTCCTGAGGAACAATGTGGCTCAGTGTCCAGCAGGCAAGCAAAACATTGTCCCACCAAAGTGGAATCGGGGGTACCCAAACCAGTAATTTACTTTTGCAGGGTCTCTGAAATGAAGATACTACAGGCATCTTGGGTGAGCTTTTCCAGCTGACTCACCCTGGTTGAAGTAACTACCACCTCCTGACACTGTACAGTTGCCTACTCGATGCAAAACCTGTAGTAAATACATGATCACTGTAGACATCTGTTCAAGTCCCTTCTTCATCACACATGTAGTAATACATAATACACAGAACCATAGCGTATTTAAGCTAATGTCTCTGCAATCGTTCAGAGCAGCATACGCAATATATAATAATATAATTAATACCAGGAGGAATAGAGAATGCAGGTCCATCACTGTAGACCTAACATATCATATCACACCAGCAGAAATCACTTGAGTGCAAAAAAAGTCTGCCAAACTATCTATTCTTAATAGGTAAACACACAGCAGAAATGCTAAATGTGACTTCTCCTGCAGCTCTTTCTGAAAGACTACTATCACAAAAAAGGGCAACAGTCTTAACACTTTCCTTCCCAAAATGAATCTCCCAGGGTCCAGCTCAAACAAAAAAGTTTTTCTTTGGGTTTTTTGTTTGTGGTTTGTCCTCTTCACAGCTGCTCTCATTGATGCCTACTTTAAGAGTAACTCTCCCATCTCAACAATCCCCCTTTCCCCAGGATAGTGCCTCCTAACCACTTCCCATTCTTGCAGCAATTCACTTCACATGCTATACTCAGTAAAGCCTGAAATAATCTCAGACAGGGCAATCAATTACCTGGAATTAAAGAGTTACAGATAAGGTATGTCCCCGGGCAGACCTTAAGATGTTCACATGGGAATAATTTGTATTAGTGCAAACACAGGTACTCGGTTCTGGGATGCAAGGAGAGGGTAGTGCTTTCCCCATCACCTCCCCCTCCTCCCTTTTTAACTGTATTTCAGTTGTTTTATATGTTTACCTTTGCAGAGTAGAGAAAGGTTGAAAGGATTACAAAAGTCATCAAGATTTTCCTTTTTTTAATGCAAACCTTTTATAAATCACTGAACACGCCACAGGGTTAAACTTGAAATACAGATGGAAAAATCCCATCTTCCTTACAACACAATCCAATTTTCTTGTTTGGTTTGGGTTTTTTTCCAATAACAACAAAACCAGCAGAGATTCCTCTTTTTTTCCCCCAGATGCACAGAACAGGGATTTTGTTGTTGTTGTTTTGTTTATTAAACAGCACAGAAGTAGTAGATCACTGTCAGCAATGACAGTGAAAGGCTCAGGGATTGAAAAGCCCAATGCTCAAACTCATCACAAGCTACTATTCAGCAGCCATGAGCCCTTCTTTCTGGCCACATCAAGTGAACGGGACAAAAGCAGGGCCTCAACAAAAGAGGGATGCTGATCCTCCATAGCATTACCCACTGCGCAAGGCACCACAAAGGTTTGAATAGAATTCTACAACAAGCCCTAAGGAGACAGACAGTGGTAGCATGTCCATGCCTCAAAGATTAAGATTAAATGCTTGAAAGACAATATTTAATCAATTTTAAGCATGCTCCCAAGTGAAGAAAACCCCACATTTAGTATCTTCATTCCTAACTCATTTACTGCTCTCTTTTCCCCTCAAAATAAAATCTCCCCAGATCTATTTTATCACAAAACATTCCTGGAGTCTTAAGAAAATACGCAGCAAGACTATTTATATAATTAACAATTAGTTCAACTGCAACATTGCTTCCCAACTTGCTTTATGTAAGAACGTTAATACACTTGATTTTTCAATGCCATAATCTGGTTTCATCTAAATAAAACACGACCAATTCTTGGCACGTGGAAAATAAACCAGCTTTCATGCTACACAACCGCTTTTGAACTCTCAGTCAGCTGTTCATCCACATCTCCCACATTTCACTACAACACAGAAGTCCCCTTTGAACATCCCCAAACGAAAACAAAGCAGGCTATATAAACATTAGTGTGTAATGCTACATAAAACGGATCCTTCGGCAAGGCATAGAGTGAAAAATTCTGGTGCTGCTTTCCCGCCCCCCCCCCCCCCCCCCCCTTCTTTTTTGTACACACATTTGAACGGGTTTGTTCTTTGCCTGAAGGTGTGACAACCTATTTCAGAAGGCAGGAGTTGGTAAAATATCTCAGGAGTTACTGGTACACTGTGATACGCTTGTTATTAAGAGCCAAAATAAAAGAGACCAAAATGTACAGTGTAGTTATTCTAGTGCAGACACACACTGCTGGGACAGACTGAAGCCCAGTTGAAAAGAGATCACATAAATAAACACCATCTTGCCTGCTTGGTGTGTCACAGCTAATGCTGTGACACAAGTAAGACTCTGTAGTGGGGCCACACTTCCCCAACTAATTCTGGTTTGAAGACATATCTTCTACAATCTGCACCAGGACAAAATGAACTGAAATTCTTAGCCAAGTCCTAATAAAACCACCCACCCACCCACAAAGCTTAGGTCTGTCACCTAGACCAAACAGCCACCCCTTGCAGGATCTGGGCTGGAATTGCCTCCTGGATGCTTTTGGAGGAATTGGTCTAAAAGCCCCGTGGCATCAGCAGCAGCTATATAATCAAGTTAGAAATCTCCCTGTTTTGGTTGATTTCTTTACCACTGAAAAAATCTGGAGCTATATAATCCACTCTTGGTAAAAGACATTACAGTATCATCAACAGAGACCTGCCAAACTCACCACTGGAGTTGTGGCAGACTGCATTGCCACTCCGGTTGGAGATCGATGCTCTCCACCCCTTCTTAAGTTGCTGGAAGCAGCAGCAGGATACTTGTACCAGCACACAGCTGCTTCAGTCTGCAAACGAGTGCCTTAGCTCAAAGCCTGCTTCCTTTGAAAGCTTAAGGGAATTAAATTCAGTCTGCCTAAGTCACAGGACATTGTCATTTTCATCTGTTGCTTTACTGGCACAGCAATATCCTAAAACCAGAGCAGGAAAGTTTCCCAGCGCTTTTCAGAACCCCACACTGCAGAAGCAGACCAAAGCCCCATAATGCTTACTGGTAAGTAATGGCATTAAAAGGTAAGTCTTGAAATGAGAACATGCAGATCAAAGACAGCATTTCTCGCTCTGCTTTGCACCAGCTCCCATCACTTGAACATACCCCAGTTTCTGCATCTGCAAAACAGCAAACATACCCTGCAGTTACTGTCTTCTGGGTGCAGGCTGTAGGGGAATTGCTACAGCGACGTAGGTATTAACAAACGAACATTTTTAAGACCTAGGAACTGCAGTCAGCACACTGGACTCCCACGCCTTTACTCCATGTACAAGATGAAATGCCAGAGCTTGCAGGGGCATCTCTCTCTACCATCACATAAAATAAACGTTTATTTGTACCTGTCAGGGAAGGAATTTCTAACGTAAATATCTCTCAAGCAACGACTTTAAGCCCTGAGAAAACAATTCTAACATGTCTAATGAATTTGAACTGTCTCCCCAGGTTCCTTTGTTTTGCTCAATACAAACATCTAAGACCTTGAAATACAGGGAGGCTTTTGTCACGAAGAAGTTTAAAAGCGTAACTGCCAAAATGTATTTTCACATACATCTGACAACTACCTTCCCTGCCAGCCTGCATCTTGCTCAGAATGACTGCTGCCGTTTCTCATCCTCAAGCAAGTTGGTTTAAACCTAGGTCGAAAAAACCAGCATCAGCATACACTGTGGTATGTTAAATCGCAATTAAAAAAAAAAAAAAAACAAAAACACACTTTGTAGAAGGGAGGGGAGGAAATGGAAAACAAAGAACACCAGCATAATCATTTCTCCTAAATTTATTTTCAGGAATATCCAAGTTCACAGGCTAAGAAAGCAAGTTTCCTCTAGGCAGGGAGCAAATAAAGAAAACTGCAGCTGAAGTATCTAAAGAAGCAATATAAGCAGAAAACAAAATGTAATGATTTTTAACAGAAAAATGATACTTAGGTTTAATTATCAGTGCTCTTCCAGCTCTATTTAATTTGAATTAGTGAGATCTTGATTATAAGAAAGGTTCCTATGTATGCCTGAACCCACAGAGACAAAAACCCACAGATCTGGTAATTGAGAATATATCCTGCACCACTACTATTTTGAACTTCTGAGCTGAAGTCTCACAGCGACTCACTTTGGGAAGCATTTTTGAGCTTGAAGAACACAGAAGCTGCACAAGAGAAGTCTATTCTGCTGCAATATAATTCTCCATGATCATTTATTCCTTAGGGTGAGAGTTATTCAATACCCATTCGCATGCTCTCTCTGAATGAGAAATTAGAGCCACTGCACTGAACTGCCCTGGTATATTCAAAGTAACACTACACTGCAGATATCAACAGTGGCACAGGAGATTCACTCATACCATAAGGTCTCTTGTGCACATCAGAATCTGCACTGGCATTTTTAGTAAATAAATCTAAAAATGAAAATTTCACAGTGTGTTTTGAAACTTGCTGTTCCTGTCCAAATTTCTCTCCAAGTAACACGCTGCAATTATTACTACAAGCACAAATACTGATTTTCCTTTTAAACACAGCCAGAAGACCACCCAGAGCTTAATGGCCTGCGTGAGGAATCTCCCCATCCTCACATCCTTCTCTAGGGTTTACTAGAACTGGAGATGTGTGAATGGGAAGGAATGCTTTGGGTTGGCACGCAGAGACTTAAACGTGCCTCAGCCTTAGAGGGGTCAGAACTGAATTACAGAATTTCTAAAAACAAGCATTCATCTGGACTTAGGCAAAGAAAATTGATTACCATCATTACTAAATGCTCAGTTGCAAAGAAGAATCACAGAAAGAGCTTATGAGGGAACAGATTTCCTCAGCCATCAGGAAGCTCATAAATCAGTATTTCTGTCAGAAAAGCAAAAATATTTTAAGAATTCAAGCATAACACAGGGGCTTCCTGCATACAGGATGCTCTGGAACTCCTCAGCCCATTCTGTGCTCCAGCTCTGATAGCAGCAGTCTTGGAAATTCTTCTGCCGCACAAGGAATTTTACCACACGCTGCTGCAAGACTATGTCTGGCCATATTGGCATCCATATTCCCTTTACAGGTTTTAATGAGATGATGAACAGCATGGGCATGCTACACCCGGGATCTACTCACAGAAAATAAAAACTCATCAAATAAAACCCCACCTGAAAATAAGCCTCACCTAAAGAAACAGACTTACAGTTAAGTTACAACGCAGGTATGAACTGTTATCTTAACCCATACTAACAGTTCCCCTTGTGGAATATATTCTGTAATTTTGTAACTCACATTCTGTAAAATACAAGGCAAAGTGACAATGTTGTGAATGTCAAGTAATTACATCACTGTCAGGCCAAAACACTCCAATGACATAAAAAAGAAAAAAGTTCCACCAGTAAGTATTGTTAAGTAGGCACTGAACAAAAATTAGCTCAAACTAGGCTGCAAATTATTATGGACAAGACACCTAGAAAGAGAGCAGTAACATGTTCCCTGTGTTAGGTTATCAAGCAACAACACATCAGGACAGAAAGTTTCAGGCAGTATACTCTTTCAGTACGCCATCACTGCTCAGTCATGTTTGTTTTTTCTTCCTGTAAAAACAAACCTGCTTCATCACCCTCACCTGCCATGCCTGTTTATCAGCGGTTCTACTACTGACAGTGAAATTACTGCCTACCATACCAGCCACAACTACCTCAGTGTTCACCTATTACTCCTACTTCTTCAGCTGTAAGTCTCCACACAGCTTTGTAATTTAATTACTTCAATGAGAGGATCCTTAGAGCAATGACTGCACAGCACCAAGATCAATTAATTCTTGACGTAAAGACCCAAGGAGTACTGTGGTTGAAAGCAACATAGGATCGAGACTTCTGTATTTAAAGCAACACATTATACTTCCATTGCTCTTCAGATACAAATTTGTACAGCAAGTTACAGTATTCAAAGTAACTGAACAACAATTCTGACTTTGAAAAGACAATGCTGGCCATCAGAAAGACCAGCTTTTCATGCTAGCTAAACGTGAGCCTCCGGTAACCAGTCCGCAAGATACTGTTCACTTTGTACCAAACAAACATATTGGTCAGTTACCAAGAGCAAACTTACATGGCCAGATTCCATCATTATTCCAAATAAGAAAATGAACTGCAAATTGTTCTGTTTGGATGGGACTCAAAATAAAGGAAGAAAGAACTTTTCTAGATATTTAGAGGCATTTCAACCCTGAATGAAATGCCACACCACATCTCACAAGTTATGAAAAAGACTTCTCTCCATCAGCTGGTCCTACATTTCTTAATGTGTATTTCCTGCAGTAATGAAGACATGCTAAGAGTTTAAAGATCAGCCTAAACATCACACAGATCCACAACATCCTTGATGCAAGCTACAGAGTTTCCAAACCATCAAGCTGTACCTGGAAAATACACAGACACAGCAAGAGCGCCTAGTGAAAAGCATCTGGCCAAGACTAAGGCCTTCAATGTGCTATCCCTCAGAAATCAAGTACTGACACAGTCTACTTCAGACAAGTATTTGTGAGTCACAACAGATTTTTCTCAGGTGTCACCCATTTATGCAAGACACTTGCGCACTGTTTCAGTTGGGTACCTCAAGTTTTCTGCAGGTTTTTATAAAAGCTTGCCTGCTGGTACAGTAAAGAAACATGCAGGCCCCTAGCTGCTTGAAGTATTTTTTGATTCTTTTTTAGAATAAATTAGCAGCTCGCAGATTTTTGAATAATCTGAATGTGACTCAGATTATTTCCTACAAGCGATGCTGAAATCATCTACTGTTTTTCATTATGATTCAGCAAGAGGCATAGCTGAGTGAGTCCCAAAAGGTTGACTCAAACAACTAAGGCTAGAGTAATGACCAAGTCCTTCACTTCCAGCACTTAAGAAATCATCTCACAGAGTACTGATGAGGAAGAAGTGGGGCTAATAGTCCTTCACTTCCAGCACTTAAGAAATCATCTCAGAGTAGCTGATGAGGAAGAAGTGGGGCTAATAAAAACCCTCCTCTTCCTGACTCAGGATTTCCACTTGCATCTGAGTCCCAAAACAAGCATAGGGATCCAAAAAACTATGAGGCAGGATGGGGAGAAAAAAAACCCCAAACCACAAAGAACTAGCTTTTGTGTATTATTACTAAATATGAAATACTGAAGCTTTATGACTACTAAGCAGCTTATCTGGCTAAACCTCTCTACCCTCACTGCCCCTGCTTTTACTTAAAATGGCTTTTGCAACATATCCTAAATGTCTTTAAATCCAAGCCTCTTTGATTTCATATTCCTGTAATTTCCCTCACACAGTCATGGGTGAGTGGCAAACTCATTAAGGAACATACCATACCCCTCAACACTCCCAGGCTGCTTTCTAAACGCAGTTTAAACCTGAAGAGGAAATACGTAAACTGCCCGTGATCCCAATCCTTTATCTTACCCATCCTGCTACCCTTTCTCTACATTTCTGATCCTACCATCTCCTATGTTTTTGTATGGGTTTTCCCAGCGCCTGCAGGTGGAGAAGAAATGACACAAACCACATATAGAACACCGTCCAGGGTTCAGCAACAGACCAAAAAGAGGTCAGATCTTTCCAAGACGACAGCTTTAGTATCACCTGTAATAACAGTAGTTAAAAAAAAAAAGTGTATTTCCTAAGCCTTCAGTAAATTTCAGAAACACTCATTAAAAACTGCCCAGATTTTCCCATTAAAAAAAAAAACCAAACCACAAAAAACTCCCAAAAAAACCCACAACCCTCAATTCAGCAACACTCTAAACACTGGAAACTGGAAGGAGTTTGACCCATTGCTCCTGAAGTCTACCAAGATAAAACAGATGAGTAGGTGCCCACAGAGGTCATTTCTAATATACATCTGCTAATTCCACACTGTGGAAATCAGAACATTTTATACCTTAATAAAACTTCAAAGTAAGTGAATCACTTTTTAAGGTAATCTCCAATACAAAATGCTTAGATGGGGGAAACAAACTGGTTCAGATAGACAAGCTCCACCTAATCTCTCTTACTTCCAGAGAACACTTTTTTTGATACAACTTTATGAAACGTTCAGATGTATTTTTCTCCAAGTACATCGCCCTGCCTGTAAGAATTATGAACAAAGCCAAAAGTGGAGAGTTGCTTTTATAAGGCTTCCAACTCAATTTACCAGATAAATTCTAATAGGATTTGACTTTTTGTGCTTTGTATACTTACAAGAAGATCAAAAGAAGATGTGTACCACAAGTTTGTTTTTTTAAAATGTGGTTGTTTGGGACATAATTTTACTGAAAAGGGGCTTGCAAAACACAACACCATCATAGTATCCTGTACACTACTAATCAAATAGCAAGGCAAGTTAGTCTCCCGTATGACAGATGAAGCTGTCTCATATTTGCCTGACATTTTGATCACAAGTCCCTGTTTATATTCACTTACAGAATTTGCCAGACTTCAACTGCTTCATGCTGAAAGCTTTTGCAGTGTTTCAACTAAAATCACTTCATCTCTTTTCACAGAAAGGTGAACTTAAAATATTTTGTCTACAGCTCTAAGGAAGAAAGGAAGATACATTTCCTACAACCGTTAAGATCTTGCATCATTCATTCTTTCTGAATTTAAAAATCAGTGCATGATCTATTTTGGAGCTGGGAACACGTCTTTTGCTCTCTATGACCACTTTCCCAGATCTGGTGGAGTTACAAACATTTGGGGGACTGCCCTCTCCAAACCTGAGGTCACCACCTCAGTAGATACAAACGTATCTATTTCGTATCCAAATTCTCCTAAAATGTTTGTCTTTACTGATCGCAGGGTGAGCTGTTCTGACAAACAGGGAAGTGCTCTCTGCATGCAAGCAGCTGCCAGGGCTGCTCTCGCAGTAGGCACCAGGATGCCATGCTGTGTGCCTGGCTCTCATGTGCGGGGGGAAAGAACCTGTCAGGAGCATAAAACATGAAGAGGTTAAAAAAAAAAAAAAAAAGAGGTTGATGGAAACAGAGTGCAAAATCACAATCTTTTTCCCATCTTCACTTCTGATCAAGTATCTCAAAAAAGACAGCAGAAAGGGAAATCTGAGAGTAAAACCACAGGAAAAAGGGTGAACCTAGTGAAATACAGGCATCACACAGCCCTTAACCCTCTTATTTGGAGTTGAGCTCACAGTGTCAAGTTCTTGACATCTATCAATCAAATACTTAAATATTGACAAAGACCTACACTGCCACACTAAGACAGATGTGTGTTACCAGCCATGGCAAAAGAGAGGGAACTGAGCTTGTACACCTTAAAAACCTAACCCTGCCGATGTCCCAAACAAGGTAATCCAAAACATCTTCCTGTAAACAGATCTAAAGTAAAAATGTTGCCATCAACCAACCTCTAATACTGCACAATAACTCTTTACCTTAAAGAACATATGATATTTGGGATAAACTGGTGGCAGGCTGCACTGCATTTATCCCTAAGGACAAAAATCAGAATACAGCATACAATTAGGTAGTCAGCAACCTTTTGGTACAAACCCAAAAAGCTACATTAAAAGCATCAGCTCCAAACATATATGAGGTGACCTTCAAGAGAATGTACACACATTTGGGAAAAACAAATACAAATGCACAATTTATAAAGGAATCCAAATTAAAAGTTGCTGTGCATGTGATGGGAAGACATTTATTAAAGTTGGGAGAACACATCTACTCTGGCTGCAGCTGAACTAAATTAATACTTGGCTGCCCCCTCAAATCCACTGGAATACATGCACGCCTAGTTACTCCTTCAATTAGTTCTGTAAAACCAGCACACAACAGCTGTAGTAAAACTTCTGGTACTCTGCAATGTCATTATCACCTACGGCAAAAAGTTTCCTTGTAAGATTAAAAGGGGTGTTTATATACCTTACCAAATTTCTAGAAGTCATCTATGCCTTCATCTATACTTCAGAAACAAACTATTTCCTGCAGCTAGCTGAAGCAATTGTTTGGACTGTTTATACAAACAGGTATACAGATGAAAATAAGTCTTTTTTTTTATTTTCCCCTCCCCACTTCTACACTGGAAACTGCAGAAAAAAAAGCAGAAGAAACCAATGGCCAGTACTTACACAGCTGCAAGAAAAAGCAAACTGCCACTCTCACAGGTTTTAAACAGATCTACTTTTTAACCTGGAAAGCACATTTATTTCCCCACCTTACTTGAAAATGAAAGCCCCAACATCACTTCTTGTGTCCCAGCAAGAACAGCAGTCAAAGTGTAGCACTCCTGCCCTTGAAAAAATCTTAAAACTACTGCTTAACATTAAAATATTTATGCGTATTAAAAGTCTTATGAACAAAAGAAAAATCTATAGCAAACCTGGCTCTAATCAAATTACTTACCAAACACACTAGGAATATTTACAAAACACACTTCAGGCAGAAGGAACTTTTCTGGAAAAGCATTTTATTTCAAGTCCCATATGAGCTATAGCTGATATCAAATAGCACTTGTATTCTTCTCCACTCATCTTTCTTCCATCAATAAATCGTTTTAGAATAGGTACTATTTTGAGACCAATACACCAATTTTTTCCAGATGTCATCACAACACAGGAAACAAACTGTACCTTCAAGTCATGTAGTCAGCACAAATTACAGAAAAATTACCTTGCAGAATTTGGATCATGGTTACTAAAGCAGACCAGGAAATCCTGCTCTCACTTCTACCATTGAAATGCTCTGCAACAGATCTGGTGTAAAAAAAACTTACAAGTTGAAGCAAACACAGGTGATTCAGAAAACCATGCTAGAAAGGCCTAATTAAAAATTAAAGGTTGATGAGTGCAGGTTATGCCTGTCACAAAGAACATCTGTACCTTTCATGCCAGTTATTTATGTCACAAGGAAATTTTACCAGCCAGTAATGCTTTACATGGAGTAGCCCAAATGACAAGCAGAGTCAAGAAGAGCTTCTGGTACCAAACGACCCTGTTGTAACTGACATGCAGCAAGGGAGAAGACTTGAGGCTGCTCTGGGAATATCAGCTCTGAATTTCTTTGTCTTCTTACAACTAAGATTTCAAGACCTTATGTAATTCACTGCATCAGCCAACATGTCTGTGCAACTCAAAGGTGAGAAACTTCACTCAGCCGTGGAACCAAAGGTACTTCCCTAATCCATAATCCTAAAAGCACCCAGAAATTTCTTAAGGGCCTAAAGAAAACACAGGATTCCTTGAAGGAATCCTTGACTGCTACTACCTACTTCTGTACTTCCTCTGTAGACAGTGACTTCAGCTTCTAGGACTGGACAGACAGCATCTCTGATACGTATCTTCTTTTAACCTGTACTTTAATGTTACTTATAGTACCTTAGAGGTGGGAAGCTTCAAGATACAACCAACACATACTGAAATGAACACCTGGTCTGTAAGGATTGTGTTGAAAAAGATTGAAAGCTCTCATTTTTCAACAAATGCTTCCCAAAAAAAGTTGCAAAACAAAAAAAACCCACCACCCAAACAACAAACAAGTCAGTTGGTTGGTTTTTTTTTAAAAATAGAATTATTACATTTTTCTCCCACATCACAAGGCTTCAGATAAGGTGGTGAGGGGAGGGAAATTAGATGATCTTACCCAGAGGCAAGCATCATGTACAGTACCTTGGAAAAAAAGTCAAAAATATTACACAAGTCAGCTGGCTCAGCAAGGATTAAGAAATACCTTGATAAACAGCTAATGATATGAAAGGCAAACCTTTTGGCTGCAGCTCTGAACAGTAATTACTCCCATCTGGGCACACAGAACCCCAAGAAGGGCTACAGTTTCACGTGGCACAGGAAAATTTTCACAGCCTTACAGTCTTTCTTTCATAGCTACATTGGGTGGGTGTACACCATGTAATATTTAGGCTAACAGCTAAAAGTATACTAGATTATAAACAACATTCTCAAAGGGCATGGGTTACCCGTCCTTCCTTCCCATCAATGTCTGAAACTGATGGAAGTGGAGAACAAACTTTTTAAAGTCGTTGTGCTACCGTGAAATCCTGGCTGCTACAGACGGGCCTTTACAGAGCATTTAATTTCTTTTTCTCACACATGCTTATATCTGACTAAATAGTCAACTACAACAGAGCTTTATAATGGCTTTCTTCAACACCCTGTGACATTTGGAAGAAACCACCAAATTTTCAGAAACACAGCAGCAAATTTTGCATTCAGAAACAAGAAAGAGCATTTGCCCATTCTCACAAGTATAGTCAAGTCTCCTTTCATAGCAGAAGGCTTGAGTCAAGAAAGGTTTGCTTTCACTGGTAAAACTTTATTCTGCTATTTTTCCTGCTGACTGCTTGTTTTATGTGGGTGGGGTAGTGTTTTTATTGTTCTGGACTGCATTTTAATTGATGGCAGAGTGCCTGGAGTTTGGGATTGGCATCTCTTCCATTGTTTTTGTTGAGATAAATAAATATATTTCCCCCTCTTTTTTAAAAATTGAATACATGCCATACTCTCAACTGCTAAAAACAAAGCAGGCTGCTACAAAACAAAACAACCCACAAAACAAACAAACAAAAGCTTTCAGACGGCACAACCAACCTACCAAACTCCTGCTGCAAGGAATTCACCACCCAAAAGCCTTGTCCTTGCTTAATGCCCTCTGAAAAATCCTCAAAGACCAAGAAGCAGAGATATGACAGTGGTGGCCAACAGTACTGTTCAGTGGCTAAGTGTTTGTGTAATTCTCAGGAGGAGACCGAAGAGCAGATTTTGGCCTCAACCTCAAGCATTAACAACTACAAGGATGGGAGCCTGCTAAACGGGTAGGATATGCTCAAGAGAAAATAAGGCGATTAAGAACAGTTTGAAAAGGAAGAGTTTGGTTCTGTACTGAGTGGAGAGCCACTGAAGCAAATGCAACAAGGGAGAGAAGTAGTTATTCAGGCAGACATGGCTTTTTAAAAAAAAAAAAAAAACCACAGCAAAAACCTCATCCCCTTCCCAAACAAAACAAACCTGTAAGTATAGCTTTATATTAATGAAGAACTCTGAAATCTGAAATTTTGTTTCCCAAGCAATGCATAAGCAGTACCTGTATCAAGACTCAAAACCAACACTAACCAGCCAGCATCTAAAGCATCAGCAGAGCACTGTAATGGAAATACGCTGTTACTGAAGCTGGCAAAATAAGACTTTTTTTTCAGTACAGAAACATCTGCAATTTGTTTTTTGACCTAGTAATTGGAAAATTTGCCCTGCTACAATCTGACACAAAGGTCCTCATTTTTGCTCAGCTATTGTTTTAATGCCTACCACAATAGTAGCTGGCACTGCTATCACTCCAATGTTGTTCTGCTATTCCAAGGGAGGGGTTGGGGGGGAAGGAAAAAAAAAAAAAAAAAACCAAACCCACACACACGCATGCCCTCCCACCCAAACAAGCAAGCAAGCTGGAATTATTTAAGGAGAAATAAAGTGTCAGCACCAAGCTAAATTGTTCTCATTATCTGAAGAATTTAAAAAATACTTTAATATTACACTTGCATGAAAATTGTATGAGCTCCTCATGCCAGGCAGTGTTTCAGCATGCTCCCCAAGTGCACACAAACAAAAAACATATGACAAACTGTTGTCTCCCAACTGATTAAAGTATTTCTTCCTGGCACAGAAAAGCACTTAGTTAACTGCTGTGAATCTGGGCCAACAGAAGTATTCCACCCACTACCAAGCACAAAGTTCAAACCTGAACAGAAATATGCTTCAAAAACGTGCAGCTTCTGAAATACGAGCAAGAGTATGCCTGAGCAACTTGTCTTCAACCCTGAGCTACTTGGTAAGATGAAAGAAGCGATCAAGAGTTGGATGAGTCCAACTACACCGTGTCTCTCTTGAGTATGTTTGGAAAAAAATGGAGTACATTAAAATACTTCTTTCCAAAACATTGCAACAGCAATAAAGCCACATCAGCCTAACATACACACAGGCTCGGGGAAAGTAAAGCCTACATATAACGTTTCGTATGTCTCAGTTTCTTTCTGTTGTGGTGTTCACTTGTATGGCAAAACGCTTCAGTTCCAGATACCATAATCATTGGAGGAAGCGAGTTCGAAATGCCCAAAACTGTAGGTACGTACAAGTAGTACAGTCTAACACATCAAGTAGACAAAAAGCCCCCGTACGTTCAACAATTTTGAAGAACTGGTAACTACTATTGGCCAAATTCCAATCGTCACAACCCACTAAAATCTAGCAGTTAGTTCCACAGTTGGCGGAAAATCCAAGATAAAAATCTAATTTTTTGTATTCTTCTTTTAAACACACAGCTAAACCAAGTTATTTGTATGCAAAGCTTGATGTCTTATAAGAAATTCCAGTGTTTTGTACCTTGACACTTTAAAAGATAGGGAAAACAGGCTAAGAGCTACTTGCTCCCTTCCTAAGTAGTCTCAAAAAACCCATATAACTTTTCAGTACAATTGCTGTCCATTAATGTGCCTGCTTTTCACAACAGCTGTTACTAGAGTATCTTGTAGGCATCTTCTCCCCAAAACAAAGCTTACCTGTTTACTTTTTGTGGCCTTTCCAGCAGCATTCTTGCTTCCTTTTGCACCGTCCATGTTTCTTAAAACACTGATGAAATCTTTCTTTGAAACAGACGACAGCAGTTTAGCACGCTGCCTGTCAGAGCTCCCAGTTTTCTTCACCTTCTCATCAATGTTCTTTTGGTGTGTCCTGACAGCATTAAACAATTGTACAACACCTCTGGGATAAGGAAAAAAAACAAAACAAAGTTTTTCGCTCAAGTTCCCTTTAGAGAAATGAACCACCTACCTAAGCAACTAATCAGTGCAGATGCTGCATGGTTTCTAGCTCCCCAAAACAGTTACTCAGAACCTCAATTCAGTTAACAAGTAACATTCACTACAACTTCAGAGACTTTCAGTTTTCACTCTTCCTTCATATTTCTTGCTAGGAACCAGTAACAAAAAAATGCACAAATTCAGATCCCGAAACAAGCACAGTGACATGGTACCTAGATCAGTGCAAGAGCACGTTTCATCCCCAGAAGCGCGTTACTCATCTTACAATCAGCTATTAATTTCCTCAGGAAAGATCTTAAGAGCAGCTGAAGTAGGGTGACAAGGCAGAGGAATGAGTAAGGAGACAGATACAGACAGCACTTCAAGGTGCTCAACAAATGCTGCAACACCAAACTACTGCAATGCAGAACATGCAACTGAACTTAACAGCCATGGATCTGGTGAATCCTCTGTGGAAAACAAAAATACAGAGTAGTAGAAACAACTGTTCCACATTTTTTAACGTATTAAATTAACAAAATAAGGGGATCCAACAAAGCACTTCTGTTAAGCAAACATTACATTCCCCTCTAAATTTTTACTCTTTCATAAAGCTTCTGAAATCTGTTGTTGAACCTGATACTGTACAATGCAGACCTGTATATAAATCACTCTGCTCCTGCTAGTCACTTCTTAAGATTTCACTCTGATTGGAAACAGATTACCTGCACAGGCCCTTTCCTCCCCTTTTCGATATACATATATTTAAGGAAAGCACTCAGAAAAACTCTTACCTCGTGGCAATTCTCTGAAGATTTCTTTCTGTGTCTCGGTCTTTGACAACATCTGGCTTCACTCGGCACATCATTTCCCACTCCCGCTTTTTATCGAGCTGCGTTGTAAATATTGTTACATGAAACAACATGGAGCATTTGAAAATTCAGCATACTCTGACAGAGTATGTAGCAGAAGGAAAAAATATAAATAAACCAACAAAGCTGGTAAAAGGGGAGCTCCGATACAGGGCTGGATAACAGGTCTGAAGCAAGTCTATTGCACTGACACACCAGGGCCCACCATCAAATCTCCAAGAGTCATTTGGCTTCTGTAACAAAAACTAGATAAGAGTTGCACCAGAGTGATGCCTCTAGCTCAGGACAAGCAAAAGGAGTACAGAGAAACTCAAATACTTCCACACTGACTGCTACGGATGCAGGAATTATTCAAAGACAGCTTTCAATTACAAGACTTCACAAGCTGATCACAGAAATCCTGGGTCTATCAAGACAGGCGTGTCACATTTTGAGCCTTGGGAATTTGACTTCCCCTGCTGAATTAATCACAGGACAGCCTCATGAGCAACAGTGCCACACAGCAAAGACGACAGTGGGCAGAACTCAAACACCAGGAAGAGCATCAAGTGCCCACTGGAGAACAACTCCCGTGTACAACACTGATTTTTGTCTCTTTTCTGATGCACTGTTTCAAAACCAAACAGATTCACTTTCCCATTACCAGGGGCCACAATACCATCAGCTTTATTTCTGCTGCAATAGGAGAACACTGTATTTCCCGTGCAATAGGGCAACACTATTTCACCAGCCTCTACTTCAGGAGTAAGGTAGTAATATTTTTTTTTCCACCTTCTAATAACTGAAGAGCATTCTAGTCCTGACGATGCTGCAGTACCTGTGTTTTATACAAGTAGTCTTTCATGAAATATCAGAATCTTTATAATTCCAGCCAGACTACTACAATTTTGTGTGTTTATGACAGTGTCTTTTGTCTTTGATCAAAAGAACTGCCTCAGTCTAGCTTCCATCAGCAAGACATTAATAAAGGCAGGCTGTTCTCAAATTTTTCTAAAGGGTAAACAAGTCAGTTTGGGGACCTGCAGCCCACCTCTGCCTTACGGTACTCCCACATATTGACTGGATAGGAACAGGCATTTAGGACAACCATAACAGAGCAGATGCCATACTGAAGCTCTCTGTATTTAAAAGGCAGGCTTTGGCCTAACCACAGCATGTCCCAGACTGTTATCCCATTGAAACAGAACCGGTAAGATGAGACATTAGAAATATTAATGCATTTTTAGACTGAAGGTAAATCAATCACAGCTTGGAATTAAAAGTTCCACCAAAGACACATAAAGAAATTACTTCGTTGCCAACACTGTTCTGTTTTCTTAATAACAGTTTCAGAACCAGAAGCAATTTTGGGCATGGACACATTAATAAATAAGCACCAGGAAAATCACTGAGGGGAGCAAACAATTCAAGACCACATCAATGACTACTGCAATCTCAACCTAGAGACCTTTGATTCTGGAAGTTGCAGCAGAAATTAAATGAAAGCAATTTTCTTCTCTTTCACTTTCAATGAGGGAGAACTATTTCAACTTGCAATGCCGACAAAGCAAATTATACTCCAAATTAACAACAGCAATTAGAAAACTAAGCTTAAAGCAGCTGCTTTCAACCTTCTCAACAACAAAAACACCTGAAGCTGACAGGCTGGAACAGTCCTGCTGCCAAAGATCAGCCTGCCTGATGGCCCAGAAAAAGCAGTAAGGGAAAAAGCCCTCCAGCATGACTGTGTGGAAAGTAAAAAACTGAAGCTACTTGAGATCACTGTGGAGGAGAGATTCCAAAACTGAAAGTCTCAGAGCACTCTCCCAAATCCCCACTGAGGGGATCTTGCATGTGTCCCCATCTACTGTGACTGCACAATGAAATACTGCATCTTTTTCTCACCTTCAACCTCTTCTCCAGCCTTTCTTGTTTTTCCTTTTCTCTCTCCTTCTCCAGGCTTTTATTCTTGGCCAAGATGGTGGATTTATTTTGTGGAATCGCTTTGTTGAGCACTTTTGCCATGGCATCTGCCCAGCCTGCACCTGGGCCAGCTTCGGAGCTTGCTGCCTCTTCAACCGCATTGCCCTGGGCTGCCGTTTCATCTTCATCATCGCCATCCAGGGCTTCTCCTCCTGAAGAGTAGCTGTCTTCTGGAATTCCTGAGCTTAACTCAGAATCTAAGGGTAAAAAAAAAAAAAAAAAAAAGAAAAAAAAGAAAAACATTATCAGTTCTGTTTCTACTAAGGATCCATCACCAGCGTAATTTGCTCCACATGTAAGTGTTATCTTGAGTTCAAGGCCACGTACTGCCTGCTGTTACAATTAACTCCTCAAGCAGGCATACACCACCATAATGAATTTATTAGAAAGTATCCAGTGAAAGTGCTTGCTCATGTCAGTGATGAAGTAGATTTAAGAGCTTGGGTAAAGGAGAAGGCAGCCTTGGATATTTATTATTAGACTAATGAATACTTTGATGTTTAGGAGTAGTATTTTTTGGAAAAAAGTGTATTTTCCAGTTAAAAAATTACCATTTATAAATGTATAGACACACATGTATCTATATGTATGGATGTACACACTTGCAAACCGCAACAGTGACATCTAGTGTTTAAAAGCAACCAGCCACATGGATTAAATTGAAGGTAGGGGGCCATTTCTCACAGGAAAGCAACATCTGCTCAAGGAAAGTAATGCCAGCAAAAATACGATTACCTAAGCATAACGAACACAGACTGGAGACTACTTTGTGAAATACAGAATCAAGACAGTTGTCAGACAGCTTAAAAAGAAACCAGAGGCACTGAGCTTTTATAGCTTAACTGCTCAAGTTCTTAATACACAAATAGAACACCCCCAAATTCAAGTTTCCTTACCCTAAGCCCCCTTCAAAAACAAAAAAGAAGGAATTAAAGTTACAATACTGAAGTTTTCAATCAAGCAACAGCAAGACGGGAGGAAACAGCTAACTAGACAGCAAATCAGACACATGAAGAATCTGATACTTCCCTCCTTAACCTGTTCAGCAGGACAAAGAGCAAGAATAGTCTTTAACAGTGTGGATGATTAAGTAGAATAAAACAGGCTACAAGTTTAGGGTGTGCTAAAATACGTTTGGTTATTTCAGTGGACCACTTTATCACGTAATCAAGAGCAGAGCATACAAGTGTCCTGCCACTATTTAATATCATTCTATTAATATCTGTGCCACCCAGGAGTTTTAAATTAATTATATACAATTTTCAAGGCTGCAAATCAAGTGCAGGACAGAAGGAGGCTGGTTTCCAACACATCCACAGTCCCACCAGCAAGGGGACAATTCCCCACCAACTCTGGGGTACCAGCTGACTGGCTTTCATCCATCTACCATTCTCACACTACTTTGAAAAGAATATTTTAAAATCACAATGTTAGGTACTGCTAAGCCAAGTGCTTTGCTCCTTAAGCACTACTACATCCTGTAAAGTACCTTCATAAACCAAATCATTAAGAGAATGAAGTCAGAAAAGCTTCACAAGATGTTTTCTGTAAAACCACACAGACAGCTATTACTGATATTCCCTATCAACTGTCTGTTTAATTACTTAAAACATACACTCTGACACCAGAATAACTCATTACTCTGCCTTCTTCGCGTGCCTTTCCAAGCAAGCAAAAAACCCCAACATAGCAGCAAAACAATGGCATTAACCATTTTAAAACAAAGCCTCTAATGCCCAGGCATATTCAGAGGCTCAGAAAAAGAAGCAAAGTTGTATATTTACACCACAAGTGTAGAAGATAAATACTTACTGAACACCTGTTCATTATCTCTAACAGTATGATTTTTCCTACCACTAAGGTGAAGGCAGTGTTGTGTCATGGTCCACACAGGATAAATTATGGGGTTGTTTTTTTCAACAGTCCTTACTATAAAATGGAAATTTAGCAGTGGCAAAATTGTTCAACATATTCAGAAGCTATTTAAAGGCATCCTTCGTAGGATATCAGTACATCTCCATATCCCCATTTCTAAATTAAAGAAAAAAAATGTTCATATTGCATGTAAAGGAAGAGGTACATCACCACATCTTGATTCCTCATGTAAAATAATTTGTCAAGTTTTCACCCCTAGTCCCTGTCCACGCTAGAATATTGCTATCTGGTTTTTAAACAGGGAATTAACGCCTAATTGCAACTTTTTATACATACAAAAACTAACAGCTACCAAAAGTCCAAACCCAAATTTCACACACCGTTTAGGACCAACTTACGGAGTCAGCCATAAAAACTGATTAGACTTATAAAGAGGAAAATTGCAAAAGCATGTATTAGACTCCTTTACATCATATCTTCTGCCAATATAATAGGAGGATAATGCCATCAACAACAGTTTGCTTTCAACAAGTAGAGATGAACAAGGTTTCAACAAGCAGCCATGAGTTACTTCTTTTAACATATCAGAGGATCTGTTAATAGCATGAGCTAAAGCAGAGCTATTTCAAAGTAATTTAGACTAGAACAACTCTCAGAAGTAGGACCTGGGCCTCTAATTTGAGGTGCGAAGATCAAAGCCTGGCATAGATTTAATATAAAAAGTTCTCGGGGTGGGGGAATATCCATGTACATCTCCATACTTTATTCTTCTAAACTTGCTCAACGATGTAGGTTTAGACACACGCAGTTAAAAACAGCAATCATTCAGCAAGGAGCTACGAAAGGAGCTCCCACCCAAGGTCTCCCCTGGGGTTCAGTTTTGACCCCCAGAGCAAACAGCACCCCTGTCAGCTACAGCCCTGACTCCTCCCAGAACAAGGGAGGAAAACTACCCAGTATAGCCCTGACTCCTCCCAGAACAAGGGAGGAAAACTACCCAGTATCACATGACATGATTGGGAAGGCTCACAGCTAGTTGGCTATACCCTCACCACACACCAAGAGGCAAGGACGAGCAGAGAACCACGTGTAAAGGATGGAGTAGGACCGTGTTTGTACTCCGCGCTCTCCCGGGGTTACCGCACTTGGCGTAGCTCGAGGGTCGCCCCTGGGGCCAGAGGGGCAGACACGCAGCCGCCGCCCCCCGCGGACGGGCCCGCTCTGCCCCGCCACCCCCCAGGAAAGGCGCCCCAGAGGCACACGGCAGCGAGCTACCGCGGTGGGCCCAGGGCACAAACGGGCTGCGGCCAGCGCTCGCCGAGCTGAGCAGAGAGCACGGCACAGGGCGGGCAGGGCCGGCGGGCACAACGTCGGGCACCGCGGGAAAGCCACCCGTACGGAGCCCCGCCGCCTCCATCCCACCGGGAAGAGCCTTCGGCAGGGGGCTGGGCCGGGGCCCTAGCTCCGGCCGCCTCGCACCAGCCGGCCCCGACCCTCGGGCCCGGCGCCGGAGGGGGCGAGGAGTGGCTGGGCCCACCGGCGGGCCCTGACGGGCTAGGGAGCGGCCGGAGGCGGCCCACGGCGGGGGCCGGAGGGACCTTAGAAGCCCGTCCGAGAGAACAGCGAGTCAAACGCCTTCCCACTCCCATCCCTTCCCTCTCCCACTGGCGAAGCACCCCCCGTTACCGCTGTCTGCCTGCTCGCCCACAGCAGCCGCACGTCCACATGGGTCCGCCACGGCGGCCGCCATATTCCCCTGCGTCCTCCCCAAATTGTGTTCCGGCCCGGCCCCCGCGCCGCGAACCTGCGTTCCGGCTCTAAAGGTTCCGGGCAGGAGAGCGACGGCCGCGGCTTCCGGGGCGGGCCGCGGGCTTGAGGGTGCACGTAGGCGCCTCCAGGAGCCTGGCGGGGGCAGATAGGGTGTTTTCACTGGCTAAGCGGTAGAAATGAAAACCCAAATAAATCAGAGAGGTCTGCCAGGGCTTCTCCTGTCCCTCAGGCCCGGGGAGGCCTGTGAGTCTCAGGCGCTGGGGCGCTGCCCCCTCCAGCAGTGGGCAAAGGCCAGTGAGACCGTGAGGGCCCTCAGGAGCCTTCAGAAGGCTGGGTGGCCTCAGTGGGTGGCCTCACGTTTCTGTACACATTTCTGTGTGCTGAGGAAGCTGATCCCTGCCAAAGCACGGCAAGTGCCCCGGCAAACGCTCAAACCCAGCAACACTCAGGCTGGTTAATCTTCTCCACACTGGGGAGCCACTGTGAACATGGCAATGGTAGAAATAAATTTGTGTATAAATTCATGTGTGGTGGAAAGGAGGATTGAATGTCTTGCGTTCGCAGTGCTGGTGTCCCCAGGAAAACTTGGCCATGCTTTCAAACATTGCTTCAAGGCCCGAAAGGAAGGCAGATTTTAACATGGGGAGGAATGAGAAACTGAAAATTTCTTTTGTTGGCTTTTTCACTCAGTCAAACTAAAAAAAAGACAAGTGAATGTTTACCATTTTCACATCGATGCCACGTACTGTTTTGAGTATGTTGTTCTATACTAGAGATGTCCTCTAAGGATACTCATGGGAGGGTGCTCTCAGTTTTTAAGGTTACTCTGTACTAGCTAGTATTGTAGAAGGGGTGAGCTCCAGCCTCCTTGGACACCAAAAGGCACACGGGCTCCAGATAGGGGGGTGGGACGTGGACCCTCTGTAAGCAATTCTGCTGTTCTTCTGCGTGTCAGAAATGACATGTTCCACTACGGGTCTCCTCTGGGATGGGATGGGATGGGATGGGATGGGATGGGATGGGATGGGATGTTAACCTCCATCTGACAATTACTGTAACCGCCCAAACTACACTGATCTAAGTCCTAGATCAGTGACTATGCTTTACATTCTTTTACAGCTTTTTCAGATTAAGAGTTTAGGATGCTAGAAATTTATGCAAACTCCTGTTCAGTTGATGTACTGAAATCCCTTTCTCTTAGCGGTAGTATTTGTTGTTCATACTGGGTGTTCAGAAGCACAGACCATCCGCCATATGTAGGAAAAAAAAAAATATCTCTCTTAACTTAGGTTAGAGAATTTCTTATCTTAGTAACACTAAACTTCTGTCACTTCACAACCAGTAAACAGACACACAGATTTTAAAGGCCAGACCGTAACACTACTGGGCATCCAATTGCTCTGATGCATCTGTAAGAAATACATCTTGACTAAAGCACCACCTAGAACATGAAAACTGTAAAAGAAACAAATATTCTTAGGCAACTTCTTACTTAAAAACACTCTGAACTAAACAAAAAAAAGTTAGTTATCGAGAACTGCTGTTAGTATAACAATTAAATATGCTGGTAGGCAGAAGCTCCAGGATTCCTTGGAGCCCTAAAGGTGCAGTACAAATAACCCTGGACATTGAAAAGTGTGTCCATACATATGAGTATAGCTAGTAACGTATCTGAGAAGATTTGCCCCAGACGCTTGCTGTCTTAGGTCATAATCATTAAGCATGATCATATGGGTGAAATTCTGCAATTCACTGACACCTCAGAGAGCCTGTAAAAATAAATGTGTTAAAATAAGGAATGGTGGCTCATACAGCTAATGAGGTACAAGGCAATGCTGTACCTAGATATTAATGATCTCAGATGGTGGTTTGATTGTGAGATGACTGTTGTTTTTTAAAGCTCAGTTATCCTATGGTGGTGCCTCAGAAAAAAAGTTACTACAGGAGAAAAATGTTACGTGTATGGTATTCTTCAGTATTTCGCAGGTTTTAAAATCTTTAAAATGCTGTTTACTTTCTACACTCTCTATTTTTTTAAATAAAATTTCATTTGTTGTCAGTACCCTGTACAGTCAGTGACCTATATCTTTGTACTTCTGTCATAGCATTTTTTTTTCCTAATGATGTGGGTGGCAGCCAAGACAGCAAATTCCTTTTGCTACCTCAGTATCAGGTGGAAAAATAAGATGTTGGAGAGAGGTCTGAAAAGAGCGGCAGAAATTATTACATGGGTGGGGAAACTGTTTCACAAGGAAAGATTATAAAGGCTAAATACATATGTCTTAGTTAAGTGCAGGCTAAGGACAAACAGTATTGGACTCACTGCTTCTATCATAAGCTGTCCTGCAGAGCAGAGCTATGTGGAAAGAATTTCAGTCTAATTCATTGTTCCAAAAAAAGAGAAACCCCGTGCTGAAAAATTTGGGCCTCTGCTATGATCTGCAGAGTAAGGAGGAAACCATGAACATCTCCACGATGTTTAATGAAGAGGCCCAAGCTTTATGGGAGACACAATTCCTAATGTTTTACACTGTAGGGCTCAAATCCTAGGGCGTCTGCCAATCATAAGCACTAACCATGTGTTGAAGTCTGCTATGTGATGGTAAAGACACCATTTGCTTGACACGATTCAGCTCTGAATCACGTTGCATCAGAAGGGACACTGCTAGGAGAAGGCTATTAAACCGCGTAGACAAAAAGCTCTTCCAATATGGCAATTACAGTCACTGCTTCCTAGTACACACACCTTATAGAATATGTCTTACTCTTGCTAGCATATTTGTCTTGGAAATGTGTCAAAATCTTCAGATTAAGTCCTGTAATGGATTCCAATAAATGATGGGTCTGGACCTTCTTCCCTCAGACTGAAATAATGAGCCGCATCTCTGATAGCATACTTCTCGCCGCAACCATTATCCAGAAGCATTTGTCAGCACACTGGTCGCCAAACCTCATTGCAAATGACTGTCATTGTCTTCTGTCACTCTTGACTGAATGTTTTTCTGTACTGAAATTGTGGTCTGAGGAATGCTGGAGATACAACCACCCTACAACACTTCTCCAGTCCAGACAAAGCAGCAGTTACCTCCCAGTTTATCATTGTCAGCAGTGTCTACAGAGCAGCAGAAGCACAAGCTGGTGTTCTGCGTGTACGGGTCTGTAGTAAAACCACAGCTAATGAGACAGTGCATGAAACTTTGATCTGTGGATGCAGCAGAGCCAACGTCTGGAAAAAAAGCTGTAAAAAGGATGGCACAGGGATTTGCAATCCTAACAGGTTTTTTTTCTAAAATTTTAAATGTGATATATTTTTCCTTGGCTTAAAGTTTAAATACCAACAATACTGGGATACAGCCCAGTTGAAGTGGTTACTGTATATTCCTTGGTACAAAAATAGCAGCAGCAAAACAAAGACAAAACGTCCCTTTGGTTTCTCTCTGGAGTGGGAGAGCTTCTTTATGTCCTGGTTTGTTAGAATTAACAATGAATGCATAAATCCCAGCAATGTCCTAGGCAAAGTGACGTCTGCCATATGCCTATTGTCAGTTTGTCTCTAGGAAAGAAGTTTGTATGATGCATTTCAACACAAATGCACAGATACGCATGCCCAAATGGGCAGTGGGTTTATGTAAAAGAAAACAAGGTCAGAAAAACATACCTTGTGCTTAAACAAGGTAGGAAAGTTTCTCATGGAATCATAGAATCGTTTAGGTTGGAAAAGACCTTTAAGATCATTGAGTCCAACCATTTTGTATTATCCCTAGTTCTTGTGGGAAAGTGCTCCACACACTTGTCTCATTACAGAATCACCCTTACTCTGAAATGTTCAGTCATGCTGTAGTTACTAGCTGTGATCTTCACCCCAGAGTGTAGCCTCTCCGGCATCTTGGTTCAGGCCACTGAGAGCCTTAGAGGTACGAGTCCAGTTTTGACTTAATTGGACAGGTGTGGAAGTCAATGCAGGGACTTGCTGCCTCCAGTGGCCTTTGGGTCAAGTTCTTCATGCTTAAATTTCAATACGATAGAAAAGAAAAAACAACATAATTGTGGCAATTTCTGATATAACTCCTTGTTCTATGCTAAACATTGTTATTGGCATCCCTGAGAACTGAGCACTGTAGCATCCTCATACGTTTCTGTGGCGTTATCCTCAGCTTCCCAAGTATTGAGTCCTTATTATCCCAATGGAACTGCTTGGTGTTTCTGATCTGTCCGGCTGTGTTTTCTTTTCTAGCTTTCCCCTATGGCTGCTACCACTCTCTCCCTCTTTACTTTGTGAACAAATTGCCTTGACTCACACATATCCCCCGAACAGTTGCCCTTTCAGTTCCAATGAAGGCTGAATCCCAAGGCAGTATAATAAAGTTCAAAATCTTTGCCACTTTTGTAGGTCATATTCCAGCTGATTCCCACACTAAAAGAGATCAGTAACACCAGATAGAAGATGAGCACGATAAAGCTCTCCAGTGCTGCAAGATTTAAACGTGTTTATTCTCATTTCCCTTTCTTTGGCTTAGCTGATGCCATGTTTGCCCCCCAACTCTGCAAGGTATTTGCAAGTGAAAAAAGACAAGCAGTTCATGAGTAAATCACAGAATACTGTGCTGTCATATAATAACTACTGCTCCAATCTCGTATTCAATAAAACTCATATAAACTGACATTTAATAAATCGTAATAAAATACTACCTCGTCCTCTGAAAATGTTTTGCCTCATGAAAGTTCTTGTCCAGCTCCCACCAAGGTCAGATGGAAACTTCCTATTTCTTTCCTTGGGAATTCATTTGGCCCCTGAGCCTCACAAGCACCGCTGAAGTAAATCTTAATGTTTTTAGGAGGGAGACACAGGGGGATAAATACAACATTTTCAAACCTTTATGCCTGTATTTGTGAACATAAATGCATCTTTTTAGACTTGCTGAATACTTGTACAACTGCTAGCTACCTAAGCAAAGAAAACCATAGAAAAGCCAAGAAGAATAATTTTTGTGTACATAAAAAAAAAAAAAAAAGGATTTGGTTCTGAGGCTTGGAGTCACAGACTGACAACTGATGCTTGAAAAGAAATTGTGAAATCTTGTCCATGGAATGTGGCAGGTTATCACATTGTGTATGCATGGAGTAATGCTGGGTAATCTTAACTCTGTGTTTTCGCAACTTTAAGTGCTTGAGTTTGCAACTATCTGTATTATTTGACACACTTTATTATGCATGTACTTACTGATTATTACATTAGCTTTCAACTAGTACTGTGGTGCCATTTGAAATACAGCTTCCTGGTTTAAGAGATATGTAAGTTTATATGGCATGTTGAGGAGCAATTATTATTTTCTCCCATATCAATATGAGAAAATGAAAGAGAGATAAAAGGGCTTAATGTACCTGGTAGCTAAATCTTAAATTCCCCTCTGTTTCTTCTTCACTAATTCCATTCATTCATTCAGGCTCAATAACCATTCTTATTCCTATATTTCATAGGAATGAATTATGGTAGTGATACATTACCTGACATAACTGAGCCCAAAACATGAACTAGTAACTGGAATTTTAGGAATTCATGTTAGATTTTCTCCATTTTATCAATATATGAAATCCGGGAGTTAAAATGAGCAAAAGAGAAAAAGAGCTTGTGCCCAAAAATGTGGTTTTGTGTTCTGAGTAGATTTTAAATGTTTAAGGACTTGTCAAGGAGGACAGATGGGAAAACAAAGCAGTCGGTGAATATTTTATCCAAATATTTAAAGCTTCATTGGTTTCTTTTTTCATTTAAATTACTGTCAGCCATATTTATCACATCTGATAATTTTAAAGAATTCTCAGTAATGGTTAGAAAAAAAAAGAAAATAAACTTGCAAATATGAAAAAGCATATCTGATTTGGAAATCACAGAAGAGACTGTGACTTGAGTCTGTCTGTAGTTGAAGGTAATCCAAATGTTTAAGACCTAGATCATAATGAAACTCTTAAATTGTGACAAAAGTACCAGAATAGTGACTTAGCTTATATGCAGTGAGGCTTGTGCAGGGACAGTTCCTGTAAATTCTGACAATGGGAATGTCTCACCAGTTATAAAACAACAACTGCAGAGAAAGATAATTCTCTAAGGTGATTAATTAAAAGATGGGTCATTTATTGCTATGGAATAGTCTTAGGGAAGTTTATATACATTTTTATGTAAAAGGTTTACCTATTTGTTACCTGAATCTTTTTAAGTTCTGCTAAGTTATTACCTGAAATTGCAAGATCTTCCTGAACCTACTTTGTTGATTATTGTAATAGTCTTCACAAAATCAGGTGAAGCCTCACTGCAGTGATTGCACATTGGTCATAAAAGTCATTATAAAATAGAGATGCAGGAGGGTTAGCCAAAGACAGCATTGTAGGTACAAAGCAAAAACTGTACTGGGATAATTGAGGAGGATGAGATAATGCCCTTGTATAATGGTATAAGAGCTAAAGAAAGATTTCATGCTAAACTAGTTTAAAATTTTTGCAATACATTTTATTTAAGACAGGGTAATGTTTTTCAGCTAGGCTTGACCTTTACTTTCAAACTTGTTTGCACAAGATCAGCAACTGTGCCTATTTTTGCACTTCATTTAATACCAGATTTTTATATGTCTGTCTTCAATAGCACCTGACCACATAATTTATCCTACACCAATCGGTAAAAGTAAATAAATAAATAAATAAAACCAGACTTTAAAAAGCTTCCAAATCCCTATTCAGCAAGATTCTTATATACCTATGAACTCCTAGCATGTGAAATCTCTCCATGAGTACTGTGAGCTTGAAACGTGCTTACTAAGCATGTGTGTAATTACCTTGATGAAGCCTGAATACGTGAGATTGTGGGCACGTGAGCTGTAACTGGGATGTGCTACTTGCACCTGAGTGCTGATGAAAGCCATGGTTCTCATATCAGCAGATCTTCTGTAAAATGGTGATTTTTTTTTCTCCTGACAGCTAAAGCACAATAGGAATTGCTTTACAACTGGTCTCCTATCATACTCTCAGCTTTTCAAGTAATGGCATGTTTTTAAGAACGTGAACTTTGCTAGCAGTAAGGTCACAAGAACACTTCAAACACAGGAAACTAAACTTTGCATTCAGATGTATTGCTGCAAAGTAATTTATTTCTAAAAATCAATTCCTCCTCCTCCACTCCCTCCTCCTCACAGTGTAGATCATCTACAAATCAGTGAATCCAGCTAATGCTCCTTCAGCTGAATGAGAGCTTGGCTAACAGCTGTAGTTCAGGCTCATTTAAACAAGGTGAGATCTATCAAGTCTTCCCATGCCTGGAAGGTATTTAGAGGGACCTAAACTCTCTAGCAAGTGTGTTATGTAATTTTAGAGATAGAGAAGTAAAGGGAAAAGGTGGCTTTATTGAGCAAGAAGCCCATACAGTTAAGATCGGTGCTGGAGAGCTTCATCATGCTATCTGTCTTCATCAAGTTTTCATCTCTGTGTGTTCTTACAATAGGTAACTTTGGGATTCTTTTTCAGAGTGTTTTAAGAGGCTTTTGTCTTCAAAAAAAGACAAGTGGATGAATTCTTGATTCCTATGAAGTCAGTAGCAGATCTCCCACTAGGTTCATGGAAAATATTGTTTCATGCAGTTTTGCACAGGGAATAAAAATATGGTAACTACTCATGATTAAGTTCATTTTCTTACCAATAAGCCTCTAGTGATTCACCTTGATGGTGGAATTACTGATGGACAAACCTCTTATCATGAAATGATTCATTTAGTTTTTGTCTGAGTAGTTGCGTTACCTAAACTTGAATCACTTTTTTTTGTTTGTTTGGTTTTTTCTTCTCTAGCCCCAGCAGAAAAAAGTTATTGCAAATGAATTCCCTGAATTCACTGAGCAATTTTCCTGTAAACAAAATTACTGACTGGAAAAAGGGGCTTGGCTCAACTGGTGTAGCTGTTTGTCATGTTTCTGAGCAAACAGTGCTTGGGTCTACTTTATTTTTCTCAGGTCCATCTTTTATAGGATAGGCTTTGCTACTTTTACCCTCTCTACAAGCAATCACCTAGCCCAACAGTGTATGTGTCTCAGCTTGGCAAGAACGCCTGACTTCTAGAAAACCTTCATCTTTAGAGTTGTGTGGTCTTGGTTGTTTGCCTAAGGTATCATTTGAACCTCATCACTGAATTATTTATGAAGAATTTGAGAAACGACTGACATTATAGACCTTCATGTGAATCTATACAAGAGCTGGATTGCTTGATTTAGTGTCATCTTCTTTTGTTGCAGTGAGTTTGGATCTTTGGAAAGGATCTAAGGAAATTATTGAAAGAGCCCAAAGTCAAGAAATATGCTTTACTTTTGATTTCGAAAGCAGTTAGTTCTGTAACTGTTCTTGGTTTTGTTTTGAGAGTAACTCCTAGTGAGTAAATCAGGCTTGTGGGGCTGTTCAGCCTCCTGCCTGGGTGAGCCTCCCCGTGCTGGCAGGACCTTCGCTTGTTCCACAGGAGTGCGGCTGCCAGGGGCTACCCATGGTGGCAGCAGGAAAAACAATTTGGCTTTCAGTATCCGGACAAAAACATTTAGCTAGCCTAGGATTCGTGAAGAGCCAGAGTAGAGGGTCTATGGTGATCTTAACCAACCAATAGACAGACTGTTGCATTTTGTGGGGTCATTTTTCAACTTGCCTGTCTTAATTTCTGGTTGTAAATGTCTCATTAGTGCCCCTTAAGAAGAAGAAGGTGTGGGGGGTTGGAAATCAGGTGAAAGATTAGAAACCTGGCAGAGGGGTATATACTCACTGTGGGGTGGGGGTTTTTTTGGTTGGGTTTGGTGGGGTTTTTTCATTGTTTGGAAATAATTCTGACTCTCTTAACCTGATTTTTCAGATATGAAGATTCACAGGTCTAGGAAGAGTCAAAATAAGGGGTGTGTGTGCATTACTACTTAAATCAGACCCAAGGTTTTTAGTACTGTTGATAGCAATAGAAGAAACATACCCACGTCTGTCTGAGAAGATGAATGTGGATCCCACGTACATGTGTGAGTTTCTAATGAAGCTCTGTGGAAGCTTTTTCTGCCTTTAGAAGATGTTTCTGTTTATCCTTGATAGAAATCCATTGTGTGTGCTATGTAATGGAATCTCTCTTTTTTTATTTGCATCTGTTAGCTTTTTATTGCAAATAGGGCTTTAAATCTTACTTTAGAAATGAGTATTGCACTATATGTCAGTGCATGTGCAAAGGAAGCCATTAATAATGTTCGTTATGAAAACCTGATCATAAGTGTTTTTAGTCCATTAGCCATTCAGCTTTATTTATGTCCTCTTTCAGGAAGAATTTGAAGCCAGAATTCAAAAGATGAAGTTTGGAAAAAGAACCACACATGAGGTCATAAAATGCTGTCACATTCAGGATGCTAGAAAATTCTTTTTTTTCTTCAAGGTTTTCAATAACCTTTAGGAAGAGGAATAAGTATTGCCACCATTAAATTACAGTGCTTTTAGGAAACAAAACTCTGGTGAAGCAAAGTAATCTGCTAATTTCATCGAATTAGAACGTACCACACTTCTGCGGGCTGTTTAAATGTACTGCAAGTAGCAGCTCTTACAGAGTTTTAGTCCCTTCCCCTTGAGGCTTATATGTTGTAACTTTATTCTTGAGTATTTGTTGTGACTGCCAAAATCTGTACCTCTCTGATCCTTTTTAGGACAGAAAACTTGTAAAATAAAATACTGACAAATGTGCAGTTGACTTCCCATCTTCGTGGACTTAGTCCAATGGACCTGCATTTGTTGTAGGTATTACTGAAAAAAAAAAAAAAAAAAAAAAAAAAAAAGGCCCTAGCTCCAAAGTGTCCTTGGGTCCTTTTTTGCAAAAGACACCCTCAGGAGTAAAATTTTGCACTAAAAAAAATCCTCATAGTACAAGCTGGGTAAAATCCTGTTCAGAAAGGAAAAGGATTTATCTCTCTCAAATAATAACTTGATTTTTTCTTGGTTTTTTTCTTTCTAAAATACTGTGGAATTTACATGATATATAAAACTGCTCGTAGTTGCTATTTTATCTGAAAATAATATCACCTCATACAGCTGAGCTTGAGAAGAAAAATAATGTTTCCTACAACTTCCTTGGAATATAGTTACTGTCAGCTCCTGAGATTTCCTGTGTATGTTTACTGTTTTAGCGTATCCCTGAAGCTATGACTTGATCTTGTTGCATTTAGAAGTTGTGAGTTTGGGATTTGAAATGTCAGCAGAGGGGCTGCTCTCGATGCATCACCGCTGCCAGAGGTGGCGGTGGCTGTGGCAGCCACTTCCAGGAGCTGCTGCTGTTCATATTTCACAAGAGCCTCAGGAAAAGAGGCTGTGTGAGAAATAGGGCAGTGCGAAAAAAGAAATGGTCTCGGCTAATCTGTCTTCATCTTTGCTCAACATAGTAAGAGGCGAGTTGATAGTGTATAATACAAATTACTTTGTGATGTATAGGGAGACTTTTTTTTCCCTATGATTTACATAAAAATGCAATGGTTAGCCTGATGTAATAATTTGGCATTCAGTGGTTTTCGATCGTCTAATGCTGAAAGGATGAAGTGTGTTTTGCATGAAGAATAGGTCACTAACTTCTGAATTAATTTCTGTAGGAGACAATATGAATGCAATGTTTTTAAAGCTTAATTTAGATTCAAATTAATGTGAAGACAAGCTCCTTGAGTCACCTAGTCTTCCTCTGTGGAATCATTTCTAATTGAATGTTAAGATCAAAGTTTAAGTTTATAAGAAAGAAAAACAAGTGCAGATAAATAGTTATTATCTGACATCCTTATGAAAATTCATGACCTGCCGCTTTATCAGAGACCTTTTAAGAATTCTAATTGTGAAGTATGCATAACTATTAAATGGCTAGAGCGCTTCAGTCTCTTGATAAGAAGCGAGTTAAATAATTGTCCTGTTTAACTTGTGCTTGTTAACCTTTAAGGTCAACTAGTTTGAACATACGTTTAATGAAATCCTGGAGCCAGAATTTATGATACTGCTGCTGAATGTTAAATTGGACAATTTACATAAGCAGGACATTAACCTTCTGAGCACTAAATAGCATTTTAGCACTTAGCCGCTGGGGACAATAAGGGACATGTTCTATATATTTGTGATTAGCTTGCCTGGAAACTCTCATGATGACCAATTGGCCTACCAAGTTTAGCAGCATAATTAAATGAATGGACTCAGCCTAAGTAAATTATCAGTGCTGTGTACAGTATATCATTATAGTCCTAAGGAAAAAAAAGATATGAATAATTTAATATTACATTACTAATTTATCAATGCTAAGTGACTGTGAGGAGGCTCTTTGTAATTCGTTGTTTTAAATTTGATATTTGATTTACTGCTGGTGTGATTAAACTTGAACCTACTTCATTTCTTTATCAGAAATTTATGGTAACAGCAGACTCTTTTTCTCAGGGTAATGGATGTTTTTTTCATTTCTTCTGCTTTGATGATAATAGCAAATACAAAGTATTACATATTGCCAAACTTGTAATTAAGCAATTTGTCATAACAAGGCATGTGTGTCATCTTTTGGCTGGCAGATCTTGTAGCAGATAAGGGCAGTAGACCTGGAACTGTCAGTGCTCCAAGCTGGAGGAGCAGAGTAATAGTAGCTCGGGCTATGCTTTTTCTCCCTGCGCTAAAAGATGGAGCACAATGTCTGTGCTCTGTCCCCCCAGCTGTTTTCTCAGGGCAAGTCAAGGCCATATATTGGAAGCAAGCAATGTGGATTTTCTGGGGTAGGTGCCGTACCTGTTAAGACAATCACAGTTTACTCCGGGATGGTGCCTCTTGTCTTGTGTTAGGTGCTGCACAAACATGAATAAGGACGTGTTTTGAAGGACAAGTTAAGACCTGAGCCATTTCCCAAGGAGGATACCAAGGAAGCACCTGGTTGCTTTTGTTGAGGTGCTTGTGTTAGCTGTGCGATGCCTACGTGCCTGTGTGTTACCTGCGGTCGTGGCTCCGCAGGTGATCATGCTCACACCTGCAGGCAGGAGCCACGCTGGCAGGCAGCTGCCTTGTGTGCAAGTGCTGCCCCTCCAGCTCAGCTCAGCACCCCTGCCCGAGAGGTTACCCTCGGTCAGTGGAGAAAGGAACGGGACTTGTGTTCAGAGAACTGGAGCCGGCTGCCATTTCTGCCAGTGTCTTGTACTACCTGTAGACTGGGAAAGTGCAATTTTTGCAGATACCGCTATCCGAAGGCATTGCCACTGGTAAAGTACTTGCGTTACTGTCTTTTTATAAGGCTGTGACGTAGGAGATTCTTCACTGAACAGTGATGGCATGTAGGAAATTAATAACGTGTACATCTTTCAACACAGAGAGAAAATAGCCCCACAGTCCAGCTCTGGCATTGCACGATAACACTGTCAGGAAGATGTGACGGAGTTGCCTCCCTTATGGGATGGAGCGAGGGAGGCTGCTGAGCTCCACTCTGTGTGCTCTGCAGACTTGGCTGAGCATGTTGGAGAGGCTGAGCATTACCAGCAAGCCCAGGCTGTGTGTGTGTGGGGTGGTGGGGGTGGTGGTGGGGAAGAAGCACCCGAAATCTGTGATCTTCTGGCATTCCAGCATCCTACTTCAAGTTCTGCACTGACCTGTTTCTTCACCTGTAGAGGGAAAATAATACCGAGTATGAATTTAGTCATTCTGTTGGTGTGCCAGAGGAGCGTAAATTTAACCCATTAGTGAAGTTACTGCTGGATGGCTGTTAGGTACTCACAGAGGCTAGATGGATTAGGCCTTTGTACTCATCCAGCTACACCCACTTTCCTACCATTGTTTGTTGTGCCTGAGAAAGTCATGATATGTGAGAAAAACATGGTATACTTCATATTCTGTGTGGACGTTCCTAGGTAGTATCTCATTAAGGAAGAGAAGTGGTTCAGGTTCATGGATGCTCTGAAGTTGCCTGATGTCATCCAGAAGCAAATGAGCATGCAGTCAGTGTCTTAACTTCCCTCTGTTTTTTTAAAAATGTCTTTCTGGGAATGCATGGGATGAACATGAAAAAAGCTGCTTTACATTAGACAGAGGATCAGGCTGGTTTCTTAAGTCCTACTTGTTCCAAGTATTTTTTGTAGAAGGAAAAAAAGGAAGAAACCTATGAACTCTGGTATCTGAAAGAGCACCTCTCCTTACAAATGTAGTTCTGATTTCTGTAAGTGGTCGAAGTATTCATGAGCAGGAACAAAGTTACAAGATTCCTGCCTGTTTCCCCTGGAAAATGGTGGAAATTATTCCTAAGGTTACAATCCTGCCCTTGATATTTTTATTAAATTTGCAAACACTCTTGATTCAAGGTAATATAGATCAGATGTACTTGGAAGCTTGCGACTGGTTAGATTTCAGTGCTTTAAAAAACCTTAACCAAACCTCTGTGTTTTCAACAGGCTAGATGAATGAATTCTGTTGGTATTTTGGATGATAGGGCTTTTAGTCCTTTCCCGGCTAGCTGATGCATGCCAGCCTTTTCAGTCTCACTGATTACACTGTAGTTAGAAACTATTAATGATAAAATAGCTGAACAGGAAAAAAACTTAAAAGCCATCAATGGGCTTTATTAATATGCCTGCTCATATCATCCTGAGGATTATTCAAGGTGTCATCTGGCAGCTGTAGACATTTGGTAGACCTAAGAACCAATTAAGAAGGGAATGATGTGTTTTCAGAAGCAGATTTGTCTGAAATGAAAGCTCTTTCCATTGCCCTTTTTTTTTCCATATAGACAAACTTGGGTGACCCAGGTTCAGGGCCTTGTGGCAGAGAAGTTCATGTACTGTTGGGCAAATCACTGAGTTGGAATGCATGAGCTTCTGAGCCCAAGTCCTGCTTTATAAAACATGCAGATAAGTGTTATCCCTCCTTCAAACAACTCTGTGAGGATGAATGCACTAGGACTGTGAGCTACGCTGGTGCTGCAGTAATGAAAGCTTACAAGTAATTCCACTTTCCAGTAAACAGTAAAACTCCATGGAAAAAAGTTAACTTTTGTGACAAAGAGCTTTCAGCCTGCTGCATAATAAATACACTTGCATCTGAGTGAAGGAAAAAAAGGGAGAGACAAAGTCACGCACCAGCCTTTTTTAGCCCCAGAGACTCAAACTGCTAAAAAAGATACATTATCGGCACAGCACGCATCTGTTTTTCTACTCCATTTTTGTGGCATCAGTGCTTTCAATCAGCCATCACTGGGATTACAAGGTGCAAGGGTCTTCAGAAACAATTTGAAATGAGCTCTTCTGTATATGACAATCACCTTTCCCCTCCCCGCTCCTCCTTCTGGAGATTTGTCATTTGCGACATTTCTCGATATGTTTTCAAAACAGTTTTACAAATGCAGTCAAAGTTCTTGGCTTACCATTACTGGCTGTGAAGGAGAGCACAGCCCATGCAAAACACCACTGCCGTAGCTGCACAGAGAGGAGAGCCACAGTGCGGGGTGGGAGGGGAGCAGAGAGGGCTGAAGAAAGCCCCTGCTAGCACCAGACCTTCAGGATTTTTTGTTCTTTTAGGAAGTTTTGTAATAGGCATGGAGGGACCAGACTGTAGGCTACTTTACACTCCGGTTGTCCTTGCTATTGTGGATCTGCTGTTGTTTAGAGTCAGGGGTGTTGGTGTGTGAATAATGGGGAGGTGAGGGGGGGACACTGAGCACAAGACTTTGGCAGTTATATCGCTCCCCAGGTGTTGCCCCTGTAGACCTTTTTTTATTATTATTTTTTTCATCAGTCATATTTACCAGTCTGGAATGCTGAAGAGACTGATGAAGGCTGTTAACTGGTATCAAAACTAGGATTTTATGTTTTGTAATCACAGACAATAGGGTTGCACTGGTGAGATTGCCTTGTTTGAATTGGGAACAGATGAAAAGTGGTGAGTGCAGGTAGTACAGCCAGTACAGATGGAAAAAATTAAGGTGATGGTAGGCCACAGATAGCAGCGGACTAGCACCAATCCAAATGTGAACAGATGGATCTTTTAAAAAACTCGATGGTTATCTATCACGTAACCTCATCAGCTTGACTCATGGCAAGATTAATTTACACCTCTTTTGTTTCTCTTCTTTTCACATTGTTCAAATTCAATGTGGTCAGACAGCTGTGTGGTTTTGGGGTCTGATTCCCATCCAAGTGAATTTGGCCTTTTGATTTTTCACTTGTGGTAAGCCTCCAAAATCTCCTGCTTCCCCTCAGTCCTCAACCACACTCTTATTTTAGGATGCTTATCTTGTTTCCACTACATCGGAAAACTCGTGTCCTGGTTCAGTTGTCTTTTTTCTTCCCTCCATCAGGGAATGTTTTGATTCTTCTTCTGAAGAAGACAGTCTGTCTTAGGGAAGTAAACTCACACAGAGCTGTGAGCATCCTACCAGGTGATACCGAGGAGGAATAGAATAAGCCCTTTTTTCCCCCTCTCACTGGATATGCAACCTGATTAAATAGAAAGACGGGCTTTTCCTTCAGTGGACCACTTACCATAAGTCATGGTGTAACCTGTTTTGCTTAAGTCTTAAGCTATTTGCAAGTATTTAACCTTTCTAGTTTTAAAAATCAGGCGAGAGATTTTCATTACACTTTAAAATTGCCTGTGCTAATTTACACCTACAGGAAGCTGCACATTTAAAGTTACTGGCATTGCTTTATCTTCACTTTCTTATGCATTTTAGTTTCCCTGTTTAATGATACCATCAGTTCCTTAAATATCCCTCAGCTTCTGTTTAAGCATGCTAATGGCAGTATATATGCAGAAACCGCAATACATGAAGAGTTGTTTTGTGTTAATGGAAGCCACAGAGTCTGTCTCTGCATCCTTCTCTCTTATGTTTTCTGCTTAGTAAAAGGTTGTATATACTATTGCTAGTCAGCAGCAGCTGTATGGAATTATATGTTTTAAACAAGCTTAAAAATCTAGTCTTAAAGAACTTCTGAAATGAAATAATTGATGTAGTACTCCGGCAGGCTGTTTGAAGAGATTTAAGAATTCATTCAGCCTGGCTGTAGCTGTAAGACATCTTCCCACAAAACAACTGTTATCTTTTATGAAAAAAAAAAAAAAAGACATTTCTCTGGCACGTTTTCCATACAGATATTTGTAAATATAATCCCTTCTGTTGCTTTGGTAAGTCAATCACGCTAACAGGTACCAGTTATTCAGTGACTGCCTTGGGCTAAATAGAGCAAGTGACAAAACCACTTTTAGGTTGTCATGTGTTAATGTAAAATGCCCCCAGACCCCAATGCTTATTCATCTTCATCTAGTTGACTAATGCATTTCCCATGTTGTTACATGTTGGTAAATTAAAGAAGCCTTCCAGACAGTTCTGTCAACAGTTTACTGAAATGTACATCATTAGTGAGGCTGAGCTGTCACATGAGTGTAATTTAATCCTATTGAATTATCACTCAAAAATACTTGAATACCAGGCCTTTATACAGTGAGAGAGAAGGCTTTCTAGGAATACTGTCACCTTGCAAATTGATTAGATGTGAAGCATGCATAGGAAAAACCCCAGAGTTGGTTGGGGTTTTTTTATATATATATATACTTGCAGTAAGACTTGTGACAGCTTTCTCGCTGCATCTTGTATTTTAGAGAACTGCATAGAGCCAGGTGCATTTGTTTTTCATATCCATAACAAAGCGGGGAGGCTGAGTGCCATGGTTAAGATGGAACATTATCTTTTTCACCCACACAGAAGAGGGGTGGGGGGAGAAGAAAGGAAAAATAATAAGGAACTAAAAACACAAGTATGGATTTCAGTTGGTGTCATAGTAAATCATATATTTAGTGTTTCTTTTAGAGAACACTTAGTGTTTTGAAATCCTTGGCATTGGTTCTGTGTTGTTTGGCCAATGCACATATGATCCATGAAGTATAGGGTCTGGTTCTGCACATGTCTGTGTGGGTGCCTGGAGTCTTTAAGCACACTCTGTTTGTACTGGGATCATAGAAATGCCCCCCCATACACACAGACTGAGCGTGATACGCTTGGGAAAGCTGAAAAAAGACATTTGTCTGAAAAATCCGATTATTGAAATAGAGCACTTATGTGTCTTACTGTTTTAATAATTTTTTTGTTAGAATTGGTTTGGGAGGACTTGGGAAAAATTTCAAACCAGAATGAGAGAGAAGAGTAAAATCTTCCCAATGATGGGCTTTGCTGGGCATGGTGGATGGTTCAGAGGCCAGTTATGCTTCCCTACACCCTACCTATACGCTCAAAACTTTAGATGATCAGATCCATAGCAGAAACTGCACAAAAAAAAAAAAAAATCGTGGATAATTCACAGGAGTGGTCTTTAAATCTTACACAACCGGGTTTCTCATTCACCCCAGCAGTCACTCCCAAGCAAAGGAATGGCATGGTGGATGAAATGTGGGGTCTGCATGTATATTTGTCCACTATTGGCAAAGAAGGAGGGGATATGGAGTGGTGTTCCAGCAGCTCACCTTGCTGGAGAACATCCCACAAGACTTCTGCCACAGTGCAGGAAAGCTCACCTACATGCAGTCCTCTCCCCAGTGAAGGTCACCAGGGAGTCTCTGTGGAGCACATCCTCCGTGCTTGGGGCCAGCCCTACCGAGTTTCCTCTCCTGGTAGCTATGCTGGCTTTACATATTTAATGAGATTTTATGGTTTTAGGCATTGTAAATTATATTCGCTTTCTCAGACCTCTAAGACCTTCCTCCACCTACCCTCCCTTACCTGTCAAGTTTCACTGGGTATGCTTTAAATTCTGGAGAGGAGAATACTGACTTTGCATAACATAAATGAAAGAGCCAGAAAGCATTACATTTTCATACAAATTACATGAAACCCCCAAGATTCTGTCCTTGCGGGGAGACAGCAAAGCAGCAAGTGTGCAGAGAAACAACAGCTTTTGGTTTTGGGGTTGTGTAGGCAGGGAATAACATTTCATATGCTTCTCATAAGGAAAGGAAAGCTCCCGTGCTTTGCAGGTAGTTGTTAGACAAAGCTGGATTTTACTTTAGTCTGGTAAAACTCAGGACCCTTGCTGTAATCCTATGGAGGAAAGTTGTACATGTCTGCGCGAAGTTTGTATTTAAAAAAACCCGAAAGAATAAATTGCAGCAAATTCTCTTTTGGTCTTCTACACTGGTAATTTATTCCACAGTGGAGCAAGTGCTCTCTTTCACTGGGCATAACAAACTTTTCTTCTGCAACAGATACTGCTACAGGCAATGCGTTTTCAGTGATGAAAATGCAGTGTTACATCTTGTATGTGTGGCCGAACACAACAGCTGAGCTTGATACACTACTGCTGAGAACGTGTAACCTGTATGGAAAGGTTTCCTCTTCAGAGTTACCGGATTGGAGGTAAAGAGGTATTAAAACTGGTTGATGGAATTATCAGCAAAAAACTAATTGCTTCCTTGCCACTCCTCAGACATTATTGCCACAAAGACAGTCAACTCTGGCCTTTCATCACTCTGTGTGAGGCAATTGTCTGATCAACAAACGCCTAATGATTTGAAACTCTTCCTTGCAAGTGAACACTTATTTTCTGAAAGCTAAGCCAGGAATAGAGCAAAAGGATCAGGTACTTTCTGGCATAGACCAAGGTATATGTTGAAAGAGAGGATAATGCTTCATTGTCTCTGATCACAATTACTACTTTGGGTTCAGGAACAGACTGTACACATAATTCTGAATTCCTACACAGAATAGTAGGAAATGTAACATGAAGTTAAATATGGATCCTTATGGGCCATGGATAGGTAGTAGGCAAGTGCTTTTCAGTAGGAACTGAAGCAGCTTTCAGTAGGAACTCTCCATTGAATTTGAAGGAAAAAGTAATTTTAGGGCTAAATGGAGTAGTTCCAAGATACTAGACCCCAATTCCTTTTCCCACGGCAGTCCTTTATCACATAGAAGCTCCTGTGGCCACCAGGGCCTGATGTTCTGAAGTTCAGCTTCATACAAAAGGGATGCTCTTTCTTTCAAGTGGCTTTGGGGAAATGAGACGTTTTGGTTTGTTGTTTGTGTTTTGGTTTTCGTTTTCTTTTTTTGCGATGTTCATTCTGTGTTCACGAAAATAAAAAGCTGAATAATACTGTGCATTCATGGCTTTGTTTTAATTCTGCCAGTAGCACTGCATGCTGTGTCTATGTGGATCCCCAGTATTTCTCTTCTGAGCTTGGAACTAGCAGTGTCTTTCTAGCTCTGACCATAAAACCATTCTGTAAAAGAAAAGCAAAACAAATTGCATAACAGCTTGCCAAAATGTTGTTAGAAAAACCCAGAAATTGGAAGCCCCTGTACTTTAATAGCTTTAGAGCTAAAGAATACTGATGTGTAAAAAATGCATGGCTACTTTTGTATTTTTGTGACTTCTCTTCAAACATTTCAAATCACGAAAGATAATGCTGAGATAATAATGTGACTTTAAATTGTTTAGAAAGTATCTTAGACATTTCTTAGTCAAACCACATTTATCTTTGATATGAGTCTTTATCGTCTCCTTTCTTTACAGTTCTGTGTGCTTTGTTTATGCTTTTTTTAAGATCTAAAGGAAGAATAAAAACTTTATGTGTGGTTTTACTGGACTTTTATCAGTAAGTATATCAAGATGATAGTGGCTTTCACCACTTTAAGTCTACTTCCTAAAGGAAAAGCATAAACAAATATAAGTATGATAAATGTTGTAAGAGTGGGAAGGGGATCTTGCTATCCATAGAAAATTAGGTAGGAAACCAGATACTCTTCTGCAAATGACCTCTGGGTTTCAAAGTTGGTTTTTTTTATTTTATTGTTTAATTCATACGTTTTCTGGAGGTAAATTTGGGATTTTTCCCAATGATTAGATGCTTCAGTTCCTATGTACAGCATATTTTGACATCAAAAGGTTCACTGTTGTTGAAAGGGACCATCCTGGTCACAGTTTTGCTCCCTTAATCCAGCTCTGGGGGCTTGTCAGATCCCTTAGCGAGCCAGCTCAGCTCGCTGTGCAACCAGAAAGCTTTCTTCTTGCCCAGTTAGTTTTTTATTGGTGTGATGAGCTGACTCCGTTAGGTATTAGGGAGTGTACGATCACATGACTGGGTGAAAGGGAAACCTTTATTTAATTGTGACAGGTGACTGCCTTGGCTTAGCCATTAATACTGCACCCATCATACAATACCTTTAGCATCCAGCTGGACTTAACTATAACTGATATATTTATATAAATTGGGTGAAACGTGAGTACCACTGCAGGCAGTTAGAGTTTTTCCTGAAGTCAGGCTTTTATCCGAGTATCTGCTTGTTGCTATTGCTGGAGGACCATTTCTGACCTGATCACATTAGCTAGTCCTGATGGGCGCTGTAAGAGTCACAAAAGGGCTGACAATTTGTATTTACGTGTAGATTTAGTCCTTGGCCATGTAACCCACCACACTAGGAAGCACTTTTGTAGTATTCAAGGAATTAAATATCTGCATACTTTCAGAACAGGAGTAAAAAGAGGGAGGGTGTTGACAGAACTTTCTTCATTCAGTAGTTCACCTGCAGCATAGATGCATAGTAAAATAATATACTGCAATATCATCCTATGATATTAAGATCGTAGCTTTTTCCCCTGTGAAAAAGCAGAAACTGAATAGCTGGGCACAGAAGTGTAACGTAAGAAAAGGCATAGTCATTATTCACAAAGAAAAATGAGAATATGGAAGCTGGTATGCCTAGGAGTTTTTGCAGAGGGTGGGCATGCTCCCCAGAGCAGACATACGCATGACTGGAAGAGGACATTTGCATTTTAAGACAGATTTTCTACTTGTTTTATTCTTTTGCTTTCAAGTAAAAATAGCTTGTGGAATTAGATAGTTTCAAAAAGATTCAATTTCCAAGAAAGAGAAAGGAATGCCATGGAAAGGGTAATAGTGTTGGAAGGCACGATTAAAATGGATGCTACTGAAAAAGCAATCTAGAAAGACTAATTTGTTGTTGTTGTTCTGACATGCTTGTAGACCTAGTACTTGGGAAAATCCTTGACCTGTCTTCTTTCCCACCATCTTTCTTTATGAATTCGTGTTGAAATCTGTAGAAGCTTAAAGACAAATTTTGGGAGATTATTTTCCCCCCACCCATCACAAAAGGGCAGTGCAAAGGTAGCAATGTGAGTGTCATCACCCTGGCGATAAACTGTCTCTTCAAGCAACCTGTCCTCTAAGCATGAGAAGAAATAGCCTCCAAACCCTTGGTGCGTAGTTCTGGTTCCCTGTGGCTGAAATGCTAGCATTTTAGTAAAATGAAGGCGTACTGAAATGGTAGTTCCTTACATGCTCTCCACTTGCCTTTGTAAGAAGGCAAGAACGGATAACTGTCTTTTTCTCTTGATGAATGTCCTGCAATTTCTTCTATAACCATTTCTGTGGTGACCCTCTCTGGCAGGGCTTTTGTCTAGGCTACAAAATGTACACACGCTATATGGTACCACCTTTGGGCTATCAGGGCAGCACTTCTAAAGTTTTATGTCATCTCATGGGCTACGTGCTGCAAGTATCAAAGGAGGTGCAAAGCACCTCTTACCCTTTTAGCGATATCATATAATGAGACATGAAGAAGTCTTAATTGAAGTGAGGTGTGACCTAAAAAAAGCTGACAGAGAGCATGTTAGGGATGTCCGTACACCAGTGTGATGCTGTATGAAGCCATCTACAGTAACTCTGTACAGGTAGCAGGAGCCAGACTGCCCAGGCTTCTCACGGGGACTTATTGACCCCTGGAAAGCATCATTTCAATGCAGCTGTGCTGGCTTCATTACCTAACTAGTGTTGTTCCAGGCTAGCCTGGCTATTTCCACGATATGTTGTACAGATGTACTCAGTTAAAAAAAAAAAAAAAACCCAACAAAAAAAAAAAACAACAGCCATGCTTGTGGCCCTGACATGACCATCTGCCCTGACTCTTTAGATATGTTGTTTCTTCTACGAAACATGAGGTGTAAAACTATGTGGATATCAGCGGTGAGGATGACATGGGTGCACGCTTTGCTGCTGCATGCCCAGAGTGGCACGGGAGACATGGGGCGAGCAGAGAGAAGGAGCCCTCTACTCCCTGTGGTGTGCTCAGCTGAGACTGTAAGCAGAGTAACTTCTAGATTGTCTTAATTTATGTCTGGAAAGGGACTAAGGCAGTTTGAAAATTAAAATGGCATAACCACAGTCTTGATGGCCTTCCCCTTTTCCTTTATCAAATAGAGCTTGGCAAAGGAAATAATCTGTCCTACCTGCCTGTAAAGGGAGTTCTTAAGAAGGCTCTGGATTTTACTTTGTCATGACTGGGTTGAGTAGATGTTGAGGAAAAGCTTTTCTTTCTAGCAAGGTCTAAATCGATGAGGAATCCTTCAAAAACTTGGGAACAAGGCAGTATAGATTAAGAGATATTACCCTTCAGTTCTTCATTGGGTTTGCTCTTGTTTTTTCTCCTTCATTTTTATGCTCGTGAAAGTGCTAGGTTGACAGACTTAGAGATGAACTTCCCTCTTTATCCGGCTGTCCTGACAATGTACTTCTTCCCTAAGGGACCACTTTTAAGGGGACTGGATGGTAGGTTGATTCCTACATTATGCATCTCTGCCAGTAACTAACTGCCTGTGAGGAGATGACCTAGTTCTGGCTGTGAAGGTGATAGGATTTTGGTGGCCCAAACTTCTGGCTGCAAAAAGTTGAGCTTTGAATAATTATCTTAATCTATAGATAAGATACTTGTTTGGTTTAAGTATGGGAAGAAATCTATATGCACACAGACATAAAATACATATGTTCTTAAATGCTACGTACTTGCTTTGCCTTATAGTACTGTTTGATCTGTGGGCACAGCCCGTGGAATTATTATCTTTACAGCTATTTCGCAGTCATGACACTGTTATTACCATGAAGGAATGGGAAAAATACTATCTTTTTTGTGTCAGTTTTCATTAAATTGCTAACATTTTTATACCAAATAAGGAGTGGAGACTGTCAGCCACTTCTTGCTTTTTTTTATCATTTGTAGGTGAACATGAGGTGGTGGGTTTTTTTTACAGAGAGTGAACTGTAAAAAATTATTTTTTTTTTAAAAGGATAAACAATTTCTATATAAAATACAGTACATTAATCCTACTGCAGCTTAATGTAACTATACCTGAATTTGATAATTTCTTTAAATCCTGAAATCAGTTAGTTCTCGGTTACTTTTCAATGACATTTAACAGTTAGACTTAAAAATACAGAAGAATGCATTATAAGTTTTACCCAAAATGATTATGGCAGTCATTTGAATAAAATACAGATTTTGCAAGCTGTAAAGCATATCATTATACTATATACTGGTCTAACTAAGGTTTGGTTCACAAACTACAGTGCTCTAACCAAGTCATTAAATCTATCTAAAAGGGCCTCATTTGAGAAGCAATAAAATTTTTAATCATTTTATTATTAAAAGAGTGTTTAATATGTAGCTAATTAAATGCCAAAGGCAGGTTATCTGAGTTTAACCTTCAAAAAGAAAATGATGTATCAAAGTCTGCCTCTGGCATCATGGGATAGAAATGTCATCCTCATAATCATTGCGTGACAACTAGCTGGTGGCCTTTTCTAGAGCTATAGTTAAATTACCTGATTAAATTAATAGCCATTTAGATGTTTTAGGAACTGCACAGACCTATACTAAATGAAAATTAGGTCCATTACATTTTCTGAGTGGGCTAGATAGACCCTAAAATAAAACACGTATGCCATTGTCCACATTACTTAGATTAAGCAATTAAAAGCCCTTTCTTAAAAGCTACTAATTTTCCATAATGTGCCAAGAACTAGGTTTACACTAATGATCAGAGAGAGTTTTTCTCTGCTTTCCCCCACCTTTCTTGTTTATTTTACTATTAAAAAAATCTTAGGGTCTTCCGTGTGTGCGCGTGTTAAACATATCTAAACGTGCAAGTGCGTTTGTGTGTTGTGCTGTGTTGACTTCTCTTAGTTTGGCCTCTGGGAGAACAATAGGGGAGGGTGTTAAATATTCAGACAAAGTTCCACAAAAATCATGATGGTCTTGTCTGTTCAGGCTGGAGTCCTTCAGCACTGAACTCTGTCTCCATGCCAAGAGGAGGCCTTGTCAGGCACAGTGGGTGAAATGACAGGTGAAGAGCAGACTTTCTTGGAAAGTTGAAAGTTGAAAAGTGCTTTCAACTATAGGAGAGTGACTTCTAAGACTCCAGAAAGGATATTTCTCTTGTCTCAATATTCTGCTTGGAGAGAGGTTGGGGAGTGGACACAAAAAAAAATAAGTGTATTCCTTTTGGATAAGGTTTGGGTGGTTATTTGCAGTTGGCTTCATTTGTGTGCAGTCTTAGCAGGAAGCAATTTTCTCATTGCTGTGCGAGTTTAGGGAAAGAGGGACTAGAGCAGATGGTGGGAACCCCTATGGACTGGTCCAAGCTCTGCTGTAACACCAATAAATTGTTGTCGCTGTGGTTCTGCGTCTTTGAAAGTACTAAACAGCCTTAGATTCCTCAGGATCTGGCCTCCGGAAAGCACCAGTATAGATGTGTACCCATCTGCAAAACAAGCATGGTTATTCAAAGGGAAGACTGCCATGAGGTTCATGAATTCATCTCGGAACTGCTCGGGATCAGTAGTCTACACTGTTGGCTCATTGTCTGTGCAGTTGCCATTCCTTCTTGAAATCCTAAAGGACTTCCTTACCTTTTTTCTTTTTTTCCTCCTAAGAAATATAGTTTACAGTACTGTGCTTAACAGTGGTTCAGATATGGGGGAACGTGGTTGGAAGAGCTGAGACACACCTTCACATCGTCAGCTAGACTCTGGAGAGGGGAATGCTGTTCAGTGAAGCTGGAGGCACTTGCCCTTCCCTTTTGATCACTGTTCCCAAAACTAATATTGTTTGTTGTCTACCAGATTTCAATTTCCCTCTCCCAGCTGGGCAGATTCCAGCCGCATCCATGGCACTGGTCTGCTCTGAGACCTTGGGCAACTCTGCTTATCTGTCTGTGTCTCTATTTCCCCTGTTACCATCTTTTTCTTGCCCCTTTAAACAATACATACTTCATGACGGGGACTATTTTTACAGTGTAGTGTTCAGCACCTCGATGCCTCAGTCTCAGATGTATCTCACAAACCATAGCACAGGTAACACTACCAGCCCCTGCAGAAAGCCCAACATAGCAGTTCCACAAACGAGAAATTCTGGGTTAAGTTCTATGTGTCACTATTTGATAAAGCTGCCTTTCTTAATGTTGGAACTACTGTACTGGTCTGAGTTTTGACCTTCCAAGTCGGGCTTCACTTAAGTATCAGATCTGTAGATGCATAAGACACCTAATCCTGCATGATCGACTGCTATATGCCATGCATGTATTCACCATATGGGATTTTCCAAGTATGTGGGGTTATCTAAGCGCTTAATGCAGTTAGAACTGTGCTAGAGTTTTGATTTAGATATGCATTGTATGGATGCTTATGCTTCAATACAGATGTCAGCATTCTGCACAGTCCTCAATCAGCAAAACATTCCATAGGTGCAGGTGTTTAAGTACATTGAATCCCATTGAGACCAGCAGGACTATAGATCCCCATTTGAATTTGTATGTAAATGTCCTTAATGGCTTTTCTGAGTGACATTACAGATTTTTTGTATCCAAAAAGAAAGGAATCTGTTAAAAAACAGACACTCACTATGTGGAGCTGTCTAATTAGATCAAGTCAGTACCTTCTGTAAGTCAAAAGCATTCATCGACCTGGTCTTTCTTAGCATGTTAGATAAAACTGGTTTATAAGCTAGGCTTTAAAGTGATGCAGTTTTAATGGGATTAGTAAATATAACTGTGGAGCATGATTTAAAATAAAACCCAAACTGTTTCCTACTTTATATTTAACTCCAGCAGTGTTTTCAGAGTTAATAAAACAAAATGCAAGACAATCTCATGGAAGAGAAGCTCTCGTAGAAGCTACGGTTTAATAACACATGATTTAACATTTCATTTTTGTGTAACAATTAGAAAGGCAATAACACAATATTTATAACTCTCCATATATATTCTTAATTCTCCAAATATAGTCTTAAATGATGCTTGCATTTTTGTTTGTGGAATTTTTTTTTTTTTTACCTCTGCTGTGTATGCAGTGGGTTTTACCAGTGATGTGTCAATAATATAGAAAAGTTGTTCTTACAAAAATGTTTTAACTTTGTGATAAATTACATTCATCATGTTGGTAGACGCTCATGAGGTAATATTAATAGTTGTGCAAAACGCCAGCACCAGGTTTATTTGACATTTAAGTTTGAATGAAGTTTAGGGACCTCCTGGAGAGTGCACTGCTTGGCATGAGTGGTGTATCTCCTCACCATGGGAGGACAAGGACAACAAAATCTGTCTGGCTGAGAAGTGGAGGCATTGGTGTGGTGAATCATATCCGCACTGCATGCAGTTAAAAATATCTACCTAGAGGCACCCTCAGTATTGACAGAAAATGTCTTTTTGTATCCATTCTCGGAAAACAAAAATAGACCAAAAAAGCCCCCAGAACCCCAATACTTCAGTGAATTTGGCTGGCCACACAAGTGCTATGGGTTTGAAGGCTGCTGGAGCTGCCAGTCAGTACATGGGGATGGTTACGGGAAGAGAGACGTGGGGAATAAGGAACAAACTCGGATTGGGAGTGGATCTGTAGAAGAAAGAGTGGATCTTTTATTTGAAATACTTCAACTTAAGCTGTCATCCCTTGCTTCGGTTTGTTTGGCCCCAAAGGTTTTTTGCTGTTACTGGTTCTATTGTTTCTTTTGGATGTGCAATTACTGAGGTGTGTGTCTTTTACTGAACAATATACATGACCCATACCTTTTGGATTATCTTTAGGAGCCCTTGGAGTAAAAGAATTTTTTTATAGGGATGACTAAATGGTGTCAAAAGCAAGGGTGAGTCCCACCAAAGAAAGGGAGCTCCTGAGCTCCTTAGAGAGTCCCCCCAGAACATCTCTGGAGCCTCCCACAGGTGTTGCCTCAGTGTTGGGCTCCAAGCAAGGATGTGTATCCCTCAATCCTGGCAGCGTAACCCCTCATCCCTTGGTACCTGGTGGTTTTTAGGCTGTGTTTTTACCTCTCCTCACAGAAACAGAAAAATCAATGTATTGAAGGGGGTGTTAAATAACACCTGACACTTTAACAGACCTTTTCATTTTGTAGGGATCCCTATGTGCTTTGCAGCATTTTCCTCTCAAACAAGCAAAGGAGGAGTTTCCCCGGCACTGCGAGGAAGTGCAGGGGCTGGCTGGCCCGGTGGGGCAGTGTCCTGTGGGAGAGCGTGGAGAGCGAAATTGCCGGGATAGCACCTGGGCAGCGGGTTCAGCAGGGCAGCATGTAATTCACATCTCTGGGGTCTGGCGCAGGCTCTGATCCAGTCTGATTTGAAGTGGGATTCATCTAATTTTTTAGGGCTTGCAGAAGACAGAGGTGCTGGGTAGGGTAGAAGTTTCAGAAAGCCTCTATTTCGAGCTTCAGCAGCCCGATATGTGAGAAATCTACCCATACTGAGCGGTAGATTTATGCCGATAATCCATATATTAGCATCAGCATGAAATCCTTGCATAAATGTTGCTCTGTGGCGTGTAGGGAGCTGAGATAAGTTTGCATGATGAAGATTTATTGTACAGAGTCAATGGAAACTATCATAAAATAGCAGTTTTATAATTACAAGATGTCTTTTATCTGGAGAGCCCGTGTTTGGGGAATATTGGAGCACTAATCATTACAGAATTTAAATAATACCCCTGTTTTAGTGCCTTGCCTATTATTGCTAATGTGTAAACTAAGGCATAGAAACAAATGACCATTTTTATTAAAATTTTGAGTCATTTGTAACCCAAACTGTTTACTGGAGACTGAGACAGTACAGGCTATACAGATCAAGCAAGTAAAGACAACAGCCTTGCCCAGGGCTCTTCACCATCCACATATGACTGATTTTTTTTCATGAAGGAAATGCATTTCTTGGAAAGATACAGGACAAAGGATGAGATATGCAAAGTAGTAATGATGATACAGTGGTGCTTTTCCTGTTAAGAGACCTACAGGAGAAAAGCAGTCTAGTAAAAAAAAATCCTGAAGAATATCAAACACAGCTCCAGCTGAAGAAAACCCCACTGAAAAGAAGTTTTAGCAGTGCCAGTGCTTCAGAAATACATATTTCAGGTGGGTTTTTCCTCTAACTGGCTGACATTTTCCATCTGCTATGTTCTCTTAAAAAGACTTGAAATCTTCCCACCTTGCAGGGGCAGGGCTCCACCACAGCAAAATTATACTGGTGGCACCACGCTGAAATTTAGATCTCTTTGGTGAAGCACTCATTTGAGAACAGCTGAACCTGTGTTCAGGAGGCTCATCTTCAAGTGGGGCACAGAATATTTCCAGGTCAGCCTTTAGCAAAGAGCTTTCCCATATCCTTTGCAAGAGCCCTGCATGTCTTTCCCTTTAGTACTCCAGTTCCTGGATGATTTGTGGGAAATGAAAATGTAGGAAAATAAGCACAGTTTCAGCATGTATGAAACTAGGTACTAGGCTTTCTCTGGGGCAGTTCCCACTGCCCTCAATAGCAGTTGAGCTTAAGGGTGATGGCGATAATTTATTTTAAATACTTCAAAAGCTTCTCTCTTTAGTTAAGAATCGTATTCCCATGCTACACTGAGTCTTGCCATACTAAGTAAACCATCCCATTGGCTTCATTGGAGCTATTCAGTATGAGGTAAGATAACAAAATTACGCAGCAAATCATTATTCTGGCTAGGAAAATGTGCTTTAAGCTGTAAAATATTAACAGTAAACACAAATCAATGTTTGTTTTTTACTGCTGGATCGTGATTTTAATAATGGGATATTGGATTTGATGAGCAATGCAAGCTGCCACAACTGGTGAGTTACACGCTAGGACAAAAATGCTCATGGAAAGAGAACAGTGACAGACCTGTTAAAAAAAAAAGAAAAAAAGAAAACAAACAAACCAAAACAAAACCAAAAAACCCCCAACAATTTCTGAAGAAAAATGGAAAAGCAGAGGGTGCAATTTAATGTTTAGGATGTGATTAGAGGTCACTTACTACCAGCAGGGTACTGAAAATGCTGAAATAAAAGCGTAAGTGATTTTTAAGTGTAATTACAGTGATTCTATTAAAGCACCTCATTTTCAAACCCAATTCGTTGTTAAAACAGACTTGCCTTTCCAATGCTAGTCCAGACTTCCAGATATGCCTGTTTTCCCCTCTGTTACGAGAGGAAATCAATGAAGTCATATGCACACATTTATAATATTTCTATATTTTTGTTTCTTCCATCCATATAGTTAAGTATGGATTTACGGTGTTAACAGCGGAGATCTGAATTTCCCTGTGGCATGAGAATCTTCTGGGTGCTGAGAGCTGACTAAAACTCTGTAAGTGTCTAAGAAGGGATGGGTGTGCGTGTGTGCTCTGGGCTGACTGCACACTGTGGGTTTGTGTGGAGGTGGTCCAGGGAGGGTTCGTACAAGTGTGAGAGCCTGGGAGCTTCTGACAGGTGGTGAGGTGGGAACTGATGTGGTAGGAGCTGTGCCCACGTTGGAGACTTCCAAAGTGCAGATCTATTATTCCCAATTGATGGAGTTTTGGTTTGGTTGGTTGGTTTGGGTTTTGTTTTGTTTGATTTGGTTTTGGTTTTTGTTTTTTTGTTTGGGTTTTTTTGTTGTTTTTTTTTTTGAGCTATCATGGCATGTTAGAGGTGTCCACAAAGGAAGAGCACCTGGAGATGCTACTGGAAGGTGAGCTGTGCCACCTGGCCACTGGTTCCCGGGGTTTTTCTTCAAAATGCTGAAAACAGGCAGTTTCTTTCACTATTTTACAGAAACAGGCATGCTTCTTTCCCAGTAGCCCATGAGGTAGAGTTATTTGTCACAAGGAAAGGGTGACAAGTCTGCTGTGCCCAAGAATTTTATTATGTACCAAAATGGCCCAACTTCTTGATTTTTGTGGTGGGTTTTGTTGTTTTTTTCCCCACCTTGGCTCGTGGGAAACCCATTGTAACTAAGCCTGGGGCTTTTGATACCATCCAGTTTCCTTTGCTGAATTAAAATAGGTACTGTGAAAGTACAGTCACAGTCTTGAGCTGTTTATTTCCAGTTTTTTTAGTTTTTACAGCTATATGGGTCTTTGGGGTGAACCCAGTAAAAGGGTTGACCTAGTACTGAAGACCAACCCTGGATTCAAGTGAAACATGTCACAAATAACTGGCTTTGCATTTGGATCTACTCTAACAGGAGTCAGGATTTTTTTTTTTTTTTTTTCTCTTATACTTAGTCCAGTATTTTCCAAACCTCTATAAAAGGCTTGTTTGGATTTTTGGCAGAAAGCTTGGGGTCAGTTTTTGGAAGGCAAAATTTATTTTTTGTTAATTTATGTTATTTACCTTAGTTTGAAGCAGTGGTTGATGTCTCGTAAAATTTCAATATGTAGGATAAGTTATCTATCTCTTTGCTGATGCAGAACAGTGTTTTGTTTTAATCTGTTTTTGGTTTTTGTTGTTGGTTGGGGTTTGGTTTGGTTTTTTTAGACTGTGTCTTTTTTATTTTTTTTCCTCTTTTTTTTTTTTTTTTTTTTTTCCTTTCAAACATGGCATTTGCTGGCTGCCTGCACTGCTCCTTTAAATACTAGCTGGGAGATACAAATGTGCATTACCTATTGCCATTTTTTGAATAGTATATTTATCATTTCTATTATTTATGTTTCTGGCTTGCAGTGTTGATGCAAATGTATTAAATACTGCTAAGACCGGTGTCCTTTAGCATCTGTGGAATATCATCACACCTCCAAGGCTAAGCCTGCAGCTAAAGTGTTTAAGAATTTATATGGCCATTCTTTTTCTCTCTCTGTGGCATTAGAGAGAGGGAAAAAAAGCAATAATGAAATGCATAACCTACAACCACAGAAAATATAACTGCCCTATTTATGATTATGATTCACAGTTCGGTCACTAGAAATATACTGTTCTGCAGGTTTATGCCTTTAGCACTTATTTGTTGATGGCAACTCCTGCACACGTTTTCCTGCAAGTCTTTTGGATTTCAAGAGGAAATGTGTCCTTCAAACAAGTTATTTCTTTGAGGGATCTTTCTGTAAGTGGGTTCCGCTGTGTATTGACTACTCATAATATTTTCTGTTATCGTCTTGTCAGGGTTCAATTCATTACTCCATTCATTATTCAATTTGTTGGGCCATGAGCATCTGAATAATTGAAAACTGCAGAAGTATTATAAATTATAGTGTCTCCATGAAATCCCAGTTTTAGGGTTTATGGCTTGACTTTAAGAAATCACTCTCTGTTGAAAGTTGGCATATGAGGTCTCATCTTTAAAGCAGAACCTTATCAGTGTGGTGGATTTTAATATCTCTGTGGTTGCACACTTAATACACTTAGGCAACCTCAGTTCTTAAATTTATGGTCTTTTAAAACAGTTTATCTGTTTTTTAATTACTATTGCCATCTCAGTGATGTGGACTAGGGACAGATAAAGAAATTAATTTATTTTGAGGTTAATAAGTAATTTACAGCTCTTAATTAAACGTCCCTTTTCCCTTTCACTAAGTAGAGTTAATATAGTTCCCCTATATTAAAGAAAAAACATTTTTGTGGTCTTTTGCAGATCAAAGAAGATCCTATACAGAAATATAAGCTGACATTTAGCTGTTATTTTAACTAAGTACAGTATGTCATACTCAAATGTGGGTTTTAATTTTATTATTACCTCTTGTATTTTGTTTTGGAGTAGTATTATACTTCTACTCTCTGGATAAACTATACTAAGTGGCATCATATTTATTTTAAGAGAACAAGTATTTAGTTTCAAAAAACATAAATTCCTCATAAGACTACATTCTTCCTTCTCTTGATTATGTTGCTGAAAGATCAAGAGAATTGTACCAAGGTAGTCTGTATTTCTTGTTTCTAACTTTTAAACACTGCCTGTCCTTAGGTTATATGCCAAATTCGGGAACATATGCCAGAAGCAGCAGATCTGCTTTCAGTGTGGATCTGGTATTAAGGCTACATAATAATTTTTAATTTATTCCTGTGCATACTGTTGGTAGCTCATATGCTTCTTCATGAATAACTGTTAGGATCATCTAATTCTGCTGTTATAATATAGGAAAGTTTATAGTCATGCTATTGGCAAGCTACAGAGTAGCAAGTACAGTGTGGTGATGTCCTCTGCTGTATCAACGCACGCATTACCGTGTCAACCAAACTCGTTGGTTTGGCCACAACCTTTTGCAGAAGGCAGGGGAAGGGTGTTTTCCTGAGAAGGCAGTCCAAGGCTCGCTGTCACCTCTCAGAGCTTGATTCAGCAACCCAAACCCGGGTTCGTGCTGCCCTTTGGGGTATCTGGACCGGCTTGCACTCCTCTGGCTGCTGGCCGGGCGCAGGGCTCCTTCCATTCTGTGGGATATCAGCCCTCTCTGCGCAGGTGCCACAGGTACCTTACGGTCCAGCTCGTGGCCGGAGATCTGAAGGTATTTGGCCTTGCTGGCTGCCTGCCCTTTGCAGCATCCCTAGTTCCCTGCCCTGCTTTAGACCACTTGCTGTGCTTTGGGTTCTCCACACTTCTGTTTGCTTGAGGGCCTCTTACAGAGCAAACAGCTACCTGGATCTGGCTGCAATGTTCTATCAACAAAATCACTCACCCGGAGGAAGCAGAGATTTCATAATAATAATTTTTAGAATCTGACCCTCCCCACAAAGCCAAAATGCAAGCCCCTGATTTTGAGTCTTCTGTGATGCCATGGCAGAAAGAGGCCCCACGTGGCTCCGGCTGCCAGGGATGCTCAGCCTTCTGTCCAAGAGCGCTCCGAGCCGTGCTCGCAGGGATGGCTCCGTGGGACGCCCAGCCCTGCCAGCACAGCCGGCCACCATGTGTTGCCTTCCCAGCTGCAATGGTGATGCTGCAGCTGTGGGTAGACTAAAAGCCAAGAAATGCAGGATCTCTCCTGGAAGCAGGGAAATCATCTGGAGTCTCAGTGAGGTCTGAGAGAGTTTGATTTGTGGTCCAGATCCAGGCATGCACTTACCTTGTTCATGATTTCAGTACTGCCTTTCCTTGCATTGGATACACGTTACCTTGTGGGTCTGGGTCTTTGCACTAGGCAGGAATGAGGAATTTTATTCCCTAGAAAAAGGCTAGAAAATACAGTTACTATATCCTTATTTCCTACAAGCATCTAGTGCTGCTTATCCATCATGTAGGAAGTAAACATAGTGGGAATTCATCCCTTTGAGTTAAAAACTACAAATATTCCCACTGTTACTCAAAATGGATAAACTATTTGCCAGATCGAGGCAAGACATCTGCATTGTGGAAGAGCTGAAAGCAGCAGTTTGGTGTTAGTGTGACAGTGCCAAGTTGTCTTAACGTGGTGGTTGTGCACACATCCACAGGGCTGCCAGCAGTCCAGCCTCAGTGCTGCTGAGCCAGCTCTAGTTTTGCTCACAGCTTTGTCAGAGCCAGAATTTCACTCCTGTTTTCTCTATCATAAATAACTGGAAGAGTCAGGACCAAAAAATGTCTGCAGAACCAGTCAGGAACAAGATGCTAAAGGCTACAACAAAGAGGACTGATGCCTGTGGCTTCTTGTGGACTGGTGCAAAAAGGGTGGGCAAAGGTATGACGATGAGGCTGCACGGGAAGCTCATCGACATCTGTGCTGTGCTCGTACATAACTAAATACCTAAATATATATGTAGTTACTCGGCAGATTTCTGCACATTATTTTCAGTGAAAGTGAAACAAGATGCAGTCTTAAACCTTCTAGATCCACATATTTGTGTGGTAGAAAAAGGGCAAATTTGTTTCTACCTGCATCTGAAACCCTCGTGGTCATCTTGATGGCATTGGTGGGTCCAACTATCAACATTGTTGATTCTGGAGAAAAAAAAAATAATGCAAGAATGAGATGGGGGGCACAAAGACACACGGTGTCTGTGTGAGCCCCAGCTTCAGCTACTCCACTATTCCTGCATTACGCGGGGATGGTGGCATCATGCTGCAGAGGTGTTCCAGCACAGCCATACCCAGAGGCTGGTTCCTGATGCTACTCTTTGTATTGAACACCCATAAAGAGGGGAAGAAGTGATGTTGGCAGGGTTGGGAAGGAGTGTTTGGGCATATGCTGTTGCAGTAGGAGAGAGATTAGGAACCTCATGCTGCTCGGGTCCCTGGTGTGGGATCCATGGGGTAGGTGGAGGAGGTGACCTCTTTGGGGAGGGATGGCAAGGTGCTCAAAGCCCCTGGAAGGCAGTGGCTGCTGAGGGGGAGTTCTGGCCACACCAAAGTGAGGTGCTTAGAGAACAAAATCCTGGTGCATAACGGAAGAGGGGTGGAGAAATTAAGCAGTTTGGACCTGGACACAGGTGGGCACTGCGGTGGGAGCAAGCGTCAATGCACCACAGAGGTGGGGAGTACAGGCAGCATCAAAACTGGAGGGGAATGGGAGGAGGGAAGTTGATGAGCAAGGGAGAGGGTAAAAAGGTTAGCAGTGAAGTGTGCAACATCCTACTTGCTTTATTTTCTGCCCTGTTATTGACAATCTTATTTCTCAGTCATTATTTAATGGGCAGTTTGTCTGAGTTAGAAGACTGATTACATGTAGGAAGTGCAGTGATAAAAGCTGCGGGATAAAAAACTGCTTTGGGAAATCTTCTGCCCACTCACATTTTTTTATGTCAAAGTAAGTAGCCTCCAATTTAATGACATTTGCTAATAAAATAAGGGCTTTAATGTGAAAAGTATTTTTCTTGCTTGCTTTCTATACTTCTAAAAACAAACCCAGGCTCTTTGAAGTACGGCACACAGTTCTATTATCAACCTACCACATATCCCATTCCACACTGAAAGTCTAGCTTGGATCTGCAAATACATGAGTGTTTTTGAAACCTAAATGGCTTTTTTTTATTATTTTTTAGAGTGAAAAAACCTGGGTTTGCAGTGAAAACACATTCTCATCTTTAGCAGTGGGGGAGTTGCCTTTGTGCCACAATACTACTCAGAGCGTAGGATTATATTTAATAAAGAGATATTTAGTTTGCTATTGGAAAAGGATTGCTGCAGGAAGGTATAAAAGCTACTCAGATATTTTTATAGAACTTTTGCATAAATCTTGTATCCATAACCTGATCTAGTGACATAAATATTAGCAGCTTGTTTCTATTTCACCTGCTGTAGAACCACTGCTGTCCTACAGCAATAACCAGCAAGGGAATAGAGCTATTTGCTGCCGTCATAAATAAGACAGGGTGTCACAGCTGTTTTCATTTGACTGAGCAGTAATGGAGTTAATTATACTTCCAGTCTCTTTGTTTTTGATATGTGTTTCCAAAGTCATCTAAGCTTCTTGAATTCTTGCAATTTTTTTAACCCTTTTCTCTACTCACCTGGTTTAGACATTTTCTTTAATTTGGAGGGGATTTCATTGTTACATTTTTTCTAGTATTTATCCATGCTTTTCTTATTAACTAAATTTTATTATTATATGAAAATCTGTACTAAAGTCAATGTATTTATTTGTACAGAGCAACATACAGAGAGCATGGTTTTTCTTGAAGACCAGACACATAGACTTACTTTTCTTGGAAAATAAATCTGTCTTTATCTCCAGCAATTCAGATAACTTCCTTTAAGAAAAAGAACAACATAATAAAGCTACACTTGATCCAATCAATCATATTGCTAAAAGAATGCATGCAATTAAGGAAGTCAAAAGGACAGCCAGACTTGCACAAATAGGGAATAGATGATTCATATTTAGGAACACTAGTCTGTAAAGCTGATACATAGCAGCACATCAGGCAAAACATATTGCAAGAAAACCTCTCAGTTGTTTATTATTAGCTTTTTCAGTTAATTGTGGTTTTGTTTGGGGTTTTCATCCTTTTTTACATTTTATAATGTAACATTAGTATGTAAGAATAAAGTGAAACCTGTGTTTATAGGTGTTAATGACAGTATCTTGAATGTGGCCAGGTTTTGCTCAGAATTTAGTAAGTCTGTAGTCATGCAAAGAAATATAGATGTTGAAATGTCTGTGATGGAGGCTTTGATTCTGAGCCAGCTTTATAAAGTTACTGGTTTTGTGGGAGTCAGGCACTAAGTACGTATGAAAATCACACTGGAGAGCTATCTGCGTATCTCCATGCTTAAAAATATGTTTTGAGATGTGCCTTCAGTGATTTGCAAGCAAATAAGTGACAAAATGAAATGTGAGAGTCACAAGTACTACAGCTATAATTCTCTAGTATAGACTATAATTGTTAAGTTTCAAAAATACCCTTGAGATGGTGAGCAAGGAGGTAGCTTCAACAGTCAGACATAAATATGATTGCTAATACACACTTAAAAATTCAAAGTTGTTTGAAATTTAGCATGAGAAAAACCACTGTCAGTGATTTGTGCCAGCATAGAAAGTCTGTGGTAAGTAACCTTGCTCTTAGCATATTTACCTAGTTCTGAAATCCAAATGCCATACTGTTGTTACTGCATTACAAGACTAAGAATTATGTCTTATTTTATCCTTATTTTATATATCTTTATATATACATATATCGGTAATTTATAGTTTATGTTTACTTTTTTGACAAATACATAGTTAACAGAGCAGACAGAGAGGATGAGGAGGGACAGATAGAATGAGATAAACTTCCCAGAACTCCTGCCAAAGTATCCCATTGTCATGACACACAGATCACAATGTGCAGGAGTGATGCTGCTCATGTGTGACTTTAGCAAACCGCCCTGTTTCGGACCAGCCCAGCATCCCTCTGAAGGGCCTGCTGGGGAGGGCAGTTGTTTAGACGTTGCACATCTGATCAGAGCTCTCGTAGATGGGGAGTGGTGGTGACACCATCATAGACACTTCATAGAAGACAACAAAACCAGCTTTTGGCAGGGGGAAATTGTTGTTCTCTAATGATTTAATACTGGCTCAAACCAGACAGGGAGAAGTCAAAAGTTTCCATTTTCTGCTGCCAAAGCCTTCAATCACACCCCTACACCTACCCCCAAATATGTCTATACATGATCACAGAAACTTTGCCTGTTGATGTAAATTCTCAGATGGTGGGAAGACATTTACCTTTTGCTGAAAGGCAGGGAGAAACTGCGGGGGTTGTTTGGTTTGGTTTTGGGCTGGTTTGTGGCTTTTTTTTTGAAGCCAGGCAAAATTTAAAATCCAGACTGCATTGTGAGGTGTGTAAAAACTCTACTCTCCGTAATGGATTTAGCCAAGCTACAGCCTTTGCTACAGAAGGTCAAATCTTTCACTCTGAAGTCTTTCAGACTCTGAACCCAGTTTGCATATTGAGCTCTCAGAACTATTTTCAACTACCAAGGGCATCTGAGCATGAAGAACACATTTCTTGATGTCTTTAGTTACAAATTGGCACACAGATGGGCTGCAGTAGCATGATGGGGAGGGGGCTCACATCTTAAATCAGCTCTGTTTATTACCCAGGAAGTTTTGATCAAGTTTATGGTGTTAAAGACTCCAACATATCAACTCCATTGAAGAACAGGACAAGCTATTGTAAATATGAACCATCAAAGCATTAGCCATTTCAATGAAATGAAGCAAATCAATTGTTTTCTATAAAGGTGCCTTTCAGATCTCCTTTTTCAGGTTCTGAGATCCCTTATCAAGTTCAGCATTATTAAATGTTGGACTATGGACTGCAAGAGTAATTTTTTAGGACTTCTAAAGGGTCACTTTGCTGCTAACATGCTTGTCTTTGCATTTATTTTACTTGACCTAAACAGAGTTACTCACTCACACACACAAATATACATAAACCAGAATTAATACTGTTGCATCTAATACTTGCTTGAGCCTTAACCCAGCAAAGTATTTGAGGACTTAAAGAAAATGAAAGATGTGTTCAAATGGTTTTGTAAGATGGGATTAATATCTGCAGTGAAAAGCATCCATTATAATGATCTTCTTAGGGTTCTTACTGCAAGGAAAAATTACTGCCTGCACTGGGGGAATAGAAGATGTTTTCTTTGTGGTGCATCATGTGCTCACCTTTGTAGACAGCTACATCTCCAGGTCAGTGGGATGGTTTCCTGTTTGGGGGTGTCCACTTTCTGGAGAGATGCTGCAGGAATGCTGTGCCTGTTCTCCATACTGGGGTAATCCTGACTGTGTGTACAAGCATTCAAAGGATGGGCAATACTCCATTTCCTCTGCACTTTCTCTACTCCAGACAAGTAAATTAAGAATTGAATTCTGTTTATGTTGGAGATGTAGCTTTTGCCCTAGTAATTTTAGGTAATCTCTACACAAGACATTTCCAGTGAAATGTAGGAATTCCTTAATTTCAAGCATGAGCTGTCCATCTCAAAGCACATGCTTACATATACGTAGAAGATTAAATGCCTTCATTGACTAGGGTCAGTGTTTCCAGCCTAGCTAGCCTGTAATCGAAGGCGCCTGACGTTACTTTAACATATGTTTGCTTTAACATGCCAAAGCGCTGAGCTGCCATGTTTCAAAGAAATAAGAGGCTAGAATAAATTATCTTCCAGTAAAAAGTAGGATTTCCTCTCCAGAATTACACTGGTTCAAGCTCCATTATGCCTAATATACTTTCCAACACCAGTGACAGGTTTAAGATCTGGTATTTGTGATGCTTAAGAGCTAAAAACATGTGATTTATACCTCTGGACAGACTGTACTTTAGCTTTCTAATGGGACAAACACAAGCTGCACCTAGCCCAGGGGTGCCCAGAGTCACTGCAGTTTAAAGCTAAGATGTACATTTAAAGACAAAAGTTATTTTTGGTCGCTTTAAAACATGATTTTAAATAAGATTTATATCTTTACCAATTTAAAACTGAACCTGGTAACAATTTAATAAGATGGATTTGGGTTTTGGACAGAATATCTATAATATCATAGGTGCCTACTTTCCAAAGCATGCAGTGAGACAGAGCTTACTGTAAACTGCTGGATTGCTTTACTTTCTTCCTAGACTCAGCTCAGTGAAGAAATAATGGTATAACACTGGTGAGAGAGGAGACCTTTCCTGTGCCTTAGTGATTGAATAATTCCAATTTTTCTATTTTCATGTGAACCTAATGCTGCTCTCCAAACTGATCATCCTGTCAGCGTGGAGGAATCAGTCAAGAGGGAGGGTAGGCAGGGTCTGTTTTCTCTGCGGGTTCTTTTATTGCTTTTGGTTTGGGTTTTTTTTTACCAAAACCATCTTTGAAAGAGGAAATTCTCTTCCACCAAGTTTTAAAGTGTGTATTTCAGTAGTGACTGTTTCTCTAAAAGAGGTAATGCCATTCTGACATAAACGTAAATCTACTTTTTCCTACAAATTAAATCTTCCAATATTATGAATGTATTCTTGCTGAATACTGATATCTTCTTTTTCTTCCCCCACAGTTTTTCTTTCTCTTTACAACTCCCTAAATTATAAGGGAATTAAAAGTCCATTAGATAGTATACATTAACATATGCTATTATGGTTTTAGCGAGTGAGTGTGGGCAGAAGCTGCTGTGTGATATGATTTTTCCATCACTGTGCTTTGAAGGCAGAACATAAAATTGTTTAATATGTTTTGCTGTTTTTTTAAAAAAATAACAAACAACATACTAAACTTCTAAGCTATGGAACGTGACCTAAAATAGGTAAAGAAAATACTTATTTCTGAAATGTATTCAACATGAATTGCTATGTCGAAAGAGCCTGGTACATCCCATGCAAAGTCGTGGCTCCAGTATCGGCTGTTTCCCAGCCGTGTTGAGGAAACCTTTCATAGGTGTCTGCAGAATATCCTTTCCCGAGGAAGCCTGACTCCATTTCTCAAGTAAATGTAATTGCCATGTATTTAAAACCAAAAATAGCAATGTTTTTATTTGCATTGTTTTTACTTGCTGTCTGCCTTGAGTCTGCCAGATAAGCCTCTAGGAGCAAGTGGCTATGGTCTCTGTGTTCCTTTATGTCCTTGACCAAGTCAGTTGCTCTGTCCTAATTTCACCACATATACAATGGCATAATGCCTCTCTACCTCATGCGATGGAAATCAGACATTATATTTAAAAATTTTGAAGTGCTCAGAGAAGCTTTGTCAATTTTTTAATGTGTTTAATCGGAAACTGCTAGAGCTGTGCAAAATATTGCATGTGCTAATGCTATGTGTTCTATCAGTCTGAAGGATTTTCTCATCGTACTGCCACAGATTTAGCAGAAAATACCAGGTATAAATCTGAAGTCAAAGAAATTTACTTACAGTTGCCTTTTGTACTATTATTGATAGCAGATTTATATCTGTGACCAGGGAAGTAGTCATCTGAATGCAGTCATGGATGATTTTAAATTAAACATAAAGTTTAAGAAAATTCTGGCTAAATGTCATCAAGATCCATCATACCAAGCTGTCCGAGAGGGTAAAGGGCATGCTGTGAGCTCGATGAAGGGCAAAAGCAGAGCCAGAGCCAACACGCTTCAGCAGTATGGTACAGGTGCTCGAGGACAACCAGAGGGGCCATCCAGGAAAAAGTGGGAGTTTGTCACTCTGAGGTAAGGGGGTGGCTGCTCTCCCTGTGTGACTAACCCCTTCCCTGCCTTTTCCTCCGTCTGGACTCCAGGCTGCTGCTGCTCTTGCCCGAGCCCTTGCATGCTCCCTAATCCCTGCCTAGCCGCAGCAATCTGTGTGCATCTACTCCTCTGCTCCGTCCCCTCCAACCATTTCCAGACATCCAGCATTGTGGGGTCCTGAGCAGAGGGTAGATTTTTTTTTTTTCTCCCTGCAATCCAGCTTTAATTTACAGCTCTTGTTTCTTTACTAACCATAAAAGGAAAAGAATATATTTGAAATCAATGTTTAAATGTGAATCAAAATTTAATACATGGAAGACGGAATATTTATAGCCATACTGTTTGTATTTTGGGATGAAAATAGTCTTTTCATGAAAAACGCAGTATTGACCCGATTTCCATTGTTTCCCCTGCAACACATACATTAAGCAGTCCTAAGTGGATAATGGGAAAGAACAATAATAAGGATAACAATAGGTTACAGAAACAATTAGGTAAGGAATAACACATGACAGGTAATCCAGTCATAAATTTATAGGCATGCTGCTCTCTTCTCAGGAGCCCTGTGAGACACAGGGCCAAAGGCCAAATACATTCCCAAGGAATGTGTACTGAATCACACGCCTGCAGACTGCATGTTATTATTAGAATTGTAAAATGTTATTGCTGATTTTTATATATCACACTGTGTGGTTAATTTAAAAATGTGGCTAGGCAATTTATTGTGTGTTTGGGATGTCTATTTCCAATACAATTTTTTTTTTATTATTTTAAAATGTGTTGTTAGATTTAATTTTTTTAAATGTATTTTTAAACTACAGGAGGACTGTCAATGATGCTTAAAAAGCTCTCGGTACCTCAGCTTTGTTCTGGCATTTTGGCTTCACACTCATCCACTGAACAGTAAATGATGTTTGTTTTCAAGCTTATTTCTTCCAACCCAGCAGTCTCTCTTTTTAACTCAACCAGTGCAGTGCCAGTTAAGGAAATGGAGTAAAAACAATTCAAAAGTAGCAGTGGGGGTGATGAGCTGGCACATGGAGCCGTGCTGTGCCTGTGCTTTACAGATGTGCTGCTCACACCTCAGCCCATCTCACCTGCACCAGCTGAAAGGAGCCCTGGCTTTTAAACTTTGTACTGGGATATTTAGATTTCCTTTTGAACACTGTTGGCAAATCAGAAGTAGGCAGATACATTTTGTGCTACCCAGGGCCAGTAATAAAAGCTTTCAGTGTCCAGAAAATGGAATTTTGCAGTATTTTCAGGGAGGCTACTAGCTTGTTCTCCCACCTTTGAATTGCTGCAGGATGTCTGCATCTGCTTGTATAAAAAAATCTAAGCAGAAAAGCTGTTTCAGATTACTAAAAGCAGCAGCTTTAATGAAGTCCTTAAAATACCCATCCCTAAAAAGTAAGACCAGCCATCCTTCTGCTGT